>NW_024609884.1:63912304-64512304 GCF_016920785.2 Ixodes scapularis | reverse complement strand
TTCCGCCACTGCTAGCTTTGCGCCTGCTTCACAAGTGGTAATTTGGCGCGCCCCGAGTTTCCCACGAGCTTCAAGTCGTTCTAAAAAGAGTTGATTTAGTGGTTTTCGATGACGCGCAGTACGTTTCTGATTGAAACCATATGCCTATTTTCACTAATTAAAATTTTAATTAACGAGTTTCAATTAATTAGGCCACGGATCGTTAGGATTGTCTCCAATACTATTTCCTCCCTGGCCGTATATCTGACCTGCACAAACCGCTTCACACACACACACACATATATAAATTTTCTTACGCCGCAATTGGCGACGATATTTTCCTTATAAGAGATGCATGCACCGTCGTTTTTCATTATAGAAGCGCAAGGTTCTGTCCGAAAATTTAATTGCAGGTAGTGTACTGGCAGCCATGTAAAAAAAAAAACGAATTGATTACAATTACAGTTACTATTGATTAAAAAGTATGTCATTACTGTGCTTGATTACATAAGAAAAAAAGTAAATGAAAGTTACTTGAAAAATAAACGTTACGTTTTTTACTGATCCGCAAGCTTGATGTCGCTATCACTTTTAGCAGTGAGAAAATATATAAAAATAAACAAATAAAAGAGTATGTAGAATTGATAGTGATTTGCAAAGTAACTTGACTTTCGCATATTGCGAACACTCATAGCAAATGAAACGTAGCTTGACGGACTCTAACAGGTTCGAGAATGCCTCCATGGAACACGACAGGAGGAAGAGAAAAATAATATAAATGATGGTTGTGGAGAGTATTACAGAGTAAACACTGAAATGCGAGGTTGCATTCCACTCTCCTTCAACACAAACCGGCTCGCAAGCTCCCTGGGGCCAAGGTGACGCAGTGTCACTACTCTCCGCAGCACCAGTCATCTGAACACCGTTTTACTGCGATAGTTGTTATGAGCTTAAAGCCGGGGTCAGACTGCTCATACGTCATACAAAAGACAGTCTGCAAACACAAGTCACCGCAATACCCGCGGTTCGAATGGGGCGTGCCGAATTTCTTCTTCGACTCATTGCCATACGGCATTCGAATCATATGGATCTCGCGGTAACGTGTGTTCGAATCCGTATGCAGACGGCCTCTTGTATGATGTAGAAGCAGTGTGACCCCGGCCTGAAGATGATCTTAAGTCATCACTTTCAACGGGACTTGTGCAGTTTTCTGGATACCTGAGGAGTCCCACTTCTAAGGGCAGAAGTATCATAGACCTTAAGAAACTGCAGCATTAAATATGCATTAAAAGCGAGTGTGTTGGGAAGTAGTTAAACATCCGGAACTGATAATAAATACGAAAGGGGACGAAACACAGACGCCACAGCTCTTTCGTGAACTGTAATGTTTTATCCCCTTTCGTGTTCATTATTTCCGGGTATTTAGTTAAAGGTACACTATTAATTATTTTCCCCGAATTTTGTCTGCATTTTTGTATGTGCATAAACATTACTGTATTAAACTGCGAGAGCAATCGATGATTGGCAGATGCTAATAAAAATCGCCTTATGATCATTGCCAGTCAAGGAAACTCAAATCCCCTAACTAGAGTCAAACCCGTTTATAACGAACAGCCGGAAACACTACGATCAGTTCGGTATAGCAAGTAGTTCGATCAATATAGCAAAAACCATTTACAATGAACTTCCACGATGCGTTCGTTGTAAGGCGAGAGCTTATCTTTCTTTCTGATCTCTTCGCTCGTACCTTGTAACACCGCGCTAAAAAGTTTTTTTTTTTTTTTTTTTTTTTGCGTGCGTGCAGAGTTTTTTTAATTTAGCTTATCTTCAGTTCTGAATTGCTTCTCTTCGTAGGCAACCGCTTCGGGATGAAAAGTCGTTTTGTTTTTTCTGTACGTGCGTGCAGAGTGTTCTTTTTTTTAGCTTTCTCCCCTTCTGAATTGCTTCTCTTCGCTCTATTTTGTTTGCAACTTGAGCTTTTAAAATTTTCCTTCTTGCCTACTATTTTTTTTTTTGGGGGGGGGGGGGGGGGGGGGGGGGGACAGGCTAGAAGACGATTGCTTGCGCGTTTTTGGAAGCCTTCCCGGGAGAAAAAGTTCGATATAGCACATATGTTGTTCGTTATAAAAAATACTTTTACATGCATTTTTATTTAAATTGCCCATGAGTTCGATATGGACAATACTTCGCTGTACGTGGGTTCGTTCTAAACGGGTTTCATAAAATGCAAAGAAAAAATAACAAAACTACGGTAAATATTTTACGATGAATCAATATATACATTTCAGAGTGGTAAAATTTATTTAACGACGTTTACAAATTCGTCACCACCACCACAACCATCATCATTATCGCCACCATTATCAGATTTATTAGAGCTTCTTTAACATCATCTGACCAGGGCTTCACAATATCTTAACCCGGCACTGATTTGGTAATGTGCAGTATACTAATTCGCAGCTTTCAGGGCCCATAAGGGGCGCACTAATTTTTATTAAAATGGCTGTCATCTGGATGATTGTCGTAGAACAGCAGTACGAGGTTGGACCTGGGATGCGTCAGTAATTATAATTTCGCAAAATACGAGGGACGTAGGAGCCTTACCTGATACTTTTACGTCAGGAAGGTGGAAACGAGCACCTTTTTTCTGAATCCCATCATCCAAGAGCTAGGGAGCGCGATTCTCACACCGCGGTATCACCATCGCTGAAAGTTGCGAATTGCACTAGCATGAACTCTACTTAAAGCATCAAGAGGAAGGTGGCAGAAGTTTGTCCGTTTCTGCAGCGATAGAGACCATATGCAACAAGGAAAGCTCCGTCAAGTGTGCTCACAATCAAGTATCAAATTTCCACCATATTGGGTGGTTCCCGTACCGATGGTTTTGCCCAAAAGACAATGGTCTCGGCAAAGTGAGATCTAATATATAATCACGTGCTACAAGTCCAGTACGAACCCTTCACACAACGTCTTGGATAAAGACCGGCTGACCTGGATGGCCCAGTTTTTTGGTTTTTGTTTTCTTTATTTTGTTTGGCAAGTTTTTCCGCCCAGGGGGCAGAGATAAATGCTTGACGCCTGACAGTCTCTCTGCCCCCCCCCCCCCCCAAACAGTTCAACAGACAACAGTGCAATGAATACATTCAGCAAAACATGGCATACTCAGTAAGTAAAAGAAGGCACAATGAAACGGCTAGTTCAACATTAAACAGTGTGAAATGAAAAATAGAATAAAAGGACACAATAAAACAACTAGCAAAATTACATGTTACACAGCAAGCATGATTCGTATCGTATAACAATTGTAACGTGGTTTGACACAGAAGCAACATATCACTAATGTAAACATAAAACAAAACAAAAAAACAAGCAATATATCACTGCTTGAGCGACGAGTCTTGCGATCTCGTTGCTGTAAATCCTTTAAGAATTTAGCGGTCGTCTTTCTTTTCTTCTTTGAACCAAAACTAAACAACAACCCATTTAGTGCAAAAAATACATTGGCATAATATCACAAAAACGGAGTTAAATTTAGCTGCACCTCGTCCACAGCTGGAAGACCTAACCCCCCCCCCCCCCCCCCCCCTCCAAAAAAAAAAAAAAAAATGGCGGCTCCGGATGGCATGATTATGATAGCTGAGAAGAATTTTGCATATGGCCTATTGTTGCTGGAAAGAGTTCAAAATAAGGAATTCATCGAGATGGGTAATTTCTTCTAGTACCCAATATTTTAACAAGCCTTACACAAAAAGCATGCTTTATGTTTTGCCATCCGGCAGCATGGTGGTAGTGCATGGGACTATAGTATAAAACTGCCTATTATTTATGGAGTGATCATTTAAACTTTTGGAAGGCGTTGGCGAGTCGTTTCGGGAAGCGAAAAGCATATTGTGTATTAACTGCCATTACCACCCTGTAGAGCATCGCGAGGCGCTAGGAGAGTATCGGCATGTGGTAGGTGTAGCCAGTGCACGTAGAAAGTTGTCCAGCTGACACAGAGGTATAGAGCATTAGGCTGCGCCTCTAGAGTAGGGACCATACCTCACAGGTATGTGTCATGCTTTGATGACGATAATGACGCCAGTGAATAGAAGAGACGAAGATGCGCGAGGGGGGCGGACACGAGATTTCGAGGATGAATTGGAAGTTGAGCAGTGAGCCGTGACGGGTGGTCACGACTGCTGCTTTGATCCTGGCCCGTCGACGTCACGGCGCCAAGGTCTTGGCTCCCGACAAGCCTGGCATCGCTCCAAGTCCCTGAGGCGCGCACCAACCCGGTGGCGTCCTTTCTGCAACATTGGGGAAGTCATCACTGACTCTCAAGTAAGGAGACTATTTTTAGTGTATTTTTATTTCGTGACTATATGCCTGAAATTATTTGTTCATTTCAATTACAGTGATATTACAGCGATAATTACAGTGATAGCCTGTTAGTGGGGCACTTCGCGGTTTCGTGCCGTCGGCCGTGCTCATGTGGACGCGGGCCATTTTCGGCACTCCGCCAAAACATCCCACGGCCTGCTGATAGCCAGATAACCAGCAAGTAATATAACATCCACGGTCATGCATGGTAGCAAGGTACCATGCAGGGCAATCTTGCAGTGCACTGGGATAGGCGCCCATGTGACCCAGAATTAGCAAAAACATTTTTCTTGAGATACGCAGATAAAACTGCTTAGAATTTTACGATGCATTCTCTATCAGAAAGCGAAGGGAAGGAAGTCCGTTAGTGGCCCGTGAATGCACCTGACAGATACAAAATTTTATTCTCTAAACAAATAGCCAGAAAGATGGTATTAATAGTGTGTGTTTGTTTCAATAAACCTTCATTCGAGAGTGCACTTTGTCATGTCTACTTCCTTGTCCCTGTTTAATCTGCACTTTTCGTTTAGCACGTCTGACTGTTTGTACCGAAGGGACGTACAAAACCACACTCCCTCTCACGCAGACAGCTGTAATCCTCTCTACTTAATACACCTTCATTGGTTCCAAATTGCTAAAACAATTTCGACCTGTGGGTCACTCCGTTTTAAATTAAACGCATATGCGGACTCTCAAATGCGCGCTCGCACCTTTACCGTTCATTCGGTGCATTTTCTCGGAAATGACACCTCAGCGGTTCCGACGTCACACATCAGCTGTCGCTGTGTTTCACATTACGGGATGCGTAAGTGTTTACCTTGTTTTTAATTTGTTTTACTTTTCTTTTTTTAATATATTTCCATTTTGATTTCTCGAAGCTTTTTGGTACACCTTCTCTTCATTCCGCTCGCGAACAGTCTCGGGCAAACCTTCACAGTCAGGGTTCGATTCCTACCGGGCGGATGAGTGTATTTTGGTTCACTTCTGGGTAAGTTCTGATATGAATTAATTTTCTTATTTTGTCATGGTAACCATACCGGTTATGCTAATATGCCCTGCCATGGGGTATACATGGACGAACGGACACGTATTTCAGAGTAGAGTTTCGGTTATGAACCACTGCATGCTTTATAACAGCAGAAAGCGCGAAAAAAATGCGTTTGTGATTCGAAGTGTCGTATTCAAAAAACGAGTCTCACGAAAGGAACACTTACGAGAGGAGAACAGCTGTCACGACGGGATAGAGAGCTGAATCCTGTCGTAGCAGCTGTTATCTTATTGAAAGTGTTGCTGTCATAATCCTCGTTTTGTCGCTGTTATACCCATCGTGTATTGATTGTGTAGTGCCGCGATGTGCAGGGAGTTCCCGAGAAAAGAGAGACGTGTTTTTCGGCCCAGGTAAATTAACTACACAACTTACAAAGCTCAAACTCCGGGGGACGCTAGCGGTCGGAGTGCAGAACGGGAACGTTTTAGAACATGATGCTACCTGGATAAAAAAATAATCGAGAAAAACAAAATTTCTTTATGAGCCAAGGTCCATCTAAGCCTATTATCGTCAAAATAAGAACTGACATTGTTGGCGCATGTATCATAATATCTTTCTGTGAAAAAGCTCGTTAGCAAGAGAGAAAACAGTGTAATCTTGATGATAAGTGTTAGTTGCATTATTGCAAATTCAACAAGCGTCCAGAATGTCACTTCTTGTTTTGACATTATTAGGGTTTCTCAATTATCCAGGTAACGTAATCTTCTGAAACGTTTGCGTTTTATCTCACACACTAGCGTCCCATTTTCGCGGAGTGAGCTTTCTTCGATGCATAGTTTATTTACCCGAGTCAGAAAACACGGTTTTCTTTTCACGGGAACTCCCTGTGTTATATTTCTCGGGACTAAGGGTATATCAACATGCTCCCAGATTGATTTACCAGACCAATTTGACTTCATACTTACATTGACTTTTAAAAAGGCCCATTTTCTTAGCTTATTAGATATCCATTTTATTTGATCTCCGAGCGTGCTAAAACAGTATATAAATAATTAGCCCAACCTATCCAGAGCTGGACTCATAATTGTGCCGCAATAGGCAATTTTCAAAAGTCCCCCTCTCCCTTTCCTCTCTTTATTTTTCCTCCGGGAATCCGAACCTGTATGCTTATATTTCTACAGATAGGTTTTGCACGGCAATTCTCTGCAGGGGTGCCGAACGCCGCTTTAGATTTCCCAGCTCCAGCCTTCTGTGGCCGTATTGCAACAGGTGTCACAGAGGCGCCTGCGGCGTGGTTTAAAAAACGAGCTACTGTATTTTTTTTCTCACTTAATCGCGTTATAATGTCTACACTGCGCGATGCTTAGCAATAACAGGATATCAGCGCTTTTCTACAATTTACTCAGAGTACGGACGGACACCGAATTTTACGGCTTAGGTCATCGCTCGGTCTAAACGTTGGGATTTCATACAGTAGAAGTTGTGATGATAATCGTGAGACGTTAAAAAAAATAGTAAAAACCGGTTATCGCTTCTTCACGCTAAAAGTGTCGCGCTGTTTACTGCAATTCCTTACTGCGTTCCCTCAGATATTTACCGTCTCTCAATTCTACCGCGCTTGGCAAACACCGCCTACCCTTCAGTTCGACCTTGATTCCACCCGCAGTAAATGATTAATATGCTTTTTTTTTTTTTTTGTGGAGGAAGCAAAGACGCAAAGCAAAGCGGTTTAGCGGTGCTCGACCCTCATGTGTCAATCGTGATCGCGTCCTTGACCGACTCAGCTCTACTGTTTCTACCGGAACAATCTTTGTTCTCTATTGGCTCAGGGGGAGCCATGGGCTCTGAGCTAATACCGACGAGGCGAGACAACACAGATTAGCGTCAACCGTGACACTAATCTTATCCTCCTCATCCTCCTTTGACGGCTTCTTCTGCACTCGGTCATTTATCATATAGTACGCCTTTATATAAAGGCAGACAAGCATGCCACTACGTAGTGTTTTATGATCGGCGTATTCCATCACGCAGATCATCCAAGAGCCTCAAAAGGATAAAGCAATAAATAATTTTACAAGAATGTTGCTTTTTTTCTCTTCTCACTAATATCATTCCTATAAATTGATTTTGAATGGTCCAAAGAATTAATCTCTTAGTAAAAGAAATAATTCGCGCTGTAATTACTTGAGACAGCCGATATAACTGTACTCGTGCTACTAGTTGTGTGCAGTGCAGGCGAAGGCAACGCCAGGCGAAGAGAGAAAGGGCCAGCACCAGGAACACGGGATGAGAGAGGAGTGCAGTGGAGGGCGGGGAGAGAAAGGAAGGGCACTAGAAACGTTAGAGAGAAAAGGGGGTTTCTCTCTTCCTCTTCAAGCCCTCGTAGTGCTTTCCCTTTCTTCCTTCGCCTGGCGTTGTCTTCGCCTGTACTGCAAGCAACTAGTGCCACGGAGTATAGCTGCTCTTCTGCGCTTCGTAGACCATGTTTACGAAGCGCAGCCCCGTAGCCCCGTAGCAACAAAACTCGTGGACAACTTCTTGTGGCATTTCAGAAGCAGTGAAGAGTTCTCATACACAGTTTTGATCAGCGTTCAAAATGCTCGAGCGTTATGAGTTCATAGCTTTGACTGCATAGCCACAGAACGGTGTCCACGAATATAGTAATGATTCCTACACCGATTTTCTTGGCTGTAAAACCGTATTTACTGCCTGTGACGTATTTTATGTGGTAAACATCTAGTAAAAAAGGTAGTAACAGCCATAGAGAGGTAGTAACTGCTGCAGTTACTTTCTGCTAACTTTTTTAAGATTTCATGATAAAATGCATACACTTGCTGGAAGTTTCCTGGTCGTCTTCAGAATGCCTCGCAAGAAAAAGGAACGAACGGAAAAAGACATCACTCAACAGAAGCGGCAACCCACTCAGCAAGTTCGTTGTACCCATGAGACGCGCGAAAACAGACGAAAGGGTTCAGTGAGGGAGCGAGGTTCTCCTCAATTTAATCAGCGAAATATGGCCTTCATAAAAAATAAAAAAATCGTCGAATTGTTATCGTATTTTGACGTAGTCTCCAGTGAAGCACCGCAGAAACACAGCGCTCCTTTTCAATGTGTACCTGCACAAATAGAGTTACCTCATGGGTACTCTATTTTCACTCGCGATATGTTATGTTTAATTATAACAGAGTTGATAGCTTTGCAGAAAACTAAAACGAAAAACCCAAGCAACCAAACAAGCGGTTCCTAATCGATATGTTTGCGTTCGTGCATCCGTGTATTTGTGTGCCTTATTTGTTTTTTTGTCACTCGAACCGCTTAACGTAAATCTCGTACTTTAAGACACTATATCACTGTCCGCTGGTTCAGCTGAATTCTCTTAAAAAGACACTGATACCCCTCCAAAAAAAAATTACTTCTTGTTATGCTAATTAACGTGGTATCAGGAGACTACCTGATCAATAATTTGCTACAGAATCACGTATAGTTTTAATAAAGACACAAAACTGAACTGCTGGAAACCAAAACCGAAACATTAGCACGGAGGCTCATGGCCGCGACATGTGGACACTGTGAACCGAGGAGGAAAGGGTTGCCGGAAATCACGTAACTAAACCTAAATGCGTTTTTTTTTTGTTTTTTTTTGTTTTTTTTGCGTGAGGCAGATGGCGACGTTGACCACGTCGAGTGCACCATTGCTCGTGCGAGTCTTTCGCATTTATATCCGTTCCGATCGCTGTTCTGTGCTTGAAGATCGATTTGCCAGTACTGCGAACGGCAGTTCCGAAGTAGCTGTCCCACGTCCGTCGCATCGTTGGTCCCTCGTGCGCTGCCATTGCATCGTTCAGCCCCCGGTATGTCGCCATATTGAGAATGATGCAGTATATCCTGCGATCCGTGTAACATTCGTTCTCAACCAACGTTTCTGCAGCTTCTTGAAGCCATAAAAAATGGATTTCATAATTTTTTTATATCTTTGATATTGAATGTGTGCCTTAGCTGACCCACGACTTTGATTATATTTAGTACATAGTACATACGTCTGAACGGCACGTAACCAAGGAAAAGAGGGTGGTCTTCGAAAGAAACAAAGCCGTATTTTGAGCCGCGAATTGCGTTTCGGGTATATTTATGTCATGTACAAATAAAAACATCGGCGAGCATGAACACCCTGTCAGCGTCCCTTTACGCAGCATTCGGCAATGGTACATGTCACCCACTCCGACAGCCTTTTGTTTTTCCCTGTCGAACGGTGTTGTGCATTTTGAACGAACTCTGCAGCCGGCTGAGGTGGCTGCAGTGACCCCCCAGATTGGCAGGCACGCCTATTGGCGACGTGAGCGATCGAAAGCGTCGCTGTGGTCGGCCCACCACAATTGGCCGAATGCTGACTCTGACGTCAGCAAAGGATGTCTCATCGACGGAAATAAGAGGAATGTAAGAACTTCAATTTTGACACTGTTGGCAGTGTTGCTTTGAGAGCGCTATGGTTTCAGGCTTCCACCATGCCCATTACAAACACCATCGAACTTGTTGTTCGCGAGGTAATGACGTCACGAAAGGTAACCGAACGAGGGCGCCACCGAAACATCTCGCCGCTAATACTCTGTTCACCCTCAAGCTGAGACACCAAGCTCCGCCTTCAGCGCGAGCTTTTTGCCCTTGCTAACACAAGTGTGAATGAGCAGGCACGCGCAACCAAAGCACTGCGGAAGTCAGCGAGCTCGCGCTGAAGGCGGAGCTTCTGTTCTCAGCTGAAGAGTGAGCACAGTATAGAGGGCATTCACTGGACGCCATATTTAAGGGCGATGTTTAGGGCGCATGCTCAGAACGAGCTCAGATCAATAGCCTGCTAAGACCGGCAATCTTGATGGTGCGGAGTGCACGTGGCGAAAGAACTGTGGAAGCTCGCCGTCAGCACGCGCTCAGCAGTCGCGCACGCAGGCGTGTCCGCCAGTGAATACTCCCTATAACACGCTAGCTTTTTTTTAAAATTCCGCCATTGTATGAAGGATTACGCGGCTGGAAGTCAGTCAACCCCCAAAGCCTTGTGGCTTGACCTGAAAGGGGACATTTCGCCACTGCAGTGACTGCCAACCTCGGGTCTTTAACAGGTATCACGCGGTAGTGATTTCACTCATGCACGCTGGTGCAATGCCCATTCGCATGGAAACAAACAGGAAGGGAAACTCAACTCGTGAAGCAGTAGCTAGCGTTGCTCTGTGTTCCGACAAGGTGTATTTACACACTCGGCTATACGCATCCCGGCTGGTGCCCTTCTTGCTCAAGGACGGGTAGCATGAACGCGAGGGCAATTTTGTAAGCTTGCAACCGTATGTGCTTACCCACAGAAGCAAAAACATGGCAGCGGTAACAGCTAAAAGACAGAAGCTGGAGCCGATGTTAGCAAGAAAAATAAACCAGCGTTCAGCTTATAATATTAAGCATTCGAATGAGTATTCACGCAGTGGCTTCAAGAGAATGTGAACCAATTGTATGTCAACAATTGCAAATTGTGAACCCGCTCACTTTTGTGTTCCTGCTCGTTACCATGGCAACATCGGCAAAGTTAGCTTCGTGTGCATGGTGCACGCTCTTACCCAAACGGATCGCAGGTCAAGACGCCAATGTTTCGCTTAGGTATGTTTCATATCACACGTTATATTAAATACTACGAGCCCTGTTTTTTTTTTTTTTCTTTTTTGTTTTGCCTTTTAGTGAGCTGGGCATATAAACAAGTGGAAAGAAATGTTTTAGTATAGAGAAAATTTAGATGAATACTGTAGCTACTTCTCCACGTCTTCAGGATGCAGATTTCGGCTCTCATAATGACGTGGAACAAGGTTTCAGATGCCCTCCTTAGAAACCATTGCCACCTGGGGTCATTCCATCATGCGTCAACAAGACTGCAGTCACCAAGGGCGTGTAATGTGCATGAAGGAAAATCCATCAAATTTCGAGAGCGATCAGCACACGTCCATGATGTTGGGAGTCAAGGAAGAACGTCCGTGGCGACTGAAGGTCTTGTTGAACGCGTGATGTAACGACTGAGAACACAGGCTGTTACCTTTGAGGACGGCATCCTAAACCTTGTTGTTACTTCATGTCATGATAATTGCTCAAATGTGTCCAATGATTATATGCAGAGCTACTTGATATATCGAAATATTGTGTACTATAAACCTTTTTCGGTATGTCGGTAGTTTATCCCCATGTTGCCTGTCTAAAAACACAGTACAAATCACGAGCTAAAATATGTGTTTTGCTTAAAGATCGTAAAAAAAAAAAAGAGACGTGTATAAATCTCTGTAATGCGAAATTAGAGCGCAGCTCTTGAGGAGGAGGAAAGAAGGGTATGGAGGGGAGGGTATGTCCCTCCTCCTCCGTACCCTCCCCTCCTCCTCCTCTCCTCCTCCCGTTAAATTTCCCCGCTAAAGTTTCCTCTAAATTTAGCGAAAATTTCACCGCAAAATTTAGCGGGTTAAAGGGATACTGAACCGAAATTTGAATTTCGCAAAATAAGGCTCTAGAAGCGTTGAACGGGACTCTACGTACTCCGAAACATTGCTCGTACATCGATATCTCAAACGGATGGCCGCACTTTTCGAAAAGAAGGGCGCGATCAAACGAGGCCTCTGACATCACTGTCCTCCGGCAGAATTTGAGAATGAGGGGGAGCGGCCTCGCTTCTCTCCTCCTCGCTTCGGTTCACCAGCTCGACACGGGACGTAGTGAGGAGGAGAGGGAATAAGAATCGTGACGTGCCTTGCCTTGTCGACCTCGTCGGCCGCGTTCAGTCGGGCGCTTCTTTTCTAAAAATATGGCGATCCGTTTGAGATATCGCTGTATGAGTGATGTTCTTGGGTTTTGCATCGTCCCGCCTATCTGTCCAGCCTTGTTTTGTGAGTTCGAAATTTCGGTTCAGTATCCCTTTAAGTCTCCGTGCTAAATGACATCACGTAACCTCAACACCAATTCAGATTCCCCGCTAAATTTAAAGGGGAAAATGACGTCACATGAGTTTGTGTTCAGTCACCCATGAAAAAATTGAGTTTCTCCACTAGATTTAGTGAGAAAGTTGTCGTCACGTGACCTCAACACCAATCAATTTCCCGCTAAATTTAGCGGGGCGGTTACGCCGACGGTGACGGCGACGCCGCGAAACACGGAAACGGGAGCCTGAGAGATGCGCTCTAATATTAGGCGCTGGAAAAAAATCTGCCTTCTGCGTTACGTCTTTATTTCGAACTCTTTATGATCACGTTCCGCCATTGAAAACCACGGCGAAAGAAGCCAAGCAAGGACCTGACCTAGCCACCCCCCCCCCCCCCCCCCCCGTCTCCTTCCGCGCGATAAAATCCGTCTGCTCTGCTCACCATCACCATGGCAACGAAGCGCCTCTTGAATAGACGTACACGCGAACGCAGACGCTGAAGCCCGCAATAACAGACGTCATATGCCGAATATCGTCTGCTTAAGGGGTATTCACATGAGGGAGAAATCCCGGGGATTTCCCCCCGGCACGCGCGCATCACGAGATGAAAACGCGAGGCTTTTGCACATCGCAAAGCCTGACGTTTTCGTCGTGGGATCCGCGTGCCGGGGAGAAATCCCCGGGATTTCTCCCTCGTGTGAATACCCCTTAAAGTGAGCACGGCAACGCCAACCCTAACCGGACGCGCGGGGGCGACGTTGAGAGCTGGAAGCGGTTGCCTGGCGAACCCTTGGCGCTTCCGACGAGGAGTGGTGCAAGCTCTGAACTGGGATTAAAATTAATTTTTTTCAAACGGCGAGGAGTGAAGCGAGGGGTGGCCGGGCGTAGCGCAGTTTGTTTGAAAGCCTGTGATAACCGAGCTTGGAACACCGAGAAGAGCCTCCGTCGACCTGCTACTCCGTCGTTGGTTGGCAGACGGCGTTCAGCAAATGGCGTTGGCTATTGTTGGCCAGTTTAACGAGTCTTACACAAAAAGCAAGCTTTTTGACAATGTAGTTGCAGTTTTTTTTTTTCTTTTTTTACCTGGAACATAAGGCTATAGTAGCAAACTGCTAATTTGTCATCACTCTTGTTTTTTTTATCCAATTCATCGGAGGTTGAAAAGAAGACAAGCCTTTTATCAAATTCATTGGGGCGAAAGCAGCCAAAATTTTGTTTTCACGAGCACTGAAACAAAAGAAACTATAGTAAAAAAAAAAGAACAAAATAAAACCGGGACTCTTTAAAGATTTGCAATGTGGGGAATGCATATTTAAGGAACGATCCTTTATATATGTTTAGAAGACATTAAAGAGTAGTTTCGGGAAGTGAACAGGAATATATGGTTAATTGTTTAGTAATTACCATCACCCTCCTCGATAACATGACGATTCACATACGGAAGGTATATCGGCATCTGGAGACAGTGCACGTCGAAAGTTTTCCAGCTGGCGCAGAGGTAGAGCATCGGTAGAGCATCGGTAGAGCAATGCTCATAGATGCAAAAGATGTTTTGTGGTACGCGTTTCGTTGTTAAAGGGCTGTTAAGAAAAATCAATTTCTCATTAACAACGCGGACTCTAAGTGAAAACTACTTAAAGAACACTAAAATGTCAAGAATGTAGATGGATTGTCTAATTATCTTGATAAACGACATGCAACTCCTTGCTTTCACTTTCGTTTCATACAGTTGCAATTGTATAGGTTGGTATCACATATAACGTCAAGATACCTTCCGAATTTCGCTTTTTGCGAAAAAATGTTGTTACTTTAGTCCTTGAAAATTTTCAAAGAAATCATGTTATTTTCACACAAAATATTGAATGGGTTTCTCGCACAAAGGCAAACAATCACTACTCCTGGATTATAGGTGACGTCATAGCACCGTGCTGGAGCCTGCACTTTAAGAAAAAATGCAGGACAAAATTAGCAACAGCGAAAAAACGGTTAAAGTGCAGGCGGTTGTCTGTCCCTTTTTCTTCCTATTTCACGAGTTTCCGTTTTGCAAACCACAGTCTCAGGTTTCAATCATCATCTATGGCAACAGCGCGTTTTCCTCCCTGCTACTGACGCGCCCCCAGACGGACTCGAGAAGAAGGGAGGAACAAGATGTTTTCCTCTTTCTCCAGGCATACGGGAGGAAACTTCCGAAACCCCCGTCCTAATTTCTTTCGGTTTTGTTTCTTGGGCTCGTCGCACGCGTCGCATTGAATAAACGCTGTTGGACTGATTAAGCGACAGCAGCAGCGAAAGGTAATTCAATCTCTCAATACAAACACGTAGAACACCTCGGTCGCATTAAAGTTTTGAGCACTAATTTCGTGAAACGAAGAAACGAAGTCGTTAGAAGCAGCGAAGTTTCAAGAAAATGTCAGAAGTGCTAGTAAGTACACTGACATAAGGCGTACGCCTGGTTGCGCGCGTTGCGCGCGTAGTTTCCGTTGTTGCGACGTTATGGCAACGTCGTGATCAAGACCGGCAGATACTGCAGCAGTGTGGGGGCGCGTCTTCTGTGCTAGGTTCGGTTTGGTTTCCTGTTAGGAAGTGCCAACCAAAAATCTACGTGATTTTGTGTTTGAACGTGTCACAAACATCGCCATAGCAGTGTTGTGCGTTGTGAACAATGACCCATATCGTAACCGATGTAGCCATGTGTTTCGCGTACCAGTGGGGTAACAACAAGATCATATGACTTATCGTTGCAGATGACATTCTGTTTTACGGTACACTTGACCTGCCTGCGGATAGTCATGTTGGAATATTGCTTTGAACCGTCGCTCCCATTGTACTGTGGCCAACGTAACTGTCGTCTGCAATGCCCTGTTTCCCCTCCCCGAAACCGATTGCGCTTTCGGAGTAGGGAACAACAGGCTTGAGATATTACGGAAAGGAAGCATGTCTGTCATATACGTATATTCAGAGATGGAAATATTAGGGCCGAGCTAAATAAACCGGAGAGACCAAAATGGTGCAAGGTAAATTTGGTTCGTATTATGTAGTCGGATTGTTTATGTAGTCGGCTAGTGGCCGAGAAAGAAAGAAAAAGGAAGGCGCTCGTAACCTACTATATTATATAAAAATCTGGTGTCTGGTCGGTAAAATTGTATGTCTCTATATCGAGACACATCCTGATCAGGCTCTATAAAGTGCGCTTCGATTTCGAATGCGCGCTTTTTTTTATGCCTAATTTATTCTTGTCGTAAAAGGCAAGCAAACCCTAAATCTAATGAACGGGATACCGGTCAGAAACTGGTCACTTTAGAAAATCAGGCGCTTCGCATCCATCGATGTCACTCGGTGGATTCGCCAGGGCCTCTTGGCACAACAACCGGCCCCTTTATTAATTGTTTCATTAGCTAACCATGTATGACCAATTACGCAATAAATGTTTATTTACGCAACTTATTCACATCATTTGCTTGTTCTTTGAATTCACCATGGCGTATACCTAACCTTACGCAACGCTTGTCGTAAATCGCAATTTTCACCACATTCATGATGGTATAAGATGATTTCTCTTCCCGTGAGCATTGCCAGCATTGCTTCAAACCGAGTGAATATCCTGGGTGCCTTCATAATACCCCGTTTAGAGAAGCTAGTTCCAGACGATCGCTGCTGCACAGATGAGCAATTTAGCCAGTGCAGTACAACCGCTAGCCTGGGGTTTTTAACTTGCATCACGCAGTAGTGATACACGACCGCACGCCGGTACGATGCTCCTCCAGATCGAAGCGGGCAGGGGTGGGGATTGAACCCAGGATCCGTGGGCTCTGCAGCGCGAGCTTTCTCTCCGCTTGCTCCGAGTTAGTGTGCGCTAGCCCACTCGGCCACCGATCCCCCACAGCCGCACGCGAGCAGCGCAAAAAGAAACAGAAGCCATAGAAAAACTCGGCGCCTCTCGCGCCTTTTTACGGCGTGTTACTCGAGGAAGCGAACACATGGATGCTAGGAACCTCAGTGGAGCGTTTTTTTTTATCGGCAGTCGCAAATAATTAGAGCCTGAACGCCTACTTTTTCTGGGAGATTTACCCCTTGCTCATTTTGAATAACCTCTGAGTAATGAATGGCATTACTGAAAATAAATCAATGTATTCGTAAAATTATTTATTGCGGAGGTGATCATTGGGGAAAGTCGTTCCTTAAATATGACGTGTATTAAAGGAGGAAGAGCGGTCGACGGAGTAAGAAGTGCAGTGCGCGTTCGTGTCGGTGTTTGTATGTTCTCTGTATGTAATCGCTGTATATGTTTTGTTCCGCTGGTGTGTGTGTGTGTGTGTGTGTGTGTGCGTGTGCGTGTGTGTGTGTGTGTGTGTGTGTGTGTGTGTGATGAAGATGCCAGAAACAAACAGCTGCGCAAGCAAACAAAATATTGTTGTCTTTGAATTGGGCGGTAGCAAGCGCCAGCTAATTTAGCTAAGTGCAATTAGTCTGCTTGAGCTCGCCACCTGGTGGCAAGCGTTGTGTCCTTGTTCCACGTCTCCCCATATTTTGTGGTTACCTTGGATCAGTCAAATAGGTGGCAGGCTGGGTTATGTAGTTCTCTTGAGGGCGGCTTTGAGTATCGCGGTTAGCTTACCACTCATCTGTGATGTGATCTACTGACAAAATAATTGTGACGCGAGGAATAGCAGAGCATAGACTTCAAGTTCGCGAATTGGGCGGGTTTCGGTGGATTCCGTATGACAATGAACTGTCGACAACGTGAAGACTGCGTAACTGAGTTCAAAAAGTAAATTTCTTCACCTGCGCGAGATCCCGGCTTGTACGGCTTATGAAACGCTCGTGTTATATTCTTATTTATTGCTCATCGTGCCCCGAAAGCAGCAACTTGTTTGAACTGGAGCGAAGCGGCTGACCGCTTTTCTATTATTAGAATGCAATTGAATGCAAAGGTGCAATCGAGCTGGACGCTTTTCTAGTCAGTGCTGCTAAAGAGGCACTGGGAGGACGCCTGTGGTGCGAGGTGTTTGCCTGTGCGAAAACTATGGAAACTCCTTTCCGTTGAATCGCGGCAGCGTTCCGCGTAAAGATAGAAAATATGCGTAACGACCTGGCGTCCTCGTTAAGCCCTATATTGAGCTCAATTCCCTCGATTTGGAGCCGCCATATTGCGATGCAGAGGAGAGAGGAACATTGCTCACCCGTTTGCAGAAACGAAGGTTGCTCCGTCTCTAAAGGAACATAGGGTGCAAGAGCGTTCCTCCCTTTATGAAGAAATATATAGACAATTAGTTCCAAAAATGTGGTCGTCATTCGTTCTCATTCCCACCAAACAAAAAGTATTGATGCGATACGTATGCTGGTCAAGGTCCGCCATTCTCAGCAAAGCCACAGCAATGGCAGGTAATATAGCCTCAATGCAAGCCATGTATATTCTCGATTATGCCTTCTTGTATGATAAGGTATGACTGAGCCTTAATTTTGCTCTCACCTACCAAAATGCAGATTACTTACGCCTCACAGACACTGCCATGTACTGCCAGTTCCGCGTCGGTCATTATAGGTGCCCACCATGTTGCGATGCACCGGGGCCATGGGTCGTGCATTTTCGAGCAGCTCCAGTCGACTCATTTTGGTAAGAGCACTTTGTTTTCATTTTTCTGGTTCGCTCAACGCCCGCCATACTCGGAGCGACCCCGCGAGAAGAAAGAGCCAGCCGTGATCCGGGGGGCGTCGGAGCCTTGATCCACCGCTGCCGCGCTCCTCGGCAGAGAGCGGCCTCCTCCGAGCAGGCCTTCGTGCGAGATTTGCTTTTGTTGGTAGGGGGCACGCACGGCACTTAATTGCGCTCTCGTAATGAGGCCAGCCCCGGATGAGGCTTACCCGGCGACTGCCGCAAGCGTCGCCAAACAAACAAGTGTGCCGAGAGGCGGCATGATTTCCTTCGAGACAATGCGCAATCACTGCGAAAGCGGACTTAGAAGCAGTCCCGGCGACGGGAGCGCGTTCCGCGACTGTGCGTGCGGTTTGCGCCCGACGTCGACGAACCACGCGCAAGAAGCAACAGCAAGGAAGCAATTTGGCCCCCTTAATCCGCGCGCGAGGCCACGGCACGCTGCGTGCGCCCAAATCAATGGCACGGGCGGGAGCGGGGAGATCCCTCTTCCCGCCGCATGCCAGCCACGCACGCACCAAAAGGCCAGCGCCCCCGGCGACGTAGCTTCTTCCTCCGACCGAGTTGCCCCTGTGGAGGACTACGTTTCTTCGTTATTGTTTTTTTTTCTTCCATGTTTTTCTTCCTCTCAGGAACGATGCTTATTCTGGTTTCAATGTTTTTTGTCACGGTGTTGCGTGGGGGTTCGCGGGAAAAGATGGTCTTTTTGTACACGTGTGTACGGTATCGAACTGTTGGGTGATATGTACTCTGAGTACAGGCTTCGACCCTGTTTCCCGGACTCTAAAACGCTGCCTTGTGGAGTGTTTACACTTGAGGATTCGCGGGCAGATTCGCGCAGGTGGAAGGTGGATTTGGGAGCCGGGTGACGAAATCGACTCGTCGTTGGCGGAAAATCTGGACATGGGTCCAGGAATGATCCAGATATTCCGCCAGTGACAAATCGATTCAGCCATCCGGCTTCAAAATCCCCTTTCCGGCTGCGTGGATCCGCCCGCGAATCTGGAACCGCAAACGCGCCATTATACCTCATTCACACTTTCATGCCGGGCTTCAAAATCCGCTCAACGCCGACGGATTATTCGGCCGCGAGAGGATTTTTCCTGTGGGGAAAACGTTTCCGCATCGTAGCAGTCAATCAGAATGAAGAAGGAAGTGGCGTTGGCCAACGTCATATCCGGCTGAGTCGCCCGAGTTGCCGACGTTGGCTGCCGGAGCAGTCGGAGTTCCCAAGTCTTGAAAATTGCAACGTTTCGTTGGTCGTGCTGCGTCGGTAGAAATGCGAATCAATATATTATGCATCTCTTTTTTTAACAAGAGGCATCTGAAATACGAAGACAGTACCCACGAGAAAAATCTGTGGAATAAAATGGGCACAGAATTAGTTGTGAGCGGTATACGTACTTACATATTTTGCTTCGCGTTTGCTCGTTGTTTTATTATTGCATTCTGGCATCTCCGAGAGGCTGTTAGGCATTTCCTCGGCACTGTGGGCTCTTAGCTATTAACACAAAATCTGTCTGTGGGCTGGATTTTATGCAAAACGTGTGACCCTCGATTATGATTAAAAAAAAGTGTTACACAGAGGCCACAAAACAAAACTGACAGAGCCAGGGTGTATAGTAAAAATCGAAATGCTTCAAATCGTGATTCTAATCAGACCGGTTTTGCTATGATGGTTTTAACCACACCGTTGACGAAAAAGCACTCCCAAAATATTTTTAATTTACAAGTTACCTGTCATTTGACGCTTTCTTTTTATATGCATTTGTTTATAGTTAAATCAAATCATTATCAAGTGTTTACTGGCCCAACACCAGCAAAAATAATTGTTCTTCTGAGCAATCTGACCGGTGAGCTTTCTTTCTATCTTCAACTTCGTGCGTCCGTTACGTAAAGCAAATCAAAACACACAAAAAAAACTAAAAAAAGTAATGTCGTATGACAAGCAAATCAAAACGCGAAAAAAAAAAAAACACTTCCTAACCAACTAAAATATCAAACTGATTTTTTGTTCTAACATGGCGGGTTTACATCATTAAAATATTTTTGAATTTACAGCAATTCTTTCTTCCGCATTATTATCAGTGTTCAAACTGATTCGTCTATTGTTTTGTCATTTTAAAACTATGCTATGCAATAAAGAATCACTATTTTGAACTAGAGTGATTCGAATCAAACTAATCTGATTTAAATCACTGAAATATGATTTAAATAAAAATATCAAACATATTATTAAAAAAAAATCTGCATTTTGTTTACCTTGTACACAATTGTAGGCCATTCGCACGCATGCAAAAAGAGGGCATTACTAGTCACTATTCATCGTACGTACTGATAATGAGGTGCAATTTATCGTAACAAGCGATATTTACCAGGCGGCTCAGTGGGAGCCAAACCCCGGACCGTGCGACCCGTAGCGCGATTTTCTTCGGCGCCACGAAAGGATGCAAATGAAAGTGCCAACAGCAGGACCAAGTGACTCACAGGAGCTTGCCTGAACAGGCGACCGTCGGTGCGCGCAGCTGGCTCCCGAATGACGAAGCGTGGCTCCCCACGGGATTCCACAATGTTACGGCACAGACATTAGGGAGTTTTCGTGGATCGTCTTCGCCGTCCCGCAACGCTCTCCGCGACCCGCTACGATACCCGAAACTCTACAGTCAAGGCCGTCGTCGCGCAGGCGCAGTAGCGACCTCTTCGTTGCGGAGGGCTTAGCGAAGGGGGAAACGCGGTCTACGAAAGCTCCCTATTAGGGAGTTTTGCCGTACCGCAATGCTCTCCGCCGCGCGCTACGATCCCCCGACCTCTACAGTCAAGGTTATCAGCGCGCAGGTGCAGTAGTGGCTTCTTCGTTGTGGAGGGCTTAGAGGAAAGGGGAACGCGGTCTACGAAAAACCCCTATTAAGGCCCCAACGGATAGCGCAGCGGGCGTATGACGTCACAACTTTGCATAGGAGCTAATAGACACATTAGTGGATGCGATAAACCTCCTCCCCTTGCGATTATATCAGATGCAACAAGAGGCTCCTCGCAATCCAAAAGCACTAACTTCGTTTCACCTTAAGTACAGACACAGCCGACGCTACGAGCTGATGAGATCAATCAATCAATGACAAAATCGCACCATCATGGTCATTTATCTGTTCGCGTTCCATCATCGCGGAACCAATTATAAGCAGAAAAGACCCAATGACTTGCGCTTTTGACGGGGCTTGATTGCTTCCATTAACTCGTTGCGTCGGGTGCGTCTGAAATTCACCTGAAACAAATTATAAGGACTCGAGGCGTATACTCGCACCCCCAGAAGAAGCAGAGCCCTACTACTTTACTAGGAAGAACTTAGTCATAATTAACCATACGCAATCAGAGTTATTGTGAGTAACAGGTGAAGAACGCAGTAGATGGTCCGCCTCGAGCGTTCGCTTTCTGCCTTTGATAACACTTCGTTGCACGCGCAGCCAAGGCCCGGTGGCGGAAGCTTACGAGCGCCTGCGGGAGCATCTACGGGGTTCTTAACCTTTCTCCAACTCGGCGTAAATAATTGTAACAAGTGAGATTTACCCCGCGGTTAAGTAGGAATATATCCACCGACAGTGTGATCCGGAGCCGATGGCCTTGCTCGGCTCCACAAGAAGGAGATGAAAGGGCGTGCTAGCAGCAGGACTACTGCAGTCAGAAGGGCACATTAAAGGGCTCCAGAACGAACTCTTTCAAAGAATCGGCGATCAGCTAGCAGTCTCGCGCTTATCGGCGTGCGCTCGTTCGCAGACCCTTTAAAATAGTTGGTTCTGCAGGCCTTTAAAGTGCCCGTCTGACAGGGTTCTCACGAGAACCTGTGTTAGCAGCAACTTTGTTATATTAACTCAGTTACGGAACTGCCCGTAGACCCCCCCCCCCCCCCCCCCCTCTCTCTTTCACCCCCCGGTCTGCCATCCCGTCGTTCGATGCGCCACCGTTGTGCAGATGGCTGCTATGGTAATGGCTCTGTATTCTATAGAACGCATATGTTTTAAAGCACAGTGTCTAGATGGCGCTTCACTGTACTCTATGACTCAGCCGTGTATGGAGAGAATCTGGTCAATTGAGAGGAGTCGGCGGAAGCCGAGATGGAGCGGCGAAAGCGCCGCCGCCGCCCCCATGTGATTAACTTCCAAAGTAAGAATGCGCTCGGATGATCTTGAAGGATTCACGTAGCGTGGTGCAGGTATTTTATTTTTGTTTCTGGCTGAGGCTGAAAGTACATGAATGTATAATTGTACGAGATTGGTTGAAAAGGGAAGTTTGAAGGTGCTGAGTGGGTTTACTGAGCCAGGAAAGGTGACATTGATGAGAAAGATGTCCTGAGACATGAGGCGACACTCCGAATGTGGGGTGCGCGTTCGGGGTTTGGGTTATAACTCCCACAGAGCCGAATCCGCAGTTTTTACTGCCCATTCCGTCGTGGCGGAGGCTTGTTTACTGCGGTCTGCGTCGAGACTAAGGAAAGTTTCCTGCTACGGCGGCCGTCTTTGTAACGCCGCCCATCACTGCTTCGTTTGGTGCGTCGTAGTCTCGCTAGCTCCGACACCCATCACCCTGCTGCCCGCGGTCATCGCTGCTGCCATGGAAGCGGCGTCGACGCAGCGGGGGGCCATTCCCGAAGTCTGTCGTGATTTCAGTTTCAACGTGCACGTTGGCCAGGGGGTGTCAACCAAGCAAGTCATTCAAGCCTTCTAGGCTCTGGTTCCCCCTTCGAGTGGACGGGCCTGTCACTCGTATGGTGGTGGGAGTTTTACGCTCACCATGAAGACCGGCGACGCAGCCGGAAAGTTGCTTGGCGCGGGACGGCTGGTCATTAACGGCAAGGACTACGACCTTTTGTCGCTGGCGTCCAAGATCAAGAACGTGACCTTCCTCCTGCTACCGGTGGATGTCCCTGACGGAGCCGTCGCTCAGGTGCTGGGTGCCTGCGGATAGGTCCTCCGTATGAGACGGGAGACACACCGGGCGTACCCAACTTTGGAGACTGGATATAGGCGTGTCACTTTGGAAATAGAGAAGGAACTTCTCAACTACATCAGCGTTGGCGGCTTCCAAAGCATATGGCTCTACCCAAACATGAAGAAGGCCTGCAGGAGATGTGGTCAGGGAGGAACCTCTCCCACAAATGCAGGACACCTCGCTGCACCAGGTGCGGTGAATACGGCCACACGGGATCAGAGTGTCATGCACCATGCAGGCGTTACTGCCAGGACAACTCGACCTCGCGATGCCACGTCAGTACGTACGGCACCGTGCTGTCGGGCGAGGGTCCTCAAGATGGACAGAAAGACGGAAGGACATTCCCCCGACGTCAAACAACCGAGAAGAAGCAGTGTCGGAGACGGCGGAAGTGGAAAACAAAGGCAGTGAGAAGCACGGGGGCGATGCCAGTTCGCAGATAAACTCCCACGAGGATGCCGCTTCCACCGATGACGTGTCCACAAACCCGTTGGCCTCGGCCCCCGCGTGACCAACCAATTTATTGAGGAAAAAAAATGGAGAGAGAGAGAAGCAGGGGAAATAGAAATGTCTAATAGCCGAATGAAAATTTTTTGTTTAAACCGGAAGGAAATTCCGTTTTTAGGTTAAAATTAATCTGTTTCCTTCTTTTTTCCGAGAAGTGGGTGTGGAAGCCTGCGCATACTCGCATGTTCAGTTCAGACTAAATCGTGGACGAGAAGTGTTTAGATACGTGTGTGGAAAGGTCATGTTTGAGTTCGCCCGCTCTTTCTACAGGGTGATTCAAGGAGAGGCCAGGCTTTTTAAATCCACCGCAAAATTCGGTTTCTTAACCTATCGCGCTACGACTTTGTGCAGCGTTGCCCACAGATGGTGCTTTTTTTTTTTGTAAAATTTGCAAAGAGCGAACTTTCTGAGGAAAAAGTAAAGAAAGAAAAAGGCTTAGCTCCTTTGGAAACGCAGCGAAGCTACCGGTCTTCAAACAACACGGCGCCGTTTCGCACGGGAGACAAGAGATGGCGCAAGCGGTCGCGACGCCAATTGCCGCCAACGAACGAGCATACGACGCCGAGAGCCGGCGTCTTTAGCAGACAAGAAACTGCAGTTCCTTGTTGTTACCGTGCCTGTTTCTGTTTCTGCGGCTGTCGCCGCCTGCGGAACGCGCGCCGCTTTTGAGTCGAAAAGATCGTCTGCTATAAAGACGCCGCCGGCTCTCGGCGCCGTATGCTCGTTCGTTGGCGGCGTTCGTTGCGCCATCTCTTGTCTCCCGTGCGAAACGGCGCCGTGTTGTTTGAAGACCGGTGGCTTCGCTGCGTTTCCATAGGAGCTAAGCATTTTTCTTTCTTTACTTTTTCCTCAGGTAAATTCGCTCTTTGCAAACTTTACAAAAAAAAAAAAAAAAAGCACCATCTGTGGGCAACGCTGCACAAAGTCGTAGCGCGATAGGTTAAAGGGGCAGTCAAGTGGTTTTTGAGTTCGTGTTTTGATAATGACAGCTGAATTTAGACGCCTTAAGTATCCCTAAAAACTAAAAAGTATAGTCATACGGTGATTATTTCTTTAATAAAAATGTAATTGAAGGCCGCCAAACCTCGGATCCATCCGAAAACGAAACCACTCTCATTGGTCGTCGCACGCTTATCAAAAGGATTTCGGGCCAATGGCGTTGGACGACGTTCCGTCGCGCAGTGATCCCGAGGTAGCCGCATCGGCCGAACCTCTTTGTCATTCGAGCTTCGATCATGGCGGAGTTCTCTACGCTCGAGGACCTGACGCCGTTAGAGGTTGAAGTTCTTCGGCGGACAGCCGACCTGGGGATGATTTCCTATGACGCCACTCCGACGTGCGATGTGGACAATAGCAGCGCTTCGGAGTCATGTTCGGGTTCCGAGGACGACGAAACGCAGACCTTTTCGGGCGTTCTTCGATTTGCGGTTGGGGCAAGTCGTAACCAAACCAACGTTTGACATCGCAGCGTTACCTCTGGTACGTGATGTCAAACGATGTCGCCACGTTGACTTTCGCCTCGGGAGAACGGGGGGAAGGCTGGTTCAGACATGTGCAACGAGCGCGTACCTACGACTGCGTCCGTTGCAACCGGAACGACCGCACTGCGCCGCGCGTACACACACCTGTAACCACTACAACAAGCGCAGCGGGTCGTCAGCACGGCGACCGCTTCTGTACGCCGCCGTCAGCTGTGTCAGCGGCCCCTCTAAAAAAGGGGACGCACTGCTACTCAATGTCGTAACAGAATATAGACAGACAGTTTTCTAGTCTAAAGCTTTTTTACTTTTTCTTGATAGGTTTGCAGGGTACAGCGAATGAAGAAAATAAAATAAAAAGATGCAGCGCCGTCTTGTACGATCACGACTCTAATACACGACATTGCAATAGTACAAATATCGCCACACGCCTTTTCTACGATTATAAAAGACAATGTAATCTTAGCAGCGATATAGCAACGTAGAAATATGATTTCGTGATCAGATAGACGTTGCGAGCGTTCAGGATTGCTAACACTAATCACTTTTCTCCGGTGATGAAAACGCGTGAAAATTCGTTTCCTTTATACGGTACGCGCCAGTAATACCTTGAACTTGAGCACACGCATGAAATGCGCCAAATAAGAAATCCGGGCGATGTTCGAGGACACAAATGCTTAGAAAGCACCACTGTAGTCGAAGTAAACAAAAACGACGGCATGGGCGTTTCTGCTATCTTGAGAGTGCCGCCACGACATCGCCGCACGAGTAGGTGGATGTTCCCTTCTAGTACGTGCTGGGTTATCATAGCGAAACACGACGAAAATTCACAGTCAAGGATAGCGCTTTTACGTGGAACGATGAGCTTTCACCAGGCCGTCCATTCCGACGATCAACACCGACGCCACGTTTGCGGATAGAAGGAGCCGGCCGGCCCGCGACCGGCACGACCGGCCTGCAACGCGCGGACATACGTGCGCTTCCGCGCATCCCTGGGGAACGGAAAATTCAACCCCCGCGGAGGAAGTCAAATAGAAAACGTAGTCCCTTGTTTGTGAAACGATAATTGCGCTATCGCGTATTCTAAACGAGAAATATTTTACGTCTTGTGAAATTATCATGCACAACATATTTAATTGAACTGAAAATTGTTTTTTTTGCGAAACTTTATAAAGACCGCCAAAATTTTCAAACATACGATAATTTCATTGGTCCTCGCAAGTACAGAAAAGAGTCCGCACGTATTTTTTCCTGCGTGATTAATAGGCGTTTCTGCCTTCTAAAACTGAAGATACTCATTCACTGACACTTCCTTAACACCATCGCACCAAAAAGTAGCTTCTCCGAAAACCGCTTGAGTGTCCCTTTAAGTAACCGAATTTTGCAGTCGATTTAAAGAGCCTTGCCTCTCTTTGAATCACCCCGTAGTGTGACAAGTCTGTGGTGTTCTCTGAAGTGTTCGTGGAGTCGACCGGTCAGTTTCACCGATATAAGCATGCACGCTTTGTACTTTCGAAATCATCATTCTCCTACCAAAGCGTGATGTCATCCACATAGAACGTGAATCGAACGGTAGATTTCTTCTCAAGGGCCGTCACTATGGATCTCGTGGCAATATTGATGAGCATCGGCGAGATGATTCATTCTTGGTGTACTCCTACTTCGTTGCTGTATATGCGAGGGCTCATTGTTCCTATGTGAATTCCTAATGTACGGTGATAAAGGAAGCTCTTTACAGTGTAAAGCATGCGCTTGCCTGGATATACTTCTCGTAAACTGTCAAGCATCGACTCGTGGGTGGCTATCAAAAGCTTTCCTTATGTCTACAGCCACCAGGATGTGTGGTCGCTGTCTTCTGTGCTTGCAGAACACTGGACGTAGAAGAAAAAGGCTGTCATGTGTCCCCATATTGGGAAGAAAGCCTGTCTGTGCAGGATGAGAACATGTTGAGCACTCTTCAAGATTGTGATTGAGCCTATTGTCGCACAGTTGTTCCATGAGCTTGCAGACGGTGGGTATTAGATACATGGGTCTCAGGTTGGTTGTGGCGTTCGGCTGCTTGCCTGGTTTGGGTATCGGAGTCACTATAGCATCTTTGAGTGCCAAATTGAGTTCCCCGCTCACCCAGATGGTATTGATGGTTTCCAATAAGGGTACCTTGCCTACTTCGGGCAAGTTTTAGAGTGCGGACCACGTAATGCTATCCTTCCCTCAGGCGCTCTTTATCAAAACCTGATCAAGGGCGATGAACAGTTCTGCCATTGTTTACAGACTGTCAACAGGATGGCTCTCCTTGGCGGTTTTGGGTGTGTAGATACACTGATGGTGAGAGGGGGGGGGGGGGGGGGTCGCGACTTGTGGGAAGAAACTTCTGGCCGCCTTCTTTTCGATGTTTTCAAGAGATTTGTTTTGTTGGAGTGCTATAGTTAGAACTATGTCGAACACATTGCTTCTGCCCTGGAGTGCCTTTTATAGGTGTTCCATAACTTGACCATCCCGTCGTGCTGTTGAAGAAGGCTCAATGTCGTGTCCAGGTTGTTCTCGCGAGTGACTCGGAATGATGCCTTATCTGCGCGGTCTTGTGCAGAAAGTTGATAAGCTCCTTGTGCATTCGGCCGTTGCTGATATATTGTATGTGCATTTGGTCTCGCGTATCCCAAAGATTAAGAAAATGTTTGTCCGGTGGAGGGATCTCTTCGGACAGTTCTAATTATCTTGTTTATTCGGTCAGTACACTCGTGATGCTCGAAACGCCATTTCGTGACGGAAACAGTCCCAATCCGTGCAGCGAACTTTTTGTTTTCGTTTTTTCTGACCCGCTTGGAATGTGATCCAAATGGGACAGTTATCACTGCTCCCTGGGTCTTCCTCACAGGCCCTTGCAGTAGTAAGCCTATGTGAGCTCCATGTGAGGTCAGGCGTGGTGCACTGTTGTCAAGAGTGTAGAGGCACCCAGGTGGGAATATCCAAATTGTTGAAAAGAGCCCAATTCGCTATGTTGGACTGTTGTTCAAGTTCAATGCCTCTAAGTGTGTTGCGCCTGTATTCCCAGGTCGTAAAGCTGTATTGAAATCTCCGGCGATCAGTATTCTGTCGCTTGAAGCAGTAGCGTAAAAGAGACAGTCCTGCGAAGTTGCCTTTGCGTTGTCTCCCCGTGTCGGGGCGTAGATAGGTGGAGGCAAGGATAGTTTTCTGCGGGATATTTAAATCCACACGTACTGTGACCAGAGTGTCGAACCGATATTTTTATCGGTTTAGTTCGGGTTCTGGCTTAGGGCTTTCGGTGCAGTTCTAGTTCGGTTCCGGGGAGCAAAAATAAGGGTTCAAGCAGTTTCAAACCGGTTCGAACGGGTTTAAACCGCTAAATTAATAATATTTTTTTCTGCGTTGTTTTGGCAGTAGGCACTATTTCAACAGTGAAACGAGTAACTACATAGCTTTTTATCACTCTTACGATCCACTTTTATTTTCAGGTACCAAACAAATAAGAGATTGCGTTTTTTTTTTTTTTAATTTCGACAAAACAGCAAAATAAAAGCTAGATTGACATACAAAACGTCGTGTTTAAACGACTCAACATCTATTTGTTTACGTCAGTCGCATTTATTTTACCTGAATAGAAAGGTAATCTGTCTGGTAGGTCGCATATCAACTACCCGTGATAATACAACTTTGAGTTTCAGTATTAGAAGTTGAATTCGATAGTTGTGCTCTTGAACTGAGGAATTAATTATGGTGCATAAAATCATAGAACAAGCACCTCCTCACCATATATCTCGTGAAATCTAATTTACCAAATACGTTTCACAATATATATGTCGACGACGAAACTGAACTAAAAGCAATGATATTTTCAAAAATATCACAAAATTGGAAGACAAGCCCTTTCAGTCTACCTTTTATAAAAACACTGAGCGGTAATCACAACGCTTGTTTTCCTGGCCAACATTGCTTACACTCAGTAACGTGATGCAGGCGAATAATCATGCAGTAAAGAGTGATAAAAATTTACACTCTAATCTATACGCACCTTCGTACTCCGATTGAATCTGGCCTAAAATAGAGCGTGCCCAAGTGAACATTTCTTTACATAGCTTGACGGTTGAGGTTTGTTCTTGACAAGATGCCGGTAAATTCAATTTGCAAATAAGCATCACCCTTGCTAATGTGATTTTTTGTTGAACAGAACAAAGTCATATTTTATACTCTACTCGACATGGCACTTGCTTAATTGGTCACTTTCTGACGATCTGTGTCCGCAATCCTCATAGTTCTGCCACGCGCCCCTGTGTACTTTGTTTTTATCCAGCCCACAGCGAAGTAATATTGTCATTCATCACATAAAATAGGCAATAACAGACTTCTATATGTTTGAGAATTTGAATATGTGTAAGGAACACATAGTTATGTAGATCAACTTTTAAGATAAAAAATGTGTTGAAGTGTCTCCGAAGTCACTTAGAGACGTGCCTACGAGTATAAAAACGCCGGAAACGATTTGCAGAACATATTTCAGACAATTAGATGGTGCATTTACTTAAAATGTATATCTTTAAGGTGATCGTCACTTCATTAATGTTGTCAAATTTTCAGGCAGCACTTAAATATATATTATTATCATCAGTATATTTTAATGTATGAAGTCAACATAACCGCTTGTGTGCGACACGGGAGGACGATACTCGAAAATACGCCTGTTGTTGAATCTGCGGAAACGTGTTTTTTTTTTTTTTTCTTTTTGTTCGCTGTTTGCAGTGTGAAGCACAGGGTCGCGGGGTATGCCGAAAAGGACGGCGTGCTCACATAATAGACCTGAAGGCAAATACACGAAGTGTGCAGAAAGACAGAAATAATAAATGGTATTCTTCTAAATAATCCCATACACGACGCCTCATTGAAAAAAGAAATACGTAGAGATGCATACAATATATTTCCAATATAAACTACATTTGGACATCGGCTTGCACGAGCTCGAAGCTTCGCTAAATATTGTCTCGGGAGGCTAATGTTATATTCGATTTTAAGTACACTTATTTTGAGTCCTCACTTTACAACTCTGTGCTTTATCAGTCATGCGCGCTCTAACATTTTATTAGGCTGCTGCATATCATCTAGAGACTACTATATATACTGTTCAACGTTACAATTTAGATACACTTTTGATAGAGTTGAGAACATGGCATTATACCAAAAAACTGAACTGCTTAACATGGTTGGCACGCGACATCATCGCACTATATGCCAATGGTCATTGCGATTTGTTCTTGCTAAAAAATCAAATCCCGTAGTTAAAAATGAACGCTGCATAAGGTTCGCGCCCAGTGCAAGTAATGTACTCGAGAGACACAAATTATTCTTCCTTGGTGCAGCGTCGTGAGCAACGGCGCGAGCGTCTGGCACCACGAAGACTTGGGGGGCGCTGCAGGCGCGCGTCGGCGACGAACGTGCTTCACCTCGGCTCCGATAAAAATCGCCTCTAATTGCGGTTATTCAACCCGTACCCCGCAAATTTTGGGACCATCGTCTCCGCAAAGTTCAGCGGCACAAGTGGACACCACTTTCATCACGATGGGCACATTTTTGATGAATTTCTGAACGTGGGAAGATTTCGCTGCTCCGCCGCGACGCTCGGCTTAACGGCGGCTTATCGGCGGGCGGCTTATCGGCGGACGGCCGCTCGCCCCGGCCGGGGGATCTCCCGGCGATGGCGGCTCCGAGCACTGTGACCGGCTACGATCCTGCTTGCAAGTCGTACGCATGGATACTGCTCAACTCGAGGACCTCCTACCATCCGAAGAAGAATATTTGGACGACATGGTCCGAATATGGCGACGCAAGCAGAAGCCAAAGGCTCCTAAGCTCACCGGCGCCGCCGACAAGCACCAGGCGGGTGCTTGTTCCGCGCAGGCTTTGCGCGGGGGAGCAGCTAATGCGGCCTTGAAAGGCGGAGCCCACAAACTCAAATGGCGGCCGCAGCAGACGCCCCGCATTGGGCGCGATGAACTCCTCGTAGTGCTCAAGCCACGCACAACGCTGGATCTAAAGGCGACCTTCGTTCCAGGCCAAGCCGGAGTTGCGGTGCCCAACCTCATACGTGACTGTGGAGAGGTGGAACTCTCTGTATGGCCCGTGTGGGATCAAAATGTGTTAGTGTGTGGAATGAACTCAGTGCCCGCTGCCGAGAGGCTTCTCGGTGACATCATGCTGGTAGTCGGGGACCGCCAGCTCCCGTTCCGTGGACATGCCAAAGCCTCGGGTGACGTCTGCAAGGGGGTCATCAACATTGACCCCAACGATACATCAGTCTCCCTCAAACAAAAACTCAGATGGAAGCACAGCGAAATTCTCTCCGTGAGGAAACTGGGCAACACCGACGTCGCAGTGGTCACCTTCGAGGGAAAAACGGTGCCCCGTCAAATCTACTGCAGCGATCAAGGCATCCCCGTGAGACTGTACAAGAAGACGATCCCCGCTTTTCACCGCTGTGGGACGGTGGGGCACCGGGCTGATATCTGCCCGCGGCCGCAGGCGGGACGGTGCGGCCGCTGTGGCTCTCAAGTAGCTCCCACTTCCGAGGGCCCTGCTGAACACGACTGCACCCCTTGTTGCCCCCTCTGCGGGGGCAATCACCTCACCGGCGCTGCCGGCTGTACCGGCAAGTACCGGAAGCCGATCAAGCCGGGGACTCCACCGACCAACGCCAGGCGGAAGTCAGCTCCCAAGCAAGCTCCGACCACCAAGGGCAACACGAGGACATCTACCTCTACGCAGGAACAGCCCGGACAACGCACGAGAGGCGCCAAGTCCGGGACCAGGACAAAGGCGCCGACCTTCAACGCGGGGGATTTCCCCTTTTGGAAAGAGCCCAAACAAAGGTGAGCGGTTGGGTTGGGGCTGTCCCCGGGCCTCTCTCCCCCTCCCAAACCGAAGTCGCCCTACAGAGGCAAAATGCTGAACTCCGGCGCCAAACCGAAATTCTAGCTAACAAAATTCAAGAGCTTGAGGCAAAATTGGCCAGGCTGACGGAGCCCCAGGCACAGGCCGGGTCTTCGGAGCCCATGCAGCAAGCTGAGCCGGCGGACCACGATGACAGGGCCTCGGTCGCGTCAGGACCGTCTAGCGTTTCGCAGTGCTCGGGCCGCACACCTGTGGGGCACATGCCCCTCATTGATCACCGTCTGGAAAACTTGGAACGCAGAATTGCGGACATGCCAGGCAAAATTTTGGAAAGCGTCAGAGCTTCCTTCAAGGAACTCTGGAAACTGGAGCTCCCACATATCATCATCATCATCATTTATTAAACCTTGAAGGCCATTGCTGGCATTACACAAGGTGGGAGTAACTGCTGAAGAAACATAAAAAGGAACAAACAAAAAAGTGGGTTACATGCTGGAGAACATTGTTATATAAAGCAGCAAAAACAGGGAAAAAAACACTTAAAACATTTTTAGGGAAAAACAGCTGATGAAACAGAAAAATACCCAAATAAAACATTTCTATAAACACGAGTTGACTTTGCTATTAGTGCAAATGCAGATGGATGGTCAGTTGGGATATGAATGTATTATAATCTGTCTGGGTCACGATACTGTTCGGCATATGGTGCAGAACATAATCCCAGCAGTGACAGACTCTGTCCTATCCACAGTACAGAGGCGGGCCAGCGTCCAAGTTGAGAATAGCCGCTCTCGTTCGCGTTCCCCGCGACCGGATTCGCGTAGGCGAAAGGTGATCCCTCGTCAGACCACAGGCTCTTTAGAACACTACCCGGCTGCACCCTCCCCGGAGACGCTGTTGCCTCTGCCTGAGGCGCCATCGTCTTCGGGGATTGGGCGTGCTCCCCAAAATTAAAAAAAAAGAACACCATTCACTATGGCTAGCCGACCCCATCGGAAAGCTCGTAACAACGCTACAGTGGAGAAATTCGAGATCATACAGTGGAACTGTAGGGGCTTTCGGAGCTGGAAGAAACGGTCGCACCTCCAGCTCTACCTGCAGACTCTCGGTACCGCGCCGGCGGTCCTGGCTTTACAGGAACCTGGCTCGGAAGCTAAATTTTCTGGGTATAGCACGTTCCAGGGGGGGTCCTACGACGTGCCTTCTGGTGAACAACGCATATACCGCAGTCTCCGTCGATTTAGACTTGGCGACTGACCAGGAGTACAGTATGGTGAGGGTCCTGCCACTAAAGCGACGTGACCCGTCAATACATATTCTCAACATTTACTGCCCCCCGCATAAGCCAAGCGTAACTTTCCACGAAATTTTCTACCGCGCAGTGAAATCGGCTGACAAGGAACCTCTAGTGATTGTTGGGGACTTTAATGCTCCCAGCCTGCATTGGGGATACCACTTTGAGAAGGCCAGAGGCCGCAAGCTGGCGGATCTAATTTCCACACTTCGCCTTACGCTGCTCACGGATCCGGCATGTCCAACACGCATGGGCAATTCAGTAACTCGCGACACGTGCCCTGACCTGTCCCTCGTTAAGAACGCTAAAGATGCCGCCTGGGAGAACCTGGGGGACACTCTCGGTAGCGATCACTACTTTCTCCGGATCACTCTTCTGGCGAAGGCGGCTCGCAAAAAGTGGGGCCAGGCCAAATTGAAAAATTGGCCTAAGTTTAGGACGCAGGAGATACCTCCAGTTCTCTTTTCTGGCGGCTATGCGGAGTGGGCAAAGCAATTGGACACAATACAGCAACAACTCGTTACGACACTTCAGACTACAGAAGTGATCCCCGCCGTTGACAATCACCTCCTGCACCTGTGGGAGGCACGCCGGAATCTTACCAAAAGGTGGAAGAAGCAAAAGCTAAATCGCAAGCTTAAGGCTCGCATTAACGAACTCACGGAGAAGGCTGCAGCGTATGCTGCCCAGCTCACTGCCTCAAATTGGATAGAAAAGTGTAATTCGGCAGCGCGTCAGATGAGCTCGAGAGGGACGTGGCGCCTCTTTCGCAGCCTCATTGACCCCACTCAGACGAGAGGGGAGACGCAACGACAGCTCCGGCGGGCTTTGCACGGGTACCAAGGCACGACAGCTCAACTCGCAGACACCCTGTGTGACAGGTATCTTTGTCGCATAGAGGACCCGATGGGGCCCGAGTACGAATACGCGGGAAGGCCTAATCCAGACATTAATGCCCCTTTTACGTTGCACGACCTTAGGGCGGCTTTAGCTCAGATGCGCAGAGGTACGGCTCCGGGCCGTGATCGCATAACAGTAACACTACTTACGAATCTTCCGGACTCGGCTTACCTCCACTTGCTAGAGTACATTAATCAGATCTGGGATGGGCGTCCACTCCCCCCCGACTGGAAGACCTCCCTGGTCACATTCATTCCTAAGCCAGGCAAGCAGGTAAATACAGACAACCTGAGGCCCATTTCACTGACCTCATGTGCGGGGAAACTTATGGAGACGATGGTCCGGGATCGCCTTTCTCCGTACATGGAGGCTAAGGGCCTCTTTGCAGACGGTATGTTTGGGTTCCGCCCGCATATGTCTGCACAGGACGTTCTCCTCCAAATATACCGCGACATAATACAACCCACTGTCATGCGCCACAACGATAAGGTCATCCTTGCCCTCGATCTTAAGGGGGCCTTTGACAACGTTCGCCATGGCAGCATTCTGGCTAACCTGAGCACCATGGATTGTGGACACAAGGCCTTCGCCTACGTAAGAGGCTTTCTCTCGAAGCGTCAGGCCCTGCTCGAGATCGAGGACGATGAATACGGCCCATACACCATGGGCACACGGGGCACTCCCCAAGGAGCGGTCTTGTCGCCGCTCCTTTTCAATATTGCCATGATGCGGCTTCCACATTTATTGGCCCAGGTGGAAGGCATCCAACACTCACTTTACGCGGATGATATAACAGTTTGGACCACCGAGGGGAGCCTTGGGGAAATGGAGGACCGCCTTCAGCGGGCTGCTTCCATCGTCGATAGCTATGCTATCGGCTGTGGTCTTCAATGCGCTCCTGCAAAATCGGAACTTCTACACGTCAGAGCCAATCAGAACGACAACACGAGTTTACGTATCTCCTTGACGGGAGGTCCTATCAGAGAAGTCGAGGAGATCCGGATCCTGGGCCTGTTTATTCATAACAGGCTCAGACCGGAAACCACTATTCCCAAACTCAAACGTGTTGGTGAACAGGTCGGACGTATGATCCACCGCGTTTCTAACAAACGGGGGGGGTTGCGGGGCGGGGACGCGCTTAGGCTCGTCCATGCCTTCGTAACCAGCAGGATCCTCTACTCCGTACCCTATCTTCGCACTACGAAGCAACACGACGAACGCATCGGCGCCATTATTAGGAAGGCTACTAAGCGAGCTTTAGACCTCCCGGTGACTACATCCAACGCTAAGTTGTTGGCGCTGGGGGTACTCAACACATACCAGGAGCTGAAAGAGGCCCACCTCGTGAACCAATACACGCGACTCTCGCAAACGGTTTCCGGGTGCCGCCTGCTAGACCGCTTGCACATACAACACGAATGCATTCCAGAGGAGACATGCAGGCTCCCGGAAGTGTGGCGTCACAAGCTTTGGGTTTCTCCACTCCCGCGCAACATGGGTACGCAGACACACGAAGGCGGACGAGAGGCGCGCGTTCGGGCTCTCGAACATCAATACGGATCTAAGCAGGGCGTGTACCACGTTGATGTGGCAGGGCCGTCGCCTACTGGTTTCTATACGGCCGCCGTAGTTCACCAGGGCCGACGCGTCGACGGACTCTCCTATAGAGCTTTCAACTCCGCGCAAGCCGAGGAGGTAGCTATAGCGCTTGCCACCTCGGCCCCGAATTCGAAGATAATCATCACAGATTCGCGGAGAGCATGTGAGCACTACCTGGCGGGCGTGGTTTCACCTTTAGCCTACCGTATTTTAAAGCGAGCCGTGATGGATTCGGACCCCTCATCTAAACGCATCGTTTGGACTCCGGGCCACCAGGGCCTTCGAGGTAACGAGGCTGCGGACGCGGCCGCCCGGGCGCTTTCCCACCGGGTACGTCATCCAGGCTCTTCCGGCTCAGAGATTAGACAACCGCTTCTGCGGTTCAGGGAAATCCTGGCAGACTATTGCGAACGCCATCGGCTTTACCCGGTCCCAGCCAAGGGCCTGAGTGGGGCCGATGAACGAACGTTGAGGCGCCTGCAGACCAACACCCTGTTGTGTCCTGCAATAGTAAAACATTTTGACTCCAAAGTTGATGGGCGATGCCCTCACTGTGGGGAAGTTTCCGATAACTTTCAAATGGTGCGGGCATGTCAGATGAACCCTTCCCCTCCCCCTAATCCTTCCCCCACTAGAGAGGCATGGGAGGCAGCCCTACTCAACTGCTCGGGGCTGGAGTCTCAAAGGGCTCTAGTCCAACGGGCGCGGGTAGCGGCTTTGTCCAGCGGGGTCCCGGACTAGGGACTCCACCTATGTAAAGGGCCATTTTGGCCTGCAAACTCTCCATTTATAAAATAAAAGTTTTTCACCACCACCACCACCACGAAGACTTGCTTTCTGGCAGGGGTGTTTTTGCAAACAAAGTAGTTTCCGGGGGCACGTTTTCTGGTTTGTACCGAAGATGCGGAGCAGAGGAACCTTTACAAACAGTATACTTTCAAAACTCTCCCACCCCCCTCTCTTTTTTTATTTTTCGGTGCTTCTTCAGGTAATACCTTTCATTTCTGAGGGACTCCGTCCTTCATTTAGAAGTGCTAGTTACTTCGACAATTATATTTGTGTCATTTGTTAACAGATCCTCAATTTCTTTTGTTTTACACGCAAAAACTGAAGTTCAAACAAAATACGGAGATTGTCAAAGCGTAAGGGAAAATTGAGAACGACATTCCTGTGGCACATAGAGCGGCTGCCAACGTTCGGCTGTACCTCTAAGGCCACTAGAATCTTTTCATCTATCCTTCCCGTGCACACTTGTAGTTTTATTTATAGTCGGATTAATATGCTACATTTAGACCCTTCAATGCTTCTATTGTCGGTGACATCTTTCTGAGACAGTTCAGCAACAACGAAAACATATTTGGGTGGCTCAATGATATGTATGTAAAATGGGTCGTGCAACGTACATGTTTTGTACTTTCAGTAAATACCACTAAGAGCTAATCCCTGACGTTGATAACTTGTAAAAACACCCATTAGTTTTCCTTTCCGCTCAAGGGCAGATGCAGAATAATTAAATGAAAGAAACAGCTTTCCCCTCCTCAACTCCCTATTGTATCGTGGACCAGATTTTTGGCTGAGTTTGCTTAGCTATAGATCAACCCCACTAGAAGACGGACGTTCGCCAGGTGAGCTGCTGCAAGGACGACGGCTGAGGTCAAGCCTTCCGGATTTCGGTGACTAGCCGGGTTTGAAGGGGCAGAAGCACGTCCAGACCGAGCATTCCAGAGGTCCATTCCGCCATTCGAAGAGGGCGAGGTCGTCAGAATAAAAAAAGGTGATGGTCTAAGAAGGCAAAGGTCGTCGCCAAGACACGCCCGAGGTCGTACCAAGTTTTAACCGAGGACGGCAGGGTTGTTCGGAGGAACAGGCAACATCTTATACCGACAAGCAGGCCTTTCAGGTTTAACATACCAAAAGATAACACCTCGGACGAGGAAACTCAAGTAGACTTCGAGCATCACCGTGCCATCAGGAGGCTTTATTGCCTTTAAGCAGGCGTTCGCACGCTCCTCCACGAAGATCCCAGCGGCAAACAAGGCCTCCTACGCGACTACACTATGACTGCAACTTTTATCAAGTGCGTAATGTGTTTTTTTTCCTCAAATAATGACTTGCAATGTACTAACATTTTCTGAAAAAAAAAAGGGGGGGGGAGAGGGGGAATGTATTGTATTGCGTTATACAAGATAGCCACGTGGTGAAGCGAAGAAGTGCTCGCGCTACCAACACGAGTGCCCGGGACATTGTTCGGAGCCTTTGGACTGAAAGGGCACACACTGGACACAGCGGAACGTAATGTCGACCTGATAATGATGTCGTAAGATTAAAATGATACAGCTATTGGAACAAGTGGCCATGTGATCTGACGCTAAATATATGCCGTCAGTTTACCCATAGTCACGCGCTGGGGTTGGCAATGTATGAAGTATGGGTTGAGCTATAGACAGTGTTCTGTCTGTAGCTCAACTTATTCTTTATACATTGCCAACCCCAGCGTATGACTCTGATGTCATGCGCTGGAGTTAAAGTTGTTCGAGTTCGGCTATTCTCATATTTGATTGAACACGAGCCATTATCCCAATCTTCGGCGATACTGATTGTCATGAATCCTAGCACTCGACTCGGGCTCATGACAGTCGAGTACGTCATAGTGCCACGTGACTCCCGGTGAAAAGGCGTGTTGCCATGTGACGTCACGGTGTCAAGAACGCTAAGAAATCTAGTGAGGTTCTCAATTTAATCCAACTTGACCGAGTTAGACACGTGTCTGCGTCACGGGGTTACGTGACGTGACATTACATGACAGCATGTCTTGACACCATGACATCATGGGAGCTCGTGACTCAGGATTAATAACAGTGCCAATACTAAAGCGCCACGAAAACCCACAATTTTTCATACATTGCAATTCGGTATATGACAATTCGATCACTACATAGAAATCCAGCTGCCAATTTATTTTCTCAAACATTAATTTTGTAATACAAAAAAAGTATACCGTGAACCGTTTTTAACCGGTTACCGTTATATTTTTTTCTAGTTCATTTCGGGTTCAGTTCCAAGATGGTGGCTTAAATTTAGGTACGGTTCAGTTCCGATTCGGCTAAAAATAACAGTTCGGTTCCGGTTCGACACTGACTGCAACCACCTCCTCCGTATTGCTGCAGTATGCTGTGGTGTAATTGGCAATGACGAATATTTTTCTGTATGAAGATAGCTGCTTGGGCAATTGGGCCGGGTTTACCGTCATATATGATGCTTGGTTGGAAGTAGCCTTCGTAACCAGCTATTCCTATTGACGTGCCTTGTGTTTGCTGAAGTACGATAGCTATTGGGGTGCTTCTATGGTCCGAATTTGTTTTAATTCCGCTGCGTTAGTGCGGAGGCTGCGGCAGTTCCATTGTAGAAGTGTATTGCGTACCTCCGTCGCTGAAGCAAGCTGGGGAGTGTGAGGTACTATGTTGGCGTCGTTCCTTTTTGCCGACTTTGCTGTCAAATTCCTCAGCTTCTTCATGATTTTAGTCAGCATATTTTTCATCTTTGTAATTAAATTCGTTTACGTGTTGAGTTCCCTCCCTTGTTTGCTGGGGTCCTTGTTCGGTCGCTGACGTAGATTGTTGCCTTTCTTGTCTTTGTATGGCGTCTTCTGCGGTTCTCACTGTCAATTCATAGTGGTGCAGTCATGGTGGAGACGGGGACATGTACTGTTGAAGTTGGGGTGTTTGATAACCTGGCTGTGATATCAATTCTTGCGCTGGGATGCCTGGGTTCGACGTTGAGCCTCATGTCGCTGGTTTCGTTTCTTATGCTTTCTTGGGCGCTTGCCTGTTCTGTCAGTAGTGCCTGCAGTTGCTGTGAGGCGTCGTCGATAATTTTGCGCATTGCTGCATTCTTTTGGTCGAGTGTCGAATTACGAGGCGCGTTAGGTAATGCGGTGCCCTTAGCGTAGTCTTTCTTCATGCTCTTGAATCCTACTGATTTAGGTTGTGTGGCTACCATTGTCGCTGATAAACTAGGAAACTCTCCGGAGGGGGCACTGCGGGTCTGGAGCTTGCCGTACGTCGTTTCAAGCGACTGCGATAACGACGTTAAACTCCGTTCCTGTTCCGTTGAAGGCGTTCTTTTTCAAAGCAAGATGCATCTGTCGCGAGGTGACCGTCCTCTTCGCAGGTGACACGATGCTTGGAGTTCATTGAGCACTCGTTCTCTCCATGGCAAATCCCACATCGGTTGCATATCTCACCATCCGGACAGTGCTTCTACATGTGGCCATCTTGGTGGTACCTGTAGACAATTGACAGTCGGGGAATGCATAGGAAGAGCCTACATAGATCACTGTATTGCTTGATTCATCCTTAGGAAACAGCGGTGTCTGAGATGTAATGAGTGCACGGTCGCTTTTGTACATCCGCTTCGCCTCTAGTATAGTAGCTTGTGCGCATCGGAGCACGCTGGTCAGGTGATCGTTGTTTGCAGTCAGACATATGGCTATGACGCCATTGGGTATGCCGCTGCCATGTATTTTTCGGGCGTCACCTTGCACCTTGCACGTTATACGTAGTCACGGTGATGGTGTGCGTTCGTACATTCGCGTGGGTAGTTGCGTAGTACGCCATCTTTTATTTATTTATTCCTACTGTTGGCCTATTGGCCGTGACAGGAGTGGGTTATTAGTAAAATAACCACATTTTTAAAGCACACCTCCACGAATAATAAGCACATGAATGATTCAGACACAGATGCATTCAAACGTATATAAATATAAGCGAACTAAATAACGCAGAAAAGAAAATGAAAGAAAAATACATTATATGTGTTGTTGGGCGAGGCTTCTTAGGCTGGCTTCAAAACCTTCAACGGTGTCACATGCAAAAGCATCTTGCGGGAGGTTGTTCCACTCAGCTATGGTTTCTCGGAAAAAAAAATACTTAAAAATGCCGATCCGGGCTTTCATCGGCATCAGCATTTCGGTATGACCGCCCCGAAGTCCTCTAGTAGGGCGAGACTTTAAATATCGCAGCGAATCTATGCTTAACCTTTTGCTTTGTGTCAAATACAGCAGTTTTAACCTGGCTACTCTCCTTCGTTCTTCTAATGGCGGCAAGTTGAGATGGGTGAGCATCGCACTGACAGACTCAGTCCTTCGGTATCTGGATGTGATAAATCTGGCAGCCCCTCCTTTGCACTTTTTCTAATTTTTCAATCTGTTTTTTTTTTCTCTATGGGTCCCACACGGTGCTCACATATTCCAAGACAAGGCGTACAGATGTTAAGTAGGCAGTTAATTTTGCTGCCTCTGTTGCTAATTTGAGGTTACGCCTCAAGAACCACATTTTTTTTTTTCGGTGGTGGTTGCCAAGTTGTCGATATGGGATTTCCAGCCCATATCTCCAGACACGGTTTCACCTAGGTATTTAAAATTACTGGCGAACGCTAGTGTACTACCGTCAAGTTGAAAACCAAAAACAAACACATTTTTAATCTTATTAGTGATTCTTGAGAATACCATTTTCTGGGGGTTAATTTGCATTTTTGACCATTTGCACCACTCATTCATAGTTTCTAACGCTATGCTCAAAGTGATCTGATCCTCAGGGCACACAATTCTGGAATAAATAGGTCAGTCGTCTGCTAATAAGCGAGTGGTAACTTTAGAACTAATGTCTCCAATACCATTAATATAACTTAAAAATAATACCGGTCCCAGCACGGACCCCTGGGGAACCCCCGACGTGACGTTTAATGTATTAGATCTAGCACCGTTAACTTTTACAAACTGAGTATGATTAGTGAGGTAGGCTCTGATCCATCTCAATACCTGTGCATCTATACCGGCGTCTACTAGCTCTTTAATGAGTTTTGCGTGTGGAACGCGATCGAAAGCTTTCGAAAGGTCTAGGGAGATTACATCCGTCTGTCCCCTCTCATTCAGCGAATTCGTAAAATCGTGGGTGGTTTCTGTCAGTTGTGTGACTGTCAATAGCCTCCGCCGGAATCCGTGCTGGTTTGGGTTGAAAGCGTTTAAACTTAGAGTAATCAAAGAGGTACCCCGATAATACATGCTCCAGTATTTTGCAACAGACACAAGTGAGGTAAATTGGACGGTAGTTTTCAATGTTATGTTTGCTGCTAGTTTTATGCACCGGGGTAACTTTTGCCGTTAGCCAGTCGGTAGGAAGAGTATGTTGGGCCAAGGATGCGCGGAAGATGATTGTTGGATATTCAGACACCCATTCTGCATATTGTTTAAAAATTTTATTAGGAACATTATCGGGCCGTTCAGACTTATGACTATTGAGGCGAAGACAAAGGGTCGACGAACGTTTTACATCCGCACTTTTAAAGCATTGAGCGCGCCTCTGCCCGGGCCTCCAGTTCAAGCGCACGCGGGCCTCGTCCTCCTCGGCCACCATGCTGAAAGACGATGAAGGGGGACATCGTGAAGTATACGCGTCACACTATCAATATTCAGCAAAAGAAAAAAATACCTGGTTGTGATATACAGATATCAAAGTAATCCTGAGACGCCTCTATATGCGCGCTTTCCAGACACTGTGCATCACAGTGCGACTCTAGAAACACAGAGTGAAAAAAAATCATTATATCGGGAAGCCATCTCACTAGGGTCAGAGATAACTTCAATGTTCACGAGCAAGCACGCATTTTAAAGACTCTCGGGTTGGGCCGAGGTGGCGCCAAAACTTTCGTGCGACGTTTTCATGAATTGTGTTAGGGTATCTGTGTAGTAGCTTGTCTTTGCTTGCGCAAACTTATCTTTCAAGGTTCGTTAAAGACTGTTAACCTCATTCTACTTTCTTGTTTTATTTTTTCGCTTTCGTTTTATTTTTTGTTTTAGTTGAATTTCGTGGTCTATTCAGGGGCGCTTTTTTTCGCACAAATTTTATTCTTTTCGGAATGAATCGCTCCAGACAGTAGTTGACGATGGTTTTAAACGGAAGCCACAAACAATTCGCATCCATCGCCCCATGAAATGCACCAGATGATCCAAAATGCTTACATCATCAGCTCTACAGAAGTCCCATACGTAGATGGCTGACTTGGTTTAATTGCGTTGCGGTAAAACGTTTTTCATGCACAGCAACGCAAGCTTATGATCCGACAGGCCATCTTCCACTGATGGTCCGACGCATGACCATCAAGAAAAATAGATTGAGTAATGATTCTGTAGTTTTCCCACATCTCGTAGTCTCGTTTACAATCTGTACAAGTCCATTTCCAAACGCAATGTCAAGAAGAGCTTCTGAGTTTTTTTTACATCAGTTGACCCCGTTTCCAGCTAATCCCAATTTATTTCTGGAAGATTAAAATCGCCGGCAATAATGACGCGAGAGTTGACCTGAATCTAATTTGTTAAGTAGTTTCGAATAGCCTATAAGAACGAGATAGGGGAATTGGGGTCCTGTACACAGCGCCAATGATAAATTAATGCCGCAGAAATTTATTTTGCTCCATACACTTTTGTTATCTGAAATGTCGGGCATTCGAACGAAGTCGATACTTTCCTTCGCTATTATAGCAACACCCCACCACGTGCAGTGCGGTCATTACGCATCGTTTTGTATTTGGAGGGAAGCGGTTCACTATCTGTTATTTCAGGGCGCAGCCAAGTTTCAGTAACTATAATCACATCCGGACCATAGTGAATAAGCCAGTGCTCTAGATCCCCAACTTTATTTGCAAGACTACGTGCGTTCACATTAATCAGCTTGAATTCTCTGCTCGAGTTATTCGACTGTCATTCGTACGTGCTTCGGTTTGCTGCACCTGAGGCGAGCTTTATCCTACAATTATTTTCGTCATCCCAAGAATACGACTCTTTATCAATCACAATCTTACCGTGGACTAGACTAACATGCACCCCTTAGCTCTGTCGCCTCTTGTGCTCTCCAATATTTTGGTTACTTTTAGTTTTCGGCGATTTCTAAACACTTCAAGCTTATCGTTATAGTCAAAGAACTTCATGATAATTGGTCTTGCTTTGTTCGCGCTTTTTTTCCCAAGTCTATGAATTCGTTCAATCGTGTTTACCTTGCGATTTTCAGAAATGTTAGTTAGCACGCTTTCTCTTACATCAGCATTAGTTTCCCTCGGGTTCTCGCGAACCCCAAACACTATAAAGTTGTTCCTGTGGCTTCTGTCTGCCAAATCGACTAGCTCTTCCTGTTGTGTCTGGATAATGACACTCATCTGCTTAACACTTCCGTCAAGATTTGACATTTTTTCCTCGTGCGGCTGTACTTTTTGAAGTGACTCGTCTAAGTGGCTAACCTTAGTGTTTATTGTTTCCAACTCATTGCGAAAACGGTCTTGACTTTCCTTAATGTCGTTTATATCTTCACTTATTTTTTTCTGACCCAAAAGAAGCTGGTTAAACATTTCCTCAAAATCAGGACCGGGATTTTCTTCGATATCCCCGGCCAGCAGCAACACGAGTGATTTACAACATTCCGAACATGTTTCAAAAAACACTTCAGGGCACGGCAGAACCACGAAAAATCAGTTGTCATTTCTAAAACTTTTGCAAAGGGAGTATCTACTCACGTGTTAGAAAAGTAGGTACAGTTTAGGTGACATGCCTCTTTCGGCTCCGCCTTGCCTTCTCGCGGGGGGGGGGGGGGGGGGGGGGGTCCTTTAAAAGCTCGGCGCAGTGGATGACGGTGGCTATGGTTGCCTGCCCGTGCGATAGCGTTCCGTCCACTCTTGATAGCCATACGTGATCTTCGTCGATTGTTGTGATTGCAGGTGTCGTCGTGGCTTGCGCTGTTGCGTACCACAGCAGCGCCTGTCGGAAAAGTGGGTACAGTTTAGGTGACATGCCTATTTCGGCTCCGCCGTGCCCTTCGTATCCACCTTGCGTTGGGCTGCGGGGCAGCGGCGACGTGATCGCATCGTCTGCCACGGTGCATCTTTGTGTCGGCTGCAGTTGGCAATTTTGTCGTCGGTGGACGTTATCGTCTTCGTTTCGTTCAGCTCCTCAGCAAGTTTCCTTTTCTTACATCGCTCTTCCAGTTCATTTCTCGCGTGAACTCGCTTTGCGAAGAGTACATCGGTCTCCATGGGGGCCTCAGTGGCGCTAGACCATGAGCTGAGGGCGGTGAAACCGCCTTCGTACCCGAGCCCAGCTATCCGAACTAAGCCTAGGCGATGTCCGGAAATACATTCGCTTGTGGAAGCGACAAGGTTCGATATTTTGGCACCAAAATTTCGCCATACCAAAATATGCAACTTCATAAGCAGAAGGACCGTGCTTACAAAATTCCTTTCGATTCGATTTCTTAGGTGACGCTTGCAGCGCCACTTGAGAAATACTACACACCAATTAAATTTCCTTTTTTATGCCTACGACTGTAAGATGTAATGATTGTTTTAGAATACCACAGATTGATTGTGCCTTGTAACGGGCTATGTAATGTGTTTCAAGCTGGCGCGAAAGGTGTCATATGAACCTAAACATTATTATAAATGCCATTATGTGCGTAGAAAAACAAAAAGTCAAGACCACTATATACTTTGTATGCACAGCATAAATTGCACTACGCCGGCCGCTCTCTCAGAAGTGAAATTTCTGGATTATATTCCCCAAAATAGTGATAGAGGCGGTCTCATGTTGATGACAGAACTACCAAAACAACTCTGTTGTTGCATTTCTTAGTGCGTAAGTTTAGGAATGGATCACACGAAGAAGGCATTATACGTAACACATATGTGGTCTATCTTTGGATATAATTGTTTGTTTTTAGATCCACAACAAGGATATTTCTGTGATGACCTGAATACGTTTCAACGCAAGGCAGGGGAATAAATAACTTGCATTTGCGACATCTCTGTCATCTCTTGGTGGAAGCCTTTGAAATGCCATAGGTACTTTTTTACGTTTGAAACCCTTTCAAAACATTTCTGATGAGAAGGCAAAGAGTGAGAAAGACTTCTTCAGTTTCTGTACTTTATCTCAAACAGCCTAGATTGCTCTTTACTCCGTAAGGCTTCCGGGCGTCGAAGTACATTCTTTAATTGTGAAGAATGTAAAAAAAGAAATGCACGAGGATTCTTCATGCCGTTTTTACAACCAAAAGAAGACGAAGTAGGTGCGAAAAGAATTTTAACATTATACTATGACATTATCTCGTTTATTAATTTGATATAAAAGTAACAAACGTATTTTTTCATGCATTTGTTACATTTATTACTAGTTTTAGATTTTCAGTGTACATTCTAATATAGTGCATGGTTTAAAAATACAAAACGAAGCGACTAAACGAGCAAAATAAAAACCAAATACAAACATATAAATAAAAATGCGGTATTAATTAGCAATTGAAATCAACCCCCCCCCCCCCCCCCCCCAAAAAAAAAAAAAATAAAAAAGAAACTCGGAGGACATTTAAAGGAGCTGTGCAACGATTTTAACGTTGAAAGAATTGGCATTTTCTGCTTTTAATATTGTTCACTGTGTCACAAATGGCAGAAAACTCACCTCCTTTCATCGAAATGTTGCGATTCCGCCGCGTAATAGCGAGGCAAAACTTAGAATATTTCCCGACCTGCAGCCACGAGCGGCGGCCATGAGAAACAAGCGGCGTGACGTCACTTGGGTAGTTGTAAGAAAGATAGCAAGTTGTGCGAATACCTGCTCGATAAAAGGTAACTTTTTTTATAAATCTTGTCGTTCCAACATATATATAAATGCGTCAAAACCCTGGTATCATCGACAAAACTTTTATTATACGGAGTTTTAGTGGCGCCATCTATCCTAGGTCCACGAAACCGCGAACAGCCGCCAGAAGCCGGAGGGGGAGGGGGACAGCGCCGGACGGGCAAGGACGGGTGGTCACGCGGTCGCGAGCGGATGAGTTCTCGCTGCTCGCTGACGGCTCTAAAGAGAGAACTTTTCCGGAACTCCGCGCCTACTCAAATGACGTCACTGTGCACGTGACCCGGAAGGCGATGCACGAGTTGAGAGGCGGCAAAAACCTGGATCTTTTTCATTTTTTAAAATAAAAACTAGGGTATCCAGGCAAAATCTGTTTTCTGTAGTTCACTGCAGAAGTGTCATGCATCAACTTCCACAATTATTTAAGCAAAGCCCTGAAATTGTTGCACAGCTCCTTTAAGCTTCGCCTTCAAGAGTGGAACGTGATAGCGTTATCGGGCCCCGTTCGCATCGCCTTCCCATTCGCCGTGCAAACTTGCCTTACAGGTCCTAGTCAGTAGCGTGTCTGGCTCGCAACCGAATGATCGTGGGTTCGAATCCCGCCTAAAATTCGTAATTCTTTAAGACAAAAGGATTACTTTATAATGTGAAAACAGTGGAGACATGCGGCGACCTTTAATTTGCATTACATGTCATGTTTTAACCACTTTCATTTCACGCGTGACATCAGGTTTCACGTGAGCGTCATGGGTTGTTTCAAATTCCCGCGCGAGGTCATGTGGCTGTGACTTCATAACCCTATCGATCAACCAGGATTTTCGCGTCACGCCACCGACGCCTGCTTTTCTGCGACGTGAGCTCCTTAACGCTACCGCGATAAAAGATTGGCAGACCTTTTTGCTTTATGAAGGCCCCAGAGCTCTGAAGTGTTAGATCTGTAAATCAACTCAAATGTCGTACCTTCTTTGTCTTGGTGGTAACAAAAATAAAAAGATCTTGATCAATACGGAAGCTCAATTTGAAAAAAGTTGCTGTGTTAAGAGGAGTTGAAATGCATAGATAAAGGTCCCGAAACAAGTGAATGAAAGTTATATTTATACAGGTGAATGTTTTTTTAATCCTTGTTCCACTTTTCCGCAAATAATAACAGAAACGAGTTTTATATTCAATTAAATTTATCTCGTTTTTTGTACTACAACTAAAATTACCTTTTATAATCTATATAGTTAATAATTCTATTTGCGCGTAATTAATTCAACGATAAGATAGCAACGACCGCATAGGTAGCAATGTTGTCACGTTTCCTATAACATAACAGGGTACCATTATGTCCGATGGAGTTTCTAGAGTGCAGATGAATGGGTAAGGTTATTTTTACCCGGAACGCCACCCATTGAATTTAAAAAAATAACTTGTTTTTAAACTAGCATCTAGATGTAAAATATAAGCGTGTCGTATAAACATATTTACATTTGGTTAGCTGGGACTGCTGGGGCAAAATAAGTAGTAGCTTATATTCACTTTTTTGTCAGCAAGTACACCAGTTTAAGAAACGATTAACATTTTTTTTTATTAAATCATTTATAATGACACTGGATATTCTTTATTTGTGAACGTTTGGCGTTATGTTTATATATTGTTTGATTGACAATTTTATTCCATTCCACTGAAAGAGACTGTCTTTTCAAGAGATTCAAAAATTTTACCAACTCCTCAATTTCAGGTAATAAAGCTGTTACGTGAGTTCGCTGGTGAGGTTTATTGTACGCTGTTTTCTTTTCCCCTTCAAAACAATGGGTCCTCTTTTACTTAAAAGCACTGTTGGTGGATGATTCATCATGGAAATCAACCTTCTCCTAATAGAGGAAATACAAACGTAGATAATTACATCAAAACCGTTCAAAGGGATATTTTAACGGCCTATAAAACCAAATGTACAAAAAAAAAGTTACGCATATTTGAATTTGTTCAAATAAGCTTTCAAATAACATAAATATTGTAATCGTACAAGCGGACAAAATCAGAGGAATGTGGGTCATTGACGCAATATTATATCTCCGAGCCTGATAGATAACTCAATAACACGAAGTATTATAACGCGTGCCACAGCGACAGCAGCTCGGCGCTCGCGTTGGTAGCTATCACTGTGGCGTCGGGATAGTTTCGCACCGCCTCCTGAACACGATTGTGAGGATTTTCACGACATCTTTGCTTCCGTTTTCAATTCCGCTGTCCTGCGCCTGACCCGTACTCCGTCTACGCTAAGCCTCTCAACTGGAAGTCGCGTTCTTTAGACTCGCTACCAACTTCCCAAAGACTAGCCATGCGGCGTGCCATGTCGTCTGCTCGGACGGTCGTGCGTACGCGCTGGCACAATACACTCTAAAAAAAGCCCGTGCGTCTAATTTTCCGCAGAACACTTAGAGAGCCAATCACCGCAACTTACAGAGGCAGCTCAACGGAGTGTGATGCCGAAACGTATGTTTTGACCCAAAAACGCGGTCTGAGTTGTGGCATTAGGTAATACAAGCGTGACGTTTTGCACTGCTTAATGCCACAACTCAGACTGCGTTTTTTGGTCCAAACATATGTTTCGGCATCGCCATTCGCTGTGCTGCCTCCGTAAATTGTGGTTATTGGCCCTCCGAGTGTTGTGCGGGAAAGTAGACGCACGGGCGTTTTTTTAAAGTGTGGGGTGCCGAAGCATATGATAAAGCTGGAACGGCATGGCGTGTCTTTTGAACGCCCGGCCTCCAGCACGCGCTTGTTGCCTTTCGTCATGCTATGACTGCGCGTGCCCGCTGGAGGCTTACAAGGCGCCGGAGCGTTAACAAAGGTAGAACGAAGTGGGATCTATAGACAATTGCAAGCATGGCACCCCGACTGTTGCCCTATGCGTGGAAGAAAGTGCAGCGAGGGCATGGACATGGCTTTGGCAAGCTTGCAATTTCACGGGATCGCCCGCGCGAGCAGATATATGGGGGCGGTCAATTGCCTTGCTTGCAATCGTCTATACCGCTTTTAATTCGCTAACATTTGACCAGTCGATATCTAGGTTGATAGAGCTGTCGACTGTAGTGAAAAGTATTGTTGCCATTGTTGGGTTGCAGGTTCGAATCCGGATCGAAGGTCCGAAACTTTTGGTTTCTTATAACCCTTTCCACAACGGCGTAGCCATCTTGAATGTCGTCACTTCTAGTATGCGGCAAAACATCGCTTTGTTCTCTCCACGCCGCTGGAAGGTGTTTACGAAAAAAAATTGTGATTGTCACACACCCTTATTTAGCCTCATCTTTATTTTCTCGCATATTCCAGGTTGAAATTTTTTTTTTTGTACCGCATACCAGATACGGAACCCACGTGACCGAGAAGGACAGGAAACAGACAGCGTCTATAAACTTAGCGGGTGCTGGGAGCGATCAGGCGATTAATGACGTAACTAATGACGTCACGGGAATTTTTACGAAGGACGATATCATGCGATTTCCCAGGGAGGTTCCCTCTAGCAGCTGTTGCTGTAAAAGTTTGACTATAGTTTGACCCAGCAACTTCATGATGAAACGAAAACAAAATTTATCCACACTGGAAAAATAAAGAAGAGTTCTCAGGTATTTACTACGATTATATCCTCAACCTGAAAATGTTTACTTTCTAACGAAAGTGCATCAGCCTTACAAGCCTGCCAGGAATGAGCAAGAATGAAAAAAAAAATAGGAGTTTAATGAAGAACAAATTTAAGATATCGCTTCCTCTTCTACGTGAGAGATTCCTCGGATTTTATTAGATTTGTAAAATCCTTCAATTTAGGTGACAATAATAACAATTTTTTACTAGTCAAAATCGATGTAGTTTCTTTTTATACAGTATACTTCATAATGGCAAAATATGAAAAGTTTGAAATACCATAAAAGACTTACGGACTTACGCCAAACAAATAAAGAAAAAAAAATCACTTTCAAGAATGTAACCTTAGAAATGTATAATTTCACTTTTAGGTGTATCCATTTTCTAAAAGTATATGCTCTAGCGGTTGTCTCAAGAATTTCCACTTCAAGCACACATATATTTTTTCCTGTGTTGCGAGGATAGAGTTTGTTTAAATAGTAGCTATTGGTTATCTTTTGAAACTATCAAAATGGTTAAAAATCAATCGTCTAGGTTTAAATACTATTAAAAGTATGTAATTGTAGGGCAATAAATAAACGCGATGGAAATAATAATTATATTTTTCTTATTTTCCAACAAAGCAATGCAATGTTGGTGGATGCAATCGGAAAAAAAAAACTTGAAAATCGTTCGACTTGTCCCAATCCCCCAATATGTAGCAGCAGAAAAGCATCATCACCAAAACATAGATACCGACATGTTACCCAAAACATGAATTTACGTAATATACATTGTGTTTTTAGGGCTTACATATTTCTTTTATAGTAACCGGAAAAAGTAAACAAATTAATTAGTGAACTTTTTCGGCTTAATGAAAACAGATTTGTAACGTGTACAAACCGCATGCGGTGTGTACACGTGAGTCATACGGTCGGGGGCACACAATGTACGGGACTAATCGTCAGCTTAAGTCGGATAAAGAAGTGAATTTTTAGAGCGCAGCTCTTAGGGGCCCGTTTCCGGCTTGAGCGGCGTCGCCGTCGCCGTCGGCGTCGGCGTAACCGCGCGGTGCATTATGGGTAAATTTCCCCGCTAAATCTAGCGGAAAAATTTCCCCGCTAGATTGAGCGGAAAAATTTCTCCGCTAAATCTAGAGTAAAAATTTTCCCCGCTAGATTTACCGGAAAAAATTCCCCGCTAAATCTAGCGGAAAAATTTCCCCGCTAAATCTAGCGGAAAAATCTAGCGGTAAAAATTCCCCGCTAAATCTAGCGGAAAAATTCCCCCGCTAAATCTAGCGGAAAATATTCCCCGCTAAATCTAGCGGAAAAATTTCCCCGCTAAATCTAGCGGAAAAATTTCCCCGCTAAATCTAGCGGAAAATTTTCCCCGCTAGATTTAGCGGAAAAACTTCCCCGCTAAATCTAGCGGAAAAATTGTCCCCGCTAGATTTAGCGGAAAAAATTCCCCGCTTAATCTAGCGGGAAAAATTCCCCGCTAAATGTAGCGGAAAAATTTTCCCGCTAAATCTAGCGGAAAAATTTCCCCGCTAAATCTAGCGGAAAAAATTCCCCGCTAAATCTAGCGGAAAAATTTCCCCGCTAGATTTAGCGGAAAAATTTCTCCGCTAAATCTAGCGGAAAATTTTTCCCCGCTAGATTTACCGGAAAAAAATCCCCGCTAAATCTAGCGGAAAAATTTCCCCGCTAAATCTAGCGGAAAAATCTAGCGGTAAAAATTCCCCGCTAAATCTAGCGGAAAAATTTCCCCGCTAAATCTAGCGGAAAATATTCCCCGCTAAATCTAGCGGAAAAATTTCCCCACTAAATCTAGCGGAAAAATTTCCCCGCTAAATCTAGCGGAAAATTTCCCCCGCTAGATTTAGCGGAAAAACTTCCCCGCTAAATCTAGCGGAAAAATTGTCCCCGCTAGATTTAGCGGAAAAAATTCCCCGCTTATAGCGGGAAAAATTCCCCGCTAAATGTAGCGGAAAAATTTTCCCGCTAAATCTAGCGGAAAAATTTCCCCGCTAAATCTAGCGGAAAAAATTCCCCGCTAAATCTAGCGGAAAATTTTCCCTGCTAAATCTAGCGGAAAAATTTTCCCCGCTAGATTTAGCGGAAAAAATTCCCCGCTAAATCTGGCGGAAAAATTTCCCCGCTAAATCTAGCGGGAAAAACTCGCTGAATGTAGCGGAAATTTTCCCGCTAAATCTAGCGGAAAACTTTCCCCGCTAAATCTAGCGGAAAAAATTCCCCGCTAAATCTAGCGGAAAAATTTCCCCGCTAAATCTAGCGGAAAATTTTTCCCGCTAAATCTAGCGGAAAAATTTCCCCGCTAAATCTAGCGAAAAACTTTTCCCCGCTAGATTTAGCGGAAAAATCCCCCACTAAATCTAGCGGAAAAATTTTCCCGCTAAATCTAGCGGAAAAAATTCTCCGCTAAATCTAGCGGAAAAATTTCTCCGCTAAATCTAGCGGAAAAATTTCTCCGCTGTTTAGCGGAAAAATTTCTCCGCTAGCGGGAAAAATGCCCCGCTAAATCTAGCGAAAAAATTAACCCGCTAAATCTAGTGGAAAAATTTCCCCGCTAAATCTAGCGGAAAAAATTCCGCGCTAAATCTAGCGGAAAAATTTCCCCGCTAGATTTAGCGGAAAAAATTCCCCGCTGTCTAGCGGAAAAAGTTTCCCGTTAAACCTAGCGGAAAAATTTCCCCGCTAATTCTAACGGAAAAAATTCCCCGCTAAATCTAGCAGAAAAATTTGTCTGGGGGGTCACGTGACCCCCTAAGGTCACATGACCCCCCCCCCCCCCCGCCCCGAGAACAGGTAACCCTCAGTACCCTTCCCTCCTCCTCCTCAAGAGCTGCGCTCCAATTCGGTGTTACAGGGAGTTGTAAACGGCTTTCATTTTTAACTGACGTTTTAATGAATTAAAATTAACTATATATTTCCAGTTAGAATCTTGCTGAGCGTCATCGAAAACCACACGAACGGTAACTTTTAGAAAAACTTTGAGCGCGTAGGAAACGCGGATGGAGACGAAAAAATGAGCGCGGGCGCATTTTCGCACTTCCAGCCTTGTGCCTGTGGCACGAGTGGTAGAGTCAGTGCACACCGAGCTTCAAACGCGCTACTAGTGTTTCTAGAATTCACTCATTTATGGGGTTTCCGACAACACTCAGCAATTTTCTCCTCGAAATCTAATGTTTATCTTCACTAAATAGAAAGTTAATTAACGAGTTCTAGGTAATTAATCGATTTCTCGTGACATTTAGCCTCTATAGTATGTCCCCCTGGTTGAATTATTCGTCTGCACAAACCGAATTAGTGTAGCTTTCCCGGATTTTTAAACGCAGTCTGCAAAGCCTCGAACGATTCCCTGTGTAAATATGCTCTATACAAAAAACAGTCTGAAATACTCAGAGAAAACTTGCCGGAAGACACTATACAATAAAGACTTGACAAAAAAAAAAAAAGAAACACCAGCGAAAATATATAATCTAGAAAGTAATTAGGAAGCAAGGGAAAAAAGAAAACAGACGAACAGCAACCGTTCAAATTCTTCCAATTCGGTTAAAGAGAATCAATTCCGTAAGCTGCTTACCGACAGTATGTGACGTTAGATGCGTTGTGCATTAACTTGATTAAGAACAGTCGGGAGGGTGTACGCCGCACTTTGATTACCGTAGTTAGTTATAGATACTTCCCAGGACTCTATAACGCGTGTTGGACATGAATGTAGTTTTATTAATAGATCGGCTAAGTTTTCAAGTTGATTATTTTGCATGTTTTTCAGTCTTATATTTTAAGCATTGGCGATATCTAAAGAGAAAAGAAAATTGTCATTCAACCAAGCTGATGGAAGAAAATATCCGCTGGATCGTCAACTCGAACATTGCAAATCCTTACCAGCACTTTTTGTTTTTTGCAATATTAACATTTTCTGAAAATCACTGTATGTAGTATCCCACAATAGACGACAATAATTAAATAAAATATTGAATTATACATTAATCATTCTGTTCCTAGACACAAAGTATGTTTGTGGCGTTATGTCAGACCAGTGTTATTGGAGAGTTTGGATATGATGCAATAAATATGATCATTCTATAACATGTTCTCTGGGAAAAATACACCAAAAATTTAAAATTCTGGGACTAATTCAATTTCAGAAGCATTCAAACGAATATTCTTGCCTATACAGCATTCCACTAAGTACTCTCAGGGGGGTGCCATTATTGTCCATCTGGGAATTTCAACGGATTCGGTGGCGTAAAAGAGGGATCGAGAAGGCACGCACCCGATCCCCGACAGCAGACGACAAACCGGCCGTCCTCAGCGTTTGGACATTACCCCTGGGCTGCATGTTGGTTGCACCGAACATCAAACTGTCGCAAGATGCTAACGCTGAGAAGTGGTTCGCGTTTCTAGAACATTTATAGTTACTCCTGAATCAGTCTGTTTGGCTTTTTTTCTTTTATTTCACTAAATGGTCAGCTAGCGTATCTTCGTTCGGTTACTTCAAGAGCAGTGGCGTCTATCTGCGGTAATACCCTCACCACGGCGTCTATTCCGTTAGTAGAATATAAAATCCCGATCGCACAGTTTGGAATTAAAAAAGCGTGTTTGGTTTCTGTGAAATGCTATGCAAGCGATTCATTCTTCGCACTCCGGTGTTAGAAACCTTAACACCCCGAGAAGTTTTTCTTGCATGTTCCCCGCCATGTGTGATAACATGTGTTAGCTAAAGAAGTGGCGTCACGCCGAAGGTATCTGCTTTACTTTTATTTTTTTGTGAATAACAATGAACAACTGCTCTACAAAACACGCTGCCAGCGCAGTGGCGTCGTTATACTTTTTGGCGGTGTATTGAAAACAATGGCGCACCCATTAGTTACTTTCCAATCGCCACCTACGCGTAAATAACTATTTTGTTTGAAATATAGCACTACAAACAACTGCGGTATTGTAAGCACTCTAAGGTTTTTATATCCAAGGCTTAGCAGGTAACTAATTTTATGCAGATTCGTTGTTCGTTAAAAAATAAAATCACGCGGTTGTTGTTTCATATTTTGTGTTGGTGAGCACGTTTTTTATTTCTTTTTTTTTTTAAATCTAGACTTTCCACTCATAACAGCTAACAGCATAAATTAATACAAAAACTACCTAGCAGAAAGATATTGCAACCGAATTTACTTTTCGCCGGAGAGGGCAGTCCGACCACACTGTTTGCATGGTTGTTTTCACTTTTCTTTTTTATTTGCACGTCAGGTGACAACAAAATCATGCTCGGCTAAAGTTTTTTTTTTTTTATTTTTTTATAACATGGTACGATAAAATTTATACGCCTCTACACTGTCCAATATCTTCTTTCCCTGATGCAGATCTCAACATATTTTTGCAGCCTTTGTTGATGAAATTCGCGAGGTTTCTATATCCAACTTAAATAATCGAATGACTGCTCGCAGCTACCCTACCGTGCAAACAGCCGATGGCGCCGCCATTGTGAATCTACCTGGTACCCCTCGATTATGGGCGCCGTGCTAGCTATTGTACCCTATAACATTTTATAGGGATGCTTCTTTGTATTGCGGTAGTTTGGAATGCCCTGGGCTTACCCATTGCTGAAATACAAGACGATTTTTTTCTAATTTTTGAGAAGTTCAAAAACCGAAAGGGGTAAACGAGGTATGTGACCGAAAAATAAGATTTGACTGAGAAACATAAGGACACCATGGAAAACCCTTACAGTTTTTAGTACCTCAGCGTAGTTCTGTCTTTGGGAAAAATGATTTCTGACTCCCCTTTTTTGTTCGTTTTGTTGATCGCAAGAATTGGTTCGTAATCAGTGTTTTTTTTTCTTGCATAAAATGAGTGCACACCTACATTTGCATTTTGTTGCGGGCTGACCCTAAATGTGAAAAACCAACATGTAATCCTTACAAAATACTTTTTGCATTATTACATTCAAACCAAAGATTTAATTGTGGTTTCAGTTGTTTTATTAGCTGCTAATATAGAGGTAAATTTCTTATTGTTGAGATATGAATTAACTTTCAAATGCAATATTTCTAAATATCCGGGTATACATTGTCATCTGCGAAATCGACTAGCACGTATCCGAATCCTGGATAACCATGGAACGTTTAACGTTTATCTAATTCTGACATTACTGCCATTTAAAATGAGTGGGTAAATTAATAAATTATCTTACTAAACCTGACTGCAGATATGTGTGGATATTTTGGCCTAGCTCTGCACAGGAATTTATTTTCACAAGTCACGGTTTCGCACCCGTTTTGTTTTAAATGTACTAAACAACTACCGAGAGGGTGTATAAAAGCATCTCCTTCACAACCTAAAACAAAATAGACCACATGTACACACTCACTTTAAAATTTATTCGCTGCCAGAAAATTACAACTTAATATACATCTCAGCACCTTTGCCTATTTCGTGTGTGGACTCCCTAGTGCAGAAGCACAAAGTGTTTGTTATATTTTTGCAACCTCTGCGTTAATCTACGGATCCTCTCACATGTATTTACGCGCCTTCAGACAACCTTCTCCTTCCCCTCTCTTCACTTCCGGCATCAACCCGGAAACGTATTGCGAAAAGCTTGTGGAACAAGTTGAGTGGGCCAATTCCGTCACTTCGATTAGCGCGCTCTTGTGCAGGTCACAACACCGCTGTTCCGCTAGTACAGTCGGTGTCTCGCTTGGTTTACGAAAGAGACTAGGCGGGCGGTGGGCGAGGCTTAGGTAAACACGCTTCAATGATTGACGCGCTATCTTTTAACCAGAGCTCAAAATTGCTTACGCCCTACGGGAACCGCCATATTGGCGTGTTTTATTTGCGCGATGAGGTTCCATGGGTTCAATGGCACCAGACTCACAGGGCAACACTTTAATAATCACCACCGATTCCTTTAGCCGTTGTGTCGTCAGCGCTCTGGGTGGTGCGTCGTGTAAACTCCTGCACGTATTTCACTCCTCGTGACTTGCGGTACATTGCTGGGTCACGCGCATTTCCTCGGGTATAGACCTTTCTAAAAGAGGGCTTCCGGCCGGTTTCATTTTTTGAATGTTCGTGCGTATAGCGCGTAATTTGCTCGCTTTCCAAAGGGACGAACATGCGCGTGCTTTGCTGAGAAGATTGCACGCTGAACTGAGAACTTGTAAATATGGAAATGGTGTATAGACAATTGCAAGCATGGCGTCTCACTGGTTTTCATGCGTGAAATCATGTGCAGCATGCACGTGAACGTAGCTTTGGCAAGCTAGTAACTGCACGACCTGCCCGAACGAGCAGAGGTTTAGCGCGGCGGCCTAGTGCCCTGCTTGTAATCGTCTCTAGACCACCGGCGCGACTTTTCTTTACTGCTGCTTGTCGTTTTATCCCGTTTAAGCAATGCGCGAGGAAGCTCGCGTCCCAAGCGCCTTTTTTTAAAAGCGGGACGTTCAAATAGGCAATTAGGACGCCTGATTTGTCTCAAGGACGTACTCTAGAAACGCTTTTCGATTGCGCAAACAGGAAGGTTTGCCTATTCGGTAAAAGCAAACACCCGCCATCTAGATGATTAGTGTGGAGAAGGCGAATTTGGAACGAAAGTCTATTATGTTAATATTTTTAATGTTATATAAAACAGAATATAAAAACAATATTAAGGCTCCAATTCACGCTGTGAAGGCGGCTAGACAGCGAAGCTGCGGTATCACCTGCAACGATCGCCTACTTCACTATAGACCATATTTTAGGACAAACGCCACCAGGTGGTGCTTCAGTCTTCGACGTCCCAGAGAACTTCCGGTGTATAACAATAATGAACAAAGGCTCCCTTAACACCGCTGCTTAAAATGCAGATGAAACGTTTAAGCACCAGCTATCCAGGTGAACGCCACAAGAACGAAAAAGTTCGAGATCCGTTAAAACGTTTCGAGTATTCTTGTAAACCAACTTGCCTCCCCCAAGATGTAATATCGTACAGACGAAGGCCCTCGTTAAATCTCCAGCTCTGTTGTCCGTGTAGCATTTATGCCTTCTAGCACTGGTGACATAAGCAAGCTCAACAGGCTTGCAAAGGCGGTGCGACAGGAAGTCGCTTGGGACGCAAGCGACAGTTTATGTTTGTAAACCGTAGACGGGTCTATACCAAATCATTGACGAAAGAAAAGTGAATGCACTATACCAACACTTTTTATATATGTAGGAAAGATTTCGGGTACGCTGCCGTTGCCGCGGCCACTAATGCAACCGCAGTTTTTACGGAGCAACGCATGCGTGGAGCGCTATGTGCTTCGTTCTGTTAGCGGGGCCAGTGACGGCATTCCCCACTTCGTACTCTGCCGTTGCCGCTGCAGCTGATGCAACCGTAGTCTTTACCGAGAAAGGCATGTGGGGAGCGCGACGTGCTTATCTACTATCACGTGGTTTTGACACTTGCTTCGTGGTTTTCTTATTGGAACAAGTGTCAAAACCACATGATAAGAGTCGGAGATAAGGAGCGCGTGGTGGTTTTCTGTCGACTATTCAGTCGACTACTGTTCTTTCGACGGACACAAAAGAACCCGACCAACTAAAAAAACTGGGACTATACGAAACGTTTTATTTTATTTTTTATTTTTTACTTTGCGTAACACTTTCTTTCACTTCTTTTTTATAAAATAATTTAAAAAAAACAGAATATTTTTTTTCTTTCTTTTTTTTTTTACTATTTACCAACATTTTTCAGCTTTTCACCCAGAAGGAGGCTTCACCTCAAGTTGAATGCAACTGGAGGGAAGCCAGCTTCAGGGATGCAACATTTCGCTATGCAGAGTATGAATGGGAACGGATGCTCTACTGAAACTTTCCGACAATAATGCGTATATTGCAGTAATTTGTTATGGAGTTATCCAATATGGGCTTATCGAAGTTATCGTAATCCAACAAAATTGAACTGTTGTTCTTTAAATCTAATAATTGCTATAAGATGCTTTACTGGAACACAACATCCTAACACAATACGAGGTCATCAGTGTTGGCTGAAAATAACGAGTTTTCAATTCAATTCAATTTCAATTTTGATTTCGTCTGCTCGAAAACTACAGACGAAGCGAGAGTGGGGAAAAAGACCAACAATTGTCGCCTTGACGAGGCCCTTTTTCCCGTTTTCTCGGCAGGGGTTTGAAGACGGATGCAAAAAATAGACACATATACATTAAAAACAGTACTTTCACTCAAAGAAATATGCAAAAATAACAGTCACTTCATATAAAAAAATACAAAGCACTCATGCTTACACGCGATCGCCACGACAAAAATATGTTCAGCGAAACAAACAAAAGAACAAGAAATGACTCAACATGATAAGAAAAACATAAAGCGCTCATGTTTACATTAGTAAAAGATGCAGATGACGTATGGTTTAAAAGAAAATATATTTTTTACGGATCGTGGCATCAGTGTTTCTTAAGTCGTGCTTTTTTTTTACTTATTTATTTATAACAATGGAAGATGATGCCTTAACATGTGGGTTCCGTAATTTGCTTTACTGAATGGTATTCACCAAATGCATTCCTTACGAACGATATATTAATTTCTGTTTCCTATTAAATCTGCTATATGGTTAATTAAGGAACTATTCATCTTGCTGCCTGTTGTGTGTCTTAAAATTAATGTATAATAATAAAGATTGATGACCTGAAGAAGATGCAGTGTACCTTTAACAGAGTTATTTTCTAAAAAAAAAATGTACAAACTTCCCAAATTTTTTTATTTGCACATATTTTTTGTTACGTCGTTCTGATTTTGCAAATACATCACTTGATTGGTCTCTGATTGGTATTAACAAAAAATTTTAAAAGAAAAAGTTGATTTTTCTGAAAGCTTTCCCTCAGTGCATGTAAGAGTAATAGAATAACACGTGCTGAAATGCGCAGTATTTATTTGAACATACGCACCGTAACAAAAGATGAAGTGCCTAGATATTTCTCCGTACTAGCGCTAACAAAGTTCCGTAAGTCATCATCATCTCTTCGCGGTCCACCGGTTTCCATGAAGCACCCCGCGCTGCGAAACGCGGGACCGCGTAGCGGCTTGTCTCTGTCATAATGAAGTTGACAAGGTCCTAATGAAAAATGAAAGCCGTTTACAATTCCCTGTAACGCCGGCTAGAGCGCAGCTCTTGAGGAGGAGGATGGAAGCGTACTGAGGGATAGGTGGCTCCTTGAGGTCACGTGACCTCCGGGGGTCACGTGACCAAGGGGGTCACTTGACCTTAGGCGGGGTCACGTGACTTGAAGTGTTCACGTGATTTCAGGGGGTCACGTGACCTCAGGGGGTCACGTGACCTCAGTGGGTCACGTGACCTCAGGGGGTCATGTGGCCTCAGGGGGTCACGTGACCTCGCGGTTACGCCGACGCCGACGGCGACGCCGACGGCGACGCCGACGCCGACGCTGACGCCGCTCAAGCCGGAAACGGGCCCCTAAGAGCTGCGCTCTAAAAAAGAAAACAACCTCGAACCAGCCGAGAATATCTTTTTCGTCAGTGGGTTGGCCCAGAATCCCAGGCACTTCACAAAACGGAAGCCTCGGATGCGCGGGTGGAGGGTTTTCAGTGTTTACGCTTTACCACACACGAACACTACTCCGCGCGTCGTCTTCTTCGCCACTGTGGTCGTCGTCTCAGTCCATTTTGTATTCAAAATCCAGGTCCAACTCACTTTCAGAGACAAATTCGATGTCTTCATCGTCGTTACTGTTCGAACTGCCGCAAGAGAGAGCCCGTTTCCGAGGGCCGTCACCGGCATCACTCAAGCGTGCTGCCATTTCTGATCACTGTTACAAGGCTAGATACGCGCCAAAGGCCAAAACACGCTATATTTGCGCGACCTCTTCTGCCCTCCAGTGTTGAAAATTGAAATCAAAGCCGATGGACGAACCTGTCTCGTGTTTGGCAGTGAAAGCAAGCCATCATTTCGGCTGGACGAGTGTGAGTCGTCATCGGCGATATTGGTACAACCTTCCATGAAGAGTACAGCTCGGGCCGGGTGGTTAAAGGGTTAATAAGTGAATGCATATGGGTGTCATATGGAACACTGCTGATACTTCATGCTTTTTTTAAGGACGTGAAGCTTGTTTATGTAAATTGCAGTAGTGGTTTCTACACAAGAGGACAATAATTTAAATGTGAAGCTAGCAGGGAATTGTAAATTAGTAGTTTAATTTTTATTTGCAAGTCAAAGCCAAACTTGTTAATAATGCCAACCGCTTTAAAGATTTTGGAAATTCAACTTTTGATATGCAAATCCCAGAACAAGTTTTCCTGGAATATTACGCCGAATGTTTTAACAACGGGAAAAAGCTCAATCATAGAAGGCCCGAGTGTAAGCTTGTAAGTAAAAAACAATAGATTTATTCTTAGGGTTAAAAGTGCGGCCTTTGAAAAAGCAGGCTACTATTATCTGCATCAAGTTCATGCGCCGACTCTGCGCCTATTCTTACAAGGTCATTAATAAACATATTAAAAAGTAAAGGTCTAATTATGCTCCCCTGAGGTACACCAGCAGTTAATGGTTGTACACTCGAATACTGGTTACTGATGAAAACAAACTGTTCGCGAAATTTTAAGTAGGAAGCTATTAATTCGAGAGTTACACCACGGAAGCCATAAAATTCAAGCTTGTTAAGGAGAGTGAGATGATTTACCATGTCGAGGGCCTTGGAAAAATCTACAACTATACCCGAGATAACACAATTCTCTTTAAATTAATTTAAGATGATTTATTTTTGTGTTAATAAGACAAGTTCAGTTTATCGTTCCTTTTTAAAACCGTATTGTGAGAATGTAAGGAGAGAGTTGATCGCGGAATGAAGTGATTCGGCTGTGTGTAATTTTTTTCCGATCACTTAAAAAAGACACGTAAATTAGGAATAAGCTTTTAATTTGATATATTATTTTTGTCTCTATTTTTGAAGAAAACATAAACTTTCGCAGGTTGAGTTTGACGTGGAAACGTACCCGAACAAATCGAAAGATTATTATATATGTGAGATTAAGTGGTCGTTAATATTCGACCATGTTTAACGGGCTTAATTTGAACGTCGTTACTGTCACTACATTTGCTATTTTGTATTGATTTAAATTTATGAAAAAGCTCGTATTCGTCAGTTGGACAAAAAAAAAGACACTGTTTTTGTTACGAGTTCCGGGGTAACTTGTACATTGTGGGTCAGGACTGGTGTGGTTAATGTTAGAAAAATAGTTGTTTAATGAATTTACAAGGTCACTACTGCGAAACGTTGTATTACCAATTTTAATTTTTTCAATATTAATGTTTGCAGGTGATCGCCACGCTCTCCACAACGGAGACGCTGCTGCTTCGCCTGCGAGACGTTTGCCTTGGTTGCATAGTTTAGGATCTCGTAGTGGGTAGCGGAGAGCGTTGCGGGACGGCGGAGGCGATCTACGAAAACTCCCTTACAATGAAATACGATATGTTTTATTTTCTCTGATTGTATCGTGTTGCGACAACAACAGTTCGCAAGACCCAATAATGGTCCCATGCACGCAGCTCCTTCTCTCGCGTACACGCGCCTTTCTCGATGATAACACGCCTGAATATAAATGCACCTATTAACTGTCTTAGAATAAATCACAAATCACTTAAAGAAACTATTGAGTTCGCGTGTTCATGACTGAGATTGGAAGTCTCGGCAGCCCAAAACCTCATTGCCTAAAACGGAAAAATATGCTGGAACTCCCTACGCATCCCCGCGACCCATAATTCTGAATAATCCTACGTCGTACGAATGATCCGCTAAGAGCCACGAGATGTACGATCACATTTAACCCAGGTCCGTCTTCAAAAAGCGAAATTCGGTACACCACGAACCAAGTCGCTGACGTTATTTTTGGTTCGGTTGTTCCTGTACACTTCAAAAACGGCCGTGCGTCTACTCTCCCGCTCTACACTCGGAGAGCCAATCACCGCGACTTACGGAGGCAGCTCAGGGAGCGACGCGATGCCAATACATATCTTTAGACCAAAAAACGCAGTCTGAGTTGTGACATCAAGCAATTCAAAACGTAACGCTTGCATTGCTTAATGTCACAACACAGACTGCGTTTTTTGGTCTAAACATATGTTTCGGCATCGTCATTGGCTAAGATGCCTCCGCAAGTCGTGGTGATTGGCTTTCCGAGTGTTGTGCGGGAAAGTAGACGCACGGTCGTTTTTCAGAGTGTAGCCTCCGCGTATTCTGGGTGGTACAAGTGCTGGATTGAAGCTAAAGTCGGAATATTTCTTCGCGCGCTGCTGCGAGCGAACGAGGCTGATTCGCGCATTTGCGAATCACAACCTCGCTCGAATCCACAAACGGGTCGCCGTTTAAACGTACGGAAGCTGCTTCGCTGTCTGCCGCCGTTCTTTTAAATCCGATTGCCTCCTGATGTCGTCTCCAAGACTTGTCAAATGGCGCCGACTGCTCCTTCCAACTTCATTATCTATGTCAACGGCGTCAACGAAGAGTCCAACGAAATGCGGGAAGCGGGGGATAGGGACAATCATAAGAGAAGTGGAATCTGACCACAGCCAAGTGGAAGTCACAAAGACCTTCAAAATTTAGGAGCCAACGGTTTTATATCCGAAGCTAAATGAAGACGATCACACAACGTGGGCTGCGATTGACAACGTTGACCATCTCTCGTTTCGTTGCTGAAAGATGTGCTTTAGGAGGTTTTCTTTTAGTCGATGTGCTTAAGGATATTTCTTTATGAAGCTTTGCATTAATTATAATAGTTGTCGGAGATATGTTAAAGGGGACATGAAACGAATTTTGGGCTGGGATGTATGACTTTAAATTGGTACTTTACTGATCACATAGCGTTTAGTCGGCCAAAAGAAAGAGGGCAGGAAGTCAAAAGCCAGCTTTTCGGTACCGAGCATCTGAAAATACCGCAGACCTATTTTGTACCTTGTTTCCTTCGAAAGCGCTCCGCCTTTTCACTATGATACACCTGCTTAAAAAGTACGGTGGAAGATAGGAGTCATCGCACAGGTGCCGAAGAATTTCACGACGACGTGATTTCACAATTCGCAGTTGAGGTGAGGGGTAAAGCTAAGGAGGAAGAAGTAGGAAACTCGTTTCATGACCCCTTTAAATTTGCTTACCGCTCCGGCCTTCCGCCTACTCTGCTCTGCGCAGAGCGTTTTTTTTTTTTTTTTTGCTGATTTGTCGGAAACTTTTTTAGAACCTTGAAGCGTCGGCGGTGAGGGGAGTAAGGGAATGATCGAAAATTGAAGGGACCACGTGCCATGTCATAGCTGACGTCAAGTGCGAGTGGCGACGGCAATGAGGAGAAATTGATATCGCGGCGGGCGCTATCACACTCTCATCATGGCCATATTTGTGTTTGTCTTTTGATTCATTACTCTATTGTTTTATCTGCGCAAATACTTAAGAGTGTTTTTGCAGAAACCCAATACAATAGCACACGTTTGTTGAATCCCAAATGGATATAAATCTACCTAGTCAATACAAGTCTTTTTTCGGACTCAAAACAATTGTGATTATTTAATCTGATACGATAAGCTGTATTGTGCTTTATGTACAATTTTAATAAGAATATACGCCTATTGAATGTTCCCATTAGAGCGAGAAATATGTATCCCGTTTGCTTGGAGCCCCTCAGTCGACATTCTGTTCTACAAATCTGAAAGTTAACTAATTATGAAAGTATATTAGCAAAAGTAAGATAAAAAAATATATCAATCCAAGATTTATAATGTCGTTCCTTCTTAGACTTTATGCTTGGGCCGTTTGGATCAAGCGATACTCAAAATTTTAAGGCAGTCTTGATCGCTCTGATAGACTCGGGCAGCACAAAAGGTGTGCGCACATTATGTGTGCGTTGTAATTTGTTATTCTTGTCTACAAAATGTTTTGGTGGTTTCGGAGGCGTGATATATGTGATATAAGTGTATATATGTGATATGGTGAATAAAGGTATTATTGCACGCACGACACCGTCTTGTAATCCCCTGGTTTATCCAAACGATCGATACACGTCTAAATTCATTCGAGACCCATAACGTCGCGAGATCGAGTGGAGAGAGACACCTCGTCATTCTAAGCCAGCTGCGCGAGCCGAAAGTCGTCAACTATCCCAGGATTCATTCAGGCATATTGAGTTCAGCTGCTGGCTCTCCGGTTCGCCTCTTCCTGGTGGCGTCGAACGAAGACGTTGGACCACGGATAGCAGGGTCCGGGGTACAATTCCCACTGTGGCACTTGGTAATTCTCTCTAGTTATAATATAGTATGATAATTACGATGAAGTATGTTTTTATGTGCTTCGTATTCCCATGCATTGCCTGCTATGGGCTATGTATGTTTTATGTCTCCTTTACCAACGCTACCTAAAATAATCCCGGCCTGTGAACAGCCTTCTTTCTTTCTATGTAACGTCATCATACTCGGACGGCGCCAACTCGGCAACTGGGCCCGAGCCCGACGTCGTGCGTCCTCCGACGCAAATACTGGACACGAAGCCTCACCAAACGTTGATGCAGCACTCGTGTTTAATCTGTGTCTGCGCTCAATCTGACCATGATGAAATGCTAGTACACGAGCTTTGGTTAAACTAGGTGCCGTTGCCTTGGACCGGGTGTAACGGCTTTTCACTACACTTGAGCGTAACGCCGTTTCAACTTATAAACATATTCTGTATTAATAGACCATCGAATAATGATGAAAGTGTTAAGACTGGTAAGACCCGCGAGGTTTTGCCGTTTGGGACACTTTGTTCACGTGAGATTTTTGTGCCAATCGCTTAGAGATTTTCTTTAGTAGCCGCATACCTTGTCAATCACGTTCTATTAGATTGAGCAGGCTGGCATCGCTAATCTGTTGTTCTGTAATACCTGAATTTCTTTCTATCGCGTTATTTCGATCAAAGCCTACAAGTGACAATCGGCTGAAACCACGAAGCCTGTAGAAATAGTTGAATACTTAAGGCCTGTTCACATGGTGCATCTTCTTGGTTAATCTACCCACTGTCGCGAAACGAGATATCGGGAAACAGAAGCCCCGTGTGAACACGACTGAAAAAGAAGCGCGCCTCCGAAAAAGGTGGCGCGCTTTCTTCGTTTGTGGGACGAACTTATGCTGAAACCTCACCGAGGTCTGTCAAACACACGAAAGAAATACGCGGATGCCGCCGATTGACCCCGTAAGTGTGACGCCACTGCTCCAAACAAACTGTTGCTAGGAGCGTTGTTAAGGACGAATACATGGGACTGGATTTCGCTCCGAAAGAACGATCGGTCAAAAATGGGAAGTGGAATCTAAACATATAAAAAGAATAGTATAGAAAGCCTAGATTTCGCACTTACAACGAGAGAAGTCTGCTGAGAATCGGCTTTTTTTAAATATTTGCGACGGAAACTTGTGGTCTTCGAGACTCCTCGAGATGCCTGCTACAGACGAGGAACGCATGGCGAACGCATACGGAACGACTGAAGTATGCCTTCGGCAACAGTTTGAATCGTTTGCATAATGATAAATACTATTTTGATCTTGTAATTATTGGCAACATGGCAGGCCTAAGCAAACTCATCGGGTTAATGAATACGAATTGCAGTTGCGTGCGATACGGCATACTATCTGGAGAAAATCATCACACGGACGAATGAAGATCTGCTAAAATACAGTCAGAAAAACATATGTTTAGAACATGTTTAGAACACGCAGTTAGTGGCGAAGCGCTCAGACCAGCCTATCTCACGCTCCTGTACTTCTTTTCGCCAGCTCCTGCTTTGGGATGCTGCCACACTGCTGGGGTACCCGGCTTCGATAATGACGGCGTGAAACGGTATCAGCGCAGAGGCGGCGGCTTGCTTCTTCGCCCCTCGTGGTCACCGCCCCACGAGGGCAAACTGCTGCGCATTCTCGTTTGGTCACCGAAGAAAAGCATACATAAGCCGGCACCACCCAAGAAGTCAGCGCAGTCGGTGGTGAAGCGCTCGGACCAACCTATCTCACGCTCCTGCACTTTTTTTTCCAGGCGAGATTCCGTTTAAAACCATGTCTAAGAACTAGCTCTGTTTCATCTGCCATTGACTGAAATGTTGCATTACTGTATATTATGTCCAGTGAGGGGGAGTGAGTAGCGTGTCTGGCGGACATCACTAGCGAGGAGTGATTTATGTTGTGCTCAGTGTGTAATAACAATTATCACCTGGGCTAGTCTCGCGCTGGTATTACCGAAACCTCCTATACAGGCATGGAACAGGCAACGCGTGATAAATGGTGATGCAAGACATGTCGCTGGCAAGATAATAGAAGCGGTTTGCAAAGGGGACAAAGCTCCGAGGTTAGCAAGCCGCAAGACAACCCAGCAGCCATGGAAGTTGAAATGCAAGCCTTTGGGTAAACACTTGACCAGCTGTTTGCAATGAGAACTAGCATAGAATCTCTCCTCTCACCTCCTGCGAAAGTAGATGTGCTCTTGACACTGATGCGTATACAGTGGAGAAATTACTGATGAGCATGCAGGAAATGGACAGCAAAGTAGACGGGTTAGTGGCTAACTATAGCACTCTGCTAGCGGTCACGACAGCAAATGGAACTAACATATTGGAGCTAGAAAAGCAGCATGGAGAATTAAGTCCAACTGTAAAAGACCAAGCGGAAACGATTCTGGCAATGCACTAACAAATCAACAACTCGGAACAATATGCTCGCCTTGCGAACTTGGAAATACACCGGCTGTCATAAAGTGCAAATGGAAATCTGAGGAATATTCCAAGTGACTTGGCAGTCAAGCTTCAAATATCTGATTCTGAAATGGGAGACATCCAGGCGGTCCACCGTCTTCCAGCTAAGCCAGAGTCGAACCCGATTGTCTCTGCTAAGTTCAGCTCTTCTGAACTGAAAGATCGGTGGTTGCGTGCCCGTGGCAAACTCCGTCTTTTGAACAAACCGATAATACACCAGCGCTCTTCTTCAATGAAAACCTCACGAGGCGAAACAGGCAGCAGTTCTGGATGGTCAAAAGGCAGACGAAGCAAAAACAGTATAAGTTATCAAGGGTTAAAAACGGAAAGATTTTTATGAAGAGTGAGACGTCGCATGTGTTGCACATAAACTGTGCCGCAGATTTGGACGCAGTCATTTAGGTAGAAGGAATGGATATTTTTCAATTTTCGAATTGTTTGTTACTTAAAAATAATTTTAAAAAAAACGTCGACATTGTTGTTTAGGGTTTTAATGTTAATATTAGAAGTATTCGAAAGTACTGGGATTAATTTACCGCAATTGTTCGAGATTTGGACGCAGTTATAGATGCCTTTATTTTAACGGAAATAAAAGCTACTGAAGAAATGATAACTCTATTTTCTATTTCCGGTTCCAATCGTTTCGTCTTTACACGACTGTCTGAAATGGGAGGAGTAATATGTGTGTACTTGAAAACTATAGTTTGTGTACAGCTCAGGCTGAGATAGTGATGACTCATGCGGAACATATTTATCTGCAGATTAGCTGCCAAGATTTTGCAGTGCGCATGATAGCAATGCATCGTCCTCCCTCCAGCAATGCCAATTTATTTCTGGAAGAACTTTCAAGAGCACTATCGAAATTCAGCCCGTCTGGTCAGTTGTGCTTGGTAGGCGACTTCAACCTAAATATCATGGATTCATCGCGCCATGCCGTGTGTGATTATTTGAACGTTTTGCCAACTTATGGCATCGGGAGCGTTATGCAGGCCCTACTCGAGAAGAATTTTTAGGAGGCAAATTTGGGTCCTCCTGCATTGACCATATATTCATCTTCGTATTTTTGATAACACTATCAAAGCAGCTGTAATATTAGAAAAATTAACTGATCATTATTTTATAGCCTGCCAGGTTGCAATGAGCAACAAGGGGAAGGACTCTAATACTAAGGAAAATTAAATAGCTATTACTGATCGAGCGCAGTTTGATAAAAATGTTAACGACAACGCTTAAAATGGACAGGACATCTGTAGAAGCACCAATGCTGTACGATACGGTAGTAAAATTATTATTGCAATGTTCTTCCGCATGTAAATAAATTTATCATTAGAAGGCGTAAGGAAGACCACGAATGAATTACGCCCGAAGTTTAAGCGGTTATGAAATATACGGAATCTCTCTGAGAAGATGGCAAGCGTTCGCCAGATGATGTAAATCTAAAGGGCGAGTTAAAAACTGCCAGAAACAAGACATCACCATCATTACGTTCCTCCAAGTGCAGATATTTTAAAGAAGAATTTGTAAAGAATCGATCCGATTTCGGGAATGCGCTAACCGAGTTCTTGGTAGGCCTATGAACCGTTCTATTGATGATATGATAACTCTTTTGCACCGGTTACAGAAAAAAATGAATCAATTCAACGACTTGTTCGCCCATGCGTCCATGGCACTCCAGTATAATGATGACGACGTCAATAACATTAGTTTTCTCACATACAATGACGCATCAGCTTTTCTTTTTTCAGTGTTACAAGGTGAAGTACGCGATTATTTATTTTCCTTTGAAGTCTGCAGGTTTTGATGAATATATGATACGTGATCTCACAAGGAATTTGGAAAAACTTAAATATATTCTCATGAAAATGTATAACGGTATTATTGAGACAGGTGATTGGCCGACAGGAATGAAAACTGCAATGTTTAAGCCACTCTACAAAGGAGGGAAAGTAGACTACTTTAAAAGTTATCGACCAATATCAATTTTATCATCCGTTTCGCAGGAAGTGGGGAAACAGGTTTTAAAAGTAATGAGCAGTTTAGTTGAACGGTTTAGCTTATTGTCTGTTCATCAATGTGGATTTGTTGCGCAACGAGCAACGTGGGCACTTTTGATAAAATTTAGCGAGTGCCTACACACAAGTTTTGATAATAATATGCTTGTGAAGTTTTTTTATGTATTGCAAGCTTTGGACAGCATAAATCATGGAATGCTTTTTTGTAAACTCTATATACTTGGTTTAAGGGGCCCTTTTTTCGATTATGAAAAAATACCTTTCAGGGCAATTTCAGGTTGTGACTTTCAGAAATTACAAAAGTAGTAGAACAATCTTAATGGCCGGGGTGCGAGAAGGCTCGGTCTTGTCGCCTTCGATGTTTTATTTATACATAAATGATTTTCCCTTGGCTATTTCTGAGTGTAATGTTTTTCAATACGCAGACGACACGCTTCTATGTGTCATGTGGTACAAGTTATCATTGCGGCCCTTAAAAAAACTACAAAATGACCTCGTTTCTGCAATGGATTGGTTTCATTCAAATTTAATTACAATGAATGCTTCAAAGACTAAGCTTCTTTCCTTCAAACATCAGCTTAAGAAAGTTGAACTCTCAGCTCCTATCGTTCTGAAACTTCTAGCTCCCCCTCATGCGAGTACACTCCTGTGCAATATGCGAATTCATTACAAACTTAGGAATTTATTTTGACAGCGATTTATTGTGGTGTACGCATATGCCTTACTTGCGCAAACGCGGTTAAGAAGTGTTTCATGTTGCCTCTACAATGTGAAAATGTTTTTACCTTTGACTATTAAAAAATTATAATGCAGGTTTTGGCATATAGTCATTTACGATATGGTATAACCATCTTTGCGAGATGTCCTTTCTTTTGGCAAGCGAGAATAAATTATTTATTGAAGGGTATCTTACAGGGGGAACATCACGTTTCCCTCTAAAAAAAGCCCTTGCGTCTACTTTCCCGCACAACACTCGGAGAGCCAATCACCTCAACTTACAGAGGCAGCTCAGCGAATGACGATGAAGAAACATATGTTTAGACCAAAAAACGCAGTCTGAGTTGTGCCATTAAGCAATTCAAGCGTGACGGGTTGCATTGCCTAACATCGCAACTCAGACTGCATTTTTTATCTAAACATATGTTTGGGCATCGTCATTCGCTGCACTCTAAAAAAAGCCCGTGCGTCTACTTTCCCGCACAACACCCGGAGAGCCAATCAGCGGAACTTACGGAGGCAGATCAGCGAATGACGATGCCGAAACATATGTTTAGACCAAAAAACGCAGTCTGAGTTGTGACATTAAGCAATGCAAAACGTCACGCTTGCATTGCTTAATGTCACATCTCAGACTGCGTTTTATGGTCTAAACATATGTTTCGGCATTGTCATTCGCTGATCTGCCTCCGTAAGTTGTGGTGATTGGCTCTCCGGGTTTTGCGCGGGAAAGCAGACGCACGGGCTTTTTTTAGAGTGTGAGTTGCCTCCGTAAGTTGCGGAGACCGGCTTTCCGAGGGTGTTGTGCGAGGAAATTACACTCTAAAAAAAGTTTGTGCGTCCAATTTCACGCACAACACTCGGAGAGCCAATCACCGCCACTTACGGAGCCAGCTCAGCGAATGACGATGCCGAAACATATGTTTAGACCAAGAAACGCAGTCTGAGTTGTGACATTAAGCAATGCAGAACGTCACGCTTGCATTGCTTAATGTCACAACTCAGACTGCGTTTTTTCGCCTAAACATACGTTTCGGCATTGTCATTCGCTGAGCTGCCTCCGTAAGTTGCGGTGATTGGCTCTCCGAGTGTTGTGCGGGGAAAGCAGACCCACGGGCTTTTTTTAGAGTGTAGACGCACGAGCTATTTTTTAGAGTGTTGACCAGGCCGAAGTCTCTAGCTTCTGTATCTTTAAGGAATTGCACCTGCCGTCTTTTCATGGGCTATTTAAAGAGACTAGTATTTCAAAATTTCTTAAATACGAATTTTATAAAATTCAAATTTTAAAATAATAGAAATTTCATATACAGTTTTTTTAAGCTTAACAGAATTTTGAAAAAAAACAAACATGAAAGCTAGATTAATGCGGTCTGCTCAGGTATGTTATACGGCCAGGGGGACATAGTATAGGGGATAATCGTAACTATCAGTCGGCTAGTTAATTGAAATTCCTTAATTAACTTTTTAATTAATGAAAAGATACATATAGTTCAGATTAGAAACTTGCTCAGCGTCATCGAAAACCACTGAATCAGTCATTTTCAGAAAGACTTTGAGTGCGTGAGAAGCGTAGTAGTGCACTAAAGTTACCGCTGGTGGAGCAGGTACAAGGCTAGCGGTTGCGGTAAGGAGCCCACGCAATTTTTCCGTCTCTTATCTAGCCCCAGCCTTGACACGTACCTGCTCCACGAGTGGTAACTTTAGTGCACTACTGCGCTTCTCACGCGTTCAAAGTCTTTCTGAAAATTACTGAGTTAGTAAATGTCTATTTCCATTAATTAAAAAGTTAATTAACAAATTTTAAATAATAAGCCGACTGATCGTTACGATTAGCCCCCTCGACGTATAACTCACCTACGCAGACAGCACTAATCTAGCTTTCATGGTTCTTTAAAAAAAAATTCTGTTAAGCTTAAAAAGGAAACACCCTGTATATTTTTGGCAAGCGAGAAATGATTATTTATTGAAGGGTATCTGACAGAAAATCGCGTTTGACAGGGCCGAGGTCTCTAGCTTCTGTTTCTTTAAAGAATTGCACCAGCCAAACTGCAAGCTGTGCGGTGGCCACGCCAACCTCCGACACATGGTGTGGGAGTGCAGCCTGATTGATCAGCAAGATCACGGAATGGGACGCGTTCAGGGAATTACTTGAGGAATACGGAACCGAAGAAATCGTGAATATCGAAGAGTGATCGGAAAGCCTTAGAGCGGCAGCTGAGGGGGCGACCAAGGTCGTTCCCGAAGAGGCGAACGTGGCAGTGGCGGACAGCCAACTGCTAGACCTCTGGGAGGCAAAGTCGAAGCTAGAGCAGAGACTGCGAACCCATACGAGCAGCAGGAGACTCCGCAGAATAGCTCAACTCAGCAGGAGCATAGAGGCGCATGCCAACCAAGTCACGTCGCAGCAGTGGCAGTACACGTGCGACGGCTTCGACGGGCAGCCGAACGTGCCTCGGACGTAGAACATCTTGCGCCACCTGCTCGACCCGAAGGGTAACACGACCGCGCAGACGTGTGTGGGGAAATTGATAAAGCACGTTATCCTAAACAGACTGAACAGCTACATGGAGCGAAACAGCTCCACCCACACACCATGATCGGATTTCGACCTTTTCTATCAACGCAAGACATCATGCTCCGGATCAAGTATCAAATCATAGACAGAGAGCAGCGCTCGCGCCTAGACACGAGAGTGATACTCGGGCTCGACATAACCAAGGTCTTCGATAACGTGAAGCACGACGCCGTTCTCAAGAACCTGGTAAAGCTCGGAGGGGATGCTCGCACGTACGACTACATTAAGAATTTTCTCAACGACAGAATGGCGCAAATCTTAATCGGAGGCGCCACGTCAGACGACATCACGCTAGGAGGAAGAGGGACGCCCCAGGGCTCGGTTCTTTCACCGCACCACTTCAACGTTGTCATGATCGGACTTCCGGATAAGCTAGAAGCGATCGGAGGATTACACCACAGCATTTACACGGACGATATCACGCTCTGGGTGACCGGCGGCAGCGACAATTCATCCAAGACATGCTGCAAGAATCGATTCGGGTGGTGGAAAGTTACGTCGAGCCAAGGGGCCTTGCCTGCTCCCCGCAGGAATCGGAACTCCCCCTCTTCAAGCCGGTCCGGGCCCGCCAGCTACCGTCGGACATCGAGCTGTACGCTCAGGGTAACAAGATCCCCATGGTCAGGAGCATACGAGTCCTACGCCACAGGATACAAGCCGACGGGAACAACTCCGAAACGATGTCGCCGCTAAAAGCAACTGCGTAAAAAATTACGCGCCTCCTCTCCCGAATCGCAAGTAGAAACTATGGCATGAAGGAGAAGAACCTCGTGCGCCTGGTCCGCGCTTTCGTCGTTAGCAGGCTGACGTACGTCCGCCCTTTCCTAAGATTCGATCTCGCGGAAACGAACAAGCTCTACTGTCTCATCAGAAAGTCCTACAAAAGAGCGCTCGGCATCCCGGACACCACCTCGAACGAGAAGCTCGGCTCTTCTGAGCCGTGCTTCTCGCAGCTTCTCGCAGCTGGAGAAGCTGACGGAGAGTGCCACGGGCCGCCACATCTTGGCCAGCCTTGGAATCCGCTACAAGAGGCAAACGGTGGAGAAGGCCGACGTCCCTAGGCGGATCAGGGAGGCCCTCGTCATACTAAACATCCCGAAGCGCATGCACCCGACGCATCACGCGAAACGCAGAGCGGCGCGAGTCAAGGTGCTGCAGAAACGGCTAAGCATCGCGGAAGGCGTCCTCTATACGGACGCTGCCAGAGACGGCAGGGGCGCCATGGTCGCAACCGCGGTCAACCAACAAGGAGAAGTGATCGCGAGCTGCAGTGTCAAGTCGTCGGAACTGAAAGTTGCAGAGGAGGTGGCCATCGCCCTCGCGATCCGAGTCTGGGGGGCGCGCATCGTCGTCAGCGACTCGCAGCAAGCAATCCGGCAGTTCGCGAAAGGAAGAATGTCTACAGCTGCGCTCAGTGTCCTGGGCGGCCCTAAGAAGACGTCAACGAGAGTATAGCTCATCTGGACACCGTCGCACTCGTCGTTCCCTGGCAACGAGCAGGCACACGGCGCGGCCCGAGAACTCGCTCACCGCGCCGGGGCACCGCTGGACCCTAGTCTGGCCTTTTTGACGGGGGCGACAGGCTGGTCAACGTTCGGGGACATTCTCGATCTCTACGCTGGCGAAAGGTTGCGCTATCTATCTGCGCACCCCTTACTGGACAAGAGGACGTCGGTGGCACGGCGCCTCCTGCAGACGGGCTCCATCCCGAGCCCCTCCCTACTCAATAAATGGTACCCCGACAAGTACAAACCATATTGGAAGCTCTGCGGTGGCCACGCCAACCTCCGACACTTAGTGTGGGAGTGCAGCAGGATCGACCGCAAGTCCCACCCCCTACTGGAGAAGATCGGCAACCAGGAGAGCTGGGAAGCCCTACTCCTCTGCGCCGACCCCTCGGTGCAGAACCAACCAGTCCAGCTGGCCGAAGACGCCGCCGGATCCCAGAGGGTCCAGGCCGCCGTCTGAGGGGTGGCTGGCGGGACGACCCTAGGGGTCTCCCGTTCAGTCATTAGCTCATGCTATATATTTTATAACTCCGTACGTTCAACGGCACCCACTGACACAATCACTACGATTTAGCATAGTGCGAATCCGAACAAAATACGCACAACGTACGCGGATGTATTATGTGCCACATATTTTAGAGCGCAGCTCTTAGGGGCCCGTTCCCGGCTTGAGCGGCGTCGCCGTCGGCGTCGCCGTCGCCGTCGGCGTCGGCGTCGGCGTCGGCGTAACCGCAACCCTCGTAACCCTCGTGAGGGTTACGAGGGTTATGAGGGTTAATCTCATGAGGGTTACCCTCACGAGGATCACGAGGGCCACGAGGGTTACTTACCCTCGTAACCCTCACGAGGGTTACGAGGGTTAGTTACCCTCAAAAGGGTTACTTTCACGAGAGTTACCCTCACGAGGGTTACTTACCCTCGTAACCCTCACGAGGGTTACGAGGGTTAGTAACCCTCATGAGGGTAACCTTCACGAGGGTTACCCTCACGAGGGTCACGAGGGTTATGAGAGTTACCCTCACGAGGGTCACGAGAGTTACCCTCACGAGGGTCACGAGAGTTACCCTCACGAGGGTCACGAGAGTTGCCCTCACAAGGGTTACTAGGGTTACCCTCACGAGGGTCACGATAGTTACCCAGGTCACGTGACCGCCCCTGGGGTCACGTGACCTGGGGATACCCCCGAGGTCACGTGACCCCCGTTGACGTCATAGCCACTCATGACGTCATCAGTGACGTCACTGATTACGTCACCGGCATCCGCATCGTCATCGTCATCATCACTGATGACGTCATCAGTGACGTCACTGATGACGTCACCGGCATCCGCATCGTCATCATCATCATCACTGATGGCGTCATCAGTGACGTCACTGATGACGTCATCGGCATCGTCACGTGGCCCCAGGTCACGTGACCCCCCCCCCCGACGTCACGTGACGTCCCAAGGTCACGTGACTCCCACAAGGTCACGTGACCCCCCGCCACCCGAGGTCACTTGACCCACCCCCTCAGTACCCTTCCCTCCTCCTCCTCAAGAGCTGCGCTCTAATTCGGCGTTACAGGGAGTTGTAAACGGCTTTCATTTTTTTAATAGTATGGCAGAATCCGTACTTGCGGTCACATCGAGGCAAAAACTTAAAAGTGCCTTACGAAATTAAGATCAGTGAAGTTTGAGTGCGAAACTATTTGTTATTTCTTGCAGAGATGTGGTTTTCCTGATATAGTTTGTATTGTGCAGAGGAGTTTCCGTCGTTTCGTTGATGGATTCCAGATACGCGGGTTTCCAGGAGAGAGTTTCTTTTGTTCTGCGGTGTTGCTGTTGTTTTGTTGATTGATTCCAGATTTATGGTTTGCCAGTTTATATTGTTTGGTACTGCTGTCGTTCGGTTGCTTGAATGCATGCTTTCGACGATGCAACAACATTTTTATTTGTATTATTTATTTATTTATTTATTTATTTATTTATTCTCTGCAGCGCCGGAGCATTACAGCAGAGGAGTGGGTTACATGATTCACATATATCATTATAAATTGGAAAGTCACATAACAGCACACATCAGCAATTTCCAACAACATCAATAAACATGATTCACACCAGCACACAATAGCAATATTACGAAAAAACCAATGATGTACTTAACACAGAAACTTACATTGCATTAATAAGGCTCATAAAAGAGTCACTGTTAGCTGGTACAATATCAGACGCACACTGAATTTGCTGATTACATACTGAATTTGCCACCTACCTTGCCGAGCCAGGTACACAAGCCCCTGAGGCTTACAGCAGCTCTTTATTGTATTATTTGTAAATGTATGTGTTATACATGAAGATTCTATTTCATATTATATATATAAATATATATATCAGGGTGTCGAACCGGAACCGAACCGAACCGAAAACCGGAACCGAACTGGTATTTTTTCCGGAACTGAACCCGAACCCGAACCGTTATATTGTTATCGCGATGAACCCGAACCGGAACTGAACCGGAAAAAAGAATAACGGTTACCGGCTCATGTCAAAACGGTTCGGCCACGCGCTGTTGACAATGAATGTGCTATCAATGCCATTTGTTTTTTAAGTGCCGTCAACTGACACACACCTCGCTTACATATTTTTCTTCTCCACTCAGTCTTATGAATATAAACGCTGTGTCCATGAATCTTGACAAACGCTGCGTCCATGAATCTTGACATAAGAACCAGTATTGCACTGGTCGCGGCTTGCACGGAAAAAAAAGAATTGGAAAACTGTGCAAAAAAAAAAAAAAAATCGCGTCACGGGATTTTATTTTCCTACAATCTCGTAAATCCTAAATGCTGCTGTGTGCACATTTCATAACACGTTTCTAGAACGCGCGAGTTCTTGAAGCTTGCTTCCATCGGAATGAGAAAAGAAAAGGCTGTGGAGTTTGATAATAATGCATCCGGTTTCGTATAGGCACTTAGAAGATAACATATTTGTGAGACAGCGAACTCTTCTATTTTAATATTTATCCTATTACGTCCTTCTGGCGTTGCGTTCGGTGAAGTGTTTTTCATATTCCGTATCTTGTGTAATGAAAACTTCTTTAAGGGTCTAATTTGAGTTACCGAAGGCTAGTTCAAACAAAGAAAGCTGCAGATTTTCTCCCCACTGTTCCTTCAATTGCTTACACGCCGAGGTGGCGGGATAGTTAGCGAGTTCTACTTGTAAGTGGGTTTGTAAGGAGGTCGCGGATTTTACAGCAACTGCGTCGGAACCAATTAGATGAAGTCCGAATGCGTAAACGTCATTGAGGTAACCTTTGAGTGCACATAAAGAAACCATTCCTGGTAGAAATCCCTGATCCTTACACTACGATGTATCCCGTTTCGTATGTGCTGATTTCAGATGTTTTATTTGTAATTTAATTTTATGTTGCAATTTGTCATTTATAATTTCCGAACCGGTTCGCGAACCGGTTTAGCGCCCCGAACCGGTTTGCGAACCGGTTCGCGGATCGAATTAATCGAACAGGAACTGAACCGGAACAAAATAAATTTACCTGAACCTGAACCGTAACCGAACCCGTATTTTTTTCGGTTCGACACACTGATATATATATATATATATATACCGGGTGTTTTTGCGAAGACTTTCAAAAATCCTAAAAATTAGGGCGATTGAAAAAAGGAAGAAACTCTCTTCGGGAACAAACTACCAGCCACGGCGGACGTCAGGAATTGCCAAAAACCTACTAATTAGCCAGATAATTAATTAAAACTTGTTAATTAACTTTTTAATTAGGGGAAATAGACATATGGTTCCAATTAGAAAGTTGCTGAGCGTTAACGAAAACCACTAAATCAGTCATTTTCAGAAAGACTTTGAGCGCGTGAGACGAGTAGTAGCGCACTAAAGTTACCACTCGTGGAGCAGGTACAAGGCTGGGGCTAGATAAGAGGCGGAAAAATCGCGCGGGCGCCTTACCGCAACCGCTAGCCTTGTACCTGCTCCACGAGTGGTAACTTTAGTGCGCTACTACTCGTCTCACGCGCTCAAAGTCTTTCTGAAAATGACTGATTTAGTGGTTTTCGATAACGCTCAGCAACTTTCTAATTGGAACCATATGTCTATTTCCCCTAATTAAGAAGTTAATTAACAAGTTTTAACTAATTATCTGGCTAATTAGTAGGTTTTTGGCAATTCCTCACGTCCGCCGTGGCTGGTAGTTTGTTTCCGAAGAGAGTTTCTTCTTTTTTCAGTCGCCCTAATTTTTAGGATTTTTGCAAGTCTTCGCAAAAACACCCGGTATATATATATATATATATATATATATATATATATATATATATATATATATATATATATATATATATATATATATATATATCATAAAGCAGCGTCGAGCTTTTTTTTTATTTTACAGTTGATGCTCATTCCAAAGAAGGATCAACAATTTTGACTCTAACTTAGTAAGTGGTTCAAGACCCACAACTTTGTTTTGAACGCTCGCAATATGGGTATGTGTTTTGTATCTGCTTATAATCATCACAGTAAGAAAAACTCATATTAAGTCTTTAGTTTTAAGTAGGACCACAAGTAGCGAAGGAGCTGGATAGTAACATCGGGTAAGTTCTATACATCTGATGGGGACAGTTCGTTTGATCAAACAAACGTGCACTCAAACAACTTCTACGTTGTCAGAACTCCTTTAAACGTGCAATCGCCTGCACATCGACGTGATACATTTCACGTCGTCGTCGTCGTACGTGATTAGATTTCACAGTGTTTTCACCTTCTCAAATATTGCAGAAGCGAGCTCCACGGGAAGCGTTCGCGCGCTCGCGCACATCGACCATCAATCAAAGCTGTGCACGGACTCTCTTCGCTTCTGAAATCCCAAGGAAAGTTTTCCCCGAGCTCAAAAGTTTCGTCGATCGTCACCAACTTCTTTCAAGACAGTCGCGTACTCCCTCAGTAAGAACCAGTGAACCACGGAAGCCATCGTGTCGTCTGCTAAGGCAAACCCGGTTGTGAAACTTTACTACGGCTTTTGTCATATCTTTATGGTACTGAGCCGATAAAAAAAGTCTTCATGATTATAGGTATCGAAAATTCCGAATGCTTACAGAAACTATTTACTTTTTATCAGACATTTTCTAACCTCACGTCGAGCCCCCCTGCATTTGTCCATGACAACGGCCCTAGCAACTGTTTGTTTGGAGCAGAGAGCCACGTTGCGACGTTATCACTCACGGGTTCAATGCCTGCTCGTCGACATCGGTATGACGTCTGACCTATTAAGATGGAGCGAGCTCTTCGATGAGTCCGCGTTTTTGGCCAATCCCGTATCAGAATTAATTGGGGGGCTAGTTGGTTTAATATCTAGGCGGTGGTTTTAAAAGCGCAGAGGACTAAGAAGAGAAGGAGGGGACAAAACAGAGCGCTCTGTCCTGACCCCTCCTTCTCTTCTTAGTCCTTTGCGCTTTTAAAACCACCGTCTAGACAATCCCGTATCCGAGCCAAAGCCAAAAACCGAAAACAAATATGGCGGCGAGCAACAGGCAGAGAAACGGTGCATAGAGGTGATACGGGTTAGCAGTACGGCATATAAAGGTAATAACTGGATATAACTGATCTTTTAGCGTTGCAAAAAAATGTCCTAAAGACTTCGAGATCGCCTGGCTGTTCTTTGATGTTCGCAGAATTTCACCGATTTCGAAGGCCTAGTAAACTGAGTGAACCGAGTCCCATGAAGTTTATGGAGTCGCATTAATGGAACAGACTGTCACTTCACACCGTGCGTCGTTAATATTCTTTCGATGCAAAACGCTTGATATTCCCGGTGCAGATGACAAGATTTGTAAAATTCTCGTGAGTCAATACGTCACAGGTTTTGCGCTTCAAACAATACGTGTAAACAGTCTAATTTCGCGAAATTTTGGTTTTTCACAACCATTACGCTTTGAAAAGGATGCATCGTGAGAATAAGCTTTTATACTGCGAAAGGTCCCTTTCAAGAAACGCACAATGCACTTACCTAGAACCAGAAAATGCGTACGTCTGTGTGTTTCTCTGTGTGTGTTATCGCATGCCCGTGTGCAATGATGTGCGTGTTTCTATATGTGTGTGTGAGTGTGCGGAAGGGGAGGCCTCGTATGACCAATCAGAGAAAACGCGCACCTAATATTTTACTTTGCCACGCCCTCCTCGAACAAATTTTGATTGAACTAAATCCATACTTTTTATACGGAAATTCCAGTAAGTTTCAAAACAGAGGAGTACCGCTCGATATGCAAACATGACCTTTACGGCGTATGAAGAGAACAAATAATTGAATTTTGAAGCGTACATTCTTTTTCTTAAATAAAATAAATTGTTACAACAATGATTCTAAAATAAAACAAAAGACGCGGTGAAAAGAAGCGATATATCCTGAGCGAAATAAATCTCGCCCCTCACAACCCGCTGCATGTTATGGAGATAAAGAACAGACCTCCCCACAAGAGAATCATCATTTTATCCTAAAGGTTATTTTGTCAATTAACAAGAGGAGTATGTATAGGAATGATGTTAGGCTATCATAACATTGGAATATTAGAAATGGCGACAAAACGGCAGTGGAGCAAATATGAAAGCGAAACCAACCGAAGCAACACTAACGTAGGAAGTGTTCCTGGTCTGTGAAGCGACATAAGAGGTGTGGACCCGAGTCTCTGGATTTAGAAAGTGCCTTTGTTTTTCAGTGTTTTCGTACTTCTTGGACGGTTCTCTCCAAATCAGATAAAATACGTGGGCATCTAGAAATCTGTATAATTTCCGTACAAAACGTTCCTGTTTTGAATTTATGAAGCCAGTAACTTCCTCTAAAATCTACACATACTAGGGTGGACCCAAAAGTAGCCCGAGTGAATTTCTGGAGGGCGGGATGTTCATAGTACCAGTTTCCGCCGCTGGCAGTGCTTAGCGGCACCCCTTCTGAGCCAGTTTGCCGACAGGCGTCGTTTGTTAAAGTTCTGGCGGCATGTTGTTATTTTCTTCTCCAAGCGCTTCGAAATCATTCCTCGTCTTTTCGAAATGTTTTATATAAAAAAAAAAGAATAGCGTGCGGCCGAAAAACTATTTTTTTTGTTTTTTTTTAGGGAAACCGGCAGCGGGAAACTTTTGTAATGATTCAGACAGCTTACAAAGAAGATGCTATGAAGACATCGCAGGCCCTAAGAGTGGTTTCCTCCCTTCAAGGCCGGTGAATTACTGATCCATGACCAACCTCGTTCAGGGCGCGGCCCTCAACCTCCTCAACCGATGATAGCATCGACAAAATTCGTGAATTCTTGACTCCAAGTTTGTCCCCCTGGTGAAATTTTAAATCAGGGGCTTTTTTCTGTGCGATTTCCGATGCTTGCTCAACTCAGGGAGGCAGAAACGTCCCGATTTGTGGAAAAGAAGGGGGGGGGGGGGGGGGGGGTTCATCGCGGCAATGCACCAGCACACATTGTCTTGTCAGCGCAACAGTTGTTGAACACAAATGGCATGACCACCGCTCCTCCCCCCACCCCCTTCACCATACCTTGTCCCGTGTAACTTTTTCCTGTTCGTCCGTATGAAAAACATCCTGACAGGAAAACGTCTTATGGATGTGGAAGGTAGGTATCTGTTTTTATTATGCAAATCTTCAAACCCAACAGACATAATCCTAATTTTCCCGTCCCCCAGTTTGACTAAAGAGAAAGATTTCATTAAAATAGTTGCTAGTCGAGCAGTGTGTCCCCGTATTTTTTTTTTTTGTTCATCTGTGTGTGTGTGTGTCCTTAAACGTTCAGCTGGCACTTTAACGACCCCAGTTTGACATCAACGTATTTTCTGGCACTTTTTTTGTTTGACTGCTACAGTTTCAAACAAAGCGCCACAAGGATACGTAGGGTACAGTGGGGAGGAATGGGACAGTTTTCACACTATATATTTTATGTAGTCTAAAAGGCACGTAAAAACACGGTTAAGTGTCCTAAATGTAGAGATAAAGATCATTCACATCAGCAGAAGATCACATTGTCCTAACACTTCTAGAAATATAAAAATAAAAATTTCAAGAACAAAAATGCGTCGTTCCACCCTCCCCCAGGATGGAATGGGACACATGCAAGATTGTGCAACAAATTGTACTAGTGAATACTATAGACAGACAGGCCTTCATGAGACATAAAGCACGACTGCAGCAGTCTTTTTTCTTCCGATTATCTGTGACCATGTATGTATCTGTTAAGGGTACACGGTCTGTTTGCAAAGAAAATGGGTAGTTTTAATTTTTGGCGTCTGCTGCGACTCACAAGGCTTTTTACGTTTGCTCGTGCGATCGATGTCTGCAAAACCAAATGCTACTAAGCGCTTTGTGCGACCACCTTTCGGCTTAGTAGAATGAGTGCTTTGAGGAAGCTTTTACACACTTTTGCAGTCGTCTCCGCGTTTGATAACGTCAGCAACTTTATGTTGCTTCTCTAAAGTAGCACAATGTGGCTGTTAATTTCCATTTATATTTGCGCGTTCAGGAGTTAAAGGAATGTAAGGGGGGAGTTCAGCCATTCCAAGCGTAGGAATCGACCCAGTGTTTTCATTCGGAGGATTTGAAAGGAATGGAATAGACCGATCTCACAAAGTGTTCGGCGCATGCGTGACGCCGCCATAACATTAGTTCACAGGAGGCAAACGGCAGTGCACAAAAGGGCTCGTGCCGTCTCGGGCTCCACTCGCTCAGTGCTCCAACCGGGTTGTCGCACGTGCATAAAGACTAAAGTTCCCTCAATGCATTGCGCCACCGGTGGCGCAGTCAAACTGGCTTGTGAGATCAGTTTATATTTGGAAGCTGTACATCCCAGGAATGTAATTGGAATGCAATGGGGGTGCCCATTCCGTAGCACTGAAAGGCATACATGTGCGATAAGTTAACTAAAACTCAGACAAACAGCGTTACATATAAAAATCGTTTGACTCTATTTTTTCTTCTAATAGAACTGTAGTACTTATTTTCAGTGCACCCCAAAGCTGGTTTTACCAAAAACACGTTTGCGATTGCCCGAGGACCATCATTCACGCAAGGTTGTTTTTTAAGAATGGCGTGAACCTATTTTCTTGAGCTCTAAATTTCATTTCCTCTCTTGCGATTTCTGGCTTGATTTTCGCACATGTCCGACTTACATGGTGCAATTTTACTCGCGATTTTGCAGTTTCGACGTCACTCGTGTGGGAAGAATAAGCGTGGTGAAGGCTCCAGAGTTAAGGCCGCAGTTACGAAATCTCAAGCAAAATCGACTCATGGGAATGGCTTTTCTGCTTTTTCAAATTAGAATACTCGGTTCTGTTGATTGGTACATTATGTTCTCTCCCTGTATTGTTTATAAATCTTTTGTATGCAGCCTATTTTGTAATCTGAGCCATCTTATAAGGTTTTGTGCACTACATATTTGATGGTATCAAATGAATCCTTGAAATGCGCACCTTCGGCAAGCAGCAGAATCAACCGATCTCACCAGCCAGTTCATCGATACTTTGTTTCAGCTTACGTCCAGACGCAGCCGATGATACAAGCACGAGCATGTGGCCCTGAACAGTGCTTGCACTGCATGATCGCGCGTGCTCGGCAGGGATGCTGAAAGCCTGGAGCTCGTTCTAGTAGCTTCTGCTACGCTCACACTTCAAACGAAACGAAGTATAAGCCGCCGCTGCCGTGATGTATCGAGGGTACTCTATACTCTGTTTCATACTTAGCGTTCAACGCTGTCAAAGCTACTGGCGCGAGCACGGGGCTTGATCTCGTTGATCATTTGCGAGCGTTTTCGCGCAAACAAAACACTACATGAAGCCACGCGCTCGCGTCAATAGCTTTGACAGCGTTGCACGCTAAGTGTGAAACAGAGTATTGTCACGAAGGACAAGTGATGAGGCGGCGAATAACGAAGTAAACTGAACGTTTAATCGGGCGAACTTGTGCCCAAAAAGTAAAAGGAGAAAGGAAGATAACAACAGAGCGCCGCGGGCGTCGAAGGCGGCGAAGCAGCGAGATCGAACGCTGGGCGAAACTGACTCGACAAGGTCGCGGGCGGCCTCTTATCTAAGGTGAGTCACTATCTCGAAGATTCGGCGGAGAAGGTTCGAGCGTAGCGCGCTCGGGGCGAGAATGAACACGCACCTTCTGGAACAACAAAAGCAGGGATAAACGATAGAAGTTACGTCTGGAACAAGAATAAACGAGAGCTTTCTAGAGGTGCGTGATCGAGCGTTGCTTTCTCAATCCCGATGCAACATAAAACACAAAGCCACAACAAAAGGATAGCAGAATCGTGAGTCACAGTTCACGGTTTGACGAGAGTTCAAAGTTGTATCGTTCGTAATACGGCTGGAGGCGCACGACGTGGACTACTTCGGGTCGTGGTTGGCGTCGTCTTGATGGTCTAGTTCCGTCGGGAAGCACCTCGTAGTTTAAGTCCCCGAGACGGCGAAGAACCTTGTAGGGTCCAAAGTAGCGCTTGAGAAGCTTTTCGCTGAGACCGCGGCGCTGTATTGGTGTCCAGACCTATACCCGGTCTCCGGGTTGAAAGTGGGCGTCACGCCGGCGAAGATTGTAGCGGCCGGCGTCGACATGTTGCTGGTCTTGAATTCGTAGTCTGGCTAGCTGGCGGGCCTCTTCTGCCCGTTGAGCAACCCCCTGGGCGTCATCGCTCCCGTCGTCGACTGACTCCTGCGGCAACATAGAGTCTAGCATAGTCGTCACCGCCCGGCCATACACCAGCTGGAAGGGCGTCACTCCTGTGGTCTCTTGCACTCCTGTGTTGTAGGCGAACGTGACGTAGGGCAGCACTTCGTCCCATGTCTTGTGCTCCACGTCGACGTACATAGAGACCATGTCGGCGATTGTTTTGTTGAGCCGCTCCGTCAACCCGTTGGTCTGCGGATGGTATGGCGTTATTCGACGGTGTTCCGTGTGGCTTACACGAAGGATCTCTTGGGTCAACTGTGCCATGAACGATGACCCTCGGTCTGTGATCAGTACTTCGGGGGCGCCATGCCGGAGGACGATGGACTCGATGAAGAACTTGGCGACTTTGACAGCAGTCCCCCGACGGAAGGGCTTTCGTCTCGGCGTAAAGTGTAAGATAATCGGTGGCGACGATTATCCAGCGGTTCCCCATCGTCGACGGTGGAAAAGGACCCAGCAAATCCATTCCAATTTGCTGGAGGGGCCTGGTTGGCGGGGTAATCGGCTGAAGGAGACCTGCTGGCTTTGACGGCGGTTTCTTGCTTCGCTGGCACTCATGGCACGATCGTATGTAGAGATGGACGGTCTTCGGAAGCTTTGGCCAGTAGTCCTTGTCACGAATCCGGGCAAGGGTCCTGCTGTAGTCGAGATGTCCGGCCGTTGGGTCGTCGTGGCACGCTTGAAAAATTTCTTCTCGGAGGCTGGCGGGGACAACCAGTAGCCAGGGAGTTTCGCTGGTTCCGAAATTCTTTCTGAAGAGCACGCCTCCCCGCAGGACAAAGCTCGGTAGGTCCCGAGAAAAGATCCGTGGGACAAAGCCTCCTCGACCTTCGAGGTGGTCGATCACGGAGCTAAGTTCCGCGTCGTCGCGTCGCAGTGCCCTCATGTCGATAGCGTTAACTGCGCCTAGAAAACGGGAGTCGTCATCGTCGTCAGCGCCGGAGATTGGAGGTTCGACTGGAGCCCTAGACAAACAGTCAGCGTCATTATGCTTGCGGCCGGACTTATGCACAATGGTTACGTCGAATTCCTGCAGTCGAAGGCTCCAGCGGGCGAGGCGTCCGGACGGATCCTTGAGGTTTGCGAGCCAGCAGAGGGCGTGGTGGTCTGTGACCACGCGAAACGGGATCCCATACAAGTACGGGCGGAACTTGGTTATCACCCAGATGACAGCAAGACATTCTTTGTCGGTCGTTGAATAATTTTGTTCTGCCTTAGACAGCGCCCGGCTTGCGTAAGCGATTACTCTCTCTGCCCCTTCTTGTCGCTGAACGAGTGCCGCACCGAGACCGGTATTGCTGGCGTCCTGTGGATTTCAGTCTCCGCCGACTGGTCGAAATGTCCGAGGATAGGGGGCGACTGGAGCCTTCGCTTGAGTTCGCCGAACGCTTGCTCTTGCTCCTCTCCCCACTGGAACTGCACGTCGTCTTTCGTCAGATGCGTCAGCGGTGCCGAAATTTGCGCAAAGTCACGAACGAAACGTCTGTAATAGGCGCACAGCCCAAGGAATCTTCGAACGGTCTTCTTGTCTGATGGCTTCGGGAACTCGGCGACAGCGGACGTCTTTGCGGGATCAGGGCTTACACCTTTAGCACTCACGACGTGGCCCAAGACTTTCAGCTCACCATAGACGAACCGACACTTGGAAGGCTTGAGGGTCAGTCCAGCAGCCTTGAAGGCCTGTAGCACGGCTCGCAGTCGTCTCAGGTGCTCGTCGAATTCGCTTGCGAACGCCACAACATCGTCGAGGTAGACGAGACAGCTTTGCCTTTTCAAGCCGGCAAGGACAGTGTCCATAACTCGCTGTAAGGTTGTCGGCGCTGTGCACAGCCCGAACGGCATTACTTTAAACTCATACAGTCCATCCGGCGTGACGAAGGCCGTCTTCTCACGATCTCGTTCGTCGACCTCAAACTGCCAGTACCCGCTCTTCAAGTCCATCGACGAAAAGTATCGGGCGTGGCGCAGCCGGTCCAGGGTGTCTTCGATGCGTGGCAGCGGGTAGACGTCCTTTTTTGTTACGGCATTCAGTCGGCGATAGTCCACGCAGAACCGAAGAGTCCCGTCTTTCTTTTTCACTAGGACTACCGGTGAAGCCCACGGACTGCTTGAGGGCTGGACAATGTCGTCGTCGAGCATTTCTTGTACCTGCTGCTGGATGGCTTCCCTTTCTTTCACGGAGGCCCTGTACGGCGGCCGATGCACAGGGAGTGCGTCGTCATCAGTAATTATCCGATGTTTCGCAACCGTCGTTTGGCGCACCTTCGACGACGCGGAGAAGCACTCAACTCGGCGAAAAGGTCACGAAGTTGTCGTCGTTGTGGGGCTGGGAGGGACGGGTCGATGTCGAGCTCTGAGGACGTGATTGTCTTGTTCTGCGTCGGAGAGGCGTCTTCTGAGATCACGGCGATTGCGGCTGAGTCTTGAATTTCCTCGACATAGCCCACAGCTGTACCCGTTGTAAGGTGCTGCGACTCTTGCCGGAAGTTGGTAAAAGGGCTACGGTACGCCCGTCCTGGAGCTCGGTTACGCCGCTTGCAATGCCAATCCCTCGTCCGAGGAGAAGTTGGACGCTTCCTTCCAGCAGTGCTACACCGCAGGTGGCTCCTTCGGTCCCGACGGGCACAAAGACACTCGACAGCGGCGGCAGGTTTACGTGGCTGGCGAGGACTCGCACTGCAGCTAACGTCGGTTTGGGATTTTCCACCGACGGGACAGGCTTCCGAAGCGTCAGCTTGTTCTCCGCAAGGTCGATGATGGCGCCGCATTCACACAGAAAGCCCATTCCGAGAATGACGTCCCTCGAGCAGTCTTGCAGAACGACGAACTTCACAGGGCATGTTTCGCCCTGAATCTCGACGCGAGCGGTGCATCTCCCGACTGGTGTAATCAGGTGTCCTCCGGCGGTTCTTATTTGTGGTCCATCCCACGGCGTCATGACATTTCGAAGGCGGCGGGAGAGCCTCCCACTTAAGAATGAGTAGTCTGCTCCGGTGTCCACGAGTGTCGAGGCCGTCGGTAACAACGTTTAGGTTGTTGGACACCGAAGCAGGAGCGTCGTTGTGATGCGTAGCGTCGGGAGAGTGGGAGCGCTCCGTCGTTCTTGGAGGCTCTTTCGTCGGTCGTCTTCGGCAACTCCACCTCCAGGGGTTGCCACGCCTAGTTTCTCCGGCGAGGAGCGAGGGGCGACAGGCTTTCACGTCGGGGTCGGTGCATCGGCCAAGCTGGACATCGTGGCGAAGGCGATCGGAACTCTCGGCGGGACGCAGGCTTGGGGGGCTGAGGTCGTCGCAGGTACTCGTCGATCTCCCGAGGGCGTTTACCATACCGGGGGCGCGGGTCGTTTGGGTGGAATCCGCGCAGCCCGAGTCGTCGGTATGGGCATCGGCGGTACACATGATCGGCCTCGCCGCAGTGATAACACAGCGGTCGTCGATCGGCCGTGCGCCACACATCCGTTTTCCTTGGCGCCGGTTGTTCAGTGTGGAAGAACTGGGGTTGCCCTTCCACACGTCAGAAGGTCTGTGGCTCTTGTAGTACACGTCGAGGTGGCGTCGAATACTGCTGGGCAGCTGGCGCCGGTCTCCGAGCTACCGCGGCGTAGGTCAAAGAGGGCTCCTCGGGTGCTGATACGCTGGCAGGAGCCTCAGGTTGGAATGCCCGCTGGACCTCCTCGCGCACAACTTCGGTTATTGACACCGAAGCAGGCTGGTGGGTAGCAGGCAGGAGCTTCTTGATTTCCTCCCGGACGACGTCCCGGATGATCTCGCGTATGTTCGGGGTGTTGCTGCTGTACGGCGAGGGGGCAGCGAAGCCAGGAAGTCTCTGATAGTGGGAGGCGCGTGCTTGAAGGGCACGTTCGATGTTAGTTGCCTCGGTAATAAAGTCTCGGACGGTGATAGGCGGGTTCCGCACAAGGCCTCCGAAGATGGTCTCTTTCACTCCTCGCATCAGGAACCGCAGCATCTTCTCTTCAGGAGCGTTTGGGTCGGCGCGGTTCATGAGGCGGAGAACGTCCTCGACGAAACTTGTGACGCTCTCGTTTGGCCCTTGGCTTCTTGCTTGAAGAAGTTCTTCGGCCCACTGACGTCGCTGCTGGCTTGCGAAAGTGCGTCGAAGCTCCGTCTGGAAGTCTTGCCACGACGAAATCGACGCTTCGTTGTTCTCGAACCAGGTGCGTGCCGTGCCTTCCAGAGCGAAGTACAGGTTCTGAAGGCACTGCTCCGGAGTCCATGCGCTATGGCGAGCAACTCATTCGTAATGTTGCAGCCAATCTTCAACCTCCTCGTGGACCTCCCCGTGGAATGGCGTCGGATAACGGGGTGCGACGAGAAGGTATATGACGGCTGCGGCGGACGGGTTCTGCGACGACTGGTTGTCCATCGTCGGCCTCGTTGGCTGCCTGGTCCGTGGTGGCAAAAGTCCGTGTTCCGGGGTAGACCTTGGGTGCGGCGACTGGATCGGGTCTCGATCTGGTTTTGGCTCGGTCCTCGGGAGGCTGGGTTCGGACTTGCACTGCGGGAACTCGGAGGGCTACGCTGCACGGACGTGCGGTACCCCGCACCTCCACCAAAATGTCACGAAGGACAAGTGATGAGGCGGCGAATAACGAACTAAACTGAACGTTTAATCGGGCGAAGTTGTGCCCAAAAAGTAAAAAGATAAAGGAAGATAACAACAGAGCGTCGCGGGCGTCGAAGGCGGCGAAGCAGCAAGATCGAACGCTGAGGCGAAACTGACTCGACAAGGTCGCGGGTGGCCTCTTATCTAAGGTGAGTCACTATCTCGAAGATTCGGCGGAGAAGGTTCGAGCGTAGCGCGCTCGGGGCGAGAATGAACACGCACCTTCTGGAACAACAAAAGCAGGGATAAATGATAGAAGTTACGTCTGGAACAAGAATAAACGAGAGCTTTCTAGAGGTTCGTGATCGAGCGTTGCTTTCTCAGCCCTGCGCGCGGCAGTATAGCCTTTCTGCACGTGCGACAACCTCGCCGCTCCTCTGCGCGTGCACAGCACGAGACGGCACGAACTGTCTCGGTGCCGCCTCCCGTGGAGCGAACATATGGCGGCGTCACGCAAGCGCTGAACGCTTGGCGAGTTAAATAAATGCTTTACTTAAAACACCCATGTCCGGGCAGCGATATTATACATAGCAGTAACCACGTACCCCTGAACGCTCATTCTCTGCCCAAATATAGCGCTAGTGGTTCGAACCCGATGCCAAAGTTCCAGCACTAACCATTTCTTATTCAAAAGTATCAAGTTAGTTTATGAAATTATTCATGAAAAATAGCGGCCGACGAAGCTCTCGAATCCATGGAGCTCTATGGCCCCAGATACCGAGAATTGGCAAAAACTGACCCCAGTTTTCGCTTTTTTTTTTTCTTCAGAAAATTACTTATAACTTTTGAGCAGGGATGGGCAGTATTTCAAATACAAGTATTTGAAACACGTATTTCAAATACTTTGTGTATTTTGCATTTGTATTTAATTACAAATTGGGTAATGTATTTGACTTGTGTAATTAAATACTAAAACGTGGGTATTTCAAGTACAATTTTAATTAAATACAATTTTGTGGGCCAAAATACATCCCTCAAATTTATTTTCACTGTCCAGAGCAGGAAGAAAACTACGTTCTGCGCCGAATGCAGTGTCTCTCAATCAAGCACAAGCGTTTAATGACTTTGTGATTACGGTACTAGTCCAGGGCAAGAATAGTGACGAAATCGACGTTCGCAGGCAGACTGGCTACATAATTACCTGTGACAACTTGTGATGCTTTCCAGGTTGATTTCCATCCATATTTTTGCCTGGTACATTCTAAATGCGCGGGTCGTCCAGATTTTCGTAACTGGTTCGAGTTGCAACAATAAAAAATGCTCTAGCTAGTGCTGCGCGTCTTGGTCGTCTCCGTTCTTTGTTGGTCGATACCAAAATGTAATCGACAAAAAAAGCTGCTCGAAGCTCTGTACTTTTTTCACCTATTACGTCCAAGCTGATTACATTTTTTTGTGATTATATTTCTATTACGTTACTAGAGCCTCGCACACTAACTCCCGAGTATGCGATCCAAAATTAAGATGAAATACCCAGAAACCCGTTGCAGGTGCCCTGAAGTCGCTGACGCAAATTTTGAGGAATGTATTTTGAAATGTATTTGGAGGAGACCAAATGCATTTGGTTGTATTTGTATCTTGTACTTAAATGTTTTTTTTTTTTGGAAATGTAATTAGATTTGTAATTAAATACATTTTTGACGAAGTATTTTGTATTTGTATTCCGATACATATTTGCATGTATTTTGTCCATCCCTGCTTTTGAGTAAGAAAACAATTCCGAGGACACCTAAGCTCTTCTTATGAGTTGTGAAAGCGAAAGCATGAATGTCGTTCTTCCGCTCTTTTAGTTCGTCTGCGGTGTGCTGGCGTGGACGGCCACGTTTCACTACTGCCGAAGTTGCAGCCGTCGACGATATGGATGCCTCAGGCGCCATCATTTTCCTAGACGCCGAGAGGAGCAGAACAGGCCGCAGCCCCCCACCCCGCTCCGGCAACGCCTGACACGAGAGCGGCGGCCGAGCGCGCGCTCTCGTGAAGCGACCGCCAATGGCTATCTAGGAGCAGTTTTGCTCAGCCAATAAGAAAAAAAACAAAAGAACATGTGTTTCGCGTTTGTGTTTCTTCTTTTTTTTTGCGTGTAGAGATGTTGCCGGCTCCGCTCCATGGGATGCAGTGATTCTTGTGTTTTGCGCAAATGCCGCTTAGAACGGATACCTGACGTTAATGACCTGTGAAACACCTGTTCGTTTTTCATCACTCGCAATCGAAGTCGCAGAAAAAAATTTAGGAAAAATGAGCTGAATTCACTCCCTTAATTGACTCGCAGCCGGAACAAGCGGCCACGTGATCTGGAGCCGATTATATGCCGCCAATGTTGATCATAGCCAAGCGCTGGACTTGGCGAAGCACAGGACACGCGCTGAGTTCCAGAAAAAAGCAAATTGGGTTGTGGGGATATTTATACAGCGTGTAATTGGTTGCGAGTTGCGACGAGGGTCACACGCTGTAGATGAGCAATTTAACCAGTGCAGTACAACCGCTATCCTGGGGTGTTTAACGTGCACCACGCAGTAGTGATACACGACCGCACGCCGGTACGATGCGCATCCAGATCGAAACGGGCAGGGGTGGGGCTCGAGCCCAGAATCCCTGGGTTCTGCAGCGCGAGCTTTCGCTCCACGCGCGTCGACCTGAGTGTGCGCTTTAGCCCACCCGGCCACCGATCCCCCGCTGAGTTCAAGACATTAGAGAGTTTTAGTAGACCGTTTTCGGTTTCCTGCTCCGCTCTATGGAAAGCGGAGTCGCCATCGCGCATGCGCGACCCGCTCTGGGATTTGAGCGTGTAGCGTCAGCTGCGCTATCGTCGCCATTTTAAGAAGTACGTTCCACTCTCAGTAAAGGTTCAGTAGATAGTGCTTTTCTGGAAGGGTGGGTGCTCGCTATTTGAAATCATGCTTGGGAGCGCGCTTGACCGTTATGAACCTTGCTGCACTAGGAAGCTGCGCAGACTTTGTTTGAAAAGGCGTCCCCCAGAAAACGTTTCACGGTGGTCAAGAACCTCTGGCTGCTTCGAGAAATCGCTGGCCGCAATCCTTTCACGGCCCTTGAATGGTGGGAACAGGGGTGCTATGTTGCGCTTTTTGCACTCCCAGGATACTTGGAAGAAGGAAGTGACGTCAACGACTAGAGCAAACGCAGATTGGATGTTGACAGAAGAAAACAAAATCAACATCCAATCTGCATTTGCTGCGTTGTTGACGTCACTTCCCCCTCCCTAGTCTCCTGGGAGTGCAAAAAGCGCAACATAGCCATTCAGGTGCTGCCTTGTCTAAGCCAGCGGGCTCGATTTTTCTATGCGAGATGACGAAGACGACGTTGAGAGGATGACACACCGGGCGACGGCGGTGTCTCAATCTGAGCCCTGGGCCTCGGTTCCTCGGAGGCGGCAGCTTCTACGTCGGCTGGACTACCTCCTTGGAGCATGATTCTTTGACCCCAGTGGACCCCAGTGAGCAATAGCGCCATTATGTTCCTGGTGCTCCTTCATGCACTGATCGAACGGCGTGCAAGATCCTCATAGCTCACTGCTCACCCGCCCAACCCGCCTCCACGAAGTCTGAACTTCTGCGAATCGGACTGCCACTCTCCCCAATACCAACAACCCATGTCGCCGTCATCTTGCACGTATATACTCATCACATTACCATGTTCCCTAGACGCGGCACCGCGGGCCTCGGTGGTACGGGCTGCTGCTTTCCGCGGTGCCGCGGCTCTCCAGAGCCAAAAATTAAAGGTAAAAGACCAAAGACTAAAGCAGTCGGCAAACGGACAGATATTTTGTTTGGTTACTTCAGGCAGCAAGACAGTGAAAATTAGCGAAAGCGAGTGCTGCATTTATATCTCTACCTTTTTTTTCCAATGAAATGAGTCTTTTCTTCTCCGTATGCTTCGGTTTGTGATATGGTGCCTTGGTGTTTATGTACACTGCGCGACACTGTTAGCGGGAGCATTCAATATCCTGTTTTCATTTTTCACCTTAAATTCGAGGGGCTAACATTTGCCTATTGGTGTGGAATAAAGCGCTCGTTTGGGGCACTAATCTGAGCGACAAATGTTCAGCTTTTTCAATAGCTGTCAAAGAAATAAACTGCAAATAAAGCGATTTTTTTTTTTTTGTGTTCGTATTAACAGTGGAGCGCAGTGTATGTATCTGCCTTGGGGGGTGACATGAAACCATTTTGCTTGACTATACACTTCTTTTTATTTCTTTTGTGTGTTTATGAAAGTGCGCTTTTCAGCTTAAGCTCCTGCCTAGTTTCTGCCTCACTTGTGCTACGGTCTTTTCTTTCAATAGAAGGCCACGCAACATAGGCTACTCTTAGAATGCTGATTTCAACAGTAACACTGTAATTTGGTTAGATGCAATATTCCCACTCACATCTGAGAAGTAAAATGGGAGTCGTTAGTAAACGTTTTTTATTAAAATATTTCTAGATGCCTTTAGCCCAGTTGGACAGGTATTTCGCTCAGTACAAAAGCTTGAATATGATTTACTGTGATAATTTTATGCATTCTAATATTAAACAAACGAAAAAATGCCCATGGTCTTTGTAGGTTTTGTCCAGCCGTCAAATTATGCCGTCTGCGCACATCACTGCCTGGAGCTTCACGACGAGCGCCCTCTTGTGGTCTTCTGATTTTTTTGATGGACGGCATATGGGCATGCTGTGCGGTCAACAAAACCCCAACAGTTGTTCAGGGGTGTTCCCTTGTCCTTGACGGCCTAATAAAAAAAAAACAAAGAAAAATACTCTTACAACACGGCAGTATTTAAACACTACCAAAACATGTGATATGGGACTTGCTACTCCTCTAAGATAAAGCGTATTTCCATTGTAGGGTTGTAAAAAACTGGGTATCGTAAATTAAAAAAAAAAAAATATATATATATATATATATATATATATATATATATATATATATATATATATATATATATATATATATATATATATATATATATATATATATATATATATATATATATATACCGGGTGTTTTTGCGAAGACTTTCAAAAATCCTAAAAATTGGGGCGATTGAAAAAAGAAGAAACTCTCTTCGGGAACAAACTACCAGCCACGGCGGACGTCAGGAATTGCCAAAAACCTACTAATTAGCCAGATAATTAATTAAAACTTGTTAATTAACTTTTTAATTAGGGGAAATAGACATATGGTTCCATCTAGAAAGTTGCTGAGCGTTATCGAAAATTACTAAATCAGTCATTTTCAGAAAGACTTTGAGCTCGTGAGACGAGTAGTAGCGCACTAAAGTTACCACTCGTGGAGCAGGTACAAGGCTAGTGGTTGCGGTGAGGCGCCCGCGCGATTTTTCCGCCTCTTATGTAGCCCCAGCCTTGTACCTGCTCCACGAGTGGTTGTTTTACTGCGCTACTACTCTTCTCAAGCGCTTAAAGTCTCTCTGAAAATGACTGATTTAGTGGTTTTCGATAACGCTCAGCAACTTTCTAATTGGAATTATATGTCTATTTCCCCTAATTAAAAAGTTAATTAACAAGTTTTAATTAATTATCTGACTAATTAGTAGGTTTTTGGCAATTCCTGACGTCCGCCGTGGCTGGTAGTTTGTTCCCGAAGAGAGTTTCTTCTTTTTTCAAACACCCTAATTTTTAGGATTTTTGAAAGTCTTCGCGAAAACACCCGGTATATATATATATATGTATACATATATATATATATATATATATATATATATATATATATATATATATATATATATACATATATATATATATATATATATATGTATACATATATATATATATATATATATATATATATATATATATATATATATATATATATATATATATATATATATATATATATATATATATATATATATATATATATATATATATATATATATATATATATATATATATATATATATATATAGTTGTTCCTTAATTCTGCTAAGGTTTGAGGCCGTCAAACTGTGCATGCGAGGCCCGCTACGCCGGAATTCAAAACGAAACTTCTGAAAACTGTTCTAATCTACCACTATTGCTTAGAACAGGGGTGGCCAGGCTGACCCGGCCCAAGAGCCGCAAGCAAATCCCCAAAACTTCCAAGAGCCGCAAGGGGAGGGGGGAGGCAAATTTTTTTCTAGAGCAATAAGCGAATCTTGAACTTCTTTCAATCTATCCGATTCAAAAGCAGTTCAACTATAGTACAAGACTACCAAACCGCAACCTGTCTTTCGATTTAAAACGCGTTCCATTTCTCTTTTGGGGGAAGTCCTCGTGTGACCGGGAGGGAGTCGGGGGAGGAAGGGGGGGGGGGGGGGGGAGTTGGTAGGGGAGGGACCCGCGAGCCGCACTTTAACACTCAAAGAGCCGCATGCGGCTCGCGAGCCGCAGCTTGGCCACCCCTGGCTTAGAAGTTCAGGGTTGTGTTTGCTAAATTTTGCATTGTTTATGCCTGTCTGGTTTTCACCAGACAAAAAATTGACGTGGAATATTCTTTCGACCGTTATTGGTAACTCTTTTCAAAACACCACCGGGTAACATATTCGTCCGCCATATTTTGGGCATCGCTTTTAGTGCGAGACTTGTGACTAGAACCAATTTCATATTCAGTATTGACGCAGAATTCGTGTCTAATACATTTAGACTCGCATCCGCGACAAACAATGACGTAGCTCTCTTGCTCCCTAGACACTTGGCCAAAATAAGGCGGCCTCGAAGATTAGTGGCACCATGGGTTGCACTTTTAAAAAGGCTGCATTCAAGTTTCTATTATTTTCTAAATCTACGAAGGAAATCTAATGCAAACATTTCTTGAGGAAAGTTAAACAATTCAAAAGTTGCGAGCGAGTGTGAATAAATAAAGCTGAGAGGGAATGGTTTTGTTTGGTGCAGCTTGCGAGCGCTATGCTCGTGGTCAGCTTTCAGTGGCATTTTCGACAGGAGGGCGCATGCACAGATATAATCGGCGTTCAAGCACGCGCACCCGTACATCTGACTGCATAGCCATAGGACGTCCACAAAACGCAACGACTTTACCGACGCCGTGCTGGTTGCAAAGTGATACCTGTCACTTCGTTTGATTATGCTGTTTTGTGTTACAAAGAACTCAAATCGAATGGTTTACTTTTTAGGCGCGGGGCGTACTCTTTACTTCTTGATTCGACCTCTTTAAAGCTGAGGTCACGGTCAAAAACATCGACGCGTATTGAGTAAGTGCAGCCATCTTGAGATCTAAGCGATCACGCTAAGGACGCTGAGGGCAGTCCGCTCTACAACTTGCGAAGCGGAGCGCACGCTCACTCCGCTAACTATACGCTCCAACTCAGAGCGGGCCACGCATGCGCGGTGGGGACGATGCTTCTCGCAGAGCGTAAAGTAGAGCAAAGAGGGCTCATAAAAGTGGCCTACTAATACTCATAGATCACGAACGCGCTCGTCGTGACTTGTCCTGACACTGCCCATGTACACCTTTGGCGTATAGAAAAAAGTAACTTTTCACCAGACAGAGCAGCTGTGCTAGAAACAATGGAAACGCGAATTTTACACAAACCATGCAGGGTCTCACCTGTGAGCACAGCTCTAGTTTCGCCAGGGTCAACCACCTATGTTTGTTCATGTCAGCGATTAGGTGGCCTAACCTCTCGTTGATGTGACCCACGATGAGGCTCACAGAACTGAAGAACACCGACAAGTTCCGTCCAAACGCTCATCCAAGTACGAACAGACGGTTGGGATAGGCCAGTCGAGGAAGAACCATGCAAAGCGTCTCGCCAGATTGGCAACACCCTGCGCCGATCTCTCGGGTGCTGGTATTTGGAGGCCCGCATGCAGAGCAGCCAGGTCCTTCTTTAAGCAGGATAGCTTCCTAAAGGGTTTATTTTCTACGTTGGAAATATCCAGCAAACCGCGTTCGGAAAGGAAGCTTCGGTGCTTGATGGCACGAGGGATATACGAATCATAGATTCGAAGTCTCGCCAGCTTAATCTCGTTAGTAGAAGTCTCCTTCCTTGAGAACAACAGCGGGGATTCATCGTGCAGATGCCTTGCTAGCCTTGAGCAACACTGTACTCGTACTACGCAAAAGGATATACTCGCAATGCGCAAACTTCGTCCTTTTCTTTTATTTTTTTACTTCGAATAAGTAAATCTGTTTCAGTTTTAATTCGAGTGGAGCAGAAGCTACAAGAGCGAGTGCCGGCCTTTCAGCGTCCTTGATAAGCACGCGCGCTCGTGCAGTGCAAGTACCGTTTAGGGCAACATGCTCATGCTTATACCTTCGGCTTCACTCGCACACAAGGTGGAACGATTATATTTATATTTTATAGCTTAATATTTCTTCAGGTGTGTGCCTACTCTTTTGTGTTCATTATTGTCGCCTTCGTTTTTACTACCTCTACAAACACGCTCCCTTTCACTCTCTTGGTGTTAACGTTTAGGTTTTTTTTGACTTACTAGTACTATAAACGTCCACTTGTGGGGCTACGCAAGCAAATTTTTCGAACCCGCTCAAAACGCTCTTACCGCTCATTCACACTGGAAGCGGATCCGCGTTCGCAAAGCGGTTGCAAACGCGGTTGTCAGAGCCGTATATGTGGAGAGTTTGGTCAATGGGAGGCGCGGGCAGAGCCAGGGCGTGCGGCAGACTCGGAAAGAGGGCTTGGCATGCTCTCTTGACCAACCAGAAGCCGAAAAGAATCCCCTAGCGGTGGTAGCGAGAAACAGTTCTGAGCCGATCGATCATCGAAGGTCTTTGTTCGTATGTGGTTTTAATAAGTGCGTAAGAGTGAAGTGTAGTAACTCTTTGTGGTTGAAAATAGGGTGCACGTGTTGTTTCATCATGATCATGCAGAAAGATGTAAGAAACGAATGCGCCGCTCAACTCTGTTTTGCGCGGACAGAGTGTGACCGCTCTGACGGCAGATTCCCGGCGCTCGGCGTTTGGCGTAAGGATTATGTCGATCTTTCCGCTAGTCGCACTCTTCCACCATCATTTTAGATGAGTGTGATTGAAACATCACGTGTACCATATTTTCAGCCATCGAGAGTTACTCCAATGCAGTTATCAGGTTTGTTTCTCGCGACCACCGCCAGGGTATTATTTCCGGCTTCTGGTTGGTCACATTCGAATTTCTGAAGACGCCCTGGAACACGCCCAGCCCGCTTTCGGCCAATGGCGCCGCTTCATTTGTCTCCTATACTTCCCAACGAATGGCCAAACTCTCTACATATACGGCTCTGGCGGTTGTATAAAGATCCAGTACAATTGCACGCGCACTTGATGTCATCGAGTGCGCGTGCAATTGTACTGGATCTTTATACAACCGCGTTCGTAACCGCTTTGCGAACGCGGATCCGCTTCCAGTGTGAATGAGCGGTTACGCTGAAGAAAAACGCTCCACTAAAACGCGTTTTTTGACCTCCGCTTTCCATTCCGGCGAAGCAGGCCGCACATGCGCAGTTTGGCACCCCCAGAGCGGAGCGGAAAATGGAAACGGTCTACTAAAACTCTCTATTATTATGGTTCGGCTATTATCGTCATTGCAGCGATTGGACAAGGACCACTACCCGAATGCTTCTCGAGCTATAGATTATCCGAGCCCAAATCGAGCGCCCCCGCAATGATCGGGTCCAGTCTATGACCCGCATTCAAATATCGTCACTAGGCGGTACTGCGACCGCCCAGCTACGTCATCACGTTTTGCGAAGGAGAGATCGAATGAAAAGTCTCACATTTGTCCTTGAAAATACACCGCTACAATGGAGTTTCTTGGCCAATGACGTTGCATGCGAGTATCCTTGAGTCCCTGTAGTGCCAGTAAACTCGTCACTGTAAAAAAACGTCTGTACGTCTACTTTCACGCACAACACTCGGAGAGCCAATCAGCGCAACTTACGGAGGCAATTCAGCGAATGACGATGCCGAAACATATATTTAGACCATAAAACGCAGTCTGAGTTGTGACATTAAGCAATGCAAAACGTCACTCTTGCATTGCTTAATGTCACAACTCAGACTGCGTTTTTTGGTCGAAACACATGTTTCGGCATCGTCATTCGCTGAGCTGCATCCGTAAGCTGCGGTGATTGGATCTCAGAGTGTTGTGCGGGAAAGTTGACGCACGGGATTTTTTTAGAGTGTAGAGTGAAAAACATTCCAATTGAATATCGTTGCACCGTCCGTTTGGTGCTTTCGCATTACTAACGGTTAGTGCTGAAACTTTGGCATAGGGTTCTGACCGCTAGCACTACAAATGGGCGGAGAATGAGAGTCTGGCGACACATAGTTTATTTTTGCAGTGCAAAAACACTGTCTTTTTTTTTTTTTTTTTGAGGGTGAAAAGGGGGGGGGGGAGGAAAGTTTATTTTCCGAGAGTTACTATGATGCGCTTTCACAAACACGACTTAAGTAATGCACGTCATCAGAGGACGGCTCCCAATGAATTTTATGTAGCACCCAAATAGCGTCGCCACCCGATACCGAGTGAATCCGTCCCTGTCCCGTTTCCTTGGGGCAATCGACCAAGCACCTCGGGAACAAAAAGGATACGTTGCCCAACTTTTGGGCAAGTTCACACGCGGCTAACGTGACCTAAACGCAAACCTCTGAATCAGACTTGGGAAGTAATCCGTTACAAATAACCGATTACTTGTAATTGGTTACTTTTTCAAGTAATTTTGTTATTGACACGTTACTTTTTTTCGGGAGTAATTTGTAATGTAATTTCGTTACAAAATATTGGTAACGAATTACTTTAATTACTCGTTACGTTTAAAAAAAATGAACATAATATAGTAACTGCAGCAATACGAGCAGAGCATTCAGCAGCATAAAGAGAGCAAGTTCAACAAAATAGAAAACAACAAAAAGGGGAGAATAGCCGAAAAGAAAACACGATTTTTTGTATGACCGGTCACTAGAACCGCTAGAAAAATGGGCAAGGCATGTACAAATATACTAAAGACAAAGAGCAAGTAAGATAACGCCGAGTAAGCTGCCCGTTGCCTTCCATCATGTTTTTCTTCTTCTCCCGGGCAGGAGACAACTCTTCGTGTTTATTGTTTTTTTGTCTTTTACACTGTTTAAACCTTTCCAACTTCTTCGACGTCTCCCGCCACCTGCATAGACATCAAACGCAGGTCCGTTCCCCCTCGATTCACGGGTTCACAACTCGCGTAACAGCCTCGCGCGAGGTGGTCGAATTCTTTTTGTCTTTGATGTGCGCTACTGTATTCTAGCAAGCTCTTGAGGCAAGGCTGAAAAGCGCCGTGCGCGAGGCCAAGAGCATCGTCTTCAAGGGTACCGACGATACTTCTTTTGGTTTACTTCTCTGGGCATGGTGGTCCAGCCCACTCCTTACTTCACAGCTTTACAGGGCTGGGGGGGGGGTAAGGTTATTTTAGGAGTGCTGACAGAGAAAGAACGCGTAGAAGTGGTGTGATCCTCTATTGTTTTGTGAGACCGACGGCCATCGCTTCTGTCGCTCTGTATGCCTTCCCCGCCCCTGGCCTCCACGAATATTTGTATGAAAGTGAGGACCGATAAACCATCGATAACCAGTAACCGCCACTTTTTCTCTGACTGGTCGAGTTTTTGGTCATGGAGTGTCGGTCGTCTCCACGGTCATCTCTTAATGTTCGAAATTCAGGGCATTAAGGAGAACGAGACCTAGAGTTTTACTGCATACTTTCCTTGCCAACAAAAACACACATTGTCATCAGCAACAACAACATACTCTAATCTACGCAAACACATCAAACTAAACTCTAAACTGGGAAACCTGCATTCTGCATTGGCTATAAATTGTAACGTTAAAACTAAGTGTTTCTTTTCTTGTGACTAACAGGCGAAACACCCGAGTCAAAAGGCAGCTTTCGTAGATTACTTCTTTAGCACCGAATCTCGTAGCAAAGGTAGACGTTGCTACTGAGCATGCGCAACGCTAGCTTTGTCTGCACAATTCCAGGGATCATTTCCGGAGGCCGTAAGCTAGCGGGATGGCGGGTGGGGTTGCAGCTTTCGCTGCCTTGTCAGCTTGCAGGTGACCGGAGTGCACCTGCATTCTTTCTTTTAAACACAATATTTTATTTTCACAAGGGCTACCATAATACGGCCGTATGAGAAATGAAAAGTAGGGTTGCAGAGCATTTTTGAAAAGTGTCAAAATTGTATCGATTGTTTTCTGGATAGGTGTACGGGAAAAGTATAACGTGAAAGTAATATGTAACGTAACGAGTAAAGTAATCCGTTACTTTTCAGCGAAAGTAATTTGTAATGGTAATTCATTACATTTGAGGCTGGGTAATTTGTAATTGTAATCCATTACATTTTTAAGTAACGAGCACAAGTCTGCTCTGAATCCATTCGCGTGTTCCTTGGAACCGCGACTCTCTCCAAAGTGTACCTCCGAAGCTGCGTGTTTCCAAACGAATCAAAGGAGGGGGAAGGGCCGCGCTGTGTGCTCGCTGACTTGGCGCGAGAGGAGCGCGATGGATTCTTGTTTCGCGCACTGCCTGCAATTACCCGACGCCAGAGGAAGGGGGGGGGGGGGGGGGGGGGAGTGTTGAATATGAGTAGTGTCAGGCTGTCAACTTCAAAGAAGTCGGTTAAAAAACTGCCACAGCAAGAACGAAATGAAAATGACAGAGACCGACTAAGCTGGAATAGAAATTACAGGAGGACACTTAATATCACTGTGAGACGGGAAAGTTAACGTCATTTTGATCGAATGTCATTCACCGCTCGGCGAATCAGCTCGTGATCCTGGTTCTGCACGTGGCGCGTCCACGCGCAACGTGGCGTATTATACACGCGGATTGGTCGAGCTGTAATGTCATTTTGTTGAAATGTCACTTGACGTGCCCGTCTGACAGGGGTATGAGACTGCTTATGTGGAGGAATGCGGGAGCATTCGTATGCGTAGCGTATTTCTACAAGCTGCGCGCCCCGCTATTCTCTGCGGAGGCCTAGCCGGGTAGCCGCTGCGGACGCCGGCCGGCCGCTTTAGGGGCGGCGGGTGGGCGCTGCAGCGGCGGAGCGCGGGAACAGCGCCAAGAGGGCTTCTCTCTGGGGTGGCGTTCCTTGGAACTACCCTACACGCAGGTCGCGTCGCAGCCAGTTTAATATACGTTCCGCGGAGGGAATTTCTCTGCCGTTTCTTTGCGGCTATAGCGCGGAGGGAATTTCTCTCCCGTATTTCGCGGTTGCGGAGAACGCCGGCTCCGCTCCATGGGACCCCCCCCCCCCCCCCCCCCAAGTTATTGATTTCTGATTAAAAGAGACTACTCCAAGCTTGCACCGTGCTTTCTGCATCTACCATCAAACTTGTCGTTTCCCACTGTTGATAAGTAGACAGGATCAAAACTCGTGACATGACGGCGAGACAAATCATGGTCATGACGTGACCGATAGGAACCATAAGGAGGCCCTTCTGAACATCTCGCTGCTAATAGGTAGATCCTCGCGTCTAAGGGCACACTTGTGCGATAACCCAACCAAAAGTCGGACAAACATTTGAACACAAAAAAACTCGTTTCTCTATGTTTTAAAGAAAAAAAGAAAACAATAAAAAGCGAAGGTATTTATTGCCTGTGCAGCGCTATTGTCGTCTGGTAGAAGCGCGTTTGAGCTTGCATGATAATAAACGTTTGGGCATGGTCGCTTTAAATAAATTGCGTGAGCATATATTTTCTCGAGTTCTGTTTTTTTCTTACAACTTCTGGCTGGTTCATCGCACATGTCCGATTTACATTGTGAGTTTTCACTCGCTATTTCGCAGTTGCAACGTCACTCGTGTGAAAAGAAAAAAAAGCGTGGGGGAGGCTGTGGTGTTCATCGTCGCAGTTGCGAAATCGCAAGCAAAATCGCCTCATGGAAATCAGGCTTAATTTGCTTTTCGGCTCTTTCAAATTTGAATACTTGGTTCTGACGATTGGTATGTATCCAATAAAACATTTCTCTCTCGCAGTAATGTTGATGAATGTTTGATATGCAGCTTATTTTGTCATTCGAACCATCTTATAAGGTTTTGTACACTGCGTATTTGATGGTGTCAAATGAATCCTTGGAATCCGCGCCTTCGGCACGCAGCAGAATAGACCGATCTCACCAACCGTTAACAACTGGTTCAGCGACGCCGTCGCTGTCGCGATGCATCCATGGAACTCCAGTCTTTCTGCACGTGCGACAACCTAACCAAAATTAATGCCCTGCACGTGCACAGCACGAGGTGGCAAGTCTCGTGGCCTGCCTCCCGTAGACCAAAGCGCTGAACTCTTGGTGAGATCAGTCCCTCTTTTTTCCTATTTCAAAATACCTTGAACCGTATTAGCGGCGACATGTTTTGGTGGCGCCCTCCTATGGTTCCCTCTCGTGACGTCATTAACTTGTGAACAGCAAGTTCGATGGTGATTGTAATGATCATGGTAGGAGCTTGAGCAACTCTCAAAGCAACACTGCAAACACCGTCAAAATTAAGGGTCTTACACTCCTCCTATATACGTCAATGAGGAATCCTTTGCTGTCGTCATTGTCAGCATTCGGCCAATCGTGGCGGGCCGAAAACAGTGACGCTTTCGATCGCGCACGTCGCCAATTCAGGCGATATACTCTGTAGACCTCTCATGACGTCTAGTTTGCTTGTTGTTTGCAAACCGCAGATCGATTATAAAATTATGTTATCACTTCAAATAGATAGCCAGTTAATATCTCATTTGCGTAGTGTATACCGAGCAGAGATGGAAAGTTACTTTGAAAAAGTAATTAAATTACATTACTATTTGCTTTTTTGAAAACTGCAAAAAAGGTAATTAAATTACTTTACAAATTACCGCAGGCTAAAGGTAATGACATTACATTACAATTATTTTTCATAAGTAATGAAATTACTTTCAAATTACTTTGACATTACTTTTGAATACCTTGAGGCAGAATTTCGAGCTCATTTTATTTGCCGTATACACCAACACACTGTTTACAAAACAAGCCCTTGTTTGCCCACACAGCGCGTGTGCAGGAACCAGATCCGGAAGAAGCGAGGCACTGCGTATGCGCAGTGCGGTCAGCAGCGCCACCGCAGTGATATCACGTCAGAGAGCTGAGTTGGTCCAAAACTCAGATATTCCTGTTTACACTGCAACAATCTTATTTGCCTCAAAGTGAACCATACTGAACAGTGGTTTTGCTGGCGCACATGACATAAGTGTTAAACATGATGAGTAGCTTCATTAGATGTGACTTGACTGAGAAAGACAGTCGATCCTCGCCGGTTTTGCTGTTCATTCAACGGTGAAGGTGCTTGCTAAAAGGCTGATATGTTTCAGTCTTCCTGGTTTCGAAGTTGTAGTCCGTGTCAGTTTGTTCAGTCGGGCAACGTAAACTCGTTCTTAAAAGGAGTCGTCACGTGAAACGTTTCCCTTCCGCCGCGGACGGAAGGTAATCGTTCTATTCTCCCGAGAGCGCTATAGACCGACGCGCGGGCTTGACGTCATGGAGCTGCGGCGGCGCTGCGATCGCGCCGAAGCCGGGTGGTGTGGGCAAAAGGGCGCGCGTTTTGCATAGGCGTTATAGCATTTCAGCTTGCCGCGAAGCTGTGTAGCCGTTAATTGCACCGAAAGGTACAGAACAAATTAGCGGCGTGAGTTTCCACAAGTTCTCGGCGAACTCTGAAAGGCACAGAAGGTGGATAATATTCGTGGATCGAAAAGAATGGTCGCCTCGCGCGAACGACCGTTTGTGCGGCAAGCACTTTCTTGAAGGCAAGTGCGGCTTCCATTTCAATCTCCGTCCGGGGCTTGCTGATGTTCAGGGAAACCGTCGTCTGATGGTGACTACCCGGATTTCGTTCCCACGGTGTTCGCGCACAAAGAACCGGCCAAGCGCTCGTCGGAGGCTCGCTACGCCCGTGCTACTAAGCAGAAGGGGATCGGCGACAGAACGGCAGTGTTGTAGGCGCTACCGGAAAAAAGTAAAGAAATACGTTACTCGTTACTTGCAAATAAAAGGTACGCGTTACCGACCTACGTTACCTAAAAATAAAAGGAACGCGTTACCGCTACCGATAAAAAGTAACGCACGTTACGTCTGCGTTACTTTTTAAGCTATGATTTGACACGTTTAATGTTTTGACGATACAGCTATGCATAAGCTCATATATCAAGAAACAGTATGTTCATGCAGAAACGGAACATCATTGCTTTATCTCTTTTTGCGGTTTCACCTAAATACTCACCAGAAAAAACGCAGAAATCTCAGAAATTTGCGTGGCTTGACGCCTAAGAACACGGAAAAAAGTGAAGTGCAATATCTGTAATATTTGGGAAGTAGTAACGAATAACGTAATTACGTTACTTGAAATAGTAACGCAAGTACGTTACCCGTTACTGTGTCGAAAAAGTAACGAGTGGGTTACTACGTTTCTGAAAAAAGTAACGCGTTCCTGGTAACGCCGTCACTCGTAACGTTTTACCGCCAAGACTGCAGAACGGACAAAGCATTACTGCTTGTCATGCCTTGTGGTCATGAGAGTAGGAAAAACATCATACCTTGACTCGAAGACGCTGTGTGTATTTAATCAATTAATAAATACACTTCCGCAGACCCACAGTCTGCTGATCCCGCCGGCAGTGCGGCAACCGACCCAAAGTAATTGTAGGCGACGAGAGACTTGTACGCCTGCACCGTGTCAGCCGTGAACTGGCTTGGCGAAAATCTAAATAAACGACGACGTGAGCCGTCGATTTCGGTGGCAGCAACTTCACGTCGGAAGTCCAGCAGGCCTTGTTTGCGGCGCACGGATCCTCGAAGGCAACGCCGTCCACGCGGAGTTTGTTTCGATACCGCTGCCGTTCAGGCTCGGGCAGCGAGCTCAAATAGTCGGGCATAGCATGCGACATTCGTTGTCAGGAAATACGACGCACAAATAAAGCTAGAAGCGTGCTTACAACGTCAACAACGAGTGCACGCCACACAACGCAATGGCGAAAACACGGAGAGCCGGGCCGCTTTTGCCCACATAGCTTCCGCGCATGCGCGGCCTTCCGGCCGTGTTGGTAAACAGAGCCGCTCCGCGTGTCGGTCAGTGGAGAGGAGGAGAGCCCGCGCATATCTTTATTCAGCGCTCAAAATGGGAGAGGGAACGTGACCTTGTACCCTCCACTGCAATGCCAAGAAAAGCGTTCGCCGAGTATAGACCATTCCATTAGGGTCATAGCAGAGAGGGTAAAAAGAGAAAAAAATGCCCGCCCCCTCTCGCCCGTATGTCATCTGCTCCGCCGAGTGGGCAGTACCTAGCATCCGGCTGGCGTACAAACTCTGTTTAAAATCGCGTCCTTTTGGGAATTTCAAGCGCAGATGCACAGATTTTGGTATGCCAGTTATCGTGTATTACTATGCTAGATAAAAAAGACTAACAGAGTCCAATTGCGCTGTTATTTTCGTGCAAATAAAAAAAAATAGGGAAAACTGTGTCAGACTGGCGGGTCTCTCCGGCGAAAAGTGAATCCAGTGGCTGTACTTTTTTTACTATACAAAGTTCGTACTGGTGTAGGCGCCTTTAGCGACCATGAGTGGATGTCTGAAATAATAAATAAGAACGTGCTCTCCTGCCGCAATACACGCAGCAGTTGAGGGTAGTACTGCCGGCTGACTCAACTGCTATTTAAGTAACGGAAAAAAGATATGTCAGTTGATCATTTACCGAAGTAGAACTACAGAGAGCTCTAGGCTGATTTATGAGTAGCCATAACAATTCTAAGAACGCGAACAACTTCACAACGGCAGCCGCGAGCGAGAGTTCGATGTTCCGTACAGCCCGCCGATACAGCCCAAAGATGGAGAATGGCAACCTCCCGCTTTGTCGTCTGCTAGCGGAGTCGGGCGCGTGCCCTCTCTCTCGTTTTACCCCGCCGAACCCGCTGAATTCCCCGGATGTATGGAGAGAGCGCTGCTGTCGAACAAAATGGTGCCACCCAGAGAGCGCTAAATGGAATGGTCTATAGTTGACTTATTCTCGGCCATTCCTTTCAAGGAACATTTTTCTGAAACACCCGAAGAGTCCAAGCTTTTTCCCATGGTCAAGCAAAGGGCCCGGGTAATTGCTAAGCAGAAGCGTCGCCAGTTGGAAAATGGCGCGAGCTTCCTAATTTATGTACTTTCCCAACAAACGGGGTGCGATATCTGCTTTTAGGCTTATTCCCGAATAAAATAAAAGGATAAGCTACCCAAGGGAAGGCACCGAGGCATACCGCGAGCGGCACCTGCTTCGCTCGAGGACGCACGAAACGTTCTGGGGCTTTGACAAGACATTTGGTATTAACTATTTATTCCGGTCGTTTTTTTTTTGTTTTTTTTTTTTTTTGTTTACAATGGTCGAAGCTTATGGTTTGACCTCGTTTGACAAAAGTACAAGGCTGGGGATCTGTTTGTCCTGTCCTCTCCGATTTTAAATTATGTTTAACTCACTGGTGATATGCCCGTCGCCTTGCAGCCTATGAACTGTTCATCCCTAAGCTGACGCACTGGCAGCTTAGGGATGAACGGTGGAAGTTACGTGTTTGTTGGAGCAGTCACACGTCTATCGTTCGCCACGTAACCACGCTGTCGTTCATACCCAAGCGCAGAGAAAGGGACGGGACACGTGATTAAAAGAAGGTGTTTGATTGGTTCCGGTTAGCTTCCAGCTCCCACCGCACTGTCAGCTTAGGGATGAACAAAGTAAAGTATCGTCATGATGACTCGACGCTATGAATCTGTCGTGCCTGGAGTTCGCAAGCAGTTGCCTTCCAGTGATGTCTAAACGTAAGCTTTTCTCCTTCGCCTTTCCAGCCCGCATTTGTGCGTCTGTCCAGTTCTTCGTACAAGGCTTTGCGCTCAGGTGGCCGTCGATTATTTTCTCTGATGCTCTTTCACAACATTTCACCATGCAAAATTATTTTTCTCTTCTTCCTTAAAGCTTGCAAACGAATTTTCTAATTTAGGACAAAAGTAATTTTAAAAGTAATGAGTAATTTTCTCGAAATTAGTGCCCTGAAAGTAGTTCATTTCATTACTAAATTACTAGCTTAGAGAAGTAATCCATAACATTACTCATTAATCCGAAAAGTAATCTAATTAGTGTAATTCCATTACAGTAATGTCATTACTGCCATTTCTGATACCGGAAGACGTTAGGTTTTTGTGCCGCGCGTTAACTGTGATAGAAAACTGTGGAACAAATCAAGCACTCTGAATGTCTTCGGCTCGCGCCCGGAATGTGTCCGGTGCTGTGCACCTGTTTCGTTCTTTCAATGTTTATAGCACGCACCTGGGTTTGCAAGGCTCATATTGCTTGTTCTATGCTACGGGCATTGTTACAGTTAGACAATTTTTGTCACCGTATGGATTGGTGACGAACGCCAAGCAGCATCTCCGCCGACTCATTGAGGAGGTCGGTAGGGCGTGGATCCATGGCGCAGCCTCTACCACGCTTTTGCTTCTTCAATTCATGAGCCGCTTTTGATTTCTATATTTTGACGCCAGCAGTGTCTTCGATTCAGACTAATCACGCCACAGAATGAAGGGAAACAAAAATGGACGATCGGAAACACCGCCTGCTCGTAGGGCTGTTCCAAGGAGGTTATTTAAGACTTCTGGAGTGGCAGTCTCCCGCACTTTCCCATGCGACCGAGTGAAGCCAGTTTTGCCGGTCGGCGGCCATCTTAATAAAGTTGAAAGGTAACGGCGCTCGAAGCGGCAGCAGCCGTGCACCGTTGCTTTTGGGGCTGCGTGTTAAAAGAAAAACAAAACTGATTTTTTTATTTGTTTTAGAAGACTCAAAAGCCGCTCAAAAGGTAGAAAGTCGGTCCGCTTTCTACCTTTAGTAAGATTTCGTCGGTCGCCGGTTTTTGGCGTCAGCTCCGCAGCACCACCGCCACTCCAGAAGTCCTAAATATAACCTCCTTGGGCTGTTCATGCATCACTTTAAAAATGTTAATCGGAGAGTTTTTTTGTTTTTTTTCTTCTTTTTTTAATAAAAGTGTGAGTTGTCGCAAAAGAGCAAACGTCAAAGCTGTTGTTGCGTACCGGACTGTCGCAACCCCGAAAGCTTAGCAGGCGCGAAGCTTCGCAGGGCCGGGGGAAATACAATGACGTCAGATATTATTTAATGCAGTAAAACGTATAAAATAAACATTATGTTCGCATCACATAACTCGAGAGAAATTTCTAAATTTGCTAGTCACTCAATATTTATGAATAATGCGTTTGAGACGCACCGTTGCAGTTTCTCTGACATCCTCACTGGTCTCTGCTTGGCAGAAATATTTATTTCGAACGACGTTTTGCGAACGTTTACCGAGTTTGAGCGTAGTTACCGGGACGAGGGTTTTCGCCGCTCCGCCGGTCGCGGGCTGCGTCTTTACTGTTATCGTGTAGCCGTCCAAAATGGGTGCTCTACGGTTCTACCTTCGCCCCCGCTGCGAGAAAAGAGTATATTCAAGAAATATAAATGTACGCACCCCACGAAAATAGGGTTATTCATGTGGCATTTCTAAACGTGAAACGCTCTTTAGCTATAGGTGTTCGCCCTTTTGTGGGGCACAGGTAAAAGCGTGGCCACGAGGTTCCAGACTGACTGGTTGACGAGAGAAGAGGAGTGATGTGCACGACGCTGATTGGTCAGCGGGGAGGTCATGTGACCAGAGGGGTAGGCGAGGAGGAGCTTGACCACCTGTGCGCACTGAGGGAGAGGAGCTCGAGAGTACGGGAGGCTCTCAAAGATCGCAAGGTTTATCAGCCCGATTTACGGTAGTATCACTTCATTCTAGGAGCAACTATCAAATGTGCACATGGTACGCATTGTTAGAACGCAGTCTGAGTTGTGACATTAAGCAATGGTAGCGCGACGTTTTGCGTTGCTTAATTTCACAACTCAGGGTGCGTTTTTCGTCTAAACATATGTTTTGGCATCGTCATTCGCTGAGGTTCCTCCGTAAGTTGCGGTGATTGACTTTTGGTGATTGGCTCTTCGCGTTTTGTGCGGGAAAGTAGACGCAGGGGAGTTTTTTAGAGTGTAGCACGAGTATTCGACGAGAACGCGAATCACTTTGCGAGGAGCAACTGCGTACGTCACACTCTAAAAAAATCCCGTGCGTCCACTTTCCCACACAACACTCGGAGAGCCATTCAGGGCAACTTGCGGAGGCAATTCAGCGAATGACGATGCCGAAACATATGTTTAGACCAAAAAACGCAGTCTGAGTTGTGACATTAAGGGCCGGTTGCACCAACGCCGCTTACCTTAACCCAAAGCGGCACTTTTCTAAGCCGGCTTAGCGCCCTAAACCGAGCTTAGGTAAGCACGGGTTTAAATTCCGGTTGCACCAACGTTAAGCCGGCTTTACAGACGCGCCCCTAGCTAAACGCTGGATTTGCGTAGGGAATCTAGGGACAAACAGAGCGAACTAGGGAACGCTCAGAGCGACGAATACGATTGGCGGAGAGGAATCACGTGATGTAAACACACACACACACACAAAAAGAAAAACTGCCGTATTAGTTGTCGTCGGCGTCTGCTTTTCGCTGTATTTCTTCAGTGAGTAACAAATTAAAGGTCTCCAAATTCAATCATTTTTTCGTTTAACTTTCAATAACAGAAGTCAAAGCTTCAAATAAACACGAATGCTCTTTACATCTGTGATTGTGTGTTTAATATCGGTTGATAAGAGGATATTTTGACAGTGGTAGTAGTTTTCGTGCTCACATTTTGAGGCGAAGGAGCCATCGGGGGCCCCAAATCTCACCGAACGCGAGAAGGACACTCTACTCGCTACATCGCTGAAGACAAAAAATCATGGATATAAGTAGGCAGGTAAGATGACTACTAAAACCAAGTCAAGCCTGAGGCCGATGAAGTTCAAAACAGTGACGAACTCGCCACGGCAGCTGCGAAAATGGCCGGAAATCGTCGAAAAGAAGTCGTCGAGAGGTCAGGTCACGAGACCTTGCATCGACGGTACTCGTTGCTATCAGCAAGGTGACAGAACTGCACTGTACCGTCGTTGAACATCCGCTGCAGCCTCAAACGGACTTCAGTTTCACACTGTCGAGTTCAGAAAAAACAAAGAAAAACAACACTAGTACATTACATCGTGCCGATAAGAACGGTCGTCTCTTCGCATCACCTGCCCCAGCCTGCCCCGATATATGCAATGAACGTATCTAACATAGTAGTCGTTACGACTTGTCGTCGCCACGAATAAAAGATATAAAGGAAAATATTCCTAAAAAATCGCGATCACCAAAAAAGTTACGGAGGACACAACAAGGCGCAACTTTCAACTGAATTTTATTGAATACGTGTTCCGGTATATAGTCTCAACCATCGCTACAATGACAACAAACGACAAAAGTAAAGGAAAAACACCATCGCAGAGCACAACTCGGAAACAACAGTATCTCGTTCTCGGGAAACGAATGAAAGATATAAAGAAAAGTATATAAAAAAAAAATGCGATCACCAAAAAAGTTACAGTTATGGAACGATACAGTTTTCTGAAGCCAAGATTCTACTCGCGAGATAAGGAAAATTCACTGAAGATTGTCTCAAAACTCAGAGAACGAAAGAAATTGAATTTTCGCTGTTTTATTACTTAAAAGCGCCGCAATCTAATGCAAACGGCAGAGGTGTCGACAATCAGCTGATCGCCGAGATCATGTACTGCCACTATTCAACGCGCTGATCAGATTGAAGGATACGCGCTGCAAGTGTGAATAAACAAGGTGGTAAATAACAATACGTTACAGCTATGCGAAAATTAATAAGTACATACGAATAAGCTCGTTGACAGAAGAACCAACGGGAATACAGACGTGAGCCCCACAGCTCCGTACGTTTCTCGGTTAGGGCTAACACGCCCTGAAAGTGGAGAGCCAACTTGAAAACAGGGGTCGATAAACACTTCACGCGACAATATTTTGCATCCTTGTCACAATCGAAAGTCATTTTGTCGAGACTTTCACGCTGATGTAGCCTAAAACACTTTGCACAACCAATTTCGTCCACCGCGTCGACCGTGACAAACCAGCCGCCATGTTTTTAATCCAGGATTAAGAAACAACCAAAAGCAAAGCGCCCAATGTTGAGCGCTTAAGTTAAGCGTAGTTTAGTGCTAGGTTTAGCGATAAGCGAGTTTGGTGCAACCGAACGAAACCGAAACTAAGCTTAAGTTCCCGGCTAAGCTCCGCTTTGCGCTAAGCGACGTTGGTGCAACCGGCCCTAAGCAATGCAAGCGTGACGTTCTGCATTGTTTAATGTCACAACTCAGACTGCGTTTTTTGGTCTAAACATATGTTTCGACATCGTCATTCGCTGAATTGCCTCCGTAAGTTGCCCTGAATGGCTCTCCGAGTGTTGTGCGGGAAAGTAGACGTACAAACTTTTTTTAGAGTGCACCGTCGAAACTATAGCTAACTTGTACGAAAAAGACACTCCTCGGTCACCACAGTGGTCTTGAACACAATGACGACGGGACGGGAAGCAAGCTGATCCCCAAAATGATGTCAGCTATTCATACGAGGAGAGTTTCGTTAGAAAAACGTTCAGCCTTTCCACTCTGGTGAAAAAGGAAGAGCAGCGGAGCTGGGTAGCTTCTGTTCTCGGCGGAATTCGTATGCTGGTCGTTCTCACCAATATATTGCCCGATTATGAACTCGTGAACCGGTCAAAAATGCATCACTGATTGAGTACGTGCAAACTGTGTCTCCACGTCCAATCAACAACCGAGATCGCCCTTACTCTCACCTTGACCAAAATCGAATCCCTTGTTTTTCTTTTTTACTTTTTGCTGTCCAGAAACTAGTATGTTTTAGTGTATTCATAATTTCGTGCCGTAGTCGGTCTATTTATTTATTTTCTGCATGGGTTTCACCTTTCACATAGGATTATTCAATTACCATCTAATTTCGCATGTTCTGACAATGATCAAGAACGTTAACCACGACGCAAAACAAGAAGACGACACGACTCTTTTCTCGTAAACTCGCAACCACTATTTTGTCACAAATGACAATTGATGAGGCGACAGATGACTGAAAGAAACTAAACGTTTAATGGGATTAACTTGCACCAAAAACAAGTTAAAAGAAGACTAGCGTCGTAGGCGTCGGTGGTGGCATGCATAACACCAGGATCGATCGCTGGGGCGAGATTGATCCTGGACAGCCACGTGGAGCACCTTTTGTACCCGCGTGGGTTTCTGCAACACTCAGTGTAGAACGTTCCTCGCGTAGAAGACTCGTAACTCGATCAGACGACAGGGTTCTTGAACTTCCGAGAACGCTAAATTTAAAAGAATAAATAATTAAAGCGTCCGCTCTCAGGAATCGAACCTGCGGCCTTCACGCGAAAGCCAAGAACGGTAACCATTCGGCCACGTACGCGCTCGCTGGGCGACGCGCGTGGCAAAAACACATGGCGTTTTTGAGGCCAGTCCTGTAAAACTGTAAGTGCACTTGGTTGGCACTGTGGCATTGTGGAAAAATAGAAAAGTAATACTATTTAAAGGTGCGGTGCAACGATTTGCGAACTTCGGCCAAATATTTGTGGCAGTTGGTTTCGGTAATTTCTAGATCAAAGAACAGAAAACCATTTCTGCTTCCGTGCGTTAGTTTTTATTTAAATAAATGGCAAAGATCGAAGCTTTCCGTGCTTCTGAACTCGTGCATCGGCGACAGAGTACTTCCGAGTCACGTTCGCAGTGATATCTCTGGGGGATCATGTGACTTCCGGATGGGCTCTGTGACCTCTGTGTTTTGGTACTTCAGCCCTCCTACTGTAATTATGAACACCGTGTCAACCGTGTTCTCGACCAGCACGGCGTCATGGTGTGTTGGTCTCTGACACCACGCACCCCTGAGGGGCTCCTCGCGCTGTAGACGATGATGGAGGATATTTTAGTTTACGAACAAGGGACTCCGGTTCGGGCAAAACAAATCACCTCACCCGCACAGTCCTCCGCGATCCCGGGCGATGCGCCCGGGATCGCGGCGGACTGTACGATCGTACGTTGAGAAACACGAGAAAACGAAAGTTCAAACTCTTATCTGCTCCTCGAACAAACTAAACTGCTAGACATTATTCAAAACGTAGCTGAAGCTCTGTGATATATGTATAAATATTTACACAAGGTGTGCTCTTGGCACAAAACGGGACGTCGGCAGACCGTTAGACCAAGCAGTGTGATCATCGCTCGCGCGTTGGCTCATGAGACTCTTCTTTTAGAGCGCAGCTCTTAGGGGCCCGTTCCCGGCTTGAGCGGCGTCGGCGTCGGCGTAACCAAGGTCACCCCAAGGTCATGTGACCCCCCAAGGTCATCCCAAGGTCACCCCATGGTCACGTGACCCCCCTTCCGAGGTCACGTGACCCCCCCCCCCCCCCGAGGTCACGTGACCCCCCCAGGGTCACGTGACCTCCCCGATGACGTCATCGTCACTGATGACGTCACCGGCATCCGCATCGTCATCGTCATAATCACGGATGACGTCATCAGTGACGTCCCTGATGACGTCCCCGGCATCCGCATCGTCATCGCCATCATCACTTATGACGTCATCGGTGACGTCACTGATGACGTCACCGGCATCCGCATCGTCATCGTCATCATCACGGATGACGTCATCAGTGACGTCACTGATGACGTCACAGGCATCCGCATCGTCATCGTCATCATCGCTGATGACGTCATCAGTGACGTCACAGGTTACGTCTTCGGAATCCGCATCGTCATCGTCACTGATGACGTCATCAGTGACGTCACTGATGGCATCATCGGCATCGTCACGTGACCCCCCCAGGTCATCTGACCCCCCCAGTACGCTTCCCTCCTCCTCCTCAAGAGCTGCGCTCTAATTCGGTGTTACAGGGAGTTGTAAACGGTTTTCACTTTTTTTCGTCATCGCTAGAGCGCTCCCGCGCACGCGGAAAAAGGAGGCTGTCTGGGATGTAGCACAAACCAGCGTTACTGGTGCAAACTCAGTTTCGCAGCTCCGCCTGCGATGTTGGCTCAGTGGCGGTCACGAGAACTAGCAGCGCTGCAGTCGACTCTTACTTCCGGATTGTCTAGCCCGCCAAGTTTGAATATCAATACTTAAGCTTGGGCGAGTTTGCGATTTATACTAACACTTCGCAGCGCAAGGAAACAGACGGACACAAAAAGAAATTTCGAACACTCAAAGGAAGAACTCTTTCACTGCGCGGACTCTCTGTGGCGTATTACACTTCATCTTCATCAACGGTTTCTGCAATTATGCACATAAAAGAAAAAAAAAGGAAGTAAAGAAAAAGAAAAGGAAGCTCTCAATGCAGTGGTAGTAGACGACGCGCGAGACCGGGAAGCAAGATCCGACTGCAGCCCCGCTAGTTCTCGTGACCGCCACCTGGGCCACTTGCCTCCGCAGGCGAGAATAGAGAGCTGCGACACTGAGCTTGCTCCAGTAACGTTGGCAAAAACAAACTCTAGAACGACGGTAAGATGGTTTTGTTGACTTCCGGTAGATTGCGCCACGGCAATTTAATACATGTTATGGATAATACCAGACTTGTTCTCGTTACTTAAATATGTAATGGATTACAATTACAAATTACCCAGCCTCAAATGTAATGGCTTACCGTTACAAATTACTTTCGCTGAAAAGTAACAGATTACTCGTTACGTTACAAATTACTTTCAAGTTACTTTTTAGTACACTTATCCAGAAACCAATACAGACAATTTTGATTTTTTTTTAAATTTTTTGCAACACTACTTTTCATTTCTTTTACGCCCGTATTATGGCAGTTTTTGTAAAAATAAAATATTGTATTTAAGAGAAAGAGTGTAGGTGCACTCCGTTCACCTGTAAGCTGACAAGGCACCGAAAGCTACAACCTCACCGCCATCCCGCTAGCTTACGGCCTCAGGAAATTGAACCCTCGAATTGTGCAGTCAAAGCTAGCGCTGCGCATGCTCAGTAGCAGCATGCATCTACCTGCGTTACGAGGTTCGGAGCTAAAGAAGAAATCTACGAAAGCTCCCTTTTGACTGGAGTGTTTCGCCTCTTATTACAAGAAAAGAAAAACTTGGTTCTAACGTAACAATGTATGGCCAATGCAGAATGCAGGTGTCCCAGCTTACCTTGATGTGTTTCCGTAGATGAGAGTTTGTTGTTCTTGCTAATGACAATTGTTTTTTTTTTTTTTTTTTTTTTTACATGCAATGTATGCACTGAAACTCTGACTTTCCGTTCTCCTAAATGCCCTAAATTTGAACGTCTCATTAAGAAATAGCCATGGAGACGACGGACACTCCATGACCGAAAACTCGACCAGTCAGAGAAAAAGTAGCGGTAACGAATTATCGATCGTTTTCATCGGTTCTCACTTTCATACCAATTCTCGTGAAGGCCATGGGAAGGGAGAGCATAGAGAGCGAGAGAAGTGGGGCCATCGCTCTCACAAAAAATAGAAGATCAGGCCACTTTTAAGCGTTCTCTCTTTCTCTCTCTCTCTGTCAGCACTCTTTAGATGGCCTACCCCTCCTCCCCCCCCCCCCCCTTTTATCTTGACAGTTGACTGTAAAGTGAGGTTCGGACTCGACCCTCGTGCCCAGACAAGTAAACCAATAGTACCGCCCGTACCCTCGAAGACGATACTCTGAGCCTCGCGCCAGGTGCTTTTCAGCCCTGCCTCAAGAGCGTGCTAGAATACAGTACCGCAAATCAAAAGAGAAAGAGAATTCGACCCCCTCGAGCGAGGCTACATCGGCTGTTACGCGAGTTGTGAGCCCGCGAATTAAGGGGGTACGGACACGCGTTTGATGTCTGCGCAGGTGGCGGGATATGTCGAAGAAGTTGGAAAGGGTGAACCGTTGTAAAAGACATAAACAAATAAACATGAGGTGCTTTCTCCTGTTCGGGAGAAGACAAACACGATGGTAGGCGACGGAGAGCCTACCCGGCGTTGTCTTACTTGATCTTTCTCTTCCGTATATTTGTACATGCCCATTTTTCTGGTGGTTCTAGTTACCGGTCGTACGAAAAATCGTGTTTTCTTTTCAGCTATTCTCCCCTTCCCGGTGTTTTCCATTTTCTTGAACTTGCTCTCTTTATGCTGCTGAATGTTCTGCTCGCATTGCTAAAGTTACTGTATTATGCTCTTGTTTTTAAAGAACAAGAAGTAATTAAAGTAATTCGTTATCAATATTGTGTAACGAAATTACATTACAAATCACTTGCGAAAAAAGTAACGTGGCAGTTTCAAAATTACTTTAAAAAGTAACGAATTATTTCCCAAGTCTGGATAATACTAGACTTTTTACGCATTGCTTTTTTTCTAAAACGACACGATTTTTCTTTTAATCACCTTAATTCTGAGCACAAAATTGCACAAATCGCTAATTTACAAACGACAACCTCCAGAGTACGTCACTCTGCAGTTCCTGTAACCGCTACACGTGGCGGCAGATCGGCAAAAAATTCGTTTTTTCCTTGGCGATTACGCAGCGGAATCGCCGAAATTCGTTGGAAGGATGCATGTTTTAGTTTGCTTGTGGAATGATAAGCAATATAAGAAATACGAACGGTAAATTCTTTCAACCTTAAAATCGTTGCACTGCCCTCTAAATGTATCTTAATCCAACGGGTAACTAAGGCTACCAAACTCTCCACAACCTTTCTTTGATTTCTCTCTATCTCGTAAAAATAAATTCGGGCAGCAAGTAAATCTGCATCGTGTTTTGATCCGCTCTGGGTGTTTACGGTAGGTACGATCCTTCTTGTGCTCTGAAAGCCCGTTGTACGCAATCTGTCTCCTGACTTGACCCGATTCACAAGGCGATGTGAAGGTCACTGCAGGGAAGGGAGCTGGAGGTGGTATTCACACGGACCATGAAAGCCCCTTCCACTAAAGCCGCAGTCTCGTACGTCATACAAAATGCACTGTCTGCAGGCGTGAAGACATAATTATCTGCAGACGCAAGCATGTTGGAAGCATGCTTAATTCCTACATGCTTGGGATATGTCCGCAGACAGTATGACCAACGTGGCCGTCGTTACACTCAGACAGTGTCTGCGTCTTGTGTTCGGTGTAATAACAGTGCTCGCCAACCTCCGTTTGCAGCTACGCAGAACAGCTTCGGACCCACGAGTTCCGCGCACAGAACTCGCAGAGATCTCGATTCGTTTTTAAATACACTTACACGATATTGGCGTGTAAATACTAAAGTAATTAGGAACACGAACGCGTACTCGAGTGACCAAAGTATATCCGTCGTCAAGGGAACGGAGCCTTCCGGCGTTCGACGGCGATGTCAGGAACGGGGTGCCCGACAGGGGTTCCGCTCGTGACCCGCGAAGCTTGTATCCTCCCCGTACCCGGTCGCGTCATACGCAACAGATAGTCGCCACGATTGGTATGAGCTTTAGCGAGCGTATTATTCTAGATGTAGCGAGTCATTTTCGCCACCATGGATCCGTAGGTCGGGCAGGCGAATTTGAGTACAAGCACTACAGTGGCGTCAGCCAAGAAATTAAGGCGCTCTAGTTCTCTGGTCCGAAGCCAAAACCTGGGACGCAAACACGCAAACTCAAAACAGCCCAGACTTTAGAATATGCATTTTTCTAAATTAACCAAGCGCCGAGGAGCGTGCTGCGAGTGTAGTTACCGTGTTTACTCGAGTAATAGCCGCACTATTTATCTACACTGCCCTTGCGTCTATCTTCCCGCAGAACACATATACAGCCAATCATCGCGTTGCGCATAAATAACATAGCGAATAACCAAATAGGGAACACGAATTCCCATACAAATGCAATCTTCACAGATGGCACCTTCGCGCGAAGACGTTATCTCTGTCCTGTAAACCGCTGGATTCATGCTGTCGATCGCGGTTATTGTCAGTCCGCGTGCTCCGTGGAAAAGCGAAACTTTAGGTTTTCCTCATAAACGCGGCTATTACTCGAGTAAATACGGTACAGGTGCTGCACGCTCTGGCACCTGCAGCAGTAACTGTTCTAAAGCAAAAGCCTATCACAAATGGCATCTTGCACGCGTGTTCGTCGACGCCATATGTTTGTATTTACTTTGAATCTTTTATAAGGGAAAGGCGTGCGTCTGGAGCGCGTGTACCTGCATTTTCAGTACTCTCCTCGCTACTTGGTTAATTTAGGGATAGCTCTATACGCCGCAAAAATGAGGGAGAGGAGGAGACGAGAGGGGACGTCAGGACGCCGAGCCCTGATTGGAAGGATTAGCGGGTATACACGTGAAGCTAGCTGCCTTTGTCATCCACTGCACTCGTCGAACGCATTCGAATGCGAAGGCCAAACGCCGGACGTCGTCGTTCAGCGTCCTAACACGTTCGACGAGTGCAGTGGAGACAAAAGTCAGCTAGCTTTAGGTCTACCCATTAATCATTCCAATCAGAGCTCGGCGGTCTGACGTCCCGGCGCGTTCGAGATGCCGGGTCACTGTACCTAGTCGTTTCAAGCGAATTCGTTATTTAAGTGCGCCCTTGCGTTTATAAAAGGAAGAAGCTAAAATGCTGCAAATTAATCAAACAAGTCATCAATAGGTTTTAAATGTGCTATTTCTGTTATAGTAATGTAAAAGCTGTGCACCAAACCTGCTTAGAGGATTCATCTTGAATCACCCGTTCGCCTCGCGGTTCGGCAGGGTTATCTCCGGAGCAATAAGCATCCCCCATAAACTCTCAGTTTATTTACCGTGTGCTGTCAAACCTCTTTTACTACAGATACCTTTAGCTAAAGGACTTAAAATAAAGGATATTTGGGCCGCCCGTGGGATTTAGTAAAATATACATTAAAATTTATTCTGTTGCCAAGGTCACGGACACTTGGGTGATCGCACGAGTGTTTAATTCTGTACACAATACGCCTTCCAAATGTTTGTATATGTTTCTTTCGCCGGATCAATTTCGACACAGGGAAAGCGGCGCAGACCGCGAATGCGCTTTATAGGAGATTATGACGTCACGTCAACTGATGCAATCATTTGATCCTGTGACGAGGTCACGTGATCGCCTATGCATTCTGATTACCCCTGCGTAGAAGCTGTAAGCACTCTGGTTCATTGTTCCTGGGGGGGACGGTGAGTGCCTCCTAAAAAGCACAAGGTATTCATCGGCATGCTCTTACAAAAATGCTACTCTTGGTCTGAACTGTTTCTAACGCGGTACTAAAAACAAACGCTCCTGCTGTAGGAACAGGCAGAGTATGAGGCTGCAAATCGAGAAAGCTCGCGACTGGTTTTCGTGTTTGGATGCGTATATTTTTTTCACTTATAATTTTCAATTATTGTTACAAGCTAACGATAAGTAATCTAATTATTTACGTTGCCGCGGTAACCATTTGACGGTTTGTCGTGTTGAACGTCCGTTTCGTTCATGACATGGAAGCGATCCGTCGAACAGATTGCGCGGTAATCTCGGGAGTCATGGTATGTGCAGTGCTAGTGGCGCCCGCGGGCCGATGCAGCTCCGGTGGCAGCTATCCGTGGGTGCGGGCCCTTTTTCCGAGAACACGGCGGGACGACGGATCCTGGGCGCGGGCCCTGCGCCCCTCCGGACCCCGGCCGGGAGAGGACGGCCTGGTCCGTGGGCCTGCCGAGTGATTTGCGAGCGGGGAGGGCGCCGCTGCGGGACCGCTGCGGGGTCCGGGCCGCGGGCCCGGCTCAGGGCCGCCCCTGGAGCCAATAAAGAGCGGCCAGAGGCGGAGTTGGCGGGCCCGAAGGGCTCGCGAAACGCAGCCGTCTCTGCTGGCTCCACCCTTGGGCGCGCCGCAGCGCTGTCTTGGCGCCGGGCTCCTTGGGCCGCAGTCTCCCCCTCGCCGCCGCTTCATCACGGGGCTGGGGCAATTTCCATTCGTGGCGCTGACATTATTCATTATCAGGCAGGAACTCGGCGAGTTGGCCAAGACGACGGCGCCCCGGAGCGATGCGACTGAATAAAAGATGGGTCCTAGGCGGGGGAATCAATTGGGCCTCTCTTTGTTTACGCGATGAGCTCTTTGACCCCCTAACCAGGACGGATTATCGCCGCGACGAGAGCAGCCCGGGGCCGCGGATGTCGGCCGGAGCTCGACCTTCCGGTGTGGGACCGTCCAGAGCCGCGTCCCCGAACAACCGGCGGTCTTTCCTGCGCACTCCGGCGAGTTTTTGAGCTACCTAAACTAACTATACTTTATGAATACCCGACCTTCACCCTTCCCGGCATGCTATTTAGTGCATCTAACTTCAGAATAGTTACTGAGAAACCGCGCCATCAAAACTGTACCTGAGGATGATCTCGACAAAAGAAACTAAAATGACTTACACAACGTATGAGTGTTCGTATTACAACCAGGATAAGTTTATAAAAAGAAAAAAAGGTTCCAATAGAACGCAATTCATCTTAAAAAAGCAATTTTCAGTTTTCCACCTGAACGCTAGAAGTATCAAAAATAAGCAGGACGAAATATTTATGCCTTTTTAACACTTTACGTTGTAGCTTTGATATCTCGTCTATTACAGGATCTTCGCAACGTATGAACAGTGACGAAGTAACTTATACAGGCAATAAGAATGAAGGTGTTCAGAGATCAAATAATAAAGGAGGAGCGTTACGCTGTATCTTCGTGAAGATACTCGTTAACATGTCGTTCTAAAGTACCCAGTAGTTACCAGTCATTATGAATCAATTGTCACACCATGTGACGGATCGATAGTTGCTGCTATATATTGCCCACCGTTTGGAACAATATGTGAATTCTTAAATTACATAGGACAACTTTAATTGTATTCTATTACCTTTAGTTTACAAATCATACTAATAGGTGCTTGCAATATCAGCTACCGATCTATTTCGGAACCGTCGAGTCGATAGTTTCTTGACATTATTGTATCGTTGGAATGCACCAATGTATAAAACTGTTCCAACTAGAATAACTTTAGATAGCGCTACTCTAATCGATTGGTGCATAACTAGCTACATCTGAAGTGAAACAATTCCTAGAATTAATTTGTTTCGTGTATACTCTAAGAAATGCCCCCGTGTGTACTTGCCCGCAAAACACACAAAGAGCCAATCACTGCGATCTACGTAATCAGCTCAGCGAATGATGAGCTGATTTGTTTAGAGTTCAAAATTAAGTGTGCGCTGCGGCATTACGTAATGCAAGCATGACGCTTTTCATTGCGTAATGACACAGAGCAGACTTCATTTTTAGGTCTAAACGGATGTTCCGCCTGACCATTCGCTGAGCTGATTTCGTAGATCGCAGAGATTGGCTCTGAGTGTTTTGCGGGTAAGTAGACACGCAGGCATTTTTTAGAATGTATAAGCCAGTGGTTCTCAAATGGAGGTCAGCGCGCACTTTGGGGTCTGCGAAGGCATTCTAGGGATCCGCGAAGCCCTGCATCATTAGCTAGGCCCGATAATAATAGTTGTCTTTTTTTTTAGATTGAGAAAAAAACGTTCCAATTATCGGGTGAGTTTTCTCTTCTGTATGTCAATGGGAGAAGTCTACTTCAAACTAACCCTTAGTTATGTCCATTTATTGAATCAATATCATAATTATCCTATACATTTCCTTTCCCCTCGCCACGAACGGGGTCCTCCATCACCTCCGCCGATCCCAAGCGGCCCGCGAAACATCAAGAATGGAGAACCACTGTTATAACCGGTCACTTGCCAATCTTTTGTTTTCTTCCTTCTTTGCGCACAACAAAACCTTAGCCTTTGTCGTCTGCAGTTGCTCTAAGATATTAATCACGCGAATGTATGTTACGTTTACAACATAATATCCAATGGAAATTGAGATAATATATATTGTGAACAAAATCCTAAAACAGGTTATAACATGTTTGTAACTGAAATCAAAAATGTTATGATGAAGCGTTCCAAGATAGAAATATTAAACAACACAAGAATATGAGAAAACCTTAGATAACCAAAGATATGTACAAAAGAATTCACCATAGAAATCAAATGGATGCATTTAGTAAAACGAGGGATGAAGCGCTTTTACGTGACTACAAAATATACAGATAATAAATTAAATACTGATATTAGAAAAGCTCGTAAACTGTGCAGTGAGAACAAATTTACTTGAATGTATAATGGTCCCCTCAAAATATGGAACAACCTAGGGCATCTTATATCCCGTCCTCACAATATGCGTCCTACTGAGCTTTCGATAGACGTTAATTTGTACGCAATTCCATTGCGGTTGACGAGTTCAATGCGTTTTCCCTTTGTTCATTTTCATCCAGCAATAGCTCTGATAGTGATATGTCTATAGCTATATCTGCGAGCTCAGTTTTTCTTTCCCCTGTGAGCAAGACAAAAATAACAAAATTTCTTGTTACTGTAAAAAACACTACAACTGCCGGAAGTGACGATATCAAAGCAGCGCCTATCAAAGAAGTTTCCCGCCTCATATGTCTTTCCTTAGCTCGTATTTGTAACCTTTCGTTATCCACAGGCGTATTTCCGCAAACAATGAAACTCGCCCGAGTTTGCGTCATAGATAAAGGTGTCCCGCGTGACAATGTAAGCAACTACAGGCCAATGTCAGTGTTGCCTTTATTCTCCAAATTATTAGAACGTGCGATGAAAGTCCGGCTTACGCGCTGTCTTGGAGGAAGAAACGTAGTTGTAAAGCAACAGTGTGGTTTTCAGAAAACGTAGTCAACAAAAATGGCCCTGTTAAATATAAAATTTATCATAATTACTAATATTGACAATCAGCTATACAGCGTAGGAATTTTCCTAGACTTCAGGAAAGCATTTGATTCTATTAAACACGAAATTCCCTTAGAGAAACTTCTGCGTTATGGTATAAGGCGTACAGCTTGGAACTTAATTTACAGTTAGTTATCTGACACAGTCTAAAACAATATGGTCGTTGAAGAACTCTTAGGGGTTCTTCGACTTGTCTATATTTTGCACCCTAAAAGTGTTCTTCGTGAAAAACCTATAAGGGGTTCCTTTAAGCGTATTTTTTTATGCGAGAGAGTTCATCATCACCCAGTTGCATTTCTAGTGCGCCAGGAGGCGACAGTGCTAGAGGCGAAACCGTTCTTCACGAAAAATATTCAAGAACTTTTTTTTCCTTTAGGTTGCACGTCACAATATGTAAATATTAATGAATTTGAGTCAAAGTTGAGAGAAACAAAACTCTCGGTGACAAAACATATACCAAACATAGCAGTGATCCGAACGCGACCTAACACCGGAAGCCAGCACAATAGCATCTAAAAAATTTATTTACGCAAAACATATGAACCAATTATGGACCTCAGTTGTTATTCCATAAAATACCGGATTTTTTTAACGAACACCCAGAATGAATCGAGTTAATAAAAAATGCTACTCCATTTAAGAATTTTAAGACTAACGTGAAACGTCAATTTTTACCACCCTCAGAGTAGTGCCATGTAACTGACTGCTTGTTCGTAGTCTTGTGCTGTACTCTCCTGTGTTAGAATAGATATATTAACTGTGTTGACATCTTGCATATTTCTTTCTATATATATATATATATATTTTGTATTGTCGACTTAATCCTACACTAATGTGGATTTATAGCATCATGTATAAGAAAAAAAAATTGGTATCGACATTTACCTTTAAGCCTAAATGCATGAAATGCTTTATAGGGAATTGGTGAGGGAATCGGTGTGTCACATGACGCACACTTTCTCGCTAAATTTAGCGGAAAAAATGAATGTTTAAGGACACGTGACGTCAGGTCCCGTGACGTCGATTTTCCCCGCTAAATTTAGCGGGGAAACTGTATTAGTGTCGCGGTCACAAGACGGGAAGTTTCCCGCAAAATTTAGCGGGTAATTGAATATGTGTATCGTTCACGTGACGCCAATTTCCCGCTAAATTTAGCGGGGAAAGGAAATTGATGTTTTGGCTACAAAACGTAAATTTTCCCACTAAATTTTAGCCGAGAATCTGAGTTGACGTATAGATCAAGTGCCGTCCATTTCCCCGAGGCGTATAGGTCACGTGACGTCAGATGACGTCACCTGACGCCACTTTCTCGCCAAATTTAGCGGGGAAACTGAATTCGTGTATAGGTCTCGTGATATCGATTTCTCCGCTAAATTAAGGAGGGATCGCACGGACGGACGGACGAAATTTTGGGGGTGGGGATAGCATTAAAAATCATTTGATGATTTAATATTATTAATTATATGTTTTAGGTTTCAGATCATTGTGTATGAGAGTACCGACCGTTATTTGTTGCACTGATCTTACTTACTATTATTTGTATTATTATTATGTTATGTTTCCCTAATTACGGCTATCTTGTGTATATTTATGTGGCTGTTTATTCGTTATTTTTTTATTTTTTTATGAATATATATACAATACAATACAATATTTATTTAGAAAATATACGTATATATATTTCTTTTTTTGTGTTTCCTACTAACTGCACTCCTGTGAAATGTACAAGGGTGGTGGGGCCTACTCAAGTAAAGCTTGTTTCCCTATCGCCTCTCCACCCGTGACTCAATAAATCAAAATAAAGATTATTAATATTAAATTCGCAAATGGAGGCAGTGCCGAAACCCATTCAAATACACCCACGCTCTTCAGTCCAGTGACGTCACTGGCAGGCAGACTTGCAGGGGGAGCAGGCAGTCTAGAACACAGACTGTGACACGCATTTGTTTCGTGCTGCTGCGCCAGCGTTAGTGCGAGCATCCGCAGCGTTCATTTGGCACCATCCTACCTGCCCACACTCGGACATTTTACCCCCTCAATGGTGTAAATCAGCTTAAACTATGTGCTGACACCTTTAGGATGCTGACGATCTTAGCAGCATCCTATGAATATTTGTTTACCAACAAAGAGTTTGCAAGCGACAAGTACAATATGCAACCAACCTCTGCTGCGCTGTCCTCGCGCAACGCAGCAGAGGCTGGTTGCACTCTTTATCCACTGGGTGCGGTGCCGTCGGTGCCGAGAAACGCTCCGATTGCAAACCGAAACTTAAAAACCTCTCGAGTTCGTGCGGTTTTCCAGAAAGCCATAAAATACCGCACGCGCCTTCTATCGTTCGGCAATTTGTTGATTTAGTGTTTTTCGGCGATGATCAGCAAGATTCTAATTGAAACCGTGCTCTTAAACTAAATATTAAAAAAAATTAATTAAGCAAAAATAATTAACAACTTAATTATACCGAACGTTAATAATTTTCCTAAATAGGCACCTGGCCTACGACCAAAACGACAGAAGACTTTTTTGGTGCAATGTGTAGTTTTCGCAATATCGCAAGTCCACCTTTCGTGGAACACCCTGTATATTAAAAATATGATCTTAAGTGGCAGTACGTGTTTATTACGATATATCAAACCCACAATGCTAGAAAATTTGAACATAACGTAATTAATGTAATCATGCCCTGACATGGTCTCGAAACAAAAATACCCAAAGTTTAAGAACCAGAGACTATAGGCTCGATTTTGGAGGAGTTTAAACAAATGGCCTTGTTTATATCAACAAGTTTACTCTTTGGATGGAGCAGAACTGCATTAGTCTTCTCTATGAATATTTTAAAAGCGTTATATATACTTCATCTCGCCAGATTTTCTAGCTTACAATTCGAAGTATCTATTAGTTCTAAAGCGGTATCACCATGGTAAACGGTAAACTAGGGTCGACGGCACAAATAACGAACTCCGGTAGTTGGTTGATATTTACATTGTCATTTACGTAAAGGTTGAATAAGAAAGGTCCCAGAATACTTCCCTGTGGAACGCCTGACCTAATAGCCGTTATTGTTCATGAATGACCATTTATGTGGATATCCTGTTGACGGGAAGACAAATAATAATTATTGAATAGTGACAATTGACCTCAAAATCTGTACATTTCCGATTTTTTTAAGTAGCAAATTATGGTGTCACAGCATTGACTGTTTTTTAGTGCACTGAAGACAGATATGTCTCTATTTCAGTAAAGGAACTTAGGGACATGGATGCAACAATTTCGAAAATTTATAAACTTGCACGTATCTGAGTCGGGTTTTTTTTTAGCTAAACTAACGAAATTTTCATTAAATACACACGTCAATGCTTGTCCTGTCACCTCCTCACCATTGCATTTTTTTTTTATTTCTATGTGTTTTGGAGTACAGGTACGATTTAAAACAGAGCTCAGTTGTTGTTTTTTATATATAAAACATCGGTTCTATTATTACACGTCAAAAAAAGCAACAAAATATTTTTCGCGTACATTTTTATATCGCGTATTTTAATACGAATTTTTTTTTTATTAATTCCCTCGTAACCCATGGTTTACGGATTTTCCTAAAACTATTTATTGATTTACATGTAAGGCACTTTACATAAAGTTTTTAAAATATATTCAAGAACATAGTTTCCGCTTCATCTGGATCCGTTTCTTGAAGGATGTCGCTCCAGTCCATAAAAGAAAGTTTTCGACTGCCAGGCTATCTGGCGTTATGTTCTAAAACTTTACAAACATCGGAATATTCTGTTCTTGTTTTATCTTTACACACAAAAATATGCCCAAGTTGTCGCTCATTTCAGCTATTACGACGCCAGATTTATTTTGTGATGCAATAAAACTCGTAACAAACAAATCAAGTAGTGTCGGAGATTCAGTAGTAATCCTATAGTAGCCGAAGATATCGCATTCATTCATCCGCTTGTTTTAATTAGCATATCCATCTGTCTTTTATCTGACGTTTCAAGTCGCATGTTTATATTGAAGTCGCAACTCAAGATTGTATTGTATTTATTTTCATTTGCAAACTCAAAAAAAATATTCCAGGTAAGCAAAAAAGACGAAATACTATTACCAGCCGGTGGACAATAAAAAACCCGCGATAATACTATGGCCTATCAATAAAGACAGCATCTCGTAGTATTGGTGAACACAGCAATAATCAGTAAGCATCTCGCAGGACATGCTGTTACTTAGCAAGAGTGCCACGCACACTCCCCGACTTGCGGTGCGGTTTAAAAAGTAACGATTAAACATTGGCAGCTTCAGAATATCATTAGCTTCAGAAAATCATGCGTCGGTATGCATAGTGATATCGAAGCCAAAGCTGAATTACTGAAAAAATAAGTCGTTCGTATGCCTAATTCCGCGCTGACCGAGGAGGAGAAAGAAGGAGGGGGAAGAGGGAGGAGGAGGGCGAGGAGACGGAGGGGAGGAGGGGAGGAGGAGGAGAAGAGGGGAGGAGGCGAGGAGCACGAGAGGAGTAGATGAGGAGGGAGGAGGAGAGGGTACGGATGAGGAGGAAGGTCATACCGTCCCCTCCGTACCCTCCCCTCCTCCTCAAGAGCTGCGCTTTAATTCGGCGTTACAGGGAGTTGTAAACGTCTTTCATCTTTTTTGCACGGGACATAGTTTGTTTTGTGTCTGGTGTCAAACTAATCTTTCTTATTGGTCTCTGCCTGGTTGATCTTGCGGCACATTCAATAAGCCTTATTGGGTTCCGAGCACACAACTCGCACGTTTGGCCGGCTTTTTTTTTTTTTTTTTTTCTTTTCCTATTTCTTTTCTTCTTTCCATTGTTGAGCTGGTTCCATTCAAAATTTTTGTTTAACGTTCAGACAAATTTGAATGACAAGGATTTAATAACAGACGTTTCGGAAGTGTCTTTCTTTCTTCAAGTATGCACAAACCACAGTTGCAGAACATTTTTGTAGCTGGCTATGAGAGGAGAAAGAAAAGAGAGGGAAAGAAAGAGCAAAGAGCCAAGAAAAAAAAACAACCAAGACAAAATGCGTATAACCACGCATGCCTGGTGAAACAAATTAAAAAAGCAGGCAAAAAAAAAATAAACGAAGCACACGCAAAGAAGACACAGTAACTAAAACACAGCAATAAACGAAGCAAGAGAAGTTCTTGACTTGTTTCAAAATTTCTCTAATAACTGTAAGAACACAAGAAAAACTTCGTTTTGGCTCATTCGCAGCTGTTCCATCAGATACTGTACCACACGAACAACAGATAAACATCGTCACGCACAACCAAATGCTAAAAAAAAAAAACTTGTAAAAGGACAAGTAAAGGGTAGAGCCCTCCCGCACACGGCATATCGAGATAGAAAATTTCTACAGCAGTTTGTGAAGGTGTGTCTGCGATATTGATACAGAGTGGAGCCAACGTGCCAAATTTAGATATGTAGACTTTATATTTCCACGTGACGGCATTTGTAAATCCACTTTTCATTATAAGCACTTTGAGGTGTGTGTAGAATTATCAATGCAGAATGCTGGGCTAGTTGGTATTGGGATATCAAGGGCATCGTAGCACTTTTAGACGAGGAAATGTTATGGCTTTCGGAAGTGAAGTGCTTAGATAGAGGTGAGTGTCCCTTATTCAGGATGTTAAATTCGTGGCAGTACAATCGCTCTTTTATGGAATTTGTGTGTATGTATCGTGTGTATTGCATATTACACAACGTGCAGTTGATAATGTATATCACATCACTGGTTGTGTGGTCGAGTAGCTGTTTAATATTTAAAAACAAACAGGAGCGTAGATAGAGGCTATTATTAGCGGTCAGCACGAAAGGGCAGAGCTGACATCCAGTCCCCAGGTACGGACCACAGCCACCACACTCTGTTGTTATTAAATTGTTTTCTGAACGCCTTTAATTTCTTTAAAAAAATGTTAAATACACCCCAGGTTAAAAAAAAAAAAGAAGAAATATTAAAATTAAAATTATAGACCCTGCATACGCCGCCGGTGTTCATCATAGCCACGTGCTGGGGTTGGTAAACCCCAGAAAATCTGAGTTCCGGACATTTTTAGGGTTCGGCTATCCCGTCATTAGAGAGTTTTCGACTAGGGGGCTCCCACGCTTTGGGTGCCCCAAACAATTTGGGGCGTCCCACTGTTCAGGCGCAGTACGCACCAAGCTGTTGGGAGGACCCAAGGCGTGGGGGCCCCTAGTCTAAAACTCTCTACTGCAGCGATTTGACACGAGCCACTATAAGAATGCTCGTCGAGGCATTGATTGTCACGAGCCCAAATGAAGTGTTCACATAGCGCTGGTATCTAATCTATGGTCCACATTTTAAGATCGTCACCATGAAGTAGTCCCCACGAGTACGTCAATACTGCGGTCTGCGTGACTGCGTCATCAAGTTTGGCGAAAGCAAGACTGGAATAAAAACGTAGCTGTGCTTCTGTGTTGCTTTACTACATATTCCGTCGAAATATGACAGCATTATGACGTTCGTTCAACGTAGGCCATATTCCGCTGCATAAATTGAGGCGAGTCGTGTTCTTTCACTCGGCCCTCATTCGTAGGAGAACGCGGCCAGCTTGCTTCTCTGTCCCTATGCCAAACATTGTTCTCTAATTTCCGGCGTCCCATTGGCTCGACACGGCACGCGGAGCCTTAGTGGGTCGCCGCTTCTGTAAGCGATGTCCGCTCCTTTCTCTAGTGTGACGTTGTGAAGACCACTGGAGCACTTCCAGCATGTGTATGACTTCTCTCATATGCCCCTTTCAAAGGTGTACCTCTCGAAAGGGGTATAGGACACTATACTACAAGATAGGTGATATTAGGGCTCAGATGGAACGTCTGAGTGTGATCGGGGGCGTCGAAGGCCCCGTAGTATTCCAGGTGAACCACCTGTGGATAATAACGCTGAAGACGCCGGGAGCCAAACTGCGCCTGGGCGACGCCAAGGAGCTGAGTGCCAAGGACAAGCGCTGCCATAGCGTAGACCCGGACAACGCGGACGTTTGCATGAAGCAAGATTGGCGTTTGTTTCACGTTCCTGGCGAAACTGTTAAGGAAAACACCTTAGCCCTCGTGCCAGGTCCAAGCAATTACCCGGGACAAGGGAAGGGTAGAAGGCTCTAGCTGCGTCTAGTCAACGACGAGGCTGGTGCGGCTAGGCCTACAGGAGGGCGTTACCCAGGTACGCCTCCAGCACCAGTTGAAACTGGCCGGCGCTGACGTCTTGTAGTGATTCCCGGGCGCACCCCCCTCTGTCTGTGGTACAAACATACAGGACATATTAGACAGACGTTTCGATTCCCGATATGCATTGAATGCCGCCTCTTCAAGGTACGCGCGTGAAAAATGCTCGAGAAGCTACGCGGCCGTTACACAGGTAGTCTTGACAAGAGCCGTCCACTTCGAGAAAGACAAGGAAGACGCAGAAGAGGCCGCACGGGATACTCTGACTGAGGTCACCGCTTCTATGCAGGTGAAAGGGGCCCTTGCTGCAGTAGCGGGAGACCTTTTAGACAAGAATCAGGGAAATAATGGAGTTTAACATTCCACCTTGGTACCAGTGTTGCGGAGTTGCCACGCCGGGGTTGGAATGATTCCAGAATCATTCCGCATTTTCGCGACCCCGGAATGGAATGGGAATGGTATGGCGGCAACGTTTATTTATTTATTTATTTATTTATTTATTTATTTTACCCTCAGGGCACATGGCATTACAGAGGGGAGTGGGAACAATAGTAAACATAAAAAACAATTGGAACAAAATATACAATACTTAAAGAACAGGGAACATGAAATTGGCAATAGATGTACAAAAAAGTGCGTGGTCATTAATTGATGTGAGCGATGCAAGTAAGCAATTCCAGTCTTTGGAAGTCCTGGGAATAAAAGAGTCATAATAAACGTTTGAGTGGCAAAATGTAGGTGGGGGATGATTAGTTGTGATTTAAGCTGAGGAATATGGCGAAAGATTTTATGAAAAAGACAAATACGAGAGACTGTGCGACGATGTGCGAGGCTTGGGAGTAACAAATTGTCTTTTATTGATGTAACACTTGCGGGGCGGTTATAATTGGCCATTACGAAACATGCAGCTCTCTTCTGAATACCTTCAAGTGAATCAACGAGGTAAAGGGTAAAGGGATCCCAGATGGAAGCTGCATACTCTAGCTTGGACCTAACTAGTGTTTTATAAAGGAATAGTTTTAATGATGATGGGGCGAGATAAAAGTTACGTTTGAGAAAACCAAGCATTCGATTGGCGTTGGTAGTCACATAGTTAAAATGAAGTTTCCAGGAAAGGTCAGCACTTAAAATCACACCCAGATACTTGTATGAGTTAACAAGTTCTAGGGGTGTGTTATTAATACTATAAGGAAAATTGAAGTTGGCTTTACGTGTTATGCGCATTATTTTACATTTATTAATATTGAGCTCCATTGACCAGAGTTCACACCAGTGTAGTATGGAATCTAGGTCATGTTGCAGTTTTTGTGAGTCAGAGTCATTAGATATTACTTGATAAATAGCACAATCGTCTGCAAAAAAGATTAATTGGAGAAGAAACCACCGCATGCAGGTCATTAATATATATTAAAAGAGTAGAGGTCTCAGAACGGACCCCTGAGGTACTCCGGAAGAAACTGGTGCAGAGGAGGAGTTAGTACCATTACACGTTACAAATTGTGACCGATTCGTTAGAAACGATACTAGCCAGTTAAACACGTTAGAGTCGATGTTAAGTTCACTTAACTGAGGAGAATGGGATGGCAATGGAATTAGATGCCTTTTGCCCGGATTGAAATAGGAATAGAATTACGCGTTTTTTGTATGTGTGTGTGTGTGTGTGCGTGTGTGTGTGTTTACGGTTAGCTAAATCGAGCCGGTCAGCGAGTCAGTTGCTCAGAAATAAAATGAGCGGGAAACTGCTTGCCCGCGTGAAGCCCTAACAGACTTATACTCAAAAGTGCAATACAAAAAAAAAGCGCCAAAGCAAAGAGCAGGGGGGAGAGGGTGCAGTGGCGCCTTTCACGGACGCGCAGGCGACGGGCTTCACTGGCGTTATACAAGAGCGAAACAAGAAAGCAAGCACCAAGCAAATGAAACTAAGGGCGTGGCAAAGAAAGAAACCGCCATGCACGGCACCTCATCTTCTTTCTTGTCTTGCTTTTTTTTTTTTTTTTTTCTTGCATGCACTCGCGCCAGACTGGGATCTGGCAGCGGGGGCGACTCATAACTCGCAGAGCTCTGATAACCCGTTGACTCGCGCGCCGCCGGAAGATGATCAGTTATTGTCTTCTTATATGTTCGAGGAGCGTTGTTTAGCAGTTGGCCAACCCTGCTGCCTTCCACGTTCATTCGCGCGCACACCTTTGAAATGCGAACTGTGGGTTTGCTTCAGCATTAAAACAAAGCGAGATTCACTTCTCTCTTCCCCTATTGCGCTTTGCTCCGACGTTCGTTTTATTATACTGCATTTTTACATGTAAGTCCACCTTTTACTTGGTCTGCGTTCTGATGCTTGTTTTCTGTGTTATATATGTCTTACATTCAAGTGGGTTGGAGGCATAGCCTCCTCTATACTCATATGTCAGTATAGAGGAGGTTATTGTTAGGGTTACAATCAAGCTGGTGGATTCCCGCTCATTTCCTTTGACTTTAGTTTCTGCACACTTTGTTTCACCTTGCGATGGACCCCTGCGAAAACTATAAGTCACCCCAGCCGATCCGGCACCGTGAGCGGGACTACACGCACGGCGCGTTGCTGCACCGCAGAGTCACGCGACACTCAGAAGGCGCTGAATTGGTTTCGATGGCTCTCGTGCTGTCTGTTGTGGTCCATCGTAAGGTGAAGTAGACTATCGTCACCGCTCTTGTCGCGTGACCGAACTGACTAGACCTGCAGAAAGACCGTCCCGCGCTAGACGAGGTGCGACCGTTGCTGTGAGGGCCACTGAGGACAGCTGTGTGCTAGCTGCTACTGAGATTTTGGCTTCCGCACGCTTTGTAACCTTGCATGAGAGTAATTGCTTTGTATTGGCTCTTATCCGAATATTTAGCAAGTTGATGAACAAATGACCGGTAATAAACTGATAACGTCAGTATACACTCTAAAAAGCGTCTGCGCGTCTACTTACCTGAAAAACACTCAAAGAGCCAATCTCTGCGAGCCTCGAAATCAGCTCGGCGAATGATGAGACGGAACATCCGTTTAGGCCTAAAAATGCAGTCTGCGCTGTGGCATTACGCAATGCTAAGCGTCATGCTTGCATTGCGTAATGCCACAGCGCAGACTAAATTTTGAGGTCTGAACAGATGTTCCGCCTCATCATTCGCTGAGCTTATTTTGTAGATCGCAGAGATTGGCTCTCCGAGTGTTTTTCAGGTAAGTAGACGCGCAGGCATTTCTTAGAGTGTAGTGAAAGAAGCACAATGAACAAACGTATATTTGAGCCCAGCAGACGTTCTATTGATTGCCTGGAAAACACGTAAAGAATTGAATTGAATATGATAAGAAATATCGAGATTCGTAAAGCAAGCGTGAACTTGTGCGTTTTAAAACTGGTTTCGTGACATGGTCTTTACGGCCGTTCGTTCTGCGCCGTAGAGGTGCACTTTATCAGAGGATGTGTTCTTGCCGCTGTGAATGGAGTCGCTTCCCGCAGCGTATACTAGCCGTGTTGCTGTGCAGGTACTTGAAGAAGGCAGTAATATAGCTTATTTCTGCGCCACGCACGAACTGGATATTTTTATGGTCTTATCAAACAAACATGCCTGGCCGCGTATGTTCTAAAAATCAAATGCAAAAAAAAAAAAAAAAGATTGCAAAAAAAAACGTGAGGGGATTGTTGCACGTTGCGAGAAACGTGGTCGCGAGACCGATGTCTTAAACAAGCATCGACATATCAAGGGGTCTTTCTCGATGTTTGCAGTACGATGCATGAAAACAAACACTTTGTGCCACCAGCGTCCCGCTTAGTAAAATCGGTGCTTTTTTTAGGCATTAAACTTTTTTTTTTCAATTTTCTATGCGTTTGATAATGTCAGCTTCATGCTGTTTATGCAGGCAACAAAATGTAGCTATCAAGTGTCAATTTTTACGTTTAGGAATTGGAGGAATGGAATGGAACGATTCAGTCATTCCAGGAGTGGGAATGGGCCCAGTGTACCCATTCCTAGGAGTTGAAATGTTCGAAAACCCTAATTCCCCGGAATGAAATTGGAATGGAATGGGGGTGCCCTATCCGCAACACTGCTTGGAAGCGTCTCACAACAGCGCCGAAGTCAGCCAAGTGTCTACCCTTCTAAGCGACGGCAGCCCAGCCACGGAACCTATCGACAAGGAAAACACCAGCGACGTCGGCGCTACCAATTACAACTCTCATGTCAGCGATGCCGGCGAAGTCCTCAAGAGTCCAAACGACAAGCGCTCTCAAGACGTATCCGGCGATGTTCGAACGCGAAAACCCACGTGATGGCGAGGAGAGGGATGACGACGAAGGGCGTTGATGAGAGGGAACCCACGTCATCTCTGGAAAAGCAATCTATCGTCCACACCTTTTTTTTTTTTTTTTGCCGCCGTTGTTGTTGCGGGGATTATGAATGTTCTACACGCGTCTAGAACTAGGCAAAAGGAATGTGCTATCCGCAGGCCGCAGACAAAGAGCTGCCCAAAGCGGTGGAAGCTGCGGGACCTGTGCGACATCGCTCCCTTCGCCGCGGCGACTGGCGAATTTCGGAAGACACTCCTAGACAACCCCTTCGGGTACTCGTGAGTCGTGCGATGTGTGCGACCGGTTGTGGTGTGTGAGAAAATTGACGCCCGCGCAATACAAGCAGGTCTCCGTTATGATCCAGAAGTTTTCCGGCCAAGACGTGCCTTCCAAAAAGGCAAATTGCCGAACCTCTCTGCTAAATGCAAATCTTCTAAAAACACATCTTTCAACAACGCAGCAGGTATGCCGGTTTTATCGCAGCACACCTTGTGTAGTCGTTCGAATCTTTTTTTTTTTTTTTTTTTTTAGTTCCCCTTTTCGGAGTTCAAGGTACTGTTTCTCCCCATGACGCCTACTCTCCTCTAACCACGTAAGGCGACCGCTTACCCTTGCTATACCCTTAACATCTTTCTGGTGACTGAAGAAAAAACAATGGATTCTGAAAGGCCTCCAGCAGGAGAGTATACACGTCGCACTTTTACAGGAAACCAAGCTTTCGACAGACGGTCAGGTGCAAGCAATGACTTGCTTTGTTAAATGGCATTTCGCTCCCTTCCTGTCAAAAGCGATCCCGGTTTACAAAAAAAAAAAAAAATACGGCGAATTACGTTTTGCCCTGAAGGGGAGACCGATAGAAATGGACGTGTTTGGAGGCGGGCAACTGCTGTATCACACATAACCACGCAAATTGGTGTCAGTTTAAGCACTTTCGGTCAGGCGCAGCTAATTGAACGGACTTCTTTCAGGAATCTTCGACAGTATTTAGACACCCTGTAAAACAATTCTTGACGGCGATGTCAATTGCGTGTGAACCAACCGCGATTGCCCCAGGCGATTAGGCTCGGATACAAGCCGTATTGAACTACGCAAAATATTGCGGGATTCTAACCTTGTGGACACGTATGCAGCGACGGCTGGAGAACCCGACTAAACTCGCTGGCAGCTAGGAAAGCTTCCATGCACGACTTGACCGCATGTTGCTCTCGTCATACTACGTAGCCATGAAGGTAAACATCTTCGACAGACGTCTGTCTGGTTGGGAAGTGATAATGGAAAAATATTTGACTCCAACCAAAAATTAAACTCGGCCCAACGTTTCAAAACCAGTTCGGTTTCTTCTTCAGAGGTGAAGAAACCGAACTTCTTCAGAGGTGAAGAACTGGTTTTGAAACGTTGGGTCCGAGTTTAATTTTTGGTTGGAGTCAAATATTTTTTCATTACGTAATCATGTCACCTGCGTCAGAAGTCTGACTTTTAACTTTCCTTTTTTTAGACCATTCTCGTCACGGTGACATTCGAAAGGCTCGTTCAAGAACACAAAAGTTCTCGTGTTGGGGCGTCTAAAAGCTCAATGGAAGCCTGCTCGAATACGAAAGGCTGCACGCTCAGATCAAAGTACTAATCAGCGGCAAGAGAGAAGGCGTCGTCATCGAGGTAGTGATCTGGGAGTAGAGTTCAGGTATAGCCCCCCAAAAAAAGCGGGACATGCAAAGGCACAATAACGCTTCTTAGCACTAACATGGGAACTCTGATAGCTGAAGAAATCCGAACAGATGGAGTCTTCACGCAAGACATCCGGGAGTGCAAGGGCGCAATCTCGAGCTGATTAAGAAAGACTACCGTGGTGCCGTGACCCGCAGCCGAACGTTGTTCCTGAACCGAGGTCAAGATTCAAGCAAGATATTTAAGACAAAGGAACAACAGCATTCGTGTCGTAGTAGAATCTCCAAGCTACACGTCGGCGAAGGTCTCGTAACGAGGAAATTGAAGGCGCTTTCGTTCATGCCAACACCAACCTATTTACGAAGGTGGAGGAGAATCCGGACAACGAAAAGAGCAAAAGAAATACTGTCAATGATTTCCAAAGCCGTCAGAAAGGAAACGAACCGAAGGATAAGTACGTCAAAAGTGTAGAAAGATATTCAAAATCTGGCACCACGCAAGTTGCCAAGAGTTTATGAACTTGGCAGCCTCTTTTCTAAGTCGTACACAGCACTGCTGAGTCCGACCTTCCGAGGTGCTTTGCACACATACTCAAGAGACGACTGCTGCCTCCCTCACTACGTCAGGCGGTCACAGTGCTTGTCCTGAAAAGACACGCAATAAGGAACCCCGGATGTCGAGCATTTCAGGCCCATTAGTTTGCTGACCAGTCACTGCAAAAAATCCTCGCCAAGATCCTTGAAAAGAAACTGGAATGGGGGCTACGGGAAGTCATTGAAGAACACTAAAAATACCGAACCAACCAAAGAACCATTAGCCTAAACTACACGCGATGCGAATTCTCTACCATGTGACACAAGTATAGCAGTGTCCTCTGGCAGCGCTCCGCTGACCCCAGCAAAGCCTTCGACAGTGTGAGCAGCTCTTTCCTCGTCCGACTATTAGATGCCTGTGGAATTGGTACGCGTCTGATCCGATACCAGCACCTGTGCTGCCGAGACATCACAGCATGACTGCCGGTAAACGAAGATACGACCCTACCCATTGGAATAACAAGGTCTGTGCGACAAGGCTGCCCAATGTCCGCGATTCTATTTGCGCTGTACTTGAAACCACTGTGCAGGACGATTATTGGTGACGCGAAAATAAGGGGCTTAACCTTAACGTCATGATAGCGTAAAGTGCTCGCCTATGTTGACGATGTGGCTGTATTGTGCACTCTGAGAACGCAAGTTCGCGCAGTGGTCCAGCACATCACAGACTTCTGCAGCCCATCGAATGTTCAGATCCACACAGACAAGTCTTCTAGCACCTGTCTAGGAAACTGGGACTCGAAGCCGGAGTGCTAAATCGGAATCGGGTAGTCTATGTGTGTCAAACCATCTAGGCATAAACCTTGGCTTCGAGCAACTAAGCACTTGGCGTGGTGGGGACATGAATCATCATAAAAGTAAAGTTCTAGATTGGCATGCAGACACATTTTTTTTTGTTCGATCATTAATTTCTTCGCAACTCCTGTTTTTGTTGTTGTTTTTTTTACTTCGACTGTCTAGTACGCGGCATAAGTGATGCCGTGCTCCCAGGATGACATTGATAAAGCATTTATGTAGTTTATTTGTATACCTATGTGTGAAATTTTTGGTTTGAAAAAATGTGACAAAACAAGTTGTTTTTGAGTCAAAATAAATGCGGCTTACGTCTGATAAACGTCGAGCCCAAATTGAAAGTAATGCGTCTTTATTTTTTTCGAGATAAAATAATTTACAGGAAGATCTATTGGAGGAATTATAAGGAATGCGCTAGCATGACTCGTGGGAAACGTCACGGACGTCCCCATTTGAGAATCGCTAACGCTGGACCCCTTCGCTTTTCTTTTTTCCATTCTCTTTTGCTTCCTCTATCTTTTGCGGCCTCTTTTTGGCCTCGTTACGGGGTCAATGTTAGCGTTTCCCAAAGGGAGACGTGTTTGGCGTTTCCCAAGGGTCATGTTGTTGTTGCCGTAGGTGGGCGTAGGACGACCGTCGTCGATATCGCGAAAGGTCTTAAATAGATTGCCCGCCCCTCCGATGTTCCCAGGATTCCAACGTGTGTCCGCAGCGGGTGAAGTGGGCCCGTTACGACAGAGCTACGCCGCACCCTTGGCAATCTCCTTTATCGGCATTGGAAAAGCACATGCGTGCGTACAGGGTCTTATGTAGCGCCCGCTAGATGGCCACAGTTTCTCTAACGTCGCAATAAAGAATTCGTTGTTATTCTTAAAGGAATTGTCCGGTGATATCCGGAAGTAACCAAGTTTTTGCGTTGGCCACGTAGAGAGGGCCCAAATACAGTCAGATGTGATATTTATTTTATTACAGGGAGCATGAAATGATTTTTTTTTCAATTTTTTCCTTCCTAGCTTTTACCCAGGTGTGTGGTGAACCCTGGTACAAGTCAAAATCGAACAACCTTCCTTCCTTGGTCTAGTGTTTGTGAGCAACCCTGCCCGCATTACAGACTGTTTAACTGAGGCAAGCTTGATTGCGTTCGACCACACTAGTGCTATCAGCTTTTCCAGTCTGAGCGCACTACCGAAACCTGGTCACTATGCCATAGTAGTACGGAATTTTTTTAAAGACTGACTTTGCACGCCTCAACAACCTTCTCCACCTTGCTCCCTGCAAGCTGGTACTTGAAAATTCCTATCTCGGTGACGTGCATGACCTGCGGCTGGGCATGATGAATGCCATTGAAAGAGATTCTGTTTCTTCGAGACCCTTCGTTCTTCGTCGAAGGCCCCCTTGGATCTCTAAGGATATCATACATTTGTGCCACAAAAACGCGAGCTTTTTAAGAAATCACGAAGTTCAATCATCCAGACGTTCTTTCTGCGACACGAAAAGGGTAAAAGACCTTCAAACGGCTGGTTTACACAGCCCACAGGGCATACCTGCGTGAGGTTGTGGAAAAGACAACGCGCTTTCCTAAGCTTTACTTGGAGTATGTTAAGATCCAGCGCCGGTCTTCTTTTTCAGTGTTCGAGAGGGATGGGGTTGACCTCAGTGACTTTAAGGCGATTGCTGAGCTCTTCAGTGCCCATTTTTTCTCCGCTTGGGCTACCCGTGTCGACTCAAACGTTCCTCTAGTTCCTAGTGGTCTCGCCGCCTCAAGTGTCGTCCCCTGTACATCTGTAGAGACCGGTCATGGAGGTCCAGTGAAGCAGTGTGAACCGCTCAGAACCCAAGATTCAGACTGCACTCCGCTTGCACTCCAATCATCGCTGAGGAAGACGGGGCAGGCGCTGCACGGCATTAATGCCTCCCAGAGTCCAGGGTCTGAAGGCATTCACCCAGTATTTCTGCGTGCCTGCGGTAGCAGGTTAAGACCAGCCCTCACTGTGCTGTTTACAAACTCTCCATCGGCAAGGAAAGTTCCAAGACAATGAAAATGTACCACAGTGATACCGGTGTACAAGGGGGCCAATGCCCCTCAAATGCCACCTCAATATACCACCCCATCTCAACGACCTCCATTGTTTGTAGAACTATGGAGCGAGTGATAACCCGTAAGCTGATTAATCACTTTGAAACGCACAAGCTGTTGTCGGAGCACCAGCATGGTTTTAGACCGGGCTGCAGTTGCGAGTCAGCCCTGGCTGTACTTACATGTCCACACTGCTGAGGGAGTACTTGGACAGTCGTACTCCTTCTGCGGTCGTGCAGTTATACCTCGTACAAGCATTCAACAGCATTCAAAAGCTCAAAGACTTCAATATTTTTGGGGCACTTCTTGACTGGCAAGCAGACCCTTTACGCAAACGAACCTAGCGCGTCATCTTCCTCGGTGCTGCCTCTGGTCCTGTTGAAGTTCTGTCCGGGGTGCACCAGGGCAGCGTACTAGGCCCCACCCTCTCCAACGTGATTGTCAACGACGTTGTTGCGTCGCTACAGTGCCAGCCTCTACTCTACGCAGATGACCGCACACTCATTCATCCCATCTTCGACCCTATTCAGCAGCAGCAACTCTCGAGCGACCGTGACGTAGTACACGGCTGGTCCTACAAAAATAGGCAGCCCCTGAACACTGCTAATGCTCGGCTATGATGTTCTCCTGTGCACGACGGCCACTGCCCCCCCCCCCCCCCCCCTCGCTCCCCTAACCTGTCCCTCCACGGTGCTACCCTCAGCTGGAAGCCTAATCCGAAGCAGCTTGGTGTAAATTTGGACCCTCAGCTTCGCTTTGCTCACATTGTGGAGGTAACCTTAAGTGCACGTCGACACGTCGACAGTTGGATTTTCATCTTCTATGTCCAAAGGCGCTGGACCCGACACCTTGCGGCCGCTCTTCACGGCACTCGTGCTGTCCCAGCTGGACTACTGCTGCCCAATTCGGAACCAGCACCAGCTACACCTTGTGGCGGCGCTGGAAACTGTGCAACGTCGGGCTGCCTACGCCATCCTAAAAAGACAGGGGCACTGCCACCTCGCCCGCTATCGGGACATCCGAACGGTGGATCTGCTACAAGCCGTTGGGTGACAGTCTCTCGGAGTCTGACGAACGGTGGCCTCTGTGCAACTGTTTGCTAACATTTTAAGAATGGCGTCGGATGTGCTCCCTGGTGCCTCGTGTCAAAACCGTTCTGGCACCTTGCAGGCTGTGTTTGCCATAACGGAGAGACACCGCCAGTCCTTCGCGGTGTGGACCATTGCGCACTGGCGCTCACTGCCCACTAGCCTCATCCTGCGCCCACCCACATCATGTGAAAAAATCTTTAACTTTTCTGCCGTGAAGTCACTAGTCACCTCCACCATTCGCTACCATAATCCTAGTTGCCTGTGTACATAGTAGTTCTTATTACCGTTATTAGTTTCTATCTACCACCCCCTCTACCCACTTTTTTACCTTTTCTTTTTTTCGGTGTTTGCGGGCCGCCTTTGCAAGCCACCTTTCGGCCTCTATATACGCAGGGAGGCCGAAAATAAATGAAGTAAAATCGAAGTGAAACTTGAAAGTGAAACTAGAAATCACGTGGTCGTGACTTGCTTGGGCACCGGAGGCGATGACTCTAAGCTTCCACTGTGCTTTTTAAGCACACCATGGAACTTGTCACTCAAGTGATGATCACAGCCGTTGCGGCGCTAACGAGAGCAAACATCCTAGTTCCGAAGTGCTCATGTTCAATGCGTCAGCTGGGTTCGGCTGACGTGCTCGCGCACCGCGAATGCATCACAGTGAAAAGGCGGAGAGCTTTCGAAGGACAGGAGGTACGAAATAGTCGGCTATATTTTTCAAATTTCCGTACCGAAAAGGAGGCTTTTGGCTTTCTACACTCGTGCACTAGTTTCATTTTGGCGCACTGGACGATATGCGATTAGTAAAATCTCAATGTATCCCAGCCGAAAATGTAAGCAATATTGCATGAGCTTCCCAATACCGAATCTAATACTGAGGAAGTCGCACGTTTGAATCATGATGATCGGCAGTTGCGTCTGCTCTGCACGAGCACCAAGATGGCGGCACCCACGAAAACATCGGGCAACAGAGTGCCGATACTCTAAGCGTAGTTCATTTAGTGGCTCTAGGAGCTCTCTTAACACGATGTTGCGTCAGAGCTTCCGCTGTTGCCAACGAAAACAGTGTGTGTTTTGCGGGCGCAATCTGAGCAGTTGGTTGGGCTCTTATTAAAATTGAATTACTTGTGCGGCAGAGGATTAAAAATTCGGATATTGTGCGGATGATATTCCTCAAAGCAATTACAATATAATTTAACTGTTTTCTGAAAGATAACATTTTAACGGAAAATCCCTTGGATTAATTTCAAATGTAATTGTTCAAATTAAAAGCTTCAGCTAGTTGGCGCAAGCCGTATCTATCCATCCAACGCCACCTAGAAGACGAGGCCTTTGCATTAGTATGGTCATCGTAAGTGAATCCCAGAGCCGCCCCAGGTGGCAAACGCGATGAAGCATGAGGAGAGTAGGGCTCAATTGCTAGCCTCGAGCTCGTTACGAGACGCTGTAAGACGCGCTGGCGGCGACGCTGGTCCGTTCCGCCGTTCGTCGCAGGTAAAACAGTGAGGTGCGTGCTGGTAGGAACCAGGCCAAGAGACTACGCCCTCAACACCCCATGGTGCGTGAACGCGACACCGATGCCCAACGACTTCGCCTTGATGTGTCCCAGTTATCGCTCTGATTGTGGATTCACACGGGACTGCTCATTTTTAAAGCGGCAGCTTTATAGACGTTTTCTGTTTCCTGTCGTTTTCAGTCACGTGGGTTCCGTATCTGGTATGCGGGATGATAAAATAATAAAACATTTCTACCTGGAATATGCGAGAAAATATAGGTGAGGCAAAACAAGAATGTGTGATAATCAGGCATTTTTCGTAAACACGCTTCAGCGGCGTGGATAGATCAAAAGGATGTTTTACCGCATACCAGAAGTGACGACATTCAAGATGGCTGCGCGCTTCTGGAAAAGGTGCATAGGCCAAGCCACGCTCAAGATCATGTCCTCAAAGATATGTCTTGAAGGTCGCGTGATCAAGGTCACGTAAACGCCGGCTGCGTAAGCTCGTAAGCTCAGGTAGCTGAAGCTGACGTGACCTTATGTCCTAGAGGTCGTCCTCAACGTTGTCCTAGAGGTCGTTCTTAAGGTCGTCCTAGAGGCCGTCCTAGAGGTCGTCCTAGACGCCGTCTTTGACGCCTTCCTCTAGGACGTCGTTTTCGACGTCGTTCTTCAGGTCGTCCAACAGGTCGTCCTTGAGGTCATCCTAGAGGTCCTAGAGGTTGTCCTAGATGTCGTTTTTGACGCCGTCCTAGACGCCCACCTTGACGTCGTCCTTGAGGTCGTCCTAGAGGTCGTCCTCGACGTCGTCCTAGAGGTCATCCTGGAGGTCGTTCTCGACGTCGTCTTAGGCGCCGTCCTTGACGTAGTCCTCGACGTTCTCCTAGAAGCCTTCCCTGACGTCGTCTTCGATGTGTGCACGATATATTACAACCATTTCATTACCGTATCATTTCCTTTCCTAATTGTTTTCACTAACGTCGTTCCTGTAAAGCTACCGCATTTCATCGCGTTTGGTTGAAGGTTTTTTTTTGTTTTTTTTATGCATCGTTCCCTCTTTTTCCCCACCAAACTCGAGTGCCCCGTTTTCTACCTTGAAGATATATCAAATATGGCCAGTCTATCCGTGATCCTGCGTTTTTTTCTGTGCGTCATTGGTTTAACCGGTGACAGCAGATGCACAAAGACGACGAGCGCCGTGACGATGCACTTTTGGTGCCGCTTGATAGGCTGCCGAGGATCGTAGCCTTGGCTGCGTTCGTACTGAACGTGAAAAGGGGTATAGTCAGGAAGGGCTTCTACAGAACCGTGGTCTTCGAACTCTGCATTGTATTCAATGCCTGAAACTTTAGAACGTGTATTTTTGGACTGTACTATTGCGACACTTTTTTGGGCAGAACTTTGAGCTGCTTCTGGAATCGATCTGTACATAAAACAAAAACAAACAAAGTTGTTTTTTTAGGTCTCGGGAGAGTCTGGACAACGCCTCCTAGAAGAAAAGGCCGTAGCGCTCTGAGTTGTTACGTTACAACGTCGGAGAACGAAGGCCATGGCGCAACTACGTGAAAAAAAAGTCTGGTATCGTAGTGAAAAAAAAAAATCTTTCTTGTCGAGCGGCGCGATGGTGTTCGTGCGCGTTTATCCGGCCTTAATATACCTTCTAAAAGCTCAGTCTTGTACAATTTATTATATATATATATATATATATATATATATATATATATATATATATATATATATATATATATATATATATATATATATAAACGTAATATAAAACGCGTTTCCTAGACCAAATTTATATTTATAATTATCCCCGTAACCGCGGGACTACGTGCAGTCCAGCAGCTCCCCACGCTTTTCGAATAAACCGGCTCTGGTGTGGACATTTTTTTCCCTCCTACGGGCTCCGATTCTGGTAAATATACGTTGTGTGTGAGCTCCTGACTGTCTGAAAAGGAACGCTGAGACATTTCAGAACGGAAGGGAACCGGAAAAAAAATACAGTCATCGCCGCAGGGAGCGCACACGAGCAAGAGATGGGTAGACAACGTTAAGCCTTTCGTCCCGCACTGCTTCCGCTGCACTCTTGTGTGGTTCTTTTGGTACTTCTTTCCTTCTTCCTGTCGTTTTTCTGCGTCACCGCAGTCTCGGGTAGTTTTTTTTTGTGTTCGCTTGATACTACGGCATTTACGTGGATTCGCGAAACAAGTCCTACTACGGTTTGAGTGACATGTGTGGTAAATAGCCAACAATGATACTGGTCGATTATCGATAGACCTATCTCCCGACAGAGGGAGTTCTTGGAGATCGTGTTCAAATGTTTTCGTTCCGGATATTGCGGGACGTATGGATACGATCGACAGGTGAGAAACAACTTATTTACGGGCTTTCTTGGTCATGTAAGATGCGAATAAAGTGCTGCAGACTTTTTTTTTTTTTTAATTTCGTGAAAGAATGGAATTTTGTTCTTTGTCGTTTTCCGTGTGCAGTTGCGTCGACATATAGAAATATGCGTGGTAATATTCTAGTTTTCACTGGAAGGTGAAAAACAAGTTTGTGTGATTATTGAAAGTGCGTTGTTTTTCCTTATGTGTTTATTTATACTAATGTTATTTTATTGTCTCTACCGCGTTTATACTAGAATCTTAACTGTATTAAGGTAATAGTATTATTTTATATAAATAATTTATATTTTGTTCTAAGGCAGCTCGAGCCCATGGGGAAAAGTAAATTGGTTGACTGTAAATAGTAAGTTTAGTACCCCTGCCACACGGAAAAATTAATATATTTTCATTAAATTATATGGGATTTAATCAACTCCGGTCTTTAGTGTTTATATGAGCATCACAAGCTGATTTGTCGAGCCCATAATGTAATTCGATCGAAATTACATAATTTTTGCCATGTGGCCGGTGTATAATGCAAGAATTTAGTCACTACACGCGGTAACATCGCTTACATGATCGTGAAACTTGTCTAGCTGTGTCCGCGTTGACTACGTCTACCTAATTATTAACTGTGATCTCTTATGCTGTGTCCAATCACTGCACGTCTCGCCATTTTGTCGAAGTATTTCCGTGTAAAATATGCATTTCTACAGCAATAATTGCGTGACTCGATTATTTAGCGGTGTAATGTTTTGCCCGTGTAATAAAATGTTTTTTAGACCCGTTGCTATGTGTAGCTTTCATTTTACCTAATAAGACACGCGTATGTGACTAAAAGAGCGTTACAACAATCGATCCACGCGCGTTGCCTTCGCTTCAACGCGCGCCCCCGATGGCCTTCCTTTGCGACGTCACGAGAAGAGCTCTACAGCCTTCTCTTCTAGGAGGTGTTGGTCTGGATAACTGAGCATGAGAAGTGTTGTCCCTTATCGGCCTTCACGGAATTTTAATGTCGGACTGCTCGAAGGTGACGGAAGGTTCGAAATCCCCGATGGCAACGCGCCACACGGGTTTCGCGTCTGACAACAAAACGCTCTAGTTCCCGGACCCCCGTAGAATGGAGGGAAGTATGGCACACGTGCGTTTCGCGTCTTGGCCACGGGGCAGCAGGACTGCTGGCGTAGAGATGCGCTCCGCTAGGAAATGGAAACCTAGAAACGCGTTCAAAGTGAAAATTTTTTTTTTTTTTAGATTGTCGTTAAATGTTGCCCCTCTCTTATATCATCCCAAAATGTGTTAATTTATTGGTTTTTGATGCAGCTTAGCTCGCCTATAATTAAACCCAAATGTTTATTTTTATTCATTCAAAAGTAAATTGAAACCATATAAAAGACTTGAGACAATAAAGGCTACGGCAGCATTGGAACCCACCACGTTGAGGTTGTGAGCCAAGTGCCTTATTGCCGACTGCAAACACGACGAACTGATCCGCGGACAGATTGATCGCGTGACCACACGTACGTCAATCGTCTGTCTCCCAAGAGCATCCACACGGAGTAGACAAGCAGACTACAGTGCTCGTCTGCTCGCCTCCACCGCCTTTCACAAATTTGTTTAAAAAAAGCTCTCACGACTTTTTTTTAAAACAAATTTGTTAAGCTTAAGAAAAAAACACCCTGTATTTTGTTTCAGGGGCATATCGCTGGCTTTTACCTGGCAATGATATTAAAACCGAACACGAAACATTAAAACGTCTTAAGGTCTGTTCACACGATGCATCTTTTAGGCGCGCAACAGTTTCGCGACACTCAAGTTTCGCGAAATGTGCTCGTTCACACGTACCGCTTCATGTGCAACAACGATGACGTTTAGACTCGCGAAAATAGTTTGGGTGTTGACCATAAAGTGGCGCTTCAGTTGAAAGCCAACATCATCATCATCACCATTAGCCATTCAGCGTCGCGTTCTCCATCTCCCGCCACATTCTAAGAGTCAAAACGCAGGCGAGCTGTAAATTGTCATTTACTAGTTGTTGAATTGTCATTTACTGCCATTTACTTTATTTACTGTTGAATATGTATAATTTGGATGGAGGTTGACAAAGAAGAAGACTGTTGTCGAAGTAAATGAGAGCTGTACGCTGTGCTGGTTTTGAGACGGTACTGTGTACGTACCTTTTTGTTTCCTTGTCTCAAGGTTTTATTTCTTAATTATGACTAAAAATAGACGCGAATTATCATCATCACCAATTACGTCTTCGTCCATCGCTGGATTTTTTTCCGATATGCTACTCACTTTTCCTTCAGTGGTGCTTGACGTGCTTGCGGAAGCGCCGGCAGTATTCATCGTTCGTGGTTTCGGTTTTTTTCGGATTTGGCTCGGCTACAACACCGGCAGTGAAGTGGTCTTCTCAAACAGCTCGCTCCCTCCTCAAAGGCCACGTGAGAGCGTTTCTGAGCGGCCATTGGCGGCGCCCTCAGAGTGATTGGCAGGACTCGGCAAAGTTTCAGCAAAAGCTCGCTCCAGAAGCGAGGTGTGCGCGCAACTTTTTTTAGATGCGCGCGTCCTTTTCAGACTCGTTCAGACGGCGCAACCATTTCGCGAAACTACGTTTCCCGACACTAGATGCGCGAGAAAAATGCATCGTGTGAACGGGCCTGGCTCTGAGCCAGCGCGCCGGCCTATGAATTCCTCTTTGTTCGGTTCGAATACCGGCCAAGGTGTCCGCATTCTGACGGAGGTCAGTCTGAGATTTCGATTGCACGTCAAAAGGTCTCCAGTTGGTCAAAATAAAACCGCGGTTCTTTTGTTGGAGCGTGCCAGATGGCCTTCGTTGGTTCGGCTTGTAAAACCTTAAGATTTTAATATTTGTTTCGTTTTAGGTTAGCTCAGAGCAAATTTAAGGCTACGGGCTGCTGAAGCGAAGGAAGCAGCGCCAAGGTAATCCAAGGTCATGCAATTTGTTCTCTTCCTGTACCTCTGCGATTGGGCTAAACCAAGTGCGGTGGGGGATCGCTGCCCGAGTGTGTTGGCGCACCCTAGTTCGGAGCCCGTGGAGAAATGCGGGAGCGCGAGCTCCGTTCAAAGCACAGAGCTTACTCTGCAGAACCTGCTGGGACCCTGGGTTCAATCCCCCATCTGAATGAGCATCACACCAGCGTACTGCAGAGCCAAAAGCACAGGTGCGAGCACGTGACTTTCATATTTGCTTTCCTTTCACGAGCACTCGCAAGGGGAAAGCAAATCTGAAAGCCATGTGTTCCCGCTCATATGCCTTTGCATTTGCTGCACTCAACTCCTGAAATAAAGTGTACGTGATGCACGTTCAAGACCCCAGGCTAGCATTCGTACTGCACTGGCTAAATTTCTCATTTACAGCGGTAACAATGTCGCCGTACGATATCCCTGTTGTCTAAAATATTACCGGCTAATTCAAAATGTGCCGTGATATTGCACTTTTAATGTTTGCGCGCGTTACGTTTCTTTTTTCTTTTCTTTTTGGAGAGGGGGGGGAGGGTGCATCTTTAATTAGGGCGCTCTCCGACAACTATACTAGAGAGTATAGTTGTCGGACTTCTAGGAAAATTTTATAAAACCAAGAAATAAACGCAAAATGACACTGGCGCATTTAATTTAAGAAAACAGGATATAAGAGCAGCTATTACAATTGTCTTCTAAATGCGATAGCAGTTCGCGCCTAAATCATTTTAGGTTTGAGGTTAGGTATAAAAGCGAGCTCCATGCTTTGAACGGCCTTACCGTGCACGTGTGCTGGTTCACTGGAAGAGTAGTTTAGGGCAGCATGCACGCGCTTGTAGGTTCCGCTTCGCTCGCACGTATGCTGAAATCAAATACGTTAGTAGTAAAGTATTTGGTGGAACAAAGCTTACCTTCTGCATACGTTCTAAACCCTCAGTTTTCACGAGACTACCACGCTTGGTTATCAATATTGATTTCGTTTGTAGTCGCACAGCGACTCCGCTCGTGCTTTTTTGTGTGCGACATGCATTAGAGGCCAAGGTAACGAAGAAGCAAACTATTTCGCTGATTGCAAAAAATCAATGCTATTGGCCACGTGCGTCACAATCAACACGCTTCACGTGTGGTCGCTAGTCTAGGTAAACAATGTTGTTTTTCAAGAAGAATTGCGACAGTGTGAAATCACGTGGCAAAAACTCCCTGTCATGACGCGCTCTGTCGCAAACTCTTGACAGATAGTGAATTCTCATTATCGGATCCAGGATGATTTGTGGCTGCCGGCAAGTAAAGTTTTTTTTTTTTTTTTTTTGTCATACCAAAGTTAGGGTATTTCCTACTTTCTATTGTGAGCAATCAGGAGACACCTTACCCCAAGCTTGAAGGTATGGAGGTACTAGGAACATTCAAACTTTACGGTCTGGGCAGTATGTGTATACAAGCTTCCGATACACCCTTAACTTTCGATGCGCTCGGCGCTAGTAAAACAACGTAGCACTGTTTCAGTGTTTATCAGGGTGCTATTTTATAGGTCACACTCCGCTTATGCACCCTTATACGCCCTTATGCACTCTCATCAGGGTGCATATTTAGAGGTCCCCCCTCCACGCTTTGCATATTATAAATTGTTGTTGCATACCACTTGGTTGAAAAAAACCCGAGACTGCGGGTAAACAACACAACACTAAAACCCCGCAGTCTCGGGGTTTTTTCAACCATGTGCAATGTGCACCAGCTTGTTTGCGCCCTTACTTTTTGTGCATACCACTTGTTTGCTTGCACAAATAACCAAATTAAGACTGTTACATTGCTTAAACTCTGTGCAATAGCTATCAACAGAAACAGAATCTTTGACTGGCCGGTCGTTTCATTTATCACTGAACTCGTACTAAAATTAATTTTAAACGTTTAATGATGTGATTAAATTTTTAACCTTGGCATTACTTCTGTTATGCGAAGGCACTCGCGCAAGAAAAAACAAGTGTAAGCCTCCCGCACCAGTCCTACTTTGGGTTTACAAAACTGAATAGCTTCACCTTAGAGTCATTTTTTTATTGTTTCCGTATCTCGTGGTTTCAGTCAAAATAAACATCCCAGTGATCAAAATAAGACGCCTGGCCAAAAAAAAAAAAAAAAAGTTTATTTGTCTTAATTCTTGAGGTATTTAATTTATTAAGCTATAATTTTGGAACATAGCTTCTATCACGTCATCGCGTTCTTCTGGAAATCCCTAAAGAGCAAAACACATGCACGACAAAACGGCCAGCCCGTCATATAAATCTGACCACACTGAAATTTATGGACTTTGCCACTGAAATTTCTGTTGTGCTAATTTCCTCGGTCGTTTTGTTGTGCATGTATCCCGCCATTAGCTCAGACGTAGCTAACAACGATTTGCGCGTTTTGTTCTGACCACATTTGCTAGAGACGGGAACGCAGAGTGCAGAAAGCTGCCCCCTTGGCACGAGAACTGATGCAGCCGTGCGCGTTCTACAGAAAGCTCGAGCAGAGAAAAACAGGCGAAGGACCAGAGATGTCAATAGACCCTTTCCGAAATTCAGTGCCATCTAGTGGTTCGTAAACAGTTAAGGTTTTGCCATATCAATGGCGGAAATGAACTTGTATTGGCACCGTAACTTTCGCAAGTCAACTGCACGCGAGGAATTGTTTAGTGTGAGTTCTTCCTCGATCACTTTCAATTCGATGTTGACCAAGAACCCGCATTAAGAACAAAGCTCCAACCCACTCAGATGCCTCAAGAAAATTCTATGCGCCAAAGTGCTTTAAAGCCGATTGTGTGCTGCCCACAGATTGACTGAATCTGAATTATTAGAAATAAACGCTTACATAGCTCTTGTGTTCCAGTCCTACGACGCGTCGTACTGACCCCCGAATGTACAGGCCTCGCATCATCCGCTTAGGAGCATCTTCAACGTCTTCCTTTATTAGTCACTAAAAGGCCGCCATTGGTATGGCACAGATGCCGTTCCACAGATGATGATAGTGATCAAAGTGGCCAGACTGAATTTCGGAAAGGGCCTATTGCTGAATATAGAAAAATACCTCACTGTATCGAAGCGGTACCACACGCGATTTGTTGCATTGGTGTACAGGACTGAAAGCCGATCCCATCGCCATCTGTTGGTTCAGAATCACACTAACCAAGGGTGGGGTTGCACCGTTGCACCTTAAGGCTGATTCACACTGCACCTTTTTCTTACGTTACGTTACGTTACGAAATCTTACATACAAGTCATCGGGACATCTGTGCTTCATATTATGTGTGGCTACCAGTTCAAAATAAAAACCTGGCACGCGACATTCTAGAAACGAATGTTTCGGTGACTTGCACGTAACGTAACTTAACGTAAGCAAATGGCACAGTGAACGGGCCTTTCATCTAGTAAGCTACGCCAGAGTTTTTCGGGCATGAGCTGGAGCTAACTGCGATCATAGTGTGCGATTTATTTCTAATGTTCACACTGGAATTCCGAGGTGTGGACTCGAGACAAAATCTTCATGAGGAATGCTGCTGAAACAAACATGCGTCTGTGGAGGTTCAAGGAACCGCGGCAGGACCCGAGCGCCACACTATGGTCCAGGGCCCAAGACAGCCCGGGCATGCGCGCTGGGCGCAGCAGCACCGCCCCCCCCCCCCCTCCCCCCCCCCCCCCCCCCCCCCCCGGGCCCTGCGGGGCCCGGCGTGCGGCCGGCATCCCCGCGGGACCCGGCGGGGGCCGTCTCGGCGTCTTCTAATTGGCGGGCCCCCTAATGCCCCCCCGGGGAATGGCCCGCTCGCGCAGCCTCACTTTTCTCGCGCGCCCGATGCAATCTAATTGACTTTTGACAGTTTTTCTCGTAGCGTACCGGTAACGACTGCTGGGGGACTTTTCGCCGGCGAGCCATTAATAATGCGCCCCAGTGACAGGCCGCCGAACGAGCGGCTCCCGCTTGCTCGGCGGGCCGCGCCGAGGAAGAGCGTCCCGCCGCGTGCCGATGGGCCGGCACCGGGACGCCGGGCCCCGCGGCACCCGAGCACCCACTAATGGCAGGCCCCGACGCCCGCCGCCGATTAGCGTGCCGGCCGCTAAGCGGCCCTGCCGAGAAGCGCGGGTCCTCGAGGGGCCGCCCTGGCCGCTAATGCCGCCGCAGCGCCGGGTCCCTCGGGTCTCTCTTCCGCCCGTTCCCCGGACGGCCCGGGGCCCGCCAGGCCCGGGCACCATTTGCGGACACCCATCAGCGTCGGGGCTCCGGTTCGCGGCTGCCGGAGGAGGCTCGAGAAATAATCATCGCGGCCCGCACATCGATTGGGCTCTCCGAGACCCTGCCTCCGGAGCCCCGCAAGTAAACCCGCAAGTCCACGCTCCCGCAGCCAACACGGGCCTCTTCGCCAGAGAGAAAGTCGAAGTGTGCTGGGCGATGAGCATTCTCGCCCACGACCACCGAGAAGGCCGTGCAACGTAGTCAAATGTACGGGCACTAGCGCTCATATCTCATCGGCCCGCGCAGCTCTATTGCAACTGAACCGCACGTTCAAGCCAGAGGCTCCCACCAGCAGCTTTGACAACGCTGCATCCTATCTGTAGACGGAGTAGCCTTGTTTTGATACCTGGACTACTCCGTCTCACAATACCTTGAAATGCAGCGAAGGAAATTCGCGCGAGCTCTTTTCTTTTGAATGCGTCTCGGTTACACAAACTCATGCAGCGGATGCACCAAACAGCTGTAGCTTTTTAGTGCGCCCGCTGCATAAGCTCGGCGGATAGAGCCTTTAATTTCGTACTTCTTTAGATAAATGACACTTACAACCTCAATATTAATACTTTGTACACACTTTAAACGCGCGCCAGATAACAGCCGCCACTGCTGAGCTTCTCCTGTCTTACCGAGATACCGAGCCACTGAAACTGGCGTTGGCGAGCCTCCTCAAAGGCCAATGCTGGGGAGAAGGACACAATAAAATCTAAAATGCCAATAATCTGGCCTGCTATGGTAAAGTAAACGGAATAAAAGAAAACAAAAACTGAGTGACGGTTTTGACGGCTCCCATGCACAGCTGCTTAAAAGCATGCATCATGCATATACATGTTCTTAAACACTTCAGGAGCCGCGTCGTTAAACCACCCAACAACATTTCATGGCGAATCAAAAAGAAGAGCCGGTTAAAATTCTCGTCTTCCCCCCCTCCCCTTTTTCGCCTCTTTCCCAAGCTGATGCGAGGATGTAGCGAGCGAAGGCATTTTTCTATAGATATGTTATTACCGCACGTTGAAGGCCAGTGAAATTACAAATGACATTCATCAAACAAAGGTTTCTTACGACGATTGTAAACTCACAACACCGCTGATTTCGATATATAAAAGCTCAGAGCCAGGAAGTGTAGTGATGCGGCATCGGCCATCTCCTGGTTTTCCTTCTTCTTATTAGCGGCGAGATGTTTCGGTGGCGCCCTCCTATGGTTCCCCCTTGTGACGTCATTACCTTGCGAACAACAAGTTCGATGGTGTTTGTAAATAGCATGGTGGAAGCCTGAAATCATTGCGCTCTCAAAACAACACTGCCAACACCGTCGAAATTAAAGTTCTTTCATTCCTCTTATTTCCGTCGATGATAAATCCCCTTTCCGACGTCATAGTCAGCTTTTGGGCCAATCGTGCAAGGCCGACCACAGCGACGCTTTCGGTCGCGCACGTCGCCAATTCTTTACATAGCGGCGCCCGGTGGCGGTGCTGAGGGCATTCAGAGAGATGAGGACGATACGGAAGTCGGCAAAAACTCGGACAAGTTGATTTTCTTTTTTTTTCTTTTTTTTTTTTGATGCCGGGTAACCCTTGGACATTGAGAAAGCAATAGTCAATGTATCAAGAAGTGTGGACTCTCTCTCCCATCGCTTAATAAACTCAGCAACATTTTATTTTTCTCTTTACCCGTTTACATGGAATCGACTCTTTCAAAAAAGTGATTTAAATAATGAGCGTGTTTGTTTTTAACATGATTTAGTGTTTAATTAACAGCCTTTACTGATGTGTTACCTGTTCATGTTTCACAAACGAGTTCAATTTCATAAATACTAAGCTGTACCTGCTATAATGTTTCTGTGTTGCAGGTTTCCTTTTTTCTGTAAATACATAAATAAATCAATAAAAATAAAAAGCGTTTGAGAGCCCCTAAATGGAACAATGCTAAAAAAAATGGAACCGAAAAATGATGCTTTGATTGCACGCGGAGGAATGACGCGTGTCAAAAGCGCACGGAAACCTAGGCGCGTCATGGATAATAATTGGGGGGTTGCGTGGATATTTATTAGAAAGCGTGTAGTGGGTCAGCCATTTCAAAGTGCGACGCATGATTGACCGGTTGGCAGTAGTGAGCGCCCCTCATTGCCTTCATAAGCAAGAGGGGAAAATAAAAAAGAGTTAAACGACACTTTCGGTTTGAACTAATTAAAAATAGCAATGAGTTCACCATTTCGCCATTTACGTCATAGATTCAGGCGGGAATGTCAAATCTGGCTTTGGGTTTCACTTTTTTCTGCAAATGCGCCATTTCTAAGCATACAATTTTAGAACGATCCCTAGGGATTGCTTCCATCGTTTTCAATAATAATAATAATAAAACAAATTGATGTTGGGGTTGTCAGTGGCCCTTAAGGTGCAACCCCATCCTTTTTGAGTGTGATTCTGAACCAACAGATCGCAATGCAATCGCCTTCTAGACTTGTATATCAATGCAATAAGTAGTGTGCACGCCTTCAATACAGTGTGTTTTTTTTTCTATATCCTAAAAGTCAGATCCCAGGTCTTTTACTTGTTGTTTTTTTTGTTGTTGTTTTTTTTCTGGACGAGTTTTCGGTGGAACGCGCACGGCAGCACCAATTCTCGTGTAGGTGGTTCAGTTGCCTATGTTATGAGCTCACATCTCCAGCAAATGTGGTCCGAACAAAACGCGCAGATCGTCCTGACCTAATGGCGAGACACATGCGCAACAAGTCACCCGATGCAGTGAAAAATATAAAATTGCCTGTGCGCAACTAGCACACCAGCAATTTCGGAGGCCAATTTCACGTATTTCAATGTGGTCGGATTTATATATGACAGACCGAACGTTTTGTTTTGCAAAAGATTGTCTCTTTTAAATTTCCAGAAAAACTTATTAGACGTTGGGTGCCAAAATTCCAGCTTGAGAAAATAGATATTTAAAGAATTAAGACAAATAAACTATTTTCCTTTGGTCTGGTGTCTCTTTAAGTCACTTGAGTGTTTATTTTGACCACAAATATGAGAATGAGAAAAAACACAAAAAAAGCTACTTTCAGCGGTATAGATTGAGTTTGGTAAACAAACGACAAGAATTGAATATAGCACGAGTTCAGTGATAAAAGAAATGACTTGCCAATCAAAGATTCTGGTTCTGCGGATAGTTATTGCACAGAGTGTAAGGAATGTAGCAGCCTTACGAGGGATCCATCCGCGATTTATGAAACGTTTCCCATGAGGACGTCACACGTGATGTCACGTGTGACGTCACCGCGCGTTTCATTATGGGTAAATTTTCCCACTAAATTTAGCGGAAAAAGTTCCCCGCTAAAGTTAGCGGAAAATTTTCCTCGCTAAATTCAGTGAAAAAATTTCCCCGCTAAATTTAGCGGAAAAAATTCTCTGTTAAGTTTAGCGGAAAATGTTCCCCGCTAAATTTAGCGGGAACATTCCCCCTACATTTAGCGGGGGATTTTTTTCGCTAAATTTAACGGGAAACTTTGACCTTAAATGGGAGGCGAGCAGGAGAGGAGGAGTGGAGGGTATGGATGAGGAGGAGGGGCATACCATCCTCTCGTACCTTCCCCTCCTCCTCCTCAAGAGCTGCGCTCTAATTCGGCGTTACAGAAAATTGTAAACGTTTTTTTCTTTGGGGGGGGGGGGGGGGTCTTTCACCGTATTGCCCCCCTCGAAGTCACTCAACGATCCCACAAAAGGGGCTTTTCCTCGCTCTCCCCCATCCACTACTCCGTGTTTTTCTCTTTTCTACTACTGAGAGTACAACAAACAACCCCTCCAGTCCACCTCCGCCCGTGGCCGATGCGCTTAGGTGCATTCGACCGTGAACAAGCACCACCAGTTATTAAAAAAAGAAAGATAAAGAAGCGGGTTTCCGGTTTTGACGGTCCCAGACGCCGTTCTGTGGGTTGGATTGATAACCTTCTCGAACGGAGCTGTTTTCTCGTTCAGTCGCTGACAGGGTTAGAACGGCAGGGCGGGCTTTCGGTCGTTCCGCCTCCAGCGCGAGCTTCCTGCCTTTTTCGGTGTCACGAGAGCCTCGAGCGTCCACACGCAGCCTAAGTACCACGGAAGGTATCGAGTGCGTGCTGGAGGCAAAGCATTGAGAAAAAACTCCCCCGTCCCCGTCCTGGTGGTGGCTGTAAAGAGCCATATTCTGGTGTTTTCACGTCAGCGACATTGAGACGGGGAAACACATTATGCAAGCTTACATTCAGTTGAGGAGGACTCGAGCTCAACGTTATGCGTTGCACAAGGAAGAAAGGGCTCTAACTTGCAATATTCAGGGGGCGCATCTTCATCGCTCGGAAGAAGCGAATATTCGTCAGCATTGCGCACGATCCTCGACTAGCAACGGTGGTCGAAATGGCGAGGCTGGCAAGCTTACTCTTTAAAGCAAAACAAATCATCTTGTTCACGTGTTCAGAGATAGCGTTATCCACCGCTCGCTTTAAGCTTAAAGTCCGTTCACATAATCAACGCCCGCCCTCCCAAACCCTCTCCCTCCCACCTCCCTCCCTCCCCCCCCCCCCCCCCCAAAAAAAAAAAAAAAATTATAGGGTGGTTTTATTGCAAACATGAGCGACCGATCGCGGAACACTCAGCCTCAGCGCAAATGTATACGCGACTCCAATTCACTATAGGTGGCGCCACCCTTTTTCCAAAATGGCGGTTATAGTGAGGGTTGGAGATGCGTGCCGGGCTGCTGAGCCTGTCTAGTGTGTTGGCTTCACTGAACGACGCGCATTAATTATGGCATCACGAGGAAGCTAGAGTGTTATGAGCGCAGGTCACCTCTTTATCCTAAAAAGAAAAACGGTGTTTACCATAATATTTACTCCAGGAGGCACGTTTCAATTCTAGGGCGAAACCGAAACTAACCTCTGTTTTGGATCTAATTTTTTGGTATGGGGTCTTAATTTTTGATTCTTTCATAACTCAAGATGTGTCTCACATCGTAATTCTTTAGCTAAAAACGTTGTGCGCGGAAACTTTATTTTATGACATGCGTGTTCGATCCAGGCACTTAAAAAAACTTTGGAGATTTCAGTGTCCCTTTAAAGACAGGGTACAACTTAGAGGTACATATTCAGTTCCTCAGCTAACGTTTCGAAGTTTGGAATATACAAGTAGAGTGCACTAGAAAGCAGACTAGAGCAGCTGCTCTAGTCTGCCTTCTTATATAAAAACACCTACCGTGATTTTGACCAATCAACATTGCTATTTACTAGGTTAACATCTGCCACAACTACTTTATGGTCGCTGATGCCAGGAATGACGTGCGTATTTGAGGTAATGTCCGGCGCGTCGGAAAAAAGTGAATCTAGAACGTGACATGGTTCATCGTTTCGCGTTGATTCAAAAACGTGATGCTCAAGTGAACATAGGTCTATAAGAATGAAAAATGCGGTTTATAGTTTTCCTCCCACTCCAATCCTGTGATTATTTGCCTTCCGATTAATTGCAAGAAGATTAAAGTCACCTACAATTATAATTTTAGCGCATTCAATAAGAGAAACAATTTCAGATAATGATCTTAGGACACCCGGCTGTGTACCTGGTGGTCTATAAAAAGCACCGACGGCCAGCCGTTCACCATTACCCAAGAAAATTCACATCAAACGTTTTCAATGTTTTCAGTTTCAATCTGCATTTCTTAGGAAAGAATACTTTCACGAACAAGAATAAATACACCTCCTCCGCGGGAATTTCTATCTTTCCTATAGCACGAGTAATTATTGGCCGTCGCCACCTTTAACTTTCTGTATGGGCGAAAACATATATTTGCTTTGCGTTTTATTAAAATAAACTTTTAAATGAATAGTCCGTTAACTCTCGCTGTCAGATGTTTTCGGTACACTCCCGTAATACCACAGAAGCCGCAAGTGACAGTTCACGTTACATTACTGTACAGCGAGCAAACGGTAACATAGGTGCAGTATGTAATTTCGGGACCGAAGTTGCAAATGACGCTAGGGGTATCTGAGGCGTTGTGCATTCTGAGGGAATCGCAACTTTAATGGAAGTATACGGCACTGAACCATACCGCCAATGTAATCAGGGCCGAATTTAGAGGGGGGGGGGGGAGGGGTCCGGATGTCCTGACCCCCCTCTTGATTTCTGCATGTGTAAAAATTAGGGCGTAAAACGAAGGAGAGGGGGAGGGGGTTCCTAGACATATGGTACGCTGACCAACAAAAATTAGGGCGTAAAACGAAGGAGAGGGGGAGGGGGTTCCTAGACATATGGTACGCTGACCAACACCTGAACCCCCCCCCCCCCCCCCCCCCCTCAGGAAATTCCTGCATCCGTCTCTGAATGTAATCATGGTGTTGCCGCCAATTTCGTTTGAGTGCAATCCTCCGTACGAATCGCTTGAGCTTTCTGAAACAGTTATACAAAGTGCAATGTGCCTAAAAGGAAAGGGCTAACGAAGTTTTGAAATCCTTCTATAGGGATAAGCATAAATAAAATGTTTGAAAATAAACCTCATTCATTAGTAACCAACAAACAAGTTGAAAACAAAATAATTTTTTTCATTTAGTTGATCGGTATAACATATCAAGCAACATATGAAAGAGTTATGCAATAGGCCATATTCAAAATCCTTGCCAGCTATCATCATCATGCCATTAGGAGCCGCCATATTGGGGGGTTTATCGCATCTTCCAGTTCTGGACGAGGCGCATCTACGTTAATCTCGGTTTTCATGAAATTAGGGCAGTTTATTTGTACACTCAACCGGTTGCTGGTTAGTTTCGGTTCAAAGAAGAAAAGAAAGACGGCCGCAATATTCTGGAAAAGGAATTCTCAGCAACGAGGTAGCAACAGTCGTCACTCAAGCAGTGAGCTGGGCCATCCAGGTCAATGAACGGTATTTCTCGAAGACGTCTGTGAAGGGTTCGTACTGGACTTGCATAGGGTGATCATATTTTAGTTCCACGACTTCCATTTTGCCGGGACTATTGTGGAACGGGCGAAACCATCGGTACGGCAGCCCCCCAATATGGGGGAAATCTGATAATTGATCATGAATACACTAGATGGCGCTTCTTTTTGCATATGGTCTATACTGAGATTTTGTTTCTTGTATGTGCTGATGTCGATGGTAGCATTGAAGGCTCTTAATTTTGCTCATTTTGACATTGTGGCATCCTGCCGTGCTCTTGCATTACACCAGCTTGGTATATGACACAGACAGCCAGGAGACAATTGAAAGATTTCACTTGACGCAGTGAAATAAGGCGGCGTTATTTTTTTTCAAGTGCTTGCTCTTGTTTTACTTACTCAGGTTAGTGCCGAATGACAAACTTTACAACCTGGCCAAGTTCAAAGCCATACATGAACGCGACACATTCCACTAACAGCTCATAAAGTGACCTTGCGGGAGCCCGGCCGAACGTTTCGTACAACCAGGGTGCCCATGGCTAATAATCTGTGGCCATCACTTTCCCGAGGCGGCCAAGTGCCCCCAGCCTTGCGAGAGGCGCTCCACCGTGGATAAAAGGTCGACGGAAAAGTATGCCAGGGGGGTTGTTTGGGCAACGGCTCGCGACGATGATGTTCAATAAATCACTACCTGTTGCTGAACCAATGCCTTGTGTCGTTTTTCGAGGCGGGTAGCAGCTACGTTAGCCTTGACAACGTAGAAAAGAATAGTTTACGCCGAGTGTAGTGGAGAATGCGCAACCGCGGCTGCCTGCTATTGGGACTCAATGGGCATGAGCGCACAGGCGCCCATTCTTTCTAGAGGACAACGGACGTTTTTTTTTTTTTTTGTTTCAGCATTTATTCCTCTCTATCTGGAGGACACCAGAAGTTTCGCATTTCGGTAGTTCTTGTTCTCTATCTAAAGGACACTGGGCGTTTTGCGTTTCAGCAATGATTGAAGAGCACACTCACTCGCACTCAGTTGATAAGCAATTTTATTAGCGGCGAGATGTTTCGGGGCGCCCTCGTTCGGTTACCTTTGGTGACGTCATTACCTTGTGAACAAGTTCGATGGTGTTTGTAATGGGCGTGGTGGAAGCCTGAAATTTTAGCGCTCTTAAAGCAACACTGCCAACACCGTCAAAATTGAAGTTCTTACATTCCACTTATTTCCGTCGATGAGACATACTTCGCTGACGTCATAGTCAGCATTTGGCCAATTGTGGTGGGCCGACCACAGCGACGCTTTCGTTCGCTCACGTCGCCAATTGGTGACGTGCGCGACCGAAAGCGTCGCTGTGGTCGGCCTTCCACGATTGGCCGAACGCTGACTATGACGTCAAAAAAGGATTTATCATCGACGGAAATAAGAGGAATGAAAGACCTTTAATTTTGACGGTGTTGGCAGTGTTCCTTTGAGAGCGCAGTGATTTCAAGCTTCCACCATGCTATTTACAAACACCATCGAACTTGCTGTTTGCAAGGTAATGACGTCACAAGGGGGAACCGTAGGAGGGCGCCACTAAAACATCTCGCCGCCAATAGACCTTTCCAGCGGCAGTCTTCAACGAAGCGACTTACAGCGCGCGTCCCTGGTTTTGAGTGGATACGTCAGTGTTGCCCGACTGCGCTGGGCAGTGGGTTTTCTATTTGGTGGGGTGTGGTAGCCTGCGTAGGGAGCGCTTGCGGACCCTGTTAGAGGCTAAATATCCCCGTTCGATTTTTTTATTTTGTGTTTTATGGGGAATATAATTTTTCGGGGTTATAAAGAATGCATTGTACTATTTTTGGGAACAAAAAAAAAGGAAAGCTGTTTTGGTGAGTCCGTACGCGACAGAACAAATGCCACTGGAATATTTGTTTCACATTATGTTGACCTTTTTCGGCACCATACACTGAGCCTTGTCAGTCTATAAAGGTCTCAACCGTAGCAAATATTTGACCACACGGGATATCCGAACTGCATGGATATTCTCCGCCCACAACATGAAATTCAACGAGTCTCATCAATCGATCAACATATATTGTACGTACCCCACGGTGCCGCGTTATTTAAACAGGATTTGAGAAAGGTTTCAAATAACACAGCATTTCCAATATACAGTGTCGACGGTAGTCACTTCACGACGATCGGACGGAATCCGGCGTGTTTTAGGGCACATGTAGAAGAGAGCTGCTTTTTTGCACGGCTTCAAAGCAAATGAACGAAAGTGTCTATTCCGTCCCCACACCGCGAACCCGACCCTATCAGATATTTTTCGCGAAAAACTGGAACATAGCCGGGAAGGCTTTTTGTAGATTATCTCAACGGAAATAATCCTCCAGAACGTCGAACTGCCTGCTTCGCGGGCTGCTTGACGTTCGCTCTCTTCGTTCGTTTCCTGCGAAGGACGAGCAGGCTACGAGCCCTGTTATTCCCTGGTTCTCACAGTGGAAGATAACACACAAAGGGTAAGCATCCTAAGCAGGCAATTAAAGTAAAAACTGCCAAGAAAAGCCGGCGAACTCCGAATGCACAATGCAGGTGGGGAGCCACGCTGACCGGGTTACCACAGCTCAGGCGGGGGGCAGAAATTTTTGGCTGATAGGGGTCACTCGAGTCGCAAAATGGCGGCGGCCAGAGAGCGGCGAGGAGATAGAGCAATAGGAGGCGCTGCGTTCACCAAAAGAAATACCGCCTGCGTGGAAAACAACTCCGGTGTTCCAGTGTGCTGCCGTTGGCTGCCGTGATGTTGCTGCGTTCCCTGCAGGTTTGTTAGAATATGGTACGCTCTTGTTGCGCACCGCAGTGCTCAGCGCATGCTTTAGAGCCTGAAATCAGTTTTCACTGCTTTCCTGCCAAAAAAAAAGCTCAAATCGCAGTGGATAAGTAAGAGTAGGTAAGAAGTTGCCTGCGCACGACGTGGTGTGGTCGTCCCTTCTCAAGCGATGTCTTCCAACCAGACTACGCTAATGGACGAGGCATGTACGCGCGTAAATCACGCTTGCATCGACATCCGTTCGAACAGTACATTGCATTTCATAGGTAGTAGATATTCTGCCGGCAGCCGGCACAACAAACCGAGCAAAAAAAAATTGCCGGTAGTTGTTTTTATTGGGTTTCGTGCAAAAGGAATAGTCAAAAGAGGAACTTCTCGTGGTCTGACTTCTTGTGAGTGGACGTGTAAATATAATGTAAATAAACTTGTTTTTGTTTTGGAAAAAAAGAGTAGCTCAGTGGAAAGGCGTCGGTTTCACGTGCCGTGGGCCCCAGGTTGGAATCAGTGTTGGCTAACTTTTTTGTTTCGTGAAACATTTGGCGATTTATGTTTATTTCTTTTTTAGAATATAATTATTGCCGTCCGAAACTCCCGGCAATTTTGTTTTCTCTCGAGTGGTTGTGCCGGCTGCCGGCAAAATATCCCCACCCTATTTCATGACAGGGCACAAAAGGATGTTCTTGATACGGAACGCCGTCCCGTCGGAGAATCTTCCGAAGGGATCACACGACCGGGTCGTGAGGCTTCGGAAGCCACCGAGAGGCACTGCTATCATTTAATCACTATTTTATTTCAGGCTAGCTTTTACACTGGAACATATTAGGTAGCGGTATCAGTTCTATATTGTGATATTTACGCAATTGCGTGAATCATTTTGCGATTCCTGTAATTTCGATTGTATGACTAACTCATTGATATTTCATCGTGAACCGTGCACCTTTGAATAACCGATAAATTAAACTGAAAAAGATAACTTGTAACATTTAATGCCAATGTGCAGTCTAAGTAGCCACATTCTACGTTATAATGTTCACCAGTGTGTTCTGTATTACGCTGCGCTCGGTTACATGATCCCATTTCAGTACGTCCTCGCCTTCAACGGGGCACCTCTTACTCTCGCCGATGTGGCTGATGATCGTTGCAAGGGACAGGGACACTGTAAAGCAATGCGTGTGTTTCGTGAATACGATTCCTCCAACCTAGGAAGCGCACAAACATCGCCCCATAGCGTCAGTCACGCACGACCTGGCGCGCGCAGCCGGAGTGAAGCGGCCGATCGCGAGCGGCTACACGTGGATTGGTTTTTGCTTCCAACGAGAAGGCGGCGACATTTAAAGCAAGGTGAGACAAGCAGGGACTATGCTACCCCTACGCCGATGCTTTTCGAGCAGATAAATATTATCCACATACATAACGAATACTAGCGGCGGGATTGTTATTCCCGCAGAATAGTTCCGACGGCGGCCGCTAGCCAGCGCCACCCTTCGACCTCCTCCCCAACCCTTTTACTTGTTAAAAACACGATTCACTGATTGCATCCCAAGCGACTTTCGGTTCTTTGCAAGTCATTCCATCCTGCTTATGTCACCAGTGCTAGAAATACACCATAAATCCTACATGGAAAACAAAGTTGAAGATTTAGTCAGGGCCTTCGGCTGGCACGATTTAACGTTTTGGGGGAGACAAGTTGGTTTACAAGAATATTTGAAAAATTTGAACATATCTCGCGCTTCTTGGTTATTTTGTCGTTCGCCTGGAGCATTGGTGGTTAAGTGTTTGATCGACGTTACAAAGTTCGCAGGGACGTTAAAGACTGGAGCACCGCATGGTTCCGTTTGTGAAGAAAGTAATCTATACACAGCATCGTGTATGTCTTGCCGGCTAAATATGGCTTAGTGGCCATCATTCCGCCGCCGGTGGCGGTGGCAAACCCCTCTACAATAGTAAAAACACACACACATGAAACCCTGTAAACGTTGGGTGCATCGTCAGAGCCCTAGGACTCCAACCAGATGCAGTCTTACCGAAACATCTCGTCGCCAGTACTCGTGGACAGCTTTCTGTGGCATTTCTGAAGTGTACATTGCGCGTTCACAACTTACAATACCGCTCAATATGAGCAAGCACACGTGCACCCATGGCTCTGACTGCCTACAGTGCATAGCCACAGGGGGGATCGGTGGCCGAGTGGTCTGGCCTAAAGTGACTTTAGTCTGGCGCACACCAGCTCGGAGCGCGTGGAGCGAAAGCTCGCGCTGCAGAACCCGGGATCCTGGGTTCAATGCCCACCCCCGCCCGTTTCGGTCTGGATGAGCATCGTACCGGCGTGCGGTCGTGTATCACTACTGCGTGATGCACGTTAAAGACCCCAGGCTAGCGGTTGCACTGCACTGGGTAAATTGCTCATCTACAGCTGGAAGACTCGTCGCCCGTTGAGGCAGGTCAAGTTCTATGCTGTATAAACATACACACAATCCAATTCTTTGCATAGCCACAGAAAGCTGTCTCGCGGCGAGAAGTTTGGGTATCGCTGTCGGAATTAATAGATCGATCTCACCATGCATTCGCCGCATGCGCGAGGCCGCCATAACTTTAGTTCACGGGAGGCAACGTTACTAAAACACTCAGTTGGGAAACTGCCACAGAGACTTATCTGAAAAAGTGGCCCCGATCTGTCCCTGCGCACCGAGCTAATGACGAACACGACGCCGCCAATTCTCCCGCAGTGGCCACTCGAGGAACTGTACGCTACTTCTATTTTGGCTTTAATCGGCCATTTTGGAGCCGAAGCAGATACAGCGGACGAGGTTACAGGGGTGCCACCCCCGTCTCCCCAGCGGACGCGCCGCGACTTACTACCGAAGTTAAAATACACCTAGGTCGGGACGCGCTACCTGAAAGCACCGCTGAGGCATGGTTGTATAAAAACAATATTAATTGTGCCGCAAAACCCTGCAAACTAAAGGTTTTGAAAACATCACGCGCCCATCATTTTGTACTAAACTCCAATAAATTTCATACAAAAAGAGTATTTTTCCTTTGTTTTTACGCAAAAACATGCTATGTAAAAGCTCAAGGTAACCACAGTACAGACAAATGACAAAGCGTGGCGCTGTTGTCGTATTTAGCTCGCTCGGTCTCGGTGGACGCCAGTGGCCCAAGTTTCGACGGCGAGTTTCCCAACTGAGTACAGGAGGCAATCGGCAGTGCACGAGCCTGCTTGTGCCCTGCACGAGCAGAGCTGCAGCGAGGTTGTCGCACGCGCAGAAAGGACACCGAAAGTTTCTCGTTTCGGCAGCTCTTGTTTTCTATTTAGACGACACCGGAAAGTTTGCGTTTATAGAATGATTGAAGAGCACACTAACTCGCATTCAGTTCATTATAAATATTATACACTGCATAATGTTTGTCTTGCTGGATGTTGTAAATAAAATTTCCTAACCAAATCTATCTTAACGGCATTCAATCCGCCGCATACGGTGGTGGTAAACCCATATACAATATTAAAAAAAAGAACTTTTTTTTGAACTTTTGGTACATAGTCCGAGGCTCCGAGCCCACTCCAGCCAGATGGTCTCACGTTACAGCGCGAAGAAGGCGAACTCCCGTGGCGTAACAGGGGGTGCGCGGGGTGGTTCCCGTTTCGACTCATTCCGAATTCAACCTTCCCGTTTGTACCTCCCGTTTCGACCCGGCTCAAAACGACCTTCTCGTTTCATTTTTCCCCATTTCGCCCTATCCCGAAACAACCTTCCCGCTTCGGTCATCGTTCATTATCAATTGGGTCGGTTCGTTTGTATTGTTCGTAAACAGTTGATTAGGTTCAAGTGTACAATGTCTGTCCTCCTTACTCACCTCACCTCTCCCTAAACAACCTAGGACACATGGCACTGTAAGATGAACGCTGTGTCAGGGAAGGCTCACCCGAACATTTACAGCTTCATCGATCTGACCAAACGGGATGAGGCCTTGACAAGGATACCTCTGCAGCAGCTTGCAAATGGCGGTGCCGTGCGGGCCACGGGACAGCCGCGAACTGTCAAAATCTGATGGCCAATTCCACTGCGCGTTTTGGAGCGCGCCGGGATCAGTTGACTAGATCCGGACTGGAGCAGACGATCCGAACGGGGTCGCGCCGCCTACGGATCCCCAGAGGAACATGACCACTGCTCTGGGATCGGCGGATTCCTTCCCGTCATTCAACTGCCCGGGAATCCCCTTTCCGCGGCCGCCGCGGTCGTTTAGAAGACGTTTTCGCAATCGCCGCGCTAACACGTGTTCGACGCACGAGCGGCAGGAATGGCTCAGGCGCTTCTAGCAAAGATTGCCGGAATGCCCGTAGCGTCGGCAAATACCTTCTCTTCTCCTTCCTGGAAAACGAACCGGCTGCCGAGCCAAGGGGTAAGCAAGCGGCCATTACGAATTCTTCTGATGTCGAGAAAATCTAGGAGCCCAGCCCGCGACGTGCTTCTTCTTCTTCTGAGGCGAGATGGGCGAGATCAGGCGAGATGCCCCACGAGAAAGGAAGTCACGTGTGTGCGCCGAGGGATGGCCCGGCTGGCTTCCGGTTGAATCCGCTGAAATCGTGGGAGCGACTTTTCTCGGATCCAGATCGAGATGTGGAGCGGGAGCTAATCCAAAACGACCAGTGAAACACGTCGGTCTCGATCCCGATCGCCCAGTGAAATAGGCTCGCTCCAGAAAAGTCGATCCCGGCGCGCTCCAAAACGACCAGTGGAATTCGCCATAAGACTTCATTATTGTAGAGAGCGCGACACTGTTAGCGCGAATAAGGTTGGTTTTCGCTGTTTGACACAAAGAATCAAAAGACTGCCATCAATTGTATTTTTGTGCTGATTGTATATTTTTGGACTTTGTCAAAGCATTTGATAAAGTATTGCATAAACCACTACTTCATAAATTAAGTACCCTTAATAATGATCCTTCATTACTTTCCTGGATTCGTGTTTTCTTAACTAATCGCTTCAATTTGTATTCGTAAACGACTGTTCCTCCCCTTTAGTACCTGTAACATCCTGAGTCCCCCAAGGATCTGTATTGGGCCCTCTTCTTTTTCTGATATTTATCAACGACTTACCCTCCTGTGTTACATCTTCAGTTGGTTTGTTCGCCGATGACTGTGTTTTATATCGTGAAGTGACTAATGATCATTTTGTGTTTTTTCTTCAATCTGATTTGAACCGTATATCTGAATGGTGTAACAAGTGGAATATGAAGCTTAACTAACAAATATGAAGTAATATGGGTCTCCCGAATGACTGCTAATGTCTCATGCTACTACCTTTATCATACTTCTCTACAAGTGTCGTCTTACAAATATTTAGGCGTTAATATTTCATCTAACTTATCTTGGGGAACTCATATTCAGTATATAACGAATAATGCTAACCGTTCGTTAGGATTCATTGAACGAGACTTCTCATCAGTTCTTTTATCCCTGAAGCTGCTATGCCTCTTATAACTTTGGAACCCTGGCACTAACGTATTGATATCGGCTCTTGAAGCAATTCAGAACAGATCTGTTCGTTTTATCCTAACTAGTTATCACCGCACTGCCAGTGTAACATCAGTGAAACTAAGTTTGAACCTCCTTAACCTTGCATTACGTCGAAATCTTAACAGTTTGTGTCTGTTCCACAAACCTTATTACCATAATCCTCTGCTACGTGACAAGTTACTAACACCCCCCTTTTACATATCATCACGTCTCGATCATCCACAGAAGATGGCCCTTCCTCAATGTAACACTACAACTTTTTATAATTCATTTATACCTCAGACCATGGTCTTATGGGACCACCTTCCAGCGTCTGTGGCATCCCTATTCGATTTCATCGCTTTTAAACAATGCCTTAACAATGTTAACTTTTAGCATTTCATTATCACGTTTTTTTTTTTTTTTTTTTTTTTTTTTCTTTTTATTCTTATGATTGTTGTTTGTTTGCTTTTGATGCCTCCTTGTAACCCACTCCCCTCTGCAATGCCCTCGGGCCCTGAGGGTATTTGAAATAAATAAATAAATAAAATATAATTAGTGTCTTTGAAAGTGCTCATTTGTGCCCCTAACCTAAGCGGTACAATTTGCTACCTTCTAATGCCATTTCGAGGCAAAATTCGAAAAATTGTAAACATCGTGTTCGCGGTAATCTTGTCGTGCAGTCTAGATAGTCTGTTTTATAGCTACAGATTTTGGGGACCATCTCGAAATAAACGTTTTAAGTAATTCAAGCAAAAATATATTTCGTTGAAGCTTTTCTGAAAGCGTTGTATATTTTAAGAATATGTTGACAAGCAAAGTATTTCACAACGTAACTAAATAGCTCGCCTGCACCTTTGCATCAATTGCGTTAACATCATTTAGGGACATATTCTTAAGCAGAAAAGGTGCGCAAAGCAGGGTTAGAACGAAGAAGACTTTGCGCGAAGTGGTTCAGATGTGCGGGGCGTCATACGGGACGGGCTCAAACGTAAATGGCGTTTCGGCTACGGGTTCAAATAAGAAGAGCGTTTCGGAAACGGGTTGAAACGGAACAAGTTCAAACGGGAAGGTCGTTTTGGGAATGGGTCGAAACGAGACGGGTTCAAACGGGAAGGTCGTTTCGGGAAAGGGTAAAAACGGGATGTGTTGAAACGGGAATGGCTTGTTTCGGGCTACACAGGGTGCGTGAAGGACTTGTCGTCTAGGTGGAGTTAACAATGCCTGGTGTCAGAGCCACGACCATTCTAGGCCGTGGTTCTGAGGCAACCGTTACCTACATCGCCACTTAGACACATTTGCACGAGAGGACCCTTTTCTTGTACAAAGCACGGATGAAGTTGTTGAGGTGTTTACAGAGGGGTGTCCCAACGCCATCTCAGCCTTTTCTGTGGACGTGGAGGATCTCTATTATTTCATTCCTCATGACGGATTTCTTCTGACTCTTCGGGATCAAATAGATGAGTCAGGAGAGGTCAAGTTTCAAAGTTCTGTGGGCGTTAGCAGCGAATATTTTTAGAGCTATTAGATTTTTATCTTCAGTCTGCTGCTGTCAGTTGCAATTAACGTGTTTTGTTGTTTTGTATAGAAATCGGGCGTTTGCACTGGGTCATCAGTTACCCACGTTATATGTAATATTTTCTTTAGCGTCATTGGAGAAGCGAATTGTGCAAGACCTTGATCATTTGCATGCAGTGAAGGCGTTCAGACATATTGACGAGTACGTTTTAATTTTAGTCACAAATTTTTGGTTGGAAAAGGTTGTTTGGAAGATAGCCGATTTGTTCAAAGGTTCGTAAGGTTGACATGGGAAATTCCCTTGAGTACAACTGCGTTCGTTCTTTGGACCTTATGAATATGTTTCTTGACGACCATGTATGTTGGAAGTATTGTGAAGAAAAAAAAAATTTGTATCTATCGAAAGTGCCCATTCAAACTGGTTAAGAGAGGGATAGCTATATATAACGTGCCTCCAGGCGGCTCTTGCAAAAAGATGCAAACACCAGATGACAAGAAGTTTTTTTACAGCAAGTGGAAGGGTTGCAAAAAGTAGGGCTATAAGAGCATTCTTCCAAAAAATAAAATAAGAAGTACAAACGAACAAATGCATAACGAGACAAAAAAAAAGTAAAAGACGAGTACACACATTTGAAACATTTGAAACATTTCTTTATTTCCATCAACGATGGGGGAAAACCAAAGGAAAAAAGCTGCTATTTGCAGCTTGACCGGCCCTTTGGTACCCCTACAAGGCAAGCAACACTAACACAGAAAAAAAAAAAAAAAAAACAATACAAGGTATGTTTTAAGTATTATACAATGCAAGAGATATCATTTCTGCCCACTGACATAACATCAATTCCTAATGATGCGATATGATTTAGTAGCTCGGGAAGTGCATGTTTAATTCTTTGACGTCCAAAGTTAGTTCGTGATTGTGGTATATGCCATGGATGTATCTGACGTGTTTGACGAATGGAATCGTGCAAATGAAGGTCCGCAATAGCGAGAAAAGTATCATATTTACCTTTCATGGCAGACTGGAATGTTAATATTAATCGTTGTGGATACATTTTTGAAACGTCAAGTATGGAGTACTTCTCAAACAGTGGCAAGGATGGAGAGGTTGAAGAGACATTAGCTATGGCTCGTAGAGCTTTTTTTTGCAATATTCGAAGCAAGTTTAAGTTCGTTGTGCCGGTAGACCCCCACACTAGGTGCGCGTAGCATAAGATGGGATAGAATAGTGATTTAAAAAGTTGAATTTTGACACTTGTGGGTAAAATGTTTCTATATTTATTTAACACACCCACTATTCTAGAAAGTTTAGTGCGAACGTGTCTAATATGGTCGTTCCAAGACATGTTATAAGAAAAAAATACACCAAGAGTTTTTACATTTTCACCATATTGAATAATATCAGTGCCATATTTCAGAAGAGAGGATGAGGTTGCTTGAGTTCTGGAATGTAGTTGGAATATTATAGCCTTGCTCTTGCTAGCATTTATATGAAGGGAATTGTTTATGCACCAGGTTTTTAATTTTGAAAGGACATTATTTGTTTTGCTGATAAGACGTTCACTATTTGAATCAGAAATGATCATACTTGTATCATCTGCATAAATAATAAAATCTACATCAGAGTCAATAGCAACTATATCGTTTATATAAAAAAGAAATAAAAGGGGACCTAGAATGCTTCCTTGGGGAACACCGCAATTAATGTTAAGCAAAGAGGACCTATGCTCGTTTATGGAAACATATTGGCAACGGTTCTCAAAATATGACCTTAACAATGAAAATGAAACTCCCCGAAAGCCATACGAAAATAGCTTGTCTAAAAGTATACCATGGTTGATGCAATCAAACGCTTTACTAAAGTCAAGGAAAACGCCAATCGTTGTTAACTTTTTTTCTAAAGTATCTAAAATAATTTCTTTTTGGTGCAAAAGGGCAGACTCGGTAGACCTAAATTTTCTAAACCCAAACTGAGATTCTATTAATACATTATGATGATCTGAGAAATTTGTGATCCTTGAGTGCATAAGCTTTTCTAAGGCTTTTGAAAAAATAGGAAGAATGGATATTGGACGATAGTTCCCCATACTATTTCTATCTCCTGCCTTAAACAGTACTGTTACTTTTGCTGTTTTCATGCCTGTGGGAAACACACCCGACGAAAGAGCAAGGTTATAAATATGTGTTAAACAAGGCACAATGAGGTCGACAACAAATTTCACGGGTTTAATGTTTATACTATCAGCATCGCAACTGTGATTGTTGCGTAAATTATTTATCGTCGAAAAAACTTCATATTCATCGGTAGGATAAAAAAATATAGTATCACAAACTCTAGGTATATTTTGTGCTGCATCACTGCAGTAGGTACTAGACCCAACGTTCACAAAATAACGATTAAAAGCATCTGATAGTTCAGAACCGCACTTTTCCATCCCATCAATAACTAATTTTTCTATTCTATCATTGTTAGTATTTTTGCCCAAGAGAGCATTAAGTCTTTTCCAAAGCAAGTCAGGATGCTTCATACATTCAAAATCAAAAAGTTGGTTATAATAGTTTCGCTTTGCACGCCTCAAATCTGCGTTCAGGTGGTTTCTCAGTAACTTAAATTCTGCTAGTTTGACCAAGTCTCGCGATTTTAAAAATGCTTTATATAAGCGATCTTTGGCACGCATTGATTTTAAGTGATCTTTAGTAACCCAGGGTTTCCGGGCACGTCTATCGGTTCTAACCAATCTTAATGGAAATGAGGACGTATAAATACTTTTAAAAACCTCAATAAATTTGTCGTAAGCTTTATTTATATCCTTTATGCCTATTATACTGCTCCAGTTCGCGCTCTCAACGTTTCTTCTAAACGCCTGCAACGTTTTATCGTTAATGCTTCTAATGTATCTGGTGGGTTGAAGTTTATTGACCTTCGTTTTAGCTGTAGCGTTATGTTTATGAATCAGCATGAATATGGGCAAATGATCACTCAAATCTAAACACATTACTCCAGCAGTAATATTTGAGCTATCGTGATTGGTAATAAACATGTCAAGCAAGGAGGAACATGACGCTGTTATACGCGTGGGAAGAGATATGACATTCTGAAGATTATGTGCAGACAGTAATAAAGATAACTCCGACTGATTACGTGATAGATCAAGAAAATCAATATTTAGGTCGCCTCCAAGGATGAAATTGCATTTAACTTCCGTCATAGAGCTAAACAACTTTTCTAGAAATTCAAAGAACTGGGACACATTTCCATTTGGTGGGCGGTAAACAACACAATACACTTCAAGGTTTTTACGTATGCATAGTACTTCATAATGATCTGTAATGGCTGAGTATTCGGATACAATCTCAAAACCTGTGTTTGATATCAAGATGGATACACCACCACCACGGTTTTGTTTGCGGTTCAGATAAAAGTGTTCATATCCCGGTAAAAGAAAAACATCGCTGTCATCGCTGTACCAGGTTTCAGTGAGCATGATGATATCGAACATTGGTTCAAACGTGTTAAAAAGTAAAAAGAGGTCATCGGTTTTAGATCGCGCTGACCTAACGTTAAGGTGAAAAAATTTGAGACATTTCTTATCAGTTTTTCCAAACAACGCATTCACTTCGTGAGGGTGGTAAAAGCAATTTTGCACCGCCATCGAGAATTATGAAGTTATACAAAAATACAGCAGTCATCGAAATATTCTACGCTAATTCCTAATTTTTTCAACATCACCCAGGCAAGTAATTTTAAGTACATCTGACGTCGTATCTTTACGCGCAAATATTTTGCCACCAGAGCACCACACAAACTTCCACCCAACCCTTCTTTTCTGCGCGATAGCCGTTCCCAGCAGTTTTTTGTTCAAGCCTGTCAAGTGTTCGTTTACATAAACCGGTGACTCGGCTCCGCCAAACTCGAGGGATGCAGTAGTGATCCGTTTTTTTTTTTGGCCTTTTCCAAAATTGTGTTCCTTTTTGAGCGCTGGACGAAGCGAACAATTATGTTCTTTTGATCTGGCATAAAAGTGGCGACGCGGTGGCAGATGTCAATGTCCGCATCCGCCACTGGTTCATCAAGAAGGGCGCCGATTCTCTTGATAACATCAGTCACATCGCCCTCGCTTGGTACCCCCTTGATTTCGAGATTGTTCGATCTTTGGTACTGCTCTAATTCTTCTACTCTGGCGCCTAGCCTGCAGTTTTCAGCATCGAGTTCCTGGTTCCGTTTCGTAAGGTCTAGTATTTCTTTACGCAGTTCTTTCATGTCGTCCCTTATGACCTTCACTCCATCGCACGTGTCACTACAGAACCTCACGCTTTCTTTCAAACTGCGCAAGTCTGCACGCAGCTCGCGGCGAAGATCCTCCAGCGCCTTAGCTAGTTCTTTGGTTTCGTTGCCCATGTCGGGCCGAGCAAAAAATCGGTAGAGCGCAACGGAAAACACACAGAGGAAAAACAAGAAATAAGTTAGTCCGTAAAAAAAAATGCAAACAAAAGCGATTTACAGGCAGCAGCAACGGCGTTTTGGCGTAATTTTGATTGATTAACAAAAAGGAATGAGCGCAAACCTGTAATATATGAAGGTACGAAGAATAAGCGATGGGCCGATGTGGTGCCGCGCTGCTGCCAAGTGCCGCTGACTTGAGATGGCCCGCTCTTCTAAATGCTGGTCCCTGGCGACGAACAGAGGCAGGACCAGTCACCAGCCGGAAAGGTGATGACGTATCTGAAGCAGGGGCACGTGCGGTTGAATAGCTGAGTCGTCGAAGAGCAGGGCCCGACGGCGATGAAACTGTAATATATGAAGGTACGAAGAATAAGCGATGGGCCGATGTGGTGCCGCGCTGCTGCCAAGTATTATTCTATACTGGCACAAAATATCGCACAATATTAAAAAAATAGCCGGTAGATATGATGTTAACGTTGCTTTCTCGGCCTCTTGTAAACTGTTCAAAATCTGTCCAATGCTGACAAGGCAAAAAAAAAAAATAAAAAGATCTTGTTCTAAGAAACATTTAGTGCAGTATACGGAATGTGTCACGAATGTCGTATATTGCCGCGCGCAGGGGTCACGGACTTGTAGAAAGTTCTCGTTCACTCTTGCTGCGGACATAACTATCGTTCATCCCTGTTTTTGTTGTTCTAGAAAGTGCTTGTTCATTCTCGCCCCGAGCGCGCTACGCTCGAACCTTCTCCGCCGAATCTTCGAGATACTGACTCACTCTAGATAAGAGGCCGCCCGCGACCTTGTCGAGTCAGTCTCGCCCCAGCGCTCGATTCTGCTGACACGCCGACTTCGACGCCCGCGACGCTCTGCTTTCTTCTGTTTCCTTCTTTATTTTTGGCACAAGTTCGCCACATTAAACGTTTATTTATTTCTGTTTATTTCTTGTTTATTGGTCACGACTCACCACCCGTGACATTCTGGTGGAGGTGCGGGGTACCGCATGCCCGTGCAGCGTTCCCCTCCCAGGACCCGCAGTGCAAGCCCGACTCCAAGCTCGCTGAGAAGACCACTCAGCGCGGAACCTGAAACTCGGACCAGCCGCCGCACGAAGGGAGAGGATCCGGAGTACGGTTTGCTCCTGGATAAAACCAAGCCGAAGAAGACGACGATGGACAACCAGTCGCAGGCCCCCGCCGCTCCTGCCGTCGTCTACCTACCCGTCGCTCCTCGGATACCGGCTCCGTTCCACGGCGAACTCCACGAAGACGTTGAAGATTGGATCGACCAATTCGAACGCGTCGCCCACCACAATAGCTGGACCAACGAGCAACGGCTGCAAAACGTGTATTTCTCGCTCGAGGGGACTGCCAGAAGCTGGTACGAAAATCACGAGTCTTCATTGACATCCTGGGACATTTTCAAGAGCCAGCTGAAGGCGACATTTGTCAACCAGCACCGCCGAGAGAGAGCCGAAGACTTACTGCGTACCAGGACTCAAGGCCCCAACGAGAGCATCACCGGCTTCGTGGAGGATGTTCTCCGCCTAAGCGCCCGCGCCGATCCTCAGGCTACCGGGGAGAAGAAGCTGCACCACCTAATGAGGGGTGTGAAAAGCGAGATTTTCGGCGGTCTCATCCGGAATCCCCCAACAACAGTCGACGAGTTCATCACGGAGGCGACAAATATGGAACGGGCCTTGCTAGCCCGCGCCACACACTACCAACGACACCCTGGTGTAACTACTCTAGCGACATCTGGATCCGACCTGGGCACCACCCTCCCCGACATCCGTGACCTTATCCGTGAAGCCGTCCGGGAGGAGTTGAAGAAGTTGCTACCTGCTGCCACAAGCCTGGATACGCCCTCAGTCGCCGAGATTGTCCGGGAAGAACTTCAGCAGGCGCTGCAGCCAGAAGTTCTCGCCAGCGCCGCTCCTGAACCACCGAAGCTGAGCTACGCCGCAGCTACCCGACGACCACCGCCCCCTGCTCACCCATATACGGCGCCACCTCGACGTGAACCTCTAGCGCCGCAGTATTCACGACGCCATGAAGATCGGGCGTACGTCCGCCCAGAACAAGCTGCTCCACGAAAGACCGACGTGTGGAGGACGGCCGATCGACGCCCGTTGTGCTACCACTGCGGGGAGGCCGACCATGTATACCGTCGTTGTCCCTACCGGCAAATGGGCCTGCGTGGGTTCTACCCGAACGACCCACGCCCGAGGTACGGCGAACGCCCTCACGACATCGAGGAGTACCTCCGACGTTCCCCCTCCCCAGTGTCGTCTCTCCGCCGTGAAGCCCGCTCCCCATCGCCACGACGTTCAGCCTCCCCAGCGCCACGATCCCGCCGAGAGAGCCTGTCTCCCCTGCGTCGTCGGGAAAACTGAGTGCGGCAACGCCTGGAGGTGACGTTGCCGAAAACGACGGAAGCAAACAGCCTCCAAGAACGCCGGAGCGCTCCCACTCTCTCGACGCCCCGCATTGCACCGACGCGCCTGCAACGGTGTCCAACAACCTAAACGTTGTTATCGATGGCCAAAACGCATCGGCACTCGTTGACACCGGGGCAGACTACTCAGTATTGAGTGGGAGGCTCTCTCGCCACCTTCGAAAAGTCACGACGCCGTGGGATGGACCGCAGATACGAACCGCCGGAGGACACCTCATCACGCCTGTCGGAAGGTGCACCGCTCGCGTCGAAATTCACGGCGAGACGTGTCCTGTGAAATTCGTCATTCTACAAGACTGTTCCAGAGACGTCATTCTCGGCATGGACTTTTTGTGTGAATACGGCGCCGTCATCGACCTTGGAGAAAACAGATTGACGCTGCGGACACCTGTTCCGCCTTCAGAGAAACTCCAAACTGCGTCAGCCGCCGTCCGAGTCGCTGCCGACCACGTGAATCTGCCGCCGCGATCATGTGTTGTCGTACCTGTCGTGACCGATGCAGCTACCCGTAGCGAAGTTCTTCTGGAAGGTAACCTCCAGTTGCTCCTGGGAAGAGGAATAGGCGTCGCACGAGGAGTAGCTGAACTTCAGGATGGCCGCACTGTGGTCCTCGTGACGAACTTCCGGAATGAAACGCAACACCTCACGAAAGGTGCAGCCGTTGGCCACGTCGAGGATCTCCGAAACTCCGCCGAAATCGCCGCCATTACTGATGAATCCTCGCCACCTCAGCAAGACGGTACGTCGCCAGCGCAACTCGACATCGACCCTAAGCTTCCGGACCCAAAACGACGGCAGCTGATTAACCTCCTCGCCGAATACCGTGACTGCTTTGCGACGTCGTCGAAGGTACACCAAACAGCCGTTGCGAAGCACCGCATCATTACCGAGGACGACGCGCGCCCTGTGCATCGATCACCGTACAGAGTCTCCGTTAAAGAAAGGGAGGTGATCCAGGAGCAAGTTCAAGAGATGCTGAACGACGACATAATCCAGCCATCAAGCAGTCCGTGGGCCTCTCCAGTCGTACTGGTTAAGAAGAAGGACGGAACGCTTCGGTTCTGCGTGGACTACCGGCAGCTGAACGCGGTGACGAAGAAAGACGTCTACCCACTCCCCCGAATCGACGACACGTTAGACCGGCTGCGCCACTCTCGATACTTCTCATCGATGGACCTGAAGAGCGGCTACTGACAGATCGAAGTCGACGAACGGGACCGAGAGAAGACAGCTTTCGTCACGCCGGATGGGCTGTACGAGTTCAAGGTAATGCCCTTCGGACTATGTACGGCGCCAGCAACTTTCCAGCGTGTTATGGACACCGTACTGGCAGGACTGAAGTGGCAGAGCTGTCTGGTCTACCTCGATGACGTCGTGGTGTTTTCCAGCGACTTCGACGAGCACTTGCGACGACTCCGAGCTGTTCTTCAAGCCATACGGACCGCTGGACTCACCCTCAAGCCGTCAAAGTGTCGGTTCGCCTATGACGAACTGAAGTTTCTAGGTCACGTGGTTAGCAACGAAGGCGTGCGCCCAGACCCTGAGAAGACTCGCGCCGTCGCGTCATTTCCAGTGCCGACAGACAAAAAGGCCGTGCGAAGATTCCTTGGACTTTGCGCCTACTATCGTCGCTTCGTTCGGGATTTCGCACGGATTTCCGCACCGCTCACAAACCTCACGAAGGACGCCAAAAGGTTCGAATGGGCCGAGGAACAGCAGCAGGCATTCGACGAGCTAAAGCGACGACTCCAGACGCCTCCGGTTCTTGGACATTTCGATCAGGATGCGGACACCGAGATTCACACTGACGCAAGTAACGCAGGACTTGGCGCGGTACTAGTTCAAGTACAAGAAGGCACCGAACGAGTCATCGCCTACGCAAGTCGGACACTGTCCAAGGCAGAGAGAAATTACTCCACGACTGAGAAAGAATGCCTTGCGGTCGTCTGGGCAATCACGAAGTTTCGTCCGTACTTGTACGGAAGCCCGTTCCGCGTAGTCACGGACCACCACTCGCTCTGCTGGCTTGCGAACCTCAAGGACCCGTCAGGACACCTCGCTCGATGGAGCCTCCGGCTACAAGAGTTCAACATGACTGTGGTTTACAAGTCAGGACACAAGCACAGCGACGCTGACTGCCTGTCCAGGGCCCCTGTCGAAACACCTTCCGGCAGCAGCGACGACGATGATGACGAGTGCTTTCTAGGGGCAGTGAACACCGATGACATGGCACGACGTCAACGAGATGATCCGGAGCTGCGAGCCTTAATCGAGCACCTGGAAGGGCGCGGCGGTACCGTACCCCATGTTTTCTCACGAGCCGTGCCGACCTTCACCATTCGACAAGGTGTACTCTAGAAAGAGAACTTCGGGAACAACAACTCGCCGTGGCTGCTGGTAATACCGACCGACCTTCGAGGGGAGATCTTTCAAGCATGTCACGACGACCCGACGTCCGGACACCTTGGATACAGCCGGACACTGGCCCGTATTCGTGAAAAGTATTACTGGCCCAAGCTCCCCAAGACCGTCCACCTGTACACACGATCATGCCACGAGTGCCAGCGACGCAAGAAACCTCCGACGAGGCCGGCCGGACTCCTGCAGCCTATTTCTCCTCCAACTGCACCCTTCCAGCAGATCGGAATGGATCTACTTGGTCCTTTTCCGCCTTCGACGTCGGGGAACCGCTGGATCATCGTCGCCACAGATTATCTCACGCGGTACGCCGAAACGAAGGCTCTTCCTTCGGGGACTGCTGTGGAAGTTGCCAAGTTTTTCATTGAGTCCATCGTCCTCCGGCACGGCGTTCCAGAGGTTCTGATTACAGATCGCGGATCATCGTTCATGGCACAACTGACCCAAGAAATCTTCCGACTCAGCCACACCAGCCATCGTCGTACAGCTGCGTACCACCCGCAGACCAACGGGCTGACGGAGCGACTCAACAAGACAATCGCCGATATGATCTCTATGTACGTCGACGTAGAGCACAAGACGTGGGACGAGGTGCTGCCCTACGTCACGTTCGCCTACAATACGGCGGTTCAAGAGACCACTGGATTCACCCCTTTCCAGCTGGTACATGGTCGGAAGGTAACGACCATGCTGGACGCCATGCTGCCCCATGAGCCATCTCACAACGAGAGCGACGACGCCCAGGCGGTTGCTCAACGCGCCGAAGAAGTTCGCCAGCTCGCCCGACTCCTGATTCAAGACCAGCAACGCGTCGACGCCGGCCGCTACAACCTTCGTCGCAGGGACGTCCACTTCCAGCCCGGAGATAGGGTGTGGGTATGGACGCCCATCCGTCGCCGCGGCCTCAGTGAGAAATTGCTGAAACGATACTTTGGACCCTACAAAGTGCTTCGTCGCCTCGGTGATCTTAACTACGAAGTCCTCCCCGACGGAACGCGCCCATCTGCAAGACGTCAGCCGCGACCCGAGGTGGTGCACGTCGTCCGGCTGAAGCCGTATTACGAACGATAGAACTTTCCACTCTCGTCGACGGGTGAACTGTGAACTGCGGCTCGCGATTCTGCTGCCTTTTTGTTTTGGATTTGTTTTTGTTTGTTGTTTTTCGTTTTGTGCTGCATCGGGACGATGCACTTTTTAAAGGGGGGATAATGCCGCGCGCAGGGGTCACGGACTTGTAGAAAGTTCTCGTTCACTCTTGCTGCGGACATAACTATCGTTCATCCCTGTTTTTGTTGTTCTAGAAAGTGCTTGTTCATTCTCGCCCCGAGCGCGCTACGCTCGAACCTTCTCCGCCGAATCTTCGAGATACTGACTCACTCTAGATAAGAGGCCGCCCGCGACCTTGTCGAGTCAGTCTCGCCCCAGCGCTCGATTCTGCTGACACGCCGACTTCGACGCCCGCGACGCTCTGCTTTCTTCTGTTTCCTTCTTTATTTTTGGCACAAGTTCGCCACATTAAACGTTTATTTATTTCTGTTTATTTCTTGTTTATTGGTCACGACTCACCAATATGAGATACCTGTTAGCTGCGGGAAAGTTGTCAAACTGGGCGCTGCTTTTATAATAGAGCACGATAACAATGCCCGGGGAGGGGGGGGGGGGGGGGGGGAGGTGAGTAACCGCTGTAGGCGATATGGCTGTAAATCTGGCTTGGTATCGATCAAATTTGTTTAAGAAAGCAAAATATAAATCCCCCCCCCCAAAAAAAAAAAAAAGATTATTCAGGTTTTTTTTTGGTATTTTTTTTATAAAAAAAGACAGTTGACAATTGTTTTAGCGCGCTACCTACTTACTTACTTAAAAAAGAAGTGACGCTTCAAGTGACGTTTCCCGATGGCTGTTTGTAGGAGTGGTGATTGGTTGTGCTGCGGGTCAGGCAGAAATGTGTGTATATACACGTGAATGTGATGATGACTTTAAAAAAATCGGTTGAGAGCTAGCGTCTGTCCTGTTGTCTTCGTATCGTCTTTGCCTTCGTTTTGTCCATGTTTTTTAAACGTTTCAATTAATATGAACAAACTAGCCGAAACCTAAGTTTTAATGCAGTTTGAAACCGGTTTCCAAATGATTAAATTTAGTTTCATACATTATACTCTTGGCTTCGTTATGTAAAATTTGGTCCAGCATTTAGGATAATTAGAGCCCGAACCATATTGTCACAAATGGCCATTGATGAGGCAACGATACACTGAAGCAAACTAAACGTCTAATAGGGCGAACCTGTGGCCAAACAACATAAGAGATATAGCGGATGATAACAGGCGTCGATGGCGGTGTAACGACAGGATCGAGCGCAGGGAAAGACTGACTTGTACGGCTCCGACGCAGCTTCTTTTAAGCCTTCCCCTGGTGCCGGCCTTGACCCTTCTCGAACTATACATTCTGAACATAAACAAGCTACATGGTTCTCCAGCCTTCATAAATTTTCAACTTACTTAAAGAAAGGTAAAAGGACACGCAGTGCTGGGAATCAAACCCGAGACACCTGCGTGTGAGTCCAGCGGGCTGCCGACTCAACTACGTAAGCTTTTCTTTTTTCTTTTAAGCAAACAGCCAGTGTTAAGACACATTGAAATGCACTAGAAAGCCTGTGTAGCAGGGACTCAAACCAAAAAGTATAACGTTTCAGTTCCGGTGTCGGTTACGGTTTTTGTTTGCTGTGGATATCGGTTTCGTTTCGGTTTCTTACGATTTAAATTTTAAGGGTTCGGTTCCCGGTTACACGTTCCTAAAAACCGGTTAATTTCAGTTTCTCCAATAATTTGTTTTATTAAAATGCTAGACATCCGGTTTATAATTAACGGTTTAAATTTAGTCCCAGATATCCAGCAACGGGACATTCACAAAAGCAAGAACTCAAAAACGTCTTAATAGTTCTAATTGGTAAAACGTTACACACGTTTCTTGCTTCAAAGCTAGTTCAATGCATCTATTTGCATTATATAGTTTGATACCCAAGCATGCAATCACCCCCGTTACTCAGGGATCCATCGCAGTTTATATAATAAACATAAAAATAAGCATCGCTACTTTGTTGTTCGGCAGCGTTTGTAAGCAACCCTCAGAAAGTTTCCACTGCGTTCTGGAAGAACCATCCATACTTTCTGGTCGCTATAGTTAGTTGCAACCTAAGATATACAGAAGAGGCTTCGCCAACGCTGTAGAAAGGAGCAGAACTATAGCCCTCCTCTAGTAAAATACTGCTAAGACGAATATAAGTAATAAAATTGAGAGCAGGGCTAGTTGGTGAAAGTCAAACATAATGTAAATGCAATAGCATAAACCAAGAAATGCTAAGAAGGGGAACGAATAACACTAAAAGCTGTAAACATAAATTCGTTCCTTTCCCTAGCTTCCGTTCTTACACCTACGTCGTGTTTGCTATTTCCAAGCAAATGCATCTGGTTATAGAAGCGCACGCTGCTCGCTGTCCGATCCTGTGACGCTAGAAAAATTGCGCCTTTATATAGCAGCGCCATTTTTCTCTGGGGTTTAGAGGCGGAGCTTCTCCTACAGATATGTTGCAATTAGGGATGTCACGAACTTCCGTCGAGCCGGATTTTTACGTCGAACCTCTAGGTTCAACTGGTTCGACGAACCTTCGACATTTTAACCAGGTTCTAAGAAATTCCACTTTCTGGGCAATGTGGCTAGACTTTGATGTAAGCATGCCTAGGTTTGGAGAAAACGTTTCTACGGAATAGGTTGTTTTGTATTATAAAAAGTTACAACCCAACCGAACATACTTCTAATACTTAACTTATGAGTAAATAGCATGTTTATACTTGCTATATTACCAAGGCAACCAAACAGTGCGGCTTTTACTAAAAGTAGAAAGTTTGACTTGATCATTTGGAAATCACCATCCAGTCCAAAGCCAACTGAGCCAGCGCGTCGGGCATGCGCATAACAGTCGAACCCTAATTGAACTTTCCCGACCTTTTCAATAAAAGTTTGAAAACGCCAAACCTGGTCGAACTCGAACCCCAACCGGTTCTAGACATCCCTAGTTGCGGATAAGGAACGTCGGTGGTTTTAAAAGAGCCGAGTTGCATGGACATCTCAGAATTTTAACTTCTTAGTTGATATCCTGAAGGCGACACATACTGAATACATGTAGCGATTGTAGGAGTGTGCAGATTTGGAATAGACTTTTCATTATAAGCTCGACCACTGATTTTAACTAAGTATTCTTTCTCCTAAATTTAGATTTAAACGAAATGTATTAGCGGATGCATCACTCGCTGACGGTAACTCTGTCAAATGGCCACGACATTTTAAGATGGTAGTGACTATATCGACGTCTACTTTCAAAATAATTTCAATATTATTTTGACATCCGTGACGCCACTCCCTGCAGACTTGAAAATTTTTCCAAAGGCAGTGACTATTTCGATGTCCACCATCAAAATATCTTAAACATTATTTCGAGGTCTGTGACGTTACTTCCGTAAAACGTCAAAATAGTAGCTGCATTATTTCGACATCCTCCTTCAATGCAGCATCCGCAGCAGTGGTAGCTGTTTTGTGGTTTCGTTCTGTTTAGTTTCTGGTGATAACATCGGTGATGCATTGGCGTCTTGACGGATAGTTTCGGTACTGGTTGGCAGTTGAAATGTCTTATTCAGCATGTGTGTGGGACTAGCTCGACAGTTTATCTCTTCGGACGTGACACGGCCGGTGGCGATGTTCTGAGCGTTCTGAGGTCGCATCTCGGCACGCGACTCGCTTAAATTTTTTTTCATTTACAACAGAGGTGAACTGCATATCCCTCTGTCTTCCCTGCACGTAACAAATGTAAGTGCGTACACTACGTAACACTGAGAAATTCGGCACGCTTTTTGTGCCTCCATATCGTGCAAGCACGTCTTCGTTGTAGGGTCGTATCATTGCAGTCTCGCTTTGCATCTGACTCCCGCCCTGTTTTTAAACGGGTTTCATGAGTTCATTCTTTATGTTAGATTTTCTGTTTAATTCGTGTATAACGAGCTAGTTAACTACGAATTGATCCGAGTGTTAAATAATAGGTTGTGACCGCAAACATTCCCTCCTCGATATTTCTTGACCAGTGCGAATGAACAAAGGTTCTGGCGCGGTTGTACGCGATACACCAATTTTCCAATCAACTGCAAAGTTCGTGAAATGGAATTCAGCTCCGTTGTCTATGTAAAGCACGTAAAACAGACACCTAAGACTGCTTACGTGTACGAATGCGAGAGCATTCCTACATGCAGCGCGCCACGTCTTTCTATCGCACGCGGCCTCCTGCAGTGACATCACGTTGCCCCACTGCGCAGGCGCGGCGAACCCTGCCGGCTTCACGACGGCTTCCGTGACGAAGCATTGCGTTGCTGTGCTTTTCTTCGTGTTTTATTTCTGAAGCGCGTCCGCGTTGACTTTGAGTGCACCCGCCGGTTTCTGTGACGAGACATCTGCGTTGCTGTGCTTTTTTTTGTTTTATTGGGATTGGGCCAATGAGAATTTGGGTGCCGCTTCACTCAGCCAATGGGAATTTAGGTGCCGTTTCGCTCAGCCAATGGGAATTTAGGTGTCGTTTTTTGGCGGCACCAAAATTTCGCCGGCACCTCCATGAGACATTAAATACTTTCGCCTTAATAAATCATAAAAAGCAGCGGTGCCGCATTTTGTCACAACCAAGCAAACTTTACTTTTGGCCTGATAGCTGATGTACTTCGAGAAGGTCTTCTTGCATTCCAAATCACTTAAAAGGTCATAAAAACAGCATTACATTTATTTTCGGAAAATGCGTGTCAAACCGCGACGCTGCCTGCAAGTGAGATGACATTTGTTTGACCATCACCTCCGATTGCTAGCCAGTCCGAACTCCAAAGATCAAAAGTCTTAAGTATGAAACGTCAAAATATTGAAAAAAAAAAAAAAAATATTGTGGCGGAAGGCTTCGAAATGTTTTTGAAGATAATTTCAGATCTTCAGGAGCTGGCGTCACGGACGTCAAAATAATATTTTAAATTATTTTGAAAGTGGACGTCGAAATAGTAACTGCCTTCCAAGATCCCTCGTCAAGGTCATTTTGAGAAAAACTAATATTTTTATTTTTTTTTTCGTTAATATCGGTTAACGGTAAATAATTTACGGTTACAATTACGGTCTTCATAAATTTCTAATAACGGTTTCGTTCCGGTTACGGTTACTGAAAACATTTCATTAATATACGGTTTTCGGTTTCAGTATCGGTTGCGGTTTGAGTCCGTGCTTTGTAGCCCATGTTAAAAATTTATCATTTCGAGAAGGCACTTAAAAAGGCCTAGCCACTCGGGCTTAGGCTCGCTGGTGGCAAACACACGTTCTGCTTGCTTGACAAGGTTGAAAAAATAGAAGCGGACTTCTTGCGCCTTGGGGTCGGCATGCCGCACTGCCATGCGCCACCCCCATATGCTATACGAAGGCAGAGCAGAAAAACAACATGTCAAAAGGTACGCAGTCGTCGTTAGTTTAATTAAAAAAACGAATGCTATATGGGGTAATTGGCAGTTCTTTCTAAAGAGAGAAACCGAAGCGGTTCTGTATTTGAAGAAAAACACCTAAATCGCCATTATTCGGCCTCCAGGATCATGAATATCAAGATTATTTTTCAATTTGGTGCACGGAGATTGCAGAAATTAATTTTTAAAGTACCGTTGAAGCCCCGCCCCTTCTGGGGGCGTGACGCCACATTAGCAGTTTTCAGAATCTGGGCTCTCGCGCATATCTTCAGCACCTATCAAAGCTATGCACGCGCACTCTTGCTATTTTCAAAAGGCTCAGAAAGAGACGTCACGACTGGTGCCAGTGCGGGGGAATATGCCTGGCAAGCTTGCAATCGCACGCGCAGCACAGACTAGCGACGGACGCTTGGCGGCCCAAATATCCTACTATGACGTCACGCCTGGTCGGAAGTTTTTCGCCTTTTTCTCGCGTTTAGTAACATCTTCGAGGAAAACAAAAGAGACATTCAGATTCACGGGATAAAAATACTTCACAATTCACCTCTAACTCGTTTAGTTTCAAGGTGTGTTTCAGTTTCCCTATAAGCGTGCGCTGGAGCACATTCCAGAAAAATACGGCGTCCAAGCAAAAGATAAAAACATGTTCAATTGGCTGAGGTTGCTTACATAACAAACAACTCATAGTCCACAGTACATAAATGCCCCTTCCCAGGCACGTAGCCAAGGGGCGGCCCATGGGGCCCGGCCCCCCCCCCCCCCCCCCCCCCGAAATTTTCGATTTTGCTGGGACCTCCTCTCCCCCCTCCCCCTTATACAGCATTTTGTCATGAGCGGCGCCCCCCCCCCCCCCCCCGAAACAAAATCCTGGCTACGTGCCTGCCCCTTCCCCTTAGCCAACTCGGCTACGTAAGCACGCTGCATTATATAATTACTCCATACTGAAGGACCGACTCTCCCAGCGCCTGGTGCACCCAAAATCTCAGAGCCATAGCAGTTGTGAATCGGATGCGGCGTATGCACGAACTCATCTCTGTTACTTCACTCCGCGGTGGTGGCGCGTCGGACGCACTTCCGGTCCGGGGCTGTGGGCGGAAGTGCCCATGTGACACGTGTATCCCTGCGTTGTTTTGAAAGGAACCAGACAAAAACCTGCCTTCTCGTCAAAATGCTGCGACTAAGGCTGTACCAAAAGTGTCGAGAAAGATTTGAAGGTCAGTTTTCATGCGCTCGGTTCGTCCGAGAACGCGGATATGTGCCGTGAAAAGGGAGAACCAAACGCCGTCGGACCACGATTGCTTGGGCGGGAAGCATTTTGGGTTGAATTCAGGCATATACTTCTGGTCATCAAATTTATTTGTTTTGTTCTGAAATGAGCACCGGAAAATAAAATCGTCAAGTTGTACGGACCACCTGCGGACTACGTTCAGTGCGTCTTCAACTTCAAACAGCCGTCTGATCGTTCGAACTGTCGTCTGTTCTTTCAAACGTTTCTGCCATGTCGTCTGCTCTTATAGAGGACACCGGCCCGTAGACCAAACGTGGGCCTGGTACTTGCGATAAGAAGTAAGTGCAGGCCTCAAAAGACTTAAGTTTGAAGGTTGGTAAGCAGGCTGGACATAAACAGTAGATACAAGGAGATGTTAATCATTGTCACCCGTGGCCATCACCGACTTGTTATGCCTGGTTCACTTGGTTAGATTCTGCTTGCGATTTTCAGTATCGACGTCGACATCTCAGCTACGGTTCACGCTTTTGCAGTCCGAGCGCCGTCGCAACTGAAAATTGCGAGCGAAATCGCATCATGCGAATCAGGCTTTAGCGTACATTCTGCAGCGTACACGCGGAATGAATCGCCGCATGTCAGATGATTCACGCCAAGTTTTGCGGTGTAACGAGCCTCGGTAGTTTCGCTGGCGCCGCTCAAGTAGTCAGACATCGTTAGGAGTACGTAGAATCAACCATTTCAACACCAAAGAGAGCGCGGGGACTCACACCGACGCCGGCAACATCGCATTTCAATGGTTTGTTTATGGGCGACGGCGAGCTTCTTGCTCACACCCTCATCGCGCATGCGCGGCGCCGGTGGCGTCCGCTAGGGGCGCTTCGGGCGCTCCGGTTTGTTTGTATTCATGAGTTGGTGTATAAGATAGGCAGACACTGCTGGAAGGCGCATGGGTAAGTAATCAATCTGTGCGTTATACCGGGTGTTTTTGCGAAGACTTTCAAAAATCCTAAATATTAGGGCGATTGAAAAAAGAAGAAACTCTCTTCGGGAACAAACTACCAGCCACGGCGGACGTCAGGAACTGCCAAAAACCTACTAATTAGCCAGATAATTAATTAAAACTTGTCAATTAACTTTTTAATTAGTGGAAATAGACATATGATTCCAATTAGAAAGTTGCTGAGCGTTATTGAAAACCACTAAATCAGTCATTTTCAGAAAGACTTTAAGCGCTTGAGAAGAGTAGTAGCGTACTAAAATTACCACTCGTGGAGCAGGTACAAGGCTGGGGCTAGATAAGAGGCGGAAAAATCGCGCGCGCGCCTTACCGCAACCGCTAGCCTTGTACCTGCTCCACGAGTGGTAACTTTAGTGCACTACTACTCGTCTCACGCGCTCAAAGTCTTTCTGAAAATGACTGATTTAGTGGTTTTCGATAACGCTCAGCAACTTTCTAATTGGAACCATATGTCTATTTCCACTAATTAGAAAGTTAATTAACAAGTTTTAATTACTTATCTGGTTACTTAGTAGGTTTTTGGCAATTCCTGACATCCGCCGTGGCTAGTAGTTTGTTCCCGAAGAGAGTTTCTTCTTTTTTCAATGGCCTTAATTTTTAGGATTTTTGAAAGTCTTCGCAAAAACACCCGGTATAATAGATATTCATAAAAATAATTAAAAAAATGTGTTAATAACACATGTTCTATAATTTTGAACTCTTGTGAAAGATTATCAAGGGCAATTGTTCTTCATTCGAGTATTGACAGTCGCGTACCAAGGTCAGCAAGCTGGTATTCGATATACTTTTTGTTTTGTTTCATTTTGTTCACAGATTTATTGAAACCGGCCCGTTTTTTTACAATTTTTTGTGGTGAGCGGGTACTGGAACTTTGCCATAGAACCACCAATTCCGCCAAAAAAGGCTCGGACCCAGCGCTCGAATGGGACCGAAAAGTGGAGCCCGGAAGGGAGACGGTGTTAGTTTCGTTGCCTTCGGAAAGCAACATTAGTGATCTTAAGTTTCAGAACATCCATGCATTGTAAACAGAAACACGCGTGGGCATGGGAACACAAGTGGAATATGTTGCTAGTTGTTTTAGCTTGCAAGGAGGGCAGTTCAGCGAACGTATAACGAGAAACAAAGCGCGAAGCACCGCCTCTTTTCTCCCATCTTCCTCCCGGGGGACTCTCCTCCCCGTCCCTGAGTGAGTACACGGCCGCCGAACAAAGCGTGGGACACGCGCGGGAGAGTCCGTGAGCCCGCTCAAGGATGTCACCCAAACCGGGGAAGGAAACCTCTACAGTTGGAGTCTCTCATCGCCTTCTCCAGTCTTGGTCTACGGTGCTGGGAAAAACGTCTTGAGCATGCGCCGCAACTCCCTGCTGCGGAATATCAGGCGCAGCCGATGCGTCCAGAGTTATAAAAATAGGTTTTCTTTCTCGCGCCAGCCGTGATAAGCGCCGGAAAGGTGTAGAAACTGCTCTCGTTGGCCCGTGTACAACACTGTAAAAAATAACTGTGTAAAAAAACAGAAAAAGCTTGGCAAGTTTCTTGCCACGAATTTTCTGTTTTCGTCTGTTTCCCTGTTATCATACTTTCCGTTAAAATCATAGCATTTCCTGTTCTTGGCTTTTCTGTAAAAAAACTACACTTTCTGTTGTCAAATTTTGCGAAAAACCGGTTTCTGTTAAAACAAAGAGTGTCTGTTCTGGAACTTTGTAAAAAGATCGGCTTTCTGTAGTCGATTATTTTGAAAACACCGGCCTTTGTTAAAAGAAGGATTGTCTGTTTTGGAACTTTGTAAAAAAATCGACACTCTGTTGTCCCAATTTTGCGGGAAAATGATTTCTGTTAAAAGAATGGTTGTCTGTTCTGGGACTCTGTAAAAAGATCGACTTTCTATTTTTAAATGTTGTTTAAAAACAGTTTTTTTCGAAAAGTAAACAGAGTTTCTGTTCTGGGACTCTGTAAAAAGATCGACTTTCTATTTTTGAATATCGTGAAAAAAAGTTTATTTTGAAAAGGAAACAGAGTTTCTGTTCTATACCTTTGTAAAAAGACAACTTAAAAAGATTTTTAACAAGAAAGTTATTTTTCATTAAAACATGTAACAGAGTTTACGTAATAAAAATAACTGTCCCACAGCATCGAGAAAAAATATGTCAAGCCCGAGTCCTACTAGAGCGACATAAGCAACAGCCGACACAGAGAAAACACGATTGCATGCAGCATCAATGCAAAGCGAAGTTTGGCAGGCTTGCATTCAGTCATGCCTCGTTCACGGAGCACACTGAGCTCGGGAACGAAGCTCGAGTGATTCAAGCCTGCCAAAGATAACACCTGTGTGAATGCTGGAGGTTTCTCAGAGCCGGCTGTTGCTGTCTGTCGCCTTTGCGGGACCAGTACACAAAGAAACATGTACTACAACAGAAAGTGACAGGGTAATGTCAAATTTTCTTGTAAGGTAGCGCATATACTTACTCGCTACCGATTATCGACATATTCTTAAACATTTACACTTGTTTTAACAATGCCTCCATTATTATTTAGTCTTTCTCTATTGCTGAGTAAGGCGCTGAATTCCAGTCCTGTAAAAGTCCTTGCTTCGACTTGGCAGATTGGCATGCAGTTCCAGATCATCAACATCCAGAAAGTGGCATCTTCCGAGTGCATTTGTTAACTACCTTTTGTTTCGCCTAGACTAGGACTACATTTCTCGGAAGACAAGCCGACACTGCACACGAGTCTCGAAGTAGGAGTAACGACCTCTACAGGGGCGGAATTGAGTTTTACTTTGCAATGTGAATGTGAAGAGTTTGAATAGTTATTGATAAATTACTAACTGCCTGTGAGAAACATGGCAATAATTTATTTGATGAATAAATACGCTATATTTTGCGACAAAGCATTTTGAGGCCTTATAGTTTTATACCTGCCCTTGTACATTGTTACCGCACCCTGCATACAGAATACGGCAATAGTTACTGTATTCTGTAGACGTGTGAAAGAAACATGTTTTCAAATTGGGCTCATCAACCAACATTTTGCAAGCTTCAAAAGCTCGCAGGCTTGCAGCTTTTTAGAGGGTTATTTTTAATTAGCCGAAATTCAAATTAAGTATAATGTTTCTGAGATCAACTTGAGAACTCTTTTTTTTTTCTGTGGCACAGAAATGTCAGTGAGATCAAATATTCCAGATGACTTGAAATAAACCACTGATTATTTTGGGAACACGCCATATTTACACCTTCCCTACCTTCCTGGACTTATTAACGCCGGGATGTTCGCGATGAAAGAAGTCGTCAAACTTGTTAAAGAAAGAAAACATGAGATATTGTAATATTGGTAAATAACCACTTTATTTCTTGCATTCGCCACGCTTTGGCTCTGAACAGATGGCTTGTCTTCAACAGACTATTAGAAACTGCAGTTTTATTTCTTAACTTTGGCCCGCTTGGGGCTCAAACTAAATGGAATTTATTGAACATACCTACTTCGACTCTTAACTCTGCCCTCTTGGGCTCTTAACGATACACTTCCTGAGTATATACCTGGTATTCTTTTTATGGACAAAAATATTGAAGAGAACTTGCACCAGGGAAATCTTGATAGTGCCATTAGTTTGCTTGACTTGGCGGCCACTAGGAACAACAGATGTTTTAATTAACCTTTTCGTTAAAAAAATAAGCGTATAGTTACAATTAGAAACTTGATAAGCATCGTGAGAAACCACTAAATCATTCAAATTTAGAGACTAGGAGCACATGTATTGTTTCTCTGGCCTGCAAATCTGTCGTGACCTCCAAGTTTTTCCGTCTCATCATCCACATTTTCGCTTTGCCAGGCTTGCGCCTGTATGAAAAGTGGTACCTTTTGTGAAATATCACACTTCGTACGTGCCCCCAATCCTTCTAAAATTAACAGATTTAGTGATTTCCGATTATGCCCAGCAAGTCTCTAAAACTGGTTAATATCATTGTATGCAAAACTATTTTAAAACTTAATTATCGTAAGCACTACATGCCTTATTAAATGGTTCTCTTGACTATGACCAATGGGGTGCCCACCCTATTTCTGTGAGGTGCATAGATTTTACATTAAATAAATGTGAAAACAATGCACGTTCTCCCAGCATTTCTAATGAACAGGTTTAGTGGCTTTCGACTATGGCCAGCAAGTTTCTAATTGCAAGAATATGGCTCCGTTTACTAATTAGAAGTTAATTTAAAATATATGTTAATTAGCCACCTACTTCCACAAACAACTTTGTAGTGCCCGCTAAGTAGAGTAAGCTGATTGCAAAATGAAGTTACCTAATGAAACTTAATGTTTTGAAAACTTGGGGCAGCTAAAACCAAACACCCAGTGTAGTGATGAAAATAATTCCTTGAGAAGGGGAACAAGGACAAAGGACAAACACAAATCTCCAAACACAGCTAGGTGACTGGTGAGCAACCGAAAAAATCCGCCTGGTCCTGGTATCGAACCCGGGACCTCTCCATTACAGGTGGAGCGCTCTACCAACTGAGCTAACCAGGGCTTAGACGTCAATAGAGCAAACGGGTTTTATCAGCTGCCACCAGTCTAACACCAACGAGGGTGAAGCTTGCAATTTAAGGTTATAATTATAATGCAATTACATGCAAGGGTGCAAGCGAGCTGCACAAGAATGATGAAAATAATCCCTGGAGAAGGGAAACAAGAAGGACAAAGGACAAACACAAACCCGTTTGCTCTACTGACGTCTAACCCTTGGTTAGCTCAGTTGGTAGAGCGCTCCACCTGTAAGGGAGAGGTCCCGGGTTCGATACCAGGACCAGGCGGATCTTTTCGGTCGCTCACCAGTCACCTAACTGTGTTTGGGGATTTCTGTTTGTCCTTGTTCCTCTAATCCAGGAATTATTTTCATCATTCTTGTCCAACTCGCTTGCACCCTTGCATTATAATTAAACCCAGTGTAGGGTGGCCTAAATAGTGGTAGGCTGTGAATTGGTACCTAAAAATTAGCTTCTGCACACAGCTATATCAAATTTTACCCAAACATGTATTTTAATGGCACTAGTTATCTTGCAAACGTGCATCTCTATGGTGGGCAACGACACAGACAACCAAGTCGCATCGCCAGTTGACCGCTCGATTCGACCCGCGCCCGTTTTGAAATGAGTCTTCCATTTTATGTGAAATGCGAGTACTCATTTCGCATCGGGCTCTAGCCGCTCACTGCGACTCGGTCGCCTGCATTGGTGCCCGCCATAGAGGCTACAAGGATTCTTGTCCTTATTGCTCACAGAAATGGATCTATGCTTTAGAAGTTCACAAGGTAATGTGCACCACTAGAGTACACGTGGGGTGAAAATTCAGAAGCCAATTTATCCGGTACAATTGACAGCGTACCGCTCTATTTATGCCACCTTTTTATTCCTTCCCTTTGCCTTGCTTGGGCTTAAAGATGACATTTCCGGAACATACCTTTTATTTGAATCAGGAAGGCTTTAAGACTGTTTCAGCTTAAAAGGCATATTCCTCCAGGGAAGCCATCAGCTTGGCAACCGCGGGTGACACACAGTGTTGCTTCTTCTTCTTTTTAAGAATCTTGGTGCCCCTCGGTGGGTTGATGCTTGCAATACCCCTGAAATCAAACAAACATATCTTTTTACTATAGCATTGTTCCCCATGAAACATGTATTATCTAAATACACAGGGAGATTATGGAATGCTGGCCAAAACTTTCCTACAAAAACTATGCGTTAGATAGGAAAAATATGGATGCGATGTTGGTGAGTGCCAACGACCGATTTGGCAGATGTCCATCATATGGATAATGATACATTCATTTCCAATAAGGACACCAAAGTGTTGTGAACCAGATATCTGGGTTGCCGCCATGTTCAAGATGTTTGAACCGCCGGCGGGAATTACGCGCACCGCCACATATTAATAAGTAATGATTTTAGGGAAAAGTGCACCTGGTCGCTTAATAAGGTACACAGGGTGTTACAGTTGTCTGGAACCAAGCTTAAAAAAAAGCGGAGCATTACAGGCGAATGGAACCAACTGCATTTCTTAGCACACGTCTTGCCAGGGCCAATATCTTTTTTTATTGTGCCTAATTAAATAATTACGACTAATAACCTTGTTCTGTAAATATTTAAAGGAAATTAAAGGTGTCGATTGGAATGTTGTAGAGAGCCTGAATAAACACCCAATGGAGGAGTTGCAATGTGGTGCACCTTGAGTGCTTCTTTTATCCAACCCAAAAAAAAAACGCCCACTCGCAGCACACGCGTGCGCTGCGATTAGGGGAGTGCGATGTCATGTGGTATTCTTGGCATTTTGTGGGCGTTTTTTGAAGGCTGGAGAAAAGAACCAGGCAAAGTGTAATATAATGCAAGCACCTCCATCGAGGCCTCTTTAAAGCTCTCTACAAGCTCCCAATTGACACTTTTGCCCTTAAATCAATATTTAATCAATTAGTTTCAATGAATTAGTTTTATCAGGCTCAACAAAACAATACTCTCTTTTGCAAGATGCCTGCTGACAAATACAGTTCGTTTCAATCGCTTAGAGTGATCCCTTTTTGTTTAAAGCTTGCTTGAGAATTAAAACAGTGTAAACGTAAATGAGAACAAAACCCTACTCCCGGACTTGCTGAACAATAAATTGTTCAATGCGTGCCAAGGAATAGGACATTTTGTTTAAGAAAAGGAATTTCTCTAAAATAGCCTTAACAAAAATGCTGGCTAGAGAAGCATGGTAACTGTGTTAATCAGCCATGTTTACATTTCAATGAACACTTGTGTTACTTTTATTCGGGAGTTTTTGTTCCAGGTGTTTGTCTACACAACTATTTCATGTTTCACGTATATCAGTAGAAAAAAATGGTAACCTCTGCCAGTCGATCGACTTATAGAGCCTTCAAAGAGGTAGTTTTGTCGGGCACTTTAGCACCACTTGGAGTGTTCCATCCTGTTTCGCTAGTTTCAGTCAACTAGCTTGTTTCATATTTTACAGATGTGCAATCTAAAAGTGCACGTCTGTTCTTCCATCCCCCTTTAGTCGTTGAAATGTATATTAGTTGTCATTCTCTACAAAATAAACTCAGCTGCTGTGGAGACTTCATACTGTTACCTTTGTTTCTCGCCATCCTAGCATCACAGTGTAAACTAGAATGTGGACAGTGAGAGCATGGGGTCTTGTGAAGCTGAAGTGCTGATGGTGACACTGGCACTGACTTTAAAATATTTTACTATTACCTTGGACGTGCAAGTTTTCTTTGGCACGTTTCTCAGGAATATTTAATGACAGCATAGAGCACAGAGGCACAAAATATATAGCTTCTCTGGTGGAGTGCTTAATATTGAGAATGAAAACAATATAGTGTCCACGATATTCCTTGCCATCTGAAAACAATAACTCTTGCACGAGGTGTGCAGTAATTACGGATCAGGGCTTAACACAAAAGAGAGCACGCTGCTATCAATACATTTACAGGAGGTGGAAGCCATGCATTTTCTGGGCATATAAACGGTCTCCCTTTCACCATGTGCAGCTGAAATGCCCTTCATTCCAATTGATGAAGTCGTGTGCAAATGAGACTAGACTGCACCCACTGATGAGTGTAATGAGCGTGATGAGATGGGTTTGTGTATGTGTGCATGCGCATGCGTGTGTGCGCATGCGCATGTTTGCATGTGTGCGCGTGCGTGTGTGTTTGTGCGTGAGGAGGGAAGGTGGTCGCCGGACCACATTGCAGTATTTTCGGGCTCCCGGGACTGGAAAATTGCTTACTTATGGTTTACACTATGCTATTTTCGAGCCAACTAGCCCAAGATAAAAAATGACATAGTTCATCTTTTTTGTTTTCAACAACAGCAATCATTTCTCCCACGACATGTATGGGGTTAGACTTTCATCACAAAATGATTAACATCACTCATAAAACTGTCTTAAAAACTGACCTCATTTGTGCAAAAAAAGTTTCCTTTATGCACTATATCGTTGTGAATATGCCATTCAGCTTTGTGGCCCCTGAGAAGTAATTTCTGTAGTTAGAATGATCCAAATGAAACAATGAAAACCTTAGCTTGAGGTCTTAGCATGCAAAATCAAAGCATTGTAAGAAATCAGCAGGCACTGGGGTTCTTCCAATGGAAGCTATGTTTTGTGTAAAGGATACATCTTTCTTATGACAAGCAGATCAAATTTAACAATAAAAGCAGGGGTGATGAAGCACTTACCTTTGAATAAATTCAAGTGTAAGGCCCACTTCTTCTGGGAACGAAATGTTCAACACAAAATAGAGCAGGAACATCAACTTGAATGAGCCTGCCCTGTTGCTTGTGGTCATCACCGGCACTGTGTCAACACAAATTGTGAACTCGCTTGCTGTGTAGTTGTTGGCTCCTATAAATAACAATTGATGCAGTATGAGAACAGAACTCGTCCACCTTCATGCTTCGGGCCAGAATTTGAAAGCACATACTGACCTTTAACACATATGATCGGGCTTGGGTCCATATCACCCAGATCCGAGTCAGTGGCATTCTCCTGAAAGACAAAGAGTAAACAAAAATGAGGATAGACGACCTAATGTCCTTTTAGTATGACCCGTGCTATGTCTAAGCACTTGGGTCTAATTTGCTTTTGCCACATTTAGAGGGCAAGCTACTTGAATGTTTTCAAGAATTCTACATAAACTAACAATTTTGAACAATTCAAAGGTACTGCCTGAGGCTAGCTCAGGCTAGCAGCGCCTTCACACCTAACGGAGAGAGTAAGCCCTGGCACGAAAAGAACTGACACGTTGTTGCTATATGTTGTTTTTGTGCAAGGTAGTGAATTCGATAAATGACGCACCGTCTCAAGCGGATGTAGTGAGGATTAGTGCAAGAAAACGCAGACGCCTGAAGCACCGTTTAGCGCCATTTCTTTTTGTGTTCCGAAAAAGCACAACAAAGCCTCTTCTTTATCTTATTCATGAAATGTTAAACTCGAATTACTGACCTAACAATAGATCACACGAAACTTTTCAAGCGCGGTACAACCGGCAAGCTAACGTCTTCAGGTTCGGTTCAGGGAGAAATAGCACGCGGCCCGTACGCAGATTGGCTGCCGCTCACAACCCATTTCCGCCGCCGAGCTTGCCGAACCCTTGGCGGCAGTGATGTCCATCCCCCGCACCGCACCGCACTGCACCGCACCGCACCACCACACCTCCGCATTTACTTGACAGTTCCGAGAGAGCCCGAATTGAGGTGCGAGGTGTGACAGCTTGTACGACAAAGAACCGCCGCGTACCAAGCTCCGCTTTCTAAAACGTGTTCTTTTGCTAAACAACTTTCGATAACATGGCGCTCAATCAGACGCAGTTAACACGCTGCAGCGTGCGCTACCCGCACGCCTTCCTCAGTGCCGGTGTTGTTCAACGGTATCTGGCGCAACACCGCAACACTTCCAAGCATGTTTAAAACGGGCGCCTGTAACGGAAAAAAACTGTGAGTGCGCAGGCGAGCTGGTGGATGTTGATCAGAATGCAGAAAACCCGAGACGGTGGTAAAAGCAGGGAAACGGTGTCGAAGAAGAAAGACTTCCTTCTTCGACACCGTTTCCGAAGACCGAAAGTCTTTCTTCTTCGACACCGCTTCCCTGCTTTGGCCTGTAACGGGCTCGCGAACACTACGTATTTGGTTCAACATACGGCGTGGTCGCTTTTGCACACCTAGCTTGCGCGGAGTATGGAGATAAAAAAAAAAGATAAAAAAAAAACACTCACCTCGTAATGAACGGATCCTCGTCCAAACAAAGACGCCAGGAAAAAACTGGCGAACCCGCGAAGATTTCGCCGCTTTGCAGCCTCCTTCGCGTGGCTGGCGTGGCGGCGAGGAGGCCAACGGGGCTCCTCCTCCAGGCCTCTTCATCACGACCAACTCTATCGTGCTCTTCATTTCAGTAGTTACCCGAGCGGCGGATAGAGGGCGCTGGCGCATTCGCCGCCATTGAGTGGTTTCAATTTGGTTGGTTTCGGTTTCAGCGCGCTCGCGGCTGTGTTTATGTGTTTAGTTTCGCCTAAGTTCGTGATGCAAATGTGGCCGTTATAGTACACAATAAATAAAACTGTGGTACTGAGCCAATTTGAGAACCACAAAGTGGTTTCCAGTCATATTCGCAACTTTTTTACGAACACTTTATGATGTATCTGGTCATGTTCGTCGTTAATTTCGGTCAGGTTCGGCGGCAAAACAATATATGACGCACAGGGAGGATTTCCATCGTCTAAGGCCGTACCCACTGACCCTATAGTTTCTAGAAAAATTAACGAATGAAGAGACTAATGAGTCGATGTATAGTAAAAATGCAGGCCCCCAATTTGATTAAAAACCTCCTGAATCGCGAAAAACACACGAAGTCGCAAGTTCACTGCTCAGTGTCCGATTTTCGCGGACACCAAACTTTTTGTGAACCTTAGAGATTCGAAATGTCTCCTATAATACACGGATATTCTAAGAAATGAGTGATATATGCTCGGGGTGTTTTCTTTAAAGAAATTAAGTACTCGAGATATAATTCTATACTCCGTCCTAGCTCGGAAGAGGGGGAGGGGGGGGGGGGGGGGAGGATTCCTTTACCTATTGACTTGCTAAAGTACTTATAACAGCATTTCATACCATTTGAGTTAGAAAATTAACTATTTGTTTTACTGGCAATTGATTACGATGTGCTTGACACATGAGATAAGGGACAGGCCCATCAATTGAAGTCTGAAAATTTGTCTTTGTATAAACTTTGCCAAATAAAATTAAAGGGCCTGGGAGTGGTGATCTTATGCACGTTTGGCTAAAATCGAATTCTAGGCATATCTTCATGAACCTGTCTAGACAGGTCTCTATTCAAACTGATGCAACCTAGGATCAATAATGCTGAACTCGGGCGATTTCCATTTAGATGGATTCTTTTCGGCATCACATATTGCGAGCCCTTGGCACTTTCAAGCTGCCTGTGACAGATTTTTTCCCACAGGTTTTTTTGTGTTGAAATAACTTAAATAAACAAATTAAACCTCGTATTAAAATTCTTAGCACCCTTTAATTACTGCAAACATGGGACAGACTGAAGTGTACAGTTTCTTTAACTTCAAAAATAAACAAATCAAGCAAACGTTTATAATGCAAAAATAATTAAGAACGTCTAACAAATTTACGTGTCATGCCGTGAACAAAGGAAACGCCTGATGTGGACTTCACGGTTATCGCGAGCATCAGATAAAATGTGAATTAAACGTTCGAAACATGTATATCGTATATATGCTATATAATCAAAAACAACCGTTTTAAATTTGTTACGAAGACAAGGCCGCAGGGTTTCAGGAAACACACATAGCTTCATATACTGAGTATTTTGGTCACATTCCTCAAATCCGAAAAGTGTGGCTATGCATATACAGTGTACTTCACATATTTAGGATATTGCGCCACTATCACTGAGCAAACTTCAGTTGTCATAAATAATTGGGCTCAATATGCGCCAGCGCTGACGCTGATTCCGGTACCTCCTCTGTTTTCACACGTATCCGGTACGCCGACGGTGAAAATAGTCAAAATATGTTACAGAATTAACTGCAGATGTCGTCGGGCACATAATGATGGCATGATCGGGCGGTGATTTACAATAATGCGAAAGACGCAGTGAAACGCGACGAAAAACGCGAGCGCAACGCTTTCGCCAAGGCGCGGAGCTAAGGGATAGCGGAGCGACGAGTTGAAGCGACCTTATGGCGGCCGCGTCACGTCATTCCAAGATGGCAGCGCCCACGCGACGAAGGCTCAAAAGGTCTTATATTTGCGCACGCGCGCGCCGCCAGCAGTACTCTCGCCGCTCCTGCTTCCATCTAGCGGAGATCAAATGAGACACTGTCGTCTGCTCATGGAGCTTATGGCCCTAAAGATCAGTGCCGAAGGCCATGGCATACCTGCCAACTCTTCCGAATTTTTCGTAAAATATACGAATTAGGACTAATTTTACGATTTTACGAATCTTGCTTCAAATCTTACGAAATAAATATATATATATATATATATATATATATATATATATATATATATATATATATATATATATATATATATATATATATATATTTTTTTTTTTTTTTTTTTTGTAACTGTTGTTGGCGGTATCTTGCACTGCCACAAGAGGGCGATAGGTACCGCCCACAGCTGCGTCGTGGTTTTTACTATCCGTCTATCCGGTGACCACGGATCGAAAACCAATCCAAAGCTCAAAGGCTCAAAGCCTTTGTTCGTGTGTTCGGCGGTGCACAGGTGCACGTTGGTTCGGCGTGTTCAGACGTTGTTGGGCCTCGTTGTTTCGGCCAGTTTGAGGCGAGAAGTATGGCGTCTGTGTTTGTTGCACGTGTAACTGTAGCATTCTCCTGGTCACTGTGGCTTCGCGGCGCAATGCCGAACTCGAAACCTCAAAAGAGGTACTTTCAGGTGTTCCTGAAGTCCTACACGTCGAAATTTCCGTGCTTCGTGCCGCCCAAAAAGCGAGAGAAGTTTGGATTGTGTACCACGGGCACGTGTGATGTAAGCGTTTCACACGCTGGCCAGGCACATCGCTTCGCGTACCCCCCCCCCCCCCCCCCCCCCCCCCTCTTCTCCGCAGCCGCGCGACTTTTACGAATTTGAAAGTCCACAGGTTGGCAGGTATGCCATGGTGTTTTATTCTCATATGAGCATCGCACGTCATGAATAGAAAGAAGCCTGAATTAAATTAAGAACAGAAGCTCAATCAACCGAACTTCTCCGTTTAAATAAAAATATCAACGTGCCTGAGGCGGCAACGCAACACCGACAGATTGCTTCCCTGCGCAGGGCGCGCGCGTCGAACAGAGGCTCATAAACCACGGACCCACTGATACAGACTGGGCTGCCTTGAGTAGTGGTGGGCCGCATTCCAAACGTAGTTGATTTGACTCGGCGTTTTAGGTTGTTCTAGGGGTGTGGTCGCTTGACATGCGTGACATGAACCGCCGAAGTAATTCGGATCTGCTCGAGTAAGATTTAGGAACACAGCCTTGCTGTAACGCGCCAGACGCGCAGACGTGCTCTTAACCCACTTCCTCCCCCCCCCCTCCCCCACCCAAACACGCACACACAATCCCCGGCCACGGTCGGGCTTGGAGTTTTGGACTCCTGCGCTTGCCCCGACCTTGTGCCTGTCTGCGCCGTGCGCTGTCGGCTCGTCATCTCCGCCGCCTGTGCCTTCATATCCGCTGGTGCGGAGCAAGCCGGTCCTTGTGTGGACTGATGAAACCTTGGTCATTTCACCGCCTGTCGCCCGATCATTGTTTTTTGTGTATTTGCAAAGTGCACGTGCTCCGGCGTCTCTCGGCACGAGGGCGTCGGTTTACCTAGCCTCTTAATACAATTTTATCCACAGATGTTTATTTATATGTAGGGCTCGGCGTTTTCCGTTTTGACCAATAAACACCGATAAAAGTATGCCGAATTAACTTTTAGAAATTCGGTTTTCACCGGAAAATGTCAGCATCTTAGACTAGTAAGGAACGCCAAGAAGAGAAGGGGAAAGGGAGGGGGGCATCTGTCATCGTACGTGACCGCGAAGTGTTCTGTTCGGGGACAGGGCAGCGCTCTTTAGGGAGTATTGGGGTCTGTCATGGATGCAATTTACGTTCCTCTTCGTGATTCAGTCGTTGTGCGTCAATTTCGCTGTCGTCGTGTAAGGATCGGACTTGGAGTGTTTTTATCAAGGCGAAAGCCTTATATGTTTCATCGTTCAGTCGACCTTGAAAGTCCTTGAGCGAAAACCTGTCCACACGAAAGGCATGAAAAATATTCTGCACGCACACTCCTTCACATTTGGACCCTCTTCGAAGGACCTGACGACCTTGACGTCATCCTAGAGTTTGTCCTGGACGTCGACATTGACGCCGTCCTTGAGGTCGTCCTGTAGATCGCGCTAGAGGTCGTTCTAGATGTCGTCCTAGACGTCGTCTTTGACGTCGTCCTTGAGGTCGCCCTCGAGGTCGTCCTAGAAGTCGTTTTAGACGTAGTCTTTAACGTCCACCTCTATGACGTCATTCTCGACGTACTTCTTGAGGTCGTCCTTAAAGGGGTAGGGAAACGAAATTTCAGCGCTCATTTCCTAGCTTTAATGTGTTGCATGTTGCACCCTAACCTCAAAAACACCAGTCTTCCGTTGAAAAGGAGAAAAAAAAAACTAATTTTAAAGCTAAATAAACGACTTTCAGTGTGCACCTGTTGGCTGCATGCGGAGCCTATTTGGGAGGTAGTCTAGCAACGTTGTGGAATCTGCTACGTAGTCGAGACGTAGCAGATTCCTTCGGAGCAGCGCCACTCTTTGACATTTCAACGTTTCAATTCTTAGCCTTCTTCCTGAGCCCACAAATCGCGCATTTCACCGAATGGTCCAAGAAGGTGGAAAGGAAGGACTTCCCTCTTTCTCGGACCCTCGTTCGTGCAACCGGAAACAGCCATTCTCCCTCTAGGCTCCTTGCATTGACGTCACATCGCATACTTTTGAACACCAAGTAAAAGGAGGAGAGGGAAGCTGCTTTTGTAAGAATTTTGGTTGACAGATTAATCTCCTATAATCTTCTGGGGGGAGAATAGCGACGCCTGTACAAATCCGGGAGGCACAAAGGAGGATCCTGATAAGAGGGGAGCTCCTTCTTCCCCTTTTCTCTGGAGGGCATCGGAAGTGACGTCATGTGCAAGCCCGTCCCTCAAAACTCGGAAAAAGTTGCTTTGTCCACCACGTTCAGCCCTAAGCTGACAGTGTTGTGGGAGCTACGTGCTCCTTGGGCCAGCCGCACGCTCGTCACCCCACGGGTACTTCGAACGGCTCGGTTGTAACGCGCTGACGCTATTGACACCACCACAATGCTGACAACGCCACCAAGGGCAAAGCTCATAACCACGCCAGCCTTGCTACGTCACGTATGCGGGGAATCTTTTCTTTCTGTTTTTGTTTGCGCCGGATATCCCATGACGCATCGCGCTCTCCGTTCGCTTCTCTTCGAGCGCTTGCTCGAGTGGACCGTTTGGAACAAAAAATATAGCCAGTCGTTCAAAATACAAACGTGCGATTATCATTTACGGTTATTATCCGTCATGATTGGCTCATTTACGAACAAAATATGAATATTTCAATTTTTGTTTCCGTACCTCTAAAATCGCCCTCGAGGTCGTGAAAAAAGAGAATCTAAAAAGAAACAGTACGTGAAACAATGTAAATCATGCGTCTGTCTTTAATGCACCACCACCCGGGCTTTCGCCTTCAAGTCGTCTTAGGGATAACATAACAGGCCTTCCAATTTTGTTTGTCAGGCCGTTTTATCTTACTTTTGTTTTCTTTTGTGGGGGAGGGGAGTCATCCTCTTTGTGTTGTAAACGGCTTCCACAAAAAAGCCCAAAGCTGTTTCAACACTCTCTTTCAAGTATTTCTCTGATTAGAGGGAAGCAGCCTTGATAATTCCATAAATATGACGGACTAAAAAGCGCGCCAAAAATTATGCATGAGAATTTCGAGATTTAAAATTTTTTAAAATTTCGAGATTAAAATCGTCCCGATTAAACATAACTTTACAAGTGCTGCCACGGGTTGATTGATTGAGATCTGCGTCTAATGTACTCTATTTTGGCCAAACCTGATTAAAAAATATGGAACATTCACCCCCCCCCCCCCCCCCCAAAAAAAAAAAAAAAAAAGAAGTGGTAAGCTTTGATCTCTAAAAATATTCGCCGATGAAAACCGAAAATTTCATTCTCAAATAAAAATGAATAAAAAAAAAAAAAAAGCCAAATTCACAATAAATAAATAAATAAACGAAAACGAGGAACTCTTTTTTTATGTTACCCCCGCCACGCGACGGCGGCAGTCAGTTTGAAAAAGGATGTCTCCTTGTATCGGACCGCGGCGAACCTGAACCAGAACCGGCGCGCCTGCCAAACAGCGCTGCAGTTTCAACCCCACCTTTCCTATCATATTTGCTTGCCTTTCTTCGAATGCATGCAAATAGGGTTTATTCGCGCGCTGAACTATCACCCAGAGCTATCACCCAGGCAACGTTGCACCCGAGGTACATAATTCGTTCATGGCGCTGCTCACGGTCGGGGCCAAGGCCTCCGCTCCCCCTCCCCTAAATTGACGGTGCAGTGGAGGCTACGTGCTCAATTGCCTGCCTACGTGCTCAATTGCCTGCTACGTGCTCAATCAATTGCCTGCCTCTGATCATTGACCTTGCTCTCCGCGAGTGAGTAATATACGAGGGGGTGTAATCAGGTGGTGCGGCCGTTTTTTGAAAGCTGGATAGAAGGGCACACAAAGCGCACCACGTTGCAAACACCTCCACCTTAAGGCCCTCTACAAGTTTTCAATTGACACCTTTACCCTTAAATCATTATTTTAAAGGTTAGCTGATTACATTTATTTCAATAAATAATTAGACTCAATACAACAATTACTGGCTCATTACTGGCAAGTAGTTTGCTTCCTATTTACTATCAAAAAGCGATGTGGTCAAGGAATAACAGAAACTGTTTTCTTACAGAAAGTAAGTTTTAACTGACTGTTTTTTTACCCTACAACTACGTTTATGAGAATAACGTAAAGTCTTGTTTTTTTACCGAGAATTTCAGTTTCTATGGACTATTTTTTAACCAAATCAATCTGTTTCTTATAAATAATGTAATCTCTGTTTTTTCACAGAGAAGTGTGCCTGTAGTTTAGCTTAACAGAACCGCTTTGGTATTTTTACCGAAACTTTCTGGATATTTTCTGTTCTATTACATACATTTTTTACAGTGAAGAGAAACAACAAACAACAACAAGCGTGTGCCTTGTTTCTCGGTGTTTCCTAATACTTCTACTTTGTTTATTTGTGCGTATATGCGTGCGTGCGTGCGTGTACGTATGCTTGTGTGCGTGCGTGCGCGCGCTTGTGCGTTTGTGTCTGTGTGTGTGTGTGGGGGGGGGGGGGGGGAGGGGTGTGGAGGTTAATGCCCCAGTTATCTGTGTTCGCTCAATCACGGCGATCGATTGCAGCGGAGAGCATCATGCACTTTCGGTACAATACCCCGTTGAAGGGGTATTGGGAAACCCGAAGTATGCACCTATATCCATCCACCCGAAAAAAAAAAAAGAAAAAAAAAAAGGCTTTCGCGGGTATGAGAACACCGCTGGAGCAGCGACACCCAAACAGAGATGTCACGATTGTAGCGCCCTTGCTATTTTTTTTTTTATGAGATTGTAGTCGAAAGTTTTGTGCAGCGTTGTGGAGAAGCAATAGCGAGTTGTCTTTCAAAGAACTTTCCTTGATTCAAAACATTTTGCAAGGCCACGTCTTGGCTGTTCGGTGATTTACAGCGTGGCACTCAAGGTGGTGTTGTAGTCACACTGGCCACTGGCGGGTTTAGGCGTTGTGTTTGTTTTGATTAATCTAATGACAGCATTTGAACTCGTCTAACTAGTTTGATATTCTTAAAGGTAAAGGGCGCTTAGGTCTCGTATGAAAGGAGTCTTATATACATAGTGAGAGGCTGCCTTGTTTTCTGAAAATAGTTTATTTATTTATTTATTTACATACCCTCAAGGCCCTGAGGGCGTTACAAAGGGGAGTGAGTGGAAAAAAAAAAACGGTAATAGAAGACATGATAGGTCACGGGTCACTTCCGCAAAAATAATTAGTACCAGCACTTTTAAACACATCTAACGAGGGGAATAATATTAACGACACCGGAAGGTGGTTCCACTCTGATGATGTCCCAGGAATGAAAGAATCGTGATAGGCTGAGGTTCAAGGATGAGGAACGCCGACTTTGTACTGATGATCAATGCGTGGAAAAACGTAAGGTGGGTCGAGGAAGAGCTTCTCTTTAAGAATGGGGTTAGAATTCTATATTTATAGAAAAGACATAGACGAGAAAACTTACGGCGCAAAGAAAACAGTGGCGAGCTAGATGCGATCGCAGCGCCGCTGTTTCTGTCCCCTGCACATCCGCGGATTACCCGCAGATCACGCACGGATATCTGCAGTAACCTGGTGGATAAAATTGGGTCAAATTTGGCGGATTGCGGAGCGGATGTGAATGTCAGGGCAGCGGTTGCGGATCGGATGCGGATATCCGCGGGTCCGGATCGACATTTTGGCCGAGGCGGCCCAGAAACGCGTGCAACCACATAGTGTAGAGTGAATAAGTGAGTGATACTATGAAGTGCATCTTCGAATGTATTGCGAGAGAAAACCCTTCGATAAAAGGTGCCAATCAGTGAGAAAATCGCTCTTTACGTCAAGAGAGATTTTATTCTTTCCGAAGATCGCTTTAAAACGTTCTATCTCGCCAAAAATGCTGTCCCTAAAAAAACTATAGAGAACGCAATAGCATCACTGGTCCGGGAAAGCGTGTACTACTAAGTACTACTCAAATTACTTTTCTACAATATATCCGAGTAGAGTACACATACTTAGAAATGTAATTCAATTACTTTCGAAGATGCTTCCGCGTTGCGTAATTTGTAGCGACTTCAGTAACACTAGTCTGTTTTTTTGTTGTTTTTTTCGAAAACACAAAAGCAAACAAAACAAAAACCTCAGTGATTTTTGGCGCAGTCCCAGTTCAAGGAGTCGCACCAATGCTGCAAGTTACGCGATTACATTTTGAAGACAATGGAGCAGATTTCATAAATGCGCACCTTGGACGCATCCTTTTACTAAACGCCTATATGTGCGGAGTAGGCGTCATATAAATTTCAAATGTTCTAAGCAAAAAAAAAAAAAAAAAAAAAAAGCGTAAATAACAAGGAGTGCTTAGGTACAATAGGGTACTTGCTACTATTCCTCAGGTAGGTTCCCGAAATGCTCCAGGTAGAGATGTGCAACCTTCAAAAAGAATTAGGCACGAAATGACACAAAAAAGCTCTGCTATCTGTCTTGCGCCTGTCGATTTCTTCATTTTTAATCCACACCAAGCTCCGGAAGCGTGTTCAGAAAGGCGTATAACTTTGAAAGGACTGCGTTTTAGAGCTCATCCTGATCGTAGTTTGCGTTATTTTCGCAATATCCGCCCTGATGAGAGGGTCGGGCTGTCATCGTTCCTCCACAGACAATGCTCCCGATAGTGTCAGGTTGGTGAAAGACTTGCCTGCGTAGGGTGTCGAACATAAAAAAAGCCAAAACCAAAGCGAAGCAATAACAGTCTGTCCTTTTCTATTACCCCCTCCTCATTTACCTTTTTTTTTTTCATTTTGTGATTGCATATTCGGGTCATGTTTGTGTCCTGTTTTGTTTCGGTCGTTTCCGTCTCCCGTTTGCAATGGGTTCATCTTTACGTTAAGGTGTGCCCACACTCGCTAAATATTTCCACGAATAACATTTTCAAAAATTCATATATTGAGTTAAATATTCAGTAGAAGACATTGACAATTTTGATTAAGATAACGTAGCAAATAATCTCGATCAAATGGATGTGAAAAAATACAAATTACAAAGAAAAGTATTTTAAATAGAGTATCTTAAGTAGATTATTTAAGATAAAGATAAGTCAGGCCGGCTTGCTAGAACAGCGTCTCAGTTGAGACTGGGCGAAAGAAAGCACTGCAAAGGCTGGGGCGCGGGAGCGAGCCGCGGCTCGAGTCCCGCTCAGCTCTTGCGCTGACTTTGCCAGTGCTTTCTTTCCCCACTATCAGCTGAGACGCTGTTTCTATAAAGTCGGCCTTGGTCTCCACCCTTCCTCAACAAGCAATCTCCGAACGGGGATCCGGATACTCGTCGCTGGCGTTGACGCGGAAAGCACGTGACCCTCCCATTTTAACGGCTCCACCCTCCTGCGTCGCGCTGCGAAGCGCTGCGCGACCGCGCGCTTCGGACAGCAAGCAGCCGCTTCCTTCCGCAAGGACGGCGTTCCGCTCTCTCAAACGTGTTTAAACGCAAATGTGGGTATGGGTGTTTGGACTGCGACATCGCGCGATACGATACTTGCCTTACCGGTAGGCCTCGCACAATGTCTCACGTCCATGAGAGTGTTGATGTAGTTTCCCACGGCCTTCCTGGCCCTCTCCGCTTTCTTGGGCAACCTGCACCCACCTGCAGTGCGCACTGAGAGCCCAGCGACTGGTTTCTGCAAGAATGGGAACCTCGGATCGTCGATTCGTGTACATGCACTTAGAGTTGGCTTCTACGGCGCGTTTTCTAGAGCTACGACATTTAAATTTCCTCTCAGTGTCTTTCAAACTGCCATGGCACTATAGAAGACGCTTGTTGGTTCGACGCTCCCGTACATTGCAGCACTTTCCCTAGTGCTTTGCGGGTCGCTTATTACCGCACATCTCGGTCGCTCATTATCGCACATCGATACACGCTGATAGACGCTTGTATTGTACCGTAGCTCGTGCATGACGGAATGCTAGAACGCCGCTTTCAGGGTCGCCTCTTTTGAGTGTTGCAGAAGTTCTCAGACGAGGGAGGAACAGCAGACTGACGAAGGCGAAAACGGACTCCCACCCGCAGCTTTTGTGTCTGCGTCTCACGGGCATTGCAGACGACGATAGACGGCGGCGAAATAGCAGACCATGCCGGAGGCTGCTGCGCATCTGCTCGCACGACTATAGCAGGCAGTAGCTTCGTTACATTAACCTGCACCCCCTTCACCGGTGCAGAAAGGTTTAGGGCAGTGTACTTCCGGAATGTGAGTTTAAATCCAACCGGAGGTACACCGCCAACACTCTTCTGCACCGGTGCAGGAGTTGCAGGTTAATCGAACGAAGCTAGTGTCAGACGCCAGATTAGACGCACCGGTTGTCATGAAAGGGAGACACTAGGCTTGTCAGCGTGTCCGGTCGAGCAGCCAAACCAGTCCAGTAGCACTGGGCGGGGCATAGAGCGGGTCATGACCTCCACCTAAATTGCGGCTAACGGCGTAAATATTGCGCGAAAAACCATTTTTTCGCGGCAAATTTATTTAAAAACAATACGTGTCCCTTCTAAGCTTAAAAAAAAACAAAAAAAAAACATTTGTATTGTCCCTTTAAGCTGAGATTACAGCCTAAGCTTCAAGCGCGAGCTGCCCCAGGCTCCTGGCTTTGGGAGGGGCATTTCTAATGCGAGTGCTCGTTCCGTGGAAGAACGCTTCAAAGCAGCGACCTCGAGCTCTCGTGCTTGTGGTGTTGGCTGCAGTCTAAGCTTAAGGGTGAACGGAGTATAACGATGGTCGGGACGCCAGAGCCGGCTTACTGTACTCCGTTCACCCTTAAAAGGACCATGAAACGATTTCGAAATCGAACTTCATCCACCGCACGTCGCAAAAGGTGTGAAAAGAAACCCAAAAGCACGAAAATCGAGAGCCTAAAAACAAAAAATACTTCGCTATAGAACTTTTAAAAGAAAACCGGACTCTTTTACACCTTCTTTCCTTCGACAGCTCTCTGCCTTTTCACTGCGATGCATCCGCGGAACCGCAGCACGTCAGCCAAATCCACGCCGCCTATTGGGTAAGAGCCTACCTCACCAGCACTGCGATCACCAACAATAAATAGCCGGCGAATGTTTCCTAAAAGGTTTGTTAAATAATATTCAGATCCCCATTTTGTTGATGTGACGAAAATTGCAGAATTTGATAATGCTCGGAGCAGGCACGTAGCCAGGGGGGGGGAGCTCATGAGACCCGTGCCCTCCAAAAATCTTTCATTTTGCTGGGTCCTCCTCTCCCCCCTCCCCCTCATGCAGCATTTTGTCATGAGTGGGCCCCCGCCCCCCGAAACAAAATCCCGGCAACGTGCCTGGCTTAAGCCTGGCTCAGAGCCAAGCGCCATCTATTGTGTGGTAAATGAAGCAAGAGAAAGACCGGACTGCGCCTGCGCAGTCAACTCATGAGCGTCGTCTGCTGAACGGGTTTGCTCTTGGTCGCGCTTTCATTCCAGAGCACACTTTCGTTTTCTGGCTGCTCGAGTAGTGTTTACATTGTTTGTGATCAATCGCTCGGTTGCTATGCCGCAAGGCTGCAGTGTACCGAAGTGCCCGAACTGCAGTTTCTACAGCGATGAGAGGCGCCGATTCAGAAAATATGTCGGCGGCATCAGCGCCATCAGCGCAATAAGACCTGCCGGCACATCGCCAACTCGCCGCCGCTAACGCTCCCATTCACCTACTGCAGAGAGAACTTCCGGTTCCGATGCCGGCGGACGTCACGACCGTCAAAATTACGCCGCAGCTTGTTTTGCGGTGAGTTGGAGAGGAAGAAAAAGTAGATATTTCATTAATGTTTTGTGTAAAAGTTAATGGACCGAAACGAAAACGGGTGCCTGTTCGGGGTTCAGTGAACATTGATGGTTTAATGTAAAAGTTATTTGGCAAAAGTAAAAAAGTCATTTCATGGTCCCTTTAAACTGAGACTAGAAGCTCCACCTTCAGCGAGCTCGCAGGCTTCCGCTGTGCTTTGGTTGCGCGTGCCTGTGCGTTCACACTTGTGTTAGCAAGGGCAGAAAGCTCGAGCTGAAGGCGGAACTTCTATACTCCATTTCGCCTTATAACGTACCGCAGGAAAGCCTAGAAGCGCGAGCTCTTCGCTCTGGGACAGATATCGGCGGCACAAGCTCTCGTACATTAAGGGCAGCTGCCAACTCTATGAGCTCACGCTTCCAGCCTTCGCTGCGGTACAACATAAGGTGAAAGGGAGTATAGTCTCAGCTTGAGCGTGAACGGAGTATACAAACAGCCTCTCAGCTGAAACTGAGGGAAAGAAAGCACAGTCAAAGCCAGCGCACGAGCTGAGCGGGACTCAACACCTGTCTCAAGTCGCTCGCGCACTCCATAGCCTTGAGAAAAAAAAGGATGCGTAAAGGGACCAACCGCCATCGTTCATCCCCACAACCCTAGCGCCCTCTATTCAGAAGCGGTAACTCGAGCAGTTCGTCCCTCGGGCATTTCGTTAGATGAAGAAGGGGAAAAAGCTCGAGAAAAACGAAAAGGATAGGCTCGCGGGGGAGACGCCATTCGACGTCTGAAAATGAAGGGCGGCGTTGACCCGCCAACGCTCCCGGCAGACCAGGGGTGCCATGTTGCACGTTTTGGACTCCCAGGAGACTAGGGAGAAGGAAGTGACGTCAACAACACTCTTTGGATGTTGATTGGTGGAGTCGCTGATGACGCGTTGCGTGGTGCTGCTAAGATACGTTCATTCACACCTACGTCACTTCCTTCTCCCTAGTCTCCAGGGAATCCAAAACGTGCAACATAGCCCCCCCCCCCCCCCCCCCCCCCCCCAGGCTTCGCACCTTGTGAATCCTGGCTCCGTTTCAGGTCCTTTCGTCACCATCGAGCCGGAGCGACGTCGTGCTTGCTTCTCGCACCACAAACTTGAAGCATTGCATTCGGAGCTCGAAGACGGACACGAAGGGGCGGCCTCGCAACGTACTTTCGACTCAGGCCGCGTACCTCGTAGGGGACGCGACACCATCAAACTGGAGCGGTGTTGAATTAGTGGCGAGATGTTTTGGTGGCGCCCTCCTATGGTTCCCCCTTGTGACGTCATTACCTTGCAAACAACAAGTTCGATGGTGTTTGTTTTTAGCATGGTGGAAGCTTGAATTCATTGCGCTCTCAAAGGAACACTGAAAGCACCGTCAAAATTAAAGTTCTTTCATTCCTCTTATTTCCGTCGATGATAAATCCCCTTTCCGACGTCATAGTCAGCGTTCGGCCAATCGTGGAAGGCCGACCACAGCGACGCTTTCGGTCGCGCACGGGGCTAATTCCTAGCAAGCTTTAGCGGGGCCAACACCCGTGACATCGAAGAACAAAGCCTTGTTCCGTCTAGAGCCACTCTATATGGCAGCGTAGCTGCCAGAGTAGCGACACGACGCAAAATTATCTAGATACACGACATCAGAAGCGCTTATAGTGATCTCCATTTTGGGCCTGGGAGGTTTCTATGGTAACCGTACTGCTAGCGACACCGGGCGGCAACCTTTATCTAGTTGATATCTTCATTCGTTAATTGAAAAGTGGTAAAAGACCTAAAAGACGCTTTGCATGGTGGTACGGCACGGGCCTCTGGAGGAGCGGTGCCTGTTCTTCTGTGAAATGAGACGATTTGCAGCGTGCACGGACAAGGCGAGGGGTTTTCCGCGCCGCCGGGATGGCGGCGGCTTCGTGGGACTTTCGGACTTCGCTCCTATGGAACAAAATCCGATTACGCCGGCCACGACAGGACGATTGCCTTGGGACAGGACTGCTGCTCGACTGCCCCATAGTAAGAGAATGTCTGCTTAGCACCATACTTCTTCAAGACCCAATCATTCATTCAAGATGAGATTATCTCACCGACTGGCGGGGTGCGACGTCGATGATGGTATCACCCTCGTTTTGGGCGATGAACAGTCAACGGGGTTAAACCAAGAAGGACAGCACGGTGGTCTACAGAGGATTGTTAACGCCATCAAAAGAGACGGACGCCGGATATGAGGTGTTCTTGCCGACAGGCGAAGTGGTCGTCCGGAAGTTTACCGGCATGCAAAATGTCAATATTTTTATATGGTGTAGCACGCATACCCGTGTTAAAGGGGCCATGAAATGATTCTTTAACTTCTTCTTCATTAGCTTTAATTTTCAACTCAAAAGAGAACAGTGGAATCACGCGGTCGTGACATGCTAAGGCACCGGTGCGATGACCTCAAGCTTCCACCGTGCTTTTTAAGCACACCATAGAACTTGTCATTCGCAAGTGCACTCATGTGCACTCATTGGCCACAAACGCGAATTCAAATATTCATCGACGAAATGATTGTTGACGAGCGCATACGTCCAGTGACGCAGTTTTCGTGTCAAATGCGTGAGCTGGGGTCGGCTGACGTCATTTTGGCTTTTGTAGGCAATGCAAAGAGGATATTTAGAACCACACACACATGATGATAGCACACGAACATTAATGAGTACGAAACGGGCCGAGCTACAAAAAATAAATATTACACTCGTAAAAAAATAATTGTCTGTAACTTGTTAATTACAAAGACGAACACACCCCTGAGCATATAAATTTAATAGTGTGTGATGATGCATTCTTATAGAGCAGGTCATTTCATATACGTCATTTGAGCAAACGCCAGCTTGTCACTGAAAAAAAAAAAAAAAAAAGAACACTGCGATCAAATGCAAGCTATTGGTAAAAAAACACGCTATATAAAAATCTTCAGAACTGTCTATTTGTAAGATCGTCGATTAGTACAAAAGGTCGCAGCCGCTTCCCCGCTTAAAGTTGCTGTGATTATTCGGTGACCCAGGGCTGAAACAACTTCCCCTAAGCCCTACAGACGGCGCATACCTTTCGTTTCGATTCTCAGAAATTACAAAATTCAAAGGAAGCTAGAAAATGCGAAAATGTTATCCTAAATGCTATATCGTAAGATCGTTGATCAGTACAAAACGTAAAGATCGCAGGAGCTTCCTCGCTAAAAGTTTGTGATTACTCGGTTACCTGGGGCTGAAACAACTTCCCCAAGGTCCAACATGCGACGCATACAATTCGCATTGATTCTCAGACATTCCAACGTTCAAACGAGGCTAGGAGTATGCGAAAATTGCATGCAAAATGTCATCGATCCTCGAACACATCCAGGAATATGAGCACCGCTACGGCGATATGACTGATATGCTGTCGCACAGGTGCTAATATCCAGAGCGATCTTGCACAGAAAAGGTATAAAGTCACATTATTTCAGATTTTCACGTTATACCTGCGTCAGAGAGCATGAAGAAGTCCGAAATCGTCGGCAAGCAGCGGCACATTACGACTACCGCGCACCGAACAAACTCGTATCACCAGCTCTGGGCGCTGCCATCTTACCGGTGACGTCACGGCTCTTGCGAGGTCACGTGACAAGTAGTCACTCGATTGCTAAGGAAACCGAGCCAGCTCAGCTCGTTGCTATGGTACCGCGTGTGACCAATCACGGTGAGAGGCGGCACAGGGAAAAGCGTGGCGCTACTCTGGCAGCTACGCTGCCATATCGAGTGGCTCTAGTTCCGTCACAAGCAAGATCGACGCTCGAGACTGTGAGTGTTACCAGTTTAAAGATTTTAATTTAAATTTAAAGACGACCGAGACTCACTGTAGTGACGGTAGCTATTTAATCACATTATTTTTATTTTTTTTTTCGTTTCTGCTCATATTTTTCTTTTTTTCTCGCTTGTGAGTAAATACCCTTTCGTCTACATATGTGTCGCTTCGTCTTTCGACCTGCCCTTGTCCCCTCGGTGGAACCTGACGCACTGTACTCGGTTTCACATAACAGGGTACTGCATCAGATACTATGAGCTACTGAAGCGCAATCATAGCATGAAGTGTGTCGTGTGACCTTGTGATTGTGCGAAGCACGAAGTTAAGGGGCGCAAAAGAAGCGTTGAATTGGCTAAAATGGCTCGCGGCATCCGCTGCAGAACATCGTATGGTGCAACAGAGTAGTCTAAAGTTCCGAAATATGTTAATGGTTAAAGGGAAGCTCTGGCGACATTTTGATGGTCTGCTTTGCCACAATATTGGTTGCAAATATTGGCTGAATTAGTAACATTATTTGTCAAAAATGATTTCTTATTTCAAATTTGTTCCCCATCGCTTTTCAAAATAAGGCTCAACTGGCAACGCTGAAAACATGATGATAGGTGTTGCAATTTCAGTATGACAACTAGCTCCCAATGGGTCACAAAAAAAAAGAAGAAAGCTTGATGGTGTGAAATTAACGCTGCCAAAGCTCACTATAGCAGAGCAAAAACAAATGTGTGGCATAGCTCTTAATTTTACTGTCGCCTCAACCTGCAGTTTTCACATCTGATGTCGTGCCATCGGGGAAATTTGAACGCTCACCTTCAGTTGCTGTTCTCTCAATAGCTATTCTGAACTTAAATATAGCAAATAACAGGCCAGAAAGGGGAAAGCCTGGACACTCCAATAATGTACAGCTTGTTAATCAATGCTTCAAACTCACTTTAAGCGGTCCGCTAAAATTGATCTCAGTGTATTATGCTGCAATTTACTGCAAGGGGCGACTAGGTCGTGGACGTTTGGTGTGAAAATATCAAAAGATGAACTTTAATGCAAGGCATTAGATGAATCCGTGTTAAGAGCCTTTGAACATTCTGCAACCACATCCAGGAGTTTTAGGTATTACAGCGCTCCCCAAACTTAATGTCCCCCGGATATGGGCCAATTTTTGTGTTGTTTGTGCTACTCCTTAGCCTACCAGTCAAACCACGTGATGAAGTTTGAGTACCCTACCATGACCTAAAGTAGGGAAGATATTCCAGCTGCTGCAAAGATCCACTTAGCTTCGATACACTAAAAACAGTATTTGGGTAACTGGTTTGTGGTGTTAGATTTAGGGAGTATATGTACTGTACTTGTTTCAGCTAGTCTATCATGGGTTACCTCCGTCTGCTGTACAGGGTAGTCCTCGTTTTTGTTAGAAAGACTTGGACTTTATAATTGGCCTTAAGTTTCAACCTTTGTTTCACACGTTCCCCGCAGTCTCCCTCGTCGCAGTGTGTCCCGGGATATCAACTGAGTGCTGTAATGTGCTCTTCGAAAATCAGGCCTATGAGGCAGAAGCCATTTAGAATATGTGGCATTTTTGTTTCTGCCTGGCATGGGTTTTCGACCTTCAGTACTTTGTTAAATCTCGTCGCACATTTGTTTCGAGAGACCTGTAGGTCTCAAGCACTCAAAGCTGGGCTGTATGGGTACAAGGCTTCTGACCACACTGAATTCGAAGAAGACCAAGAAGAACTGAAGCTCTTTTTTTTTTTTTTCACATGCCGCTAAAATTGTTTTTTCTGTGCCTCTGTAATGCGTTTAAGGAATACGTTCGCATTTAAGAGGGCATTATTTTTACTTTTTTGGGCATTATGTGAAGACCGAAAACCCATGCCAGGTTTGTTTTTAATTTGTAAATATACTAGTTATTTTACTGCCACGTATTTTATGATTGGGAGCTTTTCGACTAAGGTGTTTGGTTCTTGATAGTCTTTTTTATTACACAAGAAAAAAAGGACCCCAAAAAAGCTGTTTCTTGGTAGGTTTGTTTCTAAGTTTTCTTATTTTTAATTGATATATAGGGTATCTACAATAAATTTTAGTTCTCTGAAACGAGCCATAAAAATCTGGTCCTCCTTGTTGAAAGCTCACTTAACGTTTCACCGAATGTGAATTTTTCCTGCAGAAATTTCAAGGCGCTTCAAATGAAAGATAAGACAAGCAAACTGGCCAGTGTCAATAGCAGTCATGTTTTCAAATGACAGAGTTAGCGATGGTTGTAACTCCCGATAGGCACAACGTGTAGATGAAAGAACGCCTTCTGCTTGCTGTGCTTTGAGGAAAATTACGTCTCAGTTTACAACCATTGCTAACTCTCGTTTGCAAACGTATCCACCGTTGGCCCTGGCAAGTTGGTCTCATTTTTCCAGAAGGAGGCAAATTGCCTTCCAATTTCAAAACGTAACATGCACATTCAGTGAAAGCTGAAACTTTTAATGCGTAGGCACCAATTTTTCTGGCTTGTTCCGCGGCACTAAGATCCATTGTACACACCTATATATGCTAGGCATGTTAAATTTTGTCGTGTAGGTACTTCGGTTCCAAGAAGCAGTATTTTTTGTATACTTCTTATGCATAATTATTTTTATATCCAGTGTTGTGTAGTTCGAGAATAAATGTACTTCCACAATTAAAGTGCTAATTTTTGTCTACAGATTGCTGGTGCAACTTTTCTCGTAAAATTGATGTTGGCTGTTAAAGCCTGCCTTAAAAATGCTACGAGTGTTGTAAGCATATCTCCAGTCTTCACGGGCATCATTACCATTTAGATTGGGGTAGGGCATGATGCTGCTTGTTTGGCAACAGGCTTGTTTTTTGTTTGTTTTTTTATGAATGAAGGTGTGCTACGGAACTTTCCAGGTTTACTGCATTATTTGCACCTTTTAGCTGTGAACGGGAGTGAAAGGTCTGCGGTGTTGAATACCTTCCTGTTCTGAAAAGGCGGTTTGTGCAACTTTTCAGAAGAGATACCTCTTCAGACAAGTTGCATAATCTGCCTTTTCAGAACAGGAAGTAATTTTAATGCCGCAAACCTTTCACTCCTATTCACAGCTGAAGGGTCTCACTACTATAAAATTCGTCTCTAAAAGTGTCAAAATTCGTCCTTAAAAGAATCAAAGATTCTTCCACAAAGGGATGAAAGTTACTCTCTCGCTACTATAAAAATAGCCTTTAAAGGTGTCAAAAGTGCTCCTTGAAAGGACGAAAGTTACTCCCCTAATTTCTATCAAATTCATCCCTAAAAGTGTAAATAATTAGTCCTCAAAGGGTCGAAAGTTACTCTCCTTTTTGTTATAAATATCATACCTCTAAGTGCCAAAATTAATCCCCAAAAGAACGCAATGTTAGACCCTAATCAAAAAGTTACCTCCCAATCATAGCATTGGCGGAGTAACTGTGGTCCTCAGAGGGATCACAATTACTCCCCCAATTGTGGACTTAGGGGACCATAATTAATCCCATGAAGCATTAAACTTAGTCCTTGATGCCCTTCTGTAGGGATCAAAAACACTCCTTTTACCGGACCAAAACTTGAACCTAAAGGGATTAATGCAAAGGGACTAAAAAGGGAGAGGCTAAACTGGGGTTTTGCCGTTTTAGGGGGATCACTCTCAGTGACATCGACTTAGTCCCCCAAAGGGACGGAGTAATACTCTTTTCTTTTTTTAAGAGTGCAGCTTTTTGCAGTGTTTTCTTTTTCACCGAGTCTCAGCTGACACACTGTTCTAGGAAGTCGGCCCAGATGTTCTGACGTCACCACCCAAAGGTATCACTCTAAAAAAAAGAAAAAGAAAAACGCCCTTGCGTCTACTTGCCCGCACAGTACTTGGAGAGCCAATCAACGCAACTTACGGAGGCAGCTCAGCGAATTACGATGCCGGAACATGTTTAGACCAAAAAAACGCAGCTTGGGTTGTGACGTTAAGCGATGCAAAACGTCACGCTTGGATTGCTTCATGTCACAACTCGGATTGCGTTTTTTCGGTCTAAACATAAGTTTCGGCATCGTCATTCGCTGAGCTGCCTCCGTAAGTTGCTGTGATTGGCTCTCGGAGTGTTGTGCTGGAAAGTAGACGGGCGGGCTTTCTTTAGAGTGTAGGTGAGTGCAAAGCCTCGCAAGAAGGGATTGTTTCCAAAAAGATAACTTCGCCAGGTTAAGATTCGTCTAACTACAGGTGTTCTGTGCGTCAGATATTATAAAGTGCGGGTGCCGTATACGGGATCCATATTGAAACACCAAGTTTCTCAAATGTAAAAGATAAAGGCTTCTGCCTTTTGATTTATGTTTTCTGGATGTGGGTACATAAAACCTGTCTCTACATTGAGACGTGAGGCAGAAATGAACTCGCTGACAAAGCGAAGTAAAGATCCCTTCCCCGGCTCATACTTGGGCCAGTTTGGCGCAATCTTTGGACAGGCTTCAGCCAAGTTGTCTCTAGCTCGTGCCAGTCTGGCCCAAGCCTGGGCCGAGCAAGTGTGCTACTTGGGGTGTACACACTGAAAAATGGCTTTTTATTAAAATGATAGGGGGCGATAGATCAGCGGCTGTTTTTGCGCCCTCCAACTCTACGTTCTGAGAGGACGTGCAACGCTAGGGCACACTCTAAGAAAAGGACTGGTAAATTCACTCCTCTGCAGAACACGAGACAACGAATCACGGTGAACAGTAGAAGCATCCCAGCAAAGGACGAAACTCAAAATATCAAAAAGGTCCGATTAGCACAGGAATAATGAGGATGGCGTTTCACTCGCTCATTGCCCGTCTGCACAATCATTTTTCAGATCTAATCTGTCATTGGCTGGGATCCCTCTGTAGTTCGGCGCTATCGGCTGTTTTTGTGTTTTGCGGGAACGTGAACTCGTGAACTTTATTTCGAGAGTAATTTGCCGATAATAGAGAGCTTTAGTAGATCGTGTTTTCTGACCCTGATATTGGTACCGGGAGCTCGCGCCACCACTTCGATGCATGCACTGAGTGCGTGTGCGTAGCGGTAGCGGGCTTTTGAAAACGATCTACTAAAATTCCTTTATTGTTTCAAAATCAATGCCTTCAAATGTTTCCTTGTTTTTCTTTTTTTTTTTTTGCATAGCAATAATAGAATGAAGAACTTTATTAATGGGGCCCTCGGCTAAACCCATATAAAGCTGTTCGAGGTAAGATTACACAATTTTCAGTCTAGTTAACATATGCATGCTTGTATAACGTGTTGCATATTTTGCAGGGGTGATCACCCGCCTGAATACAAGTCAGATAATACGTATGAGTGGCTGAACCTTGCTCTTGTTTTGTTCCTTGTACAAATATTTATTCCCTCGTGCGTTGATAAAAGGTTCGCAGAATTGTAAAAAAAAAAAAAAAATTAACACGAACTCCGAGTGGCTACTTTCAAGTATCGTTCATCACTCTGCACTTTTATAGGCCCTCGTGTTCAACCAAAATGTGATTTTGAAGAATTCCACAAGATTTACTTCCCCGTCGTCCTCAATGTACACTTCAGGGTGTCAGGAGAATTGAACACCCCTGACATATATCTGCAAGCGGATTGCGTGTAAGTACATAGTTTTCATTTTGTATTAACTTCAGGGTCGCACAACTCAACAAACACAGAGATGAGTATGAAGTTCGCAGAGCGTGCTGATTGGACTCTCGCGACGATAGCGTCACGCGAAACGATACGTCAATCATTCAAACTCACTCGGTGCTCGAATTCCAGCAAGATTGTGGAACACAAAGGCGTTGCGAGCTTCATCGGAGCGCGCGGGAGCAACACCGTGAAGCCAGCCGATTGAACAGCTGCTCTGATGACGTCGCGCCCGCGTGTCCCTGTATCCCTACGCCGCCTTAGTCAAGGCTGTCTAGATTGTCCCTACACTCTAAAAAATGTCTGTGCGTCTACTTTCACGCACACCACTCGAAGAGCCAATCACCGTAACTTACGGAGACAGCTCAGCGAATGACGATGCGGAAACATATGTTTAGACAAAAAAACGCCGTCTGAGTTGTGACATTAAGCAATGCAAAACGTCACGCTTGCATTGCTTAATGTCACAACTCAGACTGCGTTTTTTGGACTAAACATATGTTTCGGAATCGTCATTTGCTGAGCTGCCTCCGTAAGTTGCGGTGATTGGCTCTCCGAGTGTTGTGCGGAAAAGCAGACTCACAGACTTTTTTTAGAGTGTAGGCGAGCGGTGAATACTCTGCACTTCCTTGCCGAAAGATTGTCATTTGTGGAAGTTATCGGTGACGACGAAGTGACGTTTCAGAACTTTGGGAAGGATGTTATTTGAGGGCTTTCCGGGGCAAAGATTGAACTTTGTGATATTGTGGACCCGTGCGCTGTGTACGATGTTTTAGAGCTCATCTTCCACCACTATCAACAACCCTACAGGGATAAACGAGAGACAGTGTGGGTATAGTGACGTCGGCAGCAGACATTCATAATTGACAAAAAAAGTAAGTTATTGAGTATTGGCCTCAAAAGTGATTTGAGTAGAGTAGAAATTACTCAAATAGAAAGTAATTGAGTAATCTACAAACTACCGTAAAAAGTATTGATTTACTTTAGAAGTTACTTTCATATTTTTTATGGTAACAAGAAAGTACATAGGTTTGACCCGTTAGTGAAATTCTGCTAGCCAAATATAATGTGGCTTGTGTTTTCACAGAAATGCTTTAATAGCTGGTTCTGCTTCTGCGTGCTTTTATTTTTTTTTTTTTTTTTGTGGGGAGGGGGGGGGGGGCGGGGGGTTAATGTTGTACTGCAAATGTATCATTTCTACTTTACGGTTTAGCACTGCCTAAGCTTTATTCTGCAGACAGTGTTTGCTTGTTTACGGTGCTTCGTAAAGCACATGTAAAACGTACTAGAAGTAAAGTACCATGCAGGGACTCAAACCGAAAAATATAACGTTTCGGTTACGGTTATGATTACCGTTTTCTGTGATATCGGTTTCGTTCAGTTTTTTTACGGTTTAATTTTTATGGTTTCGGTTACCGGTTACCGGTTACGCGTCACTTACAGAAATGTAGTGCTCCCAAGGAGCACTATATAGCTTCTTCAGAGTAGAGTAGCGTAAGGTCCCTTTATCCTGGGAAAAGTGGCGCCATTCATTGTTGTGGAAATGCTCAAGACACGTGCCGCGCGCCACTTCTGGGAAGAACACAGCGTCTGAAATCTAGCTCAGTGCTGCGCTGTGCCGTCATGATCTTCCCAAGGGCTGCACGATGCACGTACCTCGTACATCGACGCGCCTTGCGCTACTTTTGAAACATGAAGGGGCTTTAAAACAATCCCCCATAACAGCATCACCTAGACGCATTTTGCGACATAAATATTTCACCACCAATTCTCCAGTTGCCTAACTAGAGGATCCATGAGCAAAATATTTTTAAAGACTTTTTTGTTACTCCTGTACAGGGTTGTAAAAGTTACTTACCTTTTTGTACCTAAGATACAGTTACAGTTACTCATACGAAAAGGAACCTAGGTACGTACCTAGGCTATCGCTTAAAAATGTACCTGGGTACAAAAATACTAAAGATACACACAAAAACGAGTTAGATAAATGTGCTTTACTGATGTCAGTGCAATGCCCACATCAGAGTTGAGTCCTCACGTGCCTTATTCGCACGCTCCAATTGGTTCACCGAAGCCACAGCTTCCACTGTTTACCATGTCACGCCGAAACCGCCGAAACTCGCTTGTTGACGTTCTTGCCCTCAGAGCCGGTGCTGAGGTCGACGGTCCCAGAAGACGTTGGCCGCATGAAGAAACGCATGAGTCGAGTGCATATGCACCTAACCTTCGCGACGACAAGCAAAATGCTTCAAGCTCCCTCGTTTTTTTTGTTTTTTTTTTTTTGTTAGTCGGAAGAAAAATAGGCTTTTTTGTTTCTTCCCGAACTTTTTCAGCTTTTATAACTCCAAAATTTGAGTCCGATGTATTGAGTGGAAACTGTATTATATACGGCGATGTTGCATTACATTACGATTGTAATTACAATTTATTTTCAATTATATTTTATATTTTATTTATGGCGGAAGAGAGCCACCACCAGGGAAAAGGTACAAACAACAGAAACAGCGCACATCTTTCAAGTTATCTCCTCCCTTGTATAGCTGTCAGATGAGCTTTAAACACGCACTGAAGTCAATTTAGGTTTGAGATGAAGGAAGCAGGGCGCTATTTTCCTTAAACGGAGTTACGAAGCGATTCGATAAATTGGTGTCGCTAGAACGGCATCGCTAATCCGTTCACTCAAATGAACACCGCCATTCGCTAAAGTGTCGTTCGATGAAACATCATGGGCGGGGCTTCGATCGCTAAAACGTCGTTCGATCAAGTCAGTGCCTCCCAGGACGTACCCAACTCAACGTTAATTACGGCACATGGTAGTGTGTTAATACTTCAAGATTTATGGTTTCTACCATTTTGACGAAGTGAATAGAAAAGTACCTGTAAAAAGTAACTTCACTTAGTTACAAGTTGCTGGGAAATATACCTAAGGTACAGAAACAGATACTCTGTTAAAAGTCCTTGCGCGTTTGCTGATTTGCAAAACACCCAAATAGCCAATCTCTGCGATGTACGAAATCAGCTCAGCAAATGATGAGGCGGAACATCTGTTTAGACCTTGAAATTAAGTCTGCGCAGTGGCCTTGCGCAATGCAAGCATGACGCTTTGCATTGCGCAATACCACAGCGCAGACTTCATTTTAAGGTATAAACGGATGTTCCGCCTCATAATTCGCTGAGCTAGCTGAAATCGTCGATCACAGAGATTGGCTCTTTGAGTGTTTTGCGGGTAAGTAGACGCGCAGGCACTTTTAGAGTGTGCCAAGAAATGAAAGTACCTAGGTTTGTACCTCAGGTACAACAAAAGCACCTCGATACCGATTTCCAGTTACATGTACCTAGGTACTTTACGACCCTGCTCCTGTACGACGAAGAATAACCTCTTATTTGTTGAATGGTAAAGCATAAGGACTCCACCAAAATCTTCAACTTCGCCGTTTGTTTGAATATTTACACGTCCAACAAATTTGTAGCATGAACAAGCTTGGAAGGCCTAGTGAAACGGAGAGACCAGAAGTCGCTTGCGAGGCAAGAGACTGTTTGTAAACATGAAACGGGTCCATACGAAGAGAAAGTGTTCCAAAATGCGTCCGTGGCGCTTCGAAACGCGCAGGGAAAGCTCGATGACGAGGCAACCAAGTGCGCGCCATCATTGGTTGAGATCGGGTGGTGGTGTGGTGTCAAACTTTATTAACAATGTGACGCCCTGTCCGCTAGTGGGCGCGCCTGAAGGGTAAACAAACACACGAGGAGCGCAAAAAGCAGACGAACTTTCACGCCGTATATACCATTCCATAAAAGCGTATTAGGCCGCGTTCACTGCTCTGTTCGTGTCATGCACGCGCACGTACTGGCTGGCCGCAATTGCGAGCGAGCGCTGGCTGGACTAATTTTTGTAAACAGTGGAAGCGTCTATAGACGCTTTGCAGCAGCTGTGCATGGGCGCCGCCATAAGCGACCTTCAGTTTTTGTTTCCTCTTACTCCGTTCGCTTCACGTCATCATTACCACAGCAGAACAGGTTATTGCGACTTTAGGTGCTACTGCGTCCTTTTCCTCATCATAGACCTCTTTGGAGGCTCGTAAACGCCCGCTTCGGTGGCTCGGCATCTCGGTAAAACAGGAGAAGGTCAGCTATGGCGGCTCAATCTGGCGCGTGTGCAAAGCGTCTATATGAGTGGCCCAAAGCTCGGTCTCCCTTGTAGGTTTAGAACTGAGTAAGTTCTCTTCTGGTAAACACAAAAGTCCTGTCTAGTGGTGGTGAGTTTTATGTAGGAGTTGCAACAGGGACCTTCCACTGTGTTCCTTCTTCAAGGACATCCGACCGCTCTACTCAACTGAAAAGAATACACCGTCCTCTCACGTGCCGAACTATATCCTTATTATTGCAACCATTAACCTCACGGCATCTCACTCCCGACAAAAATACTCTCAAAGACCCGTTACAGTCATCTGCATAGCCACGGGGCGATGTGTTGCGGCCCGCTGTCGTTAGCGTCCTCCCACAGAGTGTTCATTCTACCTCGATTAACCCACGCCGCGTTAACCTCTCTTCTGATCTTCCACTCAATTATTCACAGTGTTAATTACCCACACCACTATCCCTTGTCTTTTTTTTTTTTTTGGTCTTTCGCTAGATTGTGTTTTTAAATGAGCTAACTAAAAACTCAAAATTAAGCCAATATCTCTTTTTTTTACATTTTGGATGTTTGGTATAGTTTCTACCTTACCCTTTTTTTAACTTGCTTTTTCAGGGTGCTGGCGCAACTTCTGGCAGTGCGTGTTGACGCAAAAATACAAATAAGCTTTGGGTGATTATAATTCTCTGCAAGGTTTACAAGTCCACAGCCCTGTCTGCGATCTCTACAGCCCCGAGGGCGCATGTGCGTCGCTCCAAAAAGCGAGCAAAGCACGCGACATACTTACGGAAGGTGAAAACGACACCGGCGAAGCCCATTTCTGGAAAGTCATATAGACTCTTTACACACATGCCAGGTTGTATACAGCTGCCATTGCTGACCTTCTCTTGTCTTACCGAGATGCTCAGTCACAAAACCGGGCGTTGATAAGCCTCAGAAAGGCCTATGCTGGGGAGGAGGACAAAGCAGAATCTCAAATGGCAATAACCTGTACTGCTGTGATAAAAATGAAGTGAAGTTAACGGAATAAGAGGAATATAAAGTTACCTTCAAAAAAACCTGTTCTAGCGCGTGTTCCTGGACGCACAAGGTATTCTCCAAGACAGCGAGTTTTCGTGTCGCACAGGCAACGAAATCCTAGCTGAGAACAATCCACGCCTTGACGTAAATTCTACTCAGCAAGATATGACTCAAGCTTGGACAGTTTAAATCGGAGGCTTGCGTCTTCAGTTCGAGCACCTAGAAGAAGTTCTTCCATTTGGACCATTGCAATCACCTTTCGCTCTTGGACGAAAAGAAGACGAAGTGCCCCAGCTGTACAACGCTGAATCTTATGCCCCCGGAAAAACTTCGTAAATTCCCGGTTCTGATCCCAGGATTGACTCCAAATAGATAACAGGGTCAAACACCGTCTTCGGCAACCCAGGAATCCATTTCTTCAAGGCTCCGGACCTCGGAAAAACCTTAAAAGGTACCGTAAGCCCCTTGCAGCCGGTACCACCGCCCTAAGCCTCACGAGGAATACGGCAGCCAGCGCCAACGACTCACTTATGGCGAATTCGCGTGGTCATTTCCCGGCAAAATATTTTGCCCTATCTCCGCCAAGGGCGTTCGCGTGGTCAAAGGCTGGCGAGTGCGCGCCGTTCGGGTGGCAGTTCTCAGGCGTGTGCTGGCAATTTACCGGCACAATTTTTGCCCGAGCTCCAAGAGGTCGGGCAGCTTGTCTGCCAGACTGTATCCGGTATCGTCATATCCGAATCGGGAAAGGGAACCAAACGAAACAATGGTCGCCGAGAGCGTGTTCTAGTAGAAAACGAAGCCACTGAGAAGACACCCCTCTGTGGTCCGAGAAAGACAGCAAAAACAACGGAGATAAAGATAAAATATTTTAAAGGAAGCTTCCGCAAGATCAGTTTCCAATGGGACACAGCGTGTTATTACACCGCTGTAAAAAATGTATTGATAGTGCTGCAGCTCGACACTTGAACGCGCATTACTATTTTAGAGGGCTGGGTCAAATCAAAATGCTGAGGATTCCAGCAAAAAGGTAATAACAAGAAAATGGAATATAAAATGGCGACGCTGGTGAGCCTTCTAGGATCCTTGTAAGATGGCAACAGTCCCTCGAGAATCTAAACAAAATATATTACAATTTGTTTACCCACATCTCAGAGTCCGAATATATGTTGCTGATGCCTAGAGCGTGCCTATTGTATCATGTATCATAAAATAATCGTGGAAGAAGTTAACGAAGTTCACGAGCGACCCAGGCAGACGAAAACGCCAGTTGCAGGCGCTTTGTGTTCGGGTGGAGAGGGTCACGTGGTGCGCCGCTGGCGCGGTTTTCGTTGCCTGTGCCGCCGGCGTGAGCTCGCCGGCGATTGACCACCCAAATTTGCCATTACAGCTGCGATAAAAGCTCGCACCGCACCGCATACCATCAGCGCCGTTATCGCCACCGCTATGTCAGTCACCGATCCAGCTGCCATTGCCTCGTCACCTCAAAGCATGGAAACCTCCGAAGGCACGACTTCGCAGAAAACAGTTGCACTGGCGCCTCGACAAACCACCGCAATGACTGTCATAATGAAAACCACCGACAATTTTAACCTTTCTACTATCCCACTCATTGTGATTAGTAACCAGATACGTACGACTTCCCAACTCACCAAACAAGAACGGCTGGACACTTACATTAAGCTTCGGGCCCCGCAAAACTTGATAGCCATCGACACCTACCGCCCCACCGCTGCAGAAAAGATCATGGCTCTCCAGCACATTGCAATTCAAGATAAACTACATCCGCTATCAACATACATAGCTAACGACCCCAACAACGCTCGGGCAGTCATTCACGGCATTCCTCTGGACGTCACCGATGCTACCATCAAAGAGGAACTCTACATCCAGGGCCGACGGATCGTCAACTTCCGGCGGCTTGGCACGACGTACACTCTTCTCCTCACGGTAGAAGGCCCTACCATCCCGCGGTACGCCATCTTTTCCTCCGGCGTCTACAAGCTTTACCCACCGAAACCGCTGAACAAGCTGTGTCTTTACTGCTTTAGCCTGCAACATCGCTCAGATGTGTGCCCAAACCGAACTGAATATGTGTGCTGCGCCAACTGCGGCCAAAAGTTTCCGCCCTCCCAGATCCCGTCCGAGACCCCCCACGAGTGTGACACCAAGTGCATAAACTGTCAGGGTGAACACGCTGCCACAGACCCTCAGTGCCCTCGCAGAACAGAAATTAACAATAACGCGGGGCGAAGAGCTGAACCACGCCGACTACAGCCACTCCGGTCACCCCCCCAGCGTGACTCATTGACAGACTGGCCGGACCTGCCCACAAACAATCGCTACGCACTGCTGGCATCTCACCATCGAAGCAGAAGCAGGAGTCGGAGCTTCAGTCGCAATCGCAGCCAGAGCAGGACCAGCGGCGTGCAAGACAGGCATACCCCCATGAAAAAGATACCACCAATTTTAAAACCTAAAGTTACGTTCGCCGAAGCCATGAATCGATCATGGGACAAACCAGCCGCCCGGGTGGCGTCGGCACCATTCCGGCGTACCCGCAACAACTCTCAAGAATCAGTAACGGAGACCCCAATATTTGAAACTTTGCGGAAGGAATGGCCACCCCTGCCGGTCATCGAGCCCCATTCGTCGCAGTCAACAGCGACAGATCCTGTGAGTGGTCCAGCTCTCCCACCTCTCAACCCAATACCCACTCCCTCCCACCCACCTCCATCTCTTCTCTACTCTGAAACTTTCACCGCCCAGCTCAAACAGATAATCCAGCAAACAGTACAGCATACTCTTGAACGCATAATCAGGGAGCAGCTTACACACGTCATAAGCACAACACTTGCCCCTTACACACAACAATTTGAGGCACTACAAAGTCGTTTACAGGCCCTAGAAGAGAAGGCGCAACCACACAAACGCCCCGCGATACAGCCCGTAGAACACCAGAATGACAACTAACCCTACACAAGTAACACCACCTCAGCACACAACAGTACCACAGACACTTATAATCTGGCAATGGAACTGCAGAGGCTTGCGTCGAAAGAAGGAGCACTTGCTGCAACACATGATTCTCACGGCGACTGAGCCCGATATCATCGTACTCCAGGAAACTAGGGGAATTTTCCCAATACGTGGCTACAACCACTTTGCGGAACCAAGTATCCGCCAAAAGTAAAGAGGCACAATCGTACCCAACATCCCAACCATGACAACCACATACGTGAGAAAATCCATTCCAACCATCCAAATAGAGACGGCACACATCAATATCCACACCGCGGAGCACGTTGCTACACGGTCAGACATCGGTCAACATACACTCGATATTGTCAACTGTTACTGGATTCCAAATCAACAGGACTTCACCGTGGCACAACTCAGATCTATACAAGCCAGGCCCAGCAGGCAGCGTTCCACACTTTTGTTGGGGGACTTTAACAGCCACCACGCCGCATGGGGATATACTCAAACAACTTCACTAGGCCGCAAATTAGACAACCTCACAAGCAATCAGCACTTCACGCAACTGAACGATACTACCCAAGCTACAAGAATCGGCACGGCACAAGAACAAGATACAATACCCGATCTCACGTGGATCAGGAGCCATCTCCCGGCGACATGGGAAAACACCCAAGATTCTCTGGGAAGTGACCATCATATCCTGGAGATCCAAATCCAACTGCGTAAGAAACGCGGAGCACCGATTGCCAACTACAACCGGACAAAAATCGTGAACTGGCCCAAAGCCCGCAGGGAACTTGAGGACTGCAATGATCCCGTCGACGACCCGGAGGAATGGACGCGACTCATCCACACTACTATCCAGAAGCATACGAAGACGATATGCAAAACTGAAGACCACCCCCATGTCGACAACTATCTTCTAGCCCTTTGGACTAAACGACGATGCTTAATCCAACGTTGCAAAAAGAACAAGCATAACCAAAACATACAACAAAGAATATACGAGATTACGCAAAAAAAGTCAACAATACGCAAAGCACTTAGCAATGCAATATTGGAACCAATTATGTGACGAAATGAACGGGCAACTGCACACCGCCAGGGTGTGGCACATGTTTCGAGCATTGCTTGGCCAACCGAAGCCACGACACGCCTTGCAACGCTACCAGCTACAAACAGGCTGTACGATAAAAGATTTGATGAAGGAGATCCGGGACACTTTCTATCCAGCTTTTGATCCACAGCCCATCGACATTCCAGCTGAAAATACTTCAGAGGACACGGGCATAAACTCTTCATTTACCCAAGCGGAACTTCAAATGGCCCTACAGCTGCTACGGCGCAACACTGCCCCGGGACCTGACAAAATCACATATGGCATTCTACGAAATCTACCGGACAACCACCAAACAGAACTTCTAAAGATCATCAATCGAGTATGGGAGACTGGCCAAATACCGCTTGCATGGAAGGAAGCACATGTAACCATGCTGCCCAAGCCGGGAAAAACGCTCAACAACCCAGGGAACTTACGCCCCATCTCCATGACGTCATGCGTAGGCAAACTCATGGAGAAAATGGCCCTCACAAGACTAGAATGGCATCTCGAGAACACGGATCAACTGGCTCACACTCTCATAGGCTTTCGGAAACACGTCAGTACCCAGGACGTGGCCCTGATGATACACGAAGAAGTCTATGCTACACCCAGCGCAGTACAACTCCGGACCATAGGAGGGGTAGATATCAAAAAGGCCTTCGACAACGTTTTTCACAACGCCATCTTACAAAATTTGGCAGAGACTAACCCCGGATCACGAATGCTTCATTACATCGAGAATTTTCTCACTGACTGAACTATCCGCATTCTGGGGCCGGACAACCAACCATCCGATGCGTTTCCAGTACATCGCAGGACACCCCAGGGTGCGGTACTCTCGCCGACGCTCTTTAATCTCGCAATGAAGAACCTTCCTCACAAGCTCAATCAGGTCTCAAACCTTCGCCATGCCATCTACGCGGACGACATCACTCTCTGGTGTACCAAAGGAAACGCCGGAGAGCAAGAATCGACCGTGCAAGAGGGCCTCGACATCATTTCAGCACATGCACGAAGTATTGGCCTACATTGCTCCCCGGAGAAATCCGAATGCGTTGTAGTCCTCAACTCCTACCACAAGAAGGCTGAATCCACCAGAAACCTCATTAAGCTACATCTTGACGGACTTCACATCCCACGGAGACGTGTCATAAAAATTCTAGGTTTTTATTGGCAACAAGATGGAGGCAGTACAGAATGGATGAAGCGCACTACGCAGCAGGTACACCAGCTCGTACACATGATAAACAGAATCACTAAGGGCAAGTCGGGCCTTAAAGAACACGAAATCGGCAAAATCATGGAGGCAACTATTTACTCGAGAATCATGTACGCATACCCCTACATTCGCCTCAACAAAACGCAGCAGAAGAAACTCGAAGCCATGGTACGTAGATGCCAGCGAGTGCAGCTTGGAGTCCCACCGTATGCCAAAAACACAGATATACAAGCAGCCGCGATGCACAACACGCTAGACGAAAAGACTAACACCCATAACGAAGCTCAACACCATCGATTAACAACGTCTACTCAAGGCCGGGCCATTCTACAAGATCTGGGATATGACATTAAGCACTTACCAGACATCCCGCCAGCACCCCCGCCCTGGGATTCTATCCCTAACATAAAGGTTTTACCTGTTCCCAAGAATATGAATGCGGACAGTCACCCAGGCAGACGACAAGCACGTGCTAACCATCTAACCACGCCTGACAACGACACCTACTATGTGGACGCCGCACATACTCCAGAGAAGATTACCACAGCCGTCGTGGGACCAAGGAACGAGACTATCCGCAGTCACGCAGCAGTACCTTCGCCTATCGCCGCCGAGATACAGGCCATTACAGAAGCCGTTTGCCTACATACACACAACACTGACACCATCACAATACGCACAGATTGTCAGAGAGCGCTACGAGCCTTCACACGAAATATACTCCCAGATCATACTCGCACTACACTCACTAAATACATGCGCAAACATCCTACGCTTCAGGTCCTCCTCGAGTGGATCCCGGGTCACCAGGGGATAGAGGGCAATGAACGAGCTCATGCCCTAGCTCGCGACCACTTAACACCGAGCAACCCCACTAGGTGGCCAGAGACCTACTGTCCCAGAGAGGCCAGAGCCGAACACCGGAAACAACGCCGCGCTCGGCTCAAAGAAGCCAGAGTTAACAGGCTTCTTCTTCCTTCACCATCCCACACACACACTAGAGAGGACGCAGCCCTAATCCGCCAGGCACAGACACTTACGCTACCCAACGACGCCATACAGCACCACATTGAAAACAGGTCTGGCAAACCGGCGTGTCAGGTATGCGGCGGTTACCCCTACGCCTTTCACACTTACTGGGAATGTCCTAGAGCCCTCTCTTCCCCCCACATTCTTACCCGATCTCACATCCCACCTTCCATCCCCTATTCCTGGGAGAGCTGGACCGTTCCACCCCAGGAACTCCGCCCGACCCTGTGGCCATTGCTGGTGGCCCACATAAAACACATAAGGGGATCCTGTCAACCGGACCCAGCACCACAGCCAGGGGTCCAGCCAGGCTCCTTAGGTAGCGACGACTCGGACTAAGAGTTGTTTTAAAATAAAGTATTTCTCTCTCTCTCTCTCTCTCTCTCTCTTGGCCTTTTCTTGGGTTTCACGGTAGAAAATTGTCAAAGCGTACAAGGATGCTGCTGTACAGCTTGATGGCAAGAATACAGAACAGGAATTTACAAAAGGCAGGAATTTAAGTCTCCTTTTGAGTTAGGGTATGGTAAAACTTGAAAGCTTCGCATTTTACGGCGGTTTGGCCAGCACAAAGTCATACATTGCAAGTTGGTTGCGTAGCTTCGAAATTTTTTAACAAAGCACCAGTGGAAGTTGTTACAAACTCTATTGGATCAGTTAATCGTCAGGATGAGGGAAGCGTTGTGAATCTTTCCAACATTTTCTTGTCTGGTACGCTGCAGACCGTGTTAGGCAGTCTTATTTCCGAGTAATTTTTAAACCGACCTATCTAGTGACCTCGGTAAAAACAATGGGCAAGAATATTGGTGACCCGTATGAGAAGTTTTTGTTTCAAGCAGAGGGCTTTCCAATATCTGGCTAGATTAATAAATGGTTCGTCCAGCTTTTATTGGATTTTATTGGAGAAATTTGAGCAAAGTAAAGCACGCAAAACACGAAGTATAGGAAGGTAATTTGATGTTGCTGGAGACAAATAAAACCGGGAAGTTACCAGTTTTGCCGATATATTTCTAAACGTGAAAGTTCAGGCTGCATTTGCCACCTTTTTCCAGACATGTACTCAGAATATTCAAAATCTAAGAAGGGGCATTATTGGTACCCTTAAGAGCTGTGATTTAGTTTCTGTGGTGAAAATAAGTGTAGCACAACGAGGGCAGCTTTAGCTGTCAAGCTCTTTTTGAAAAAAACCAAGCCACAGCTTCCTTTGCGCATTGCGGTTAATGAGAATGGGACGTGGCAGCGTCCTGTCGTATTTCGTTCAGAAATGTCTCCAGATATTAGAGGTTCGAAATCTGTTTTGGCTCCGAAATTCCGAGGTGTTTTGACCGAGATTCTCTGCTCCTTTCGCAGAAAAGCTTGCAGGTTGGCATCCTTAGATATTAAGGATATATACTAGTTACTCGTACCCTTCTCCGCAGAGCGTATCAGTTGGTAAATGGTAGTTTAATTAATTTTCAAGATGCATCAGGAATTAATGTTGGTAGTATTATGGAGCGTTTTGAGTTTTCCCTTAGATCAACAGATGTTGAGGTGGATAAGGACATAATTTTGCATAGAGCTAGGCAAGCCGTCTGCGCTGGATCTTCTTTTGCACAAATGTTTTTGGGATTTTTTTTTTTTTTTGAACGAGTTAGACCTGGAGGTGTAGGAGGAGGTACAGTCGAACGCGCCAAATTGTGCAATTTTTTTTTTTATCTATGTCTTTTTTTTTTTATCTATGTCTTCGACGGACTTGACGTGAAGGAGTGAGTGGATATGATAAAGCAACATTCTCTGAAGCTCTAATTCACGAAATTTGTACAGTGGGGTTTTCTACTTTCTTGATTTTAAAGTATTGTTTTCTTCCGGGTTTTTTTTAACATTCCGCGGCCGGAATTTAACATTCCGGCCGCAAAATGTAAAAAAAAAAAAAAATTACGCTATTATCCTTCGCAAGTTTCATTATGCTACACTTGTTCAGCGATTTCCTGTGGTTAAACGACCCTTGTATTCGAGTTATTTATAGAGACATTAGCCTCTTTCGACTTAGTTGCACCTCCTGCACCGGTGCAGCAAAGTCTACTTCCGGTGTGCGTGTTGAGATGGGACCGGAAGTACACCGCCCTACACTTTTCTGCACCGGTGCAGGAGGTGGAGGTAAATCGAACAAAGCTAATGTGGTCACGCAGTGCGTTCCAGTCTTTTATAGCCTCTGTTAATGTAAACATTTGATAAGAAACTGTGTGCGATGAAATTTCACATATTTACAAGAATGGTCGAGACGAAGGAAAATACTACGAGGAAATAATAGCAACGATTCTCTGAGATGGTGGTTAGGATAAAAGAAAAACGTTGATGATTGCAAAAATGTTTCAGAAACCGGGACTCGTCATGAGGAAACAAACCTTTTACTTTACATACAAAAATAACAGTTTAATCAAACGTTTAGTCTCTTATACGGGAGGCATCATTAGTGATGCCGAAATGGCAGGAATGAAATTCGATGAAGAGAGAGAGATGGGACACATTGCGGCGGAGAGAAGGTGTGTTTAGGTTAGCTAACTGGCGGATTCCTATTCAGAATAAATGAAACGAATTGCTCTGTTTCGAGCGGCTTCTTTATGAGTGTCATAAAGACCATATTGAAGAAGCGTATTTTAGCTTGGAACTTACCAGCGTAGTGTAGGCTAGTCATTTTATTGAGGGTGTTGTTGGTCTGAGGATACGGTGAGAAAAAAAATCTGCAAATACGGTTCGCGTCAGCAACGACAGAAGTTATGGGAGTAGCCCATAATAGATCAGTCGAAAGCTGGATTCTTATGTATTTATATGATGATGATGGTGTCACCTGGATGTTAGTAAGTGGTACAGAATACATGTAATAAGTGACTGGCGTGAAAATTGGAAGGATTGAAGTTTATGAAAGTTTACAGCTAGCCGTTTGCCATATTTTGCACCATTGAGTTATTAATCTGAGATCGTTCTGCAAAGTTAGCTGATCACTGTGGAAATTAATTGGTTTGTAAATTACACAATCGTCGGGGAGGAACCGCACTAAGGAAGATACTTTATTATGCTGGTCATCAATGTAGAATATAAATAAAACAGAGCCAAGTTTTGTTCCCTGAGTGACGCCCGATGTACCGTTCAGGTCGGAGATTTCACGTTCTTGAAGAGTAGTGGGCGCGATTATTCAAGAATTCAGAGATTTAACCGACAACGGAGGGGTGAATATTAATACTTGTAAGTTTCAAACGGTGAGGAACCTTGTTAGGCGCCTTAAAAAGGTACTTAAAAATGGCACCAGTTTTAAAATTTGCAGCAAAACCTGACGGTGAGAAACGCTGTTAACTGGGTTTCACACGAGTGTGGTTATGAAATTCATGCTGATATTAAAAACGGAGCCATTATGAGTCAAAAATATTTATTGTGTTATTTACCATTAATATATGCTCCAAACGTTTAAACGAAATACTAGCGAGAGAAATGGGTCAGTAATTACTGTTTATCTGGCTGCCAACCGTCTTGTGAACGGTGATATATTACGTTACTCATTTACCAATCACATCGAATTTCGTAATGTTGTGAGAATTTGTCGCAGAAGAAGTGGAGATGTTTTTTTTAGCGTTTATTAATACTTCCGAGTTATTTTGGTCACTTCTTGAACAAGAAGACACCTTCAATGTGTCCAGTGTCTTCAGTACACTGGCGTGGTCAGTAATGATATGATTCACGTGAAAGGGGGGGGAGGGGGGCCACTGGAATGAGTCAGCATTTTTTTAAAGGTTATAAAAATATAAAATAAAAATTGTCTAGATTGAGGACGCTGTTTGTCTACAAATTGCAAGGAGATAAAAACGCTAGGTTGATAATTAAAATAAAATTGGCTTTTTAGTTAGAATATTGTGTGAGTAAAATCTGGTTTTTGCATGCGTGAGTACGGATTTGTAGCACCTAACACAGTCGTGATAAGCATTTCAGGAAACCTAGCTGTAGATTGATTTAGCTCGATTGTAAATGTTTTTTTTTTTTTTTTTTTTTTAGGGGGAAGGTTGGCGTGAACTTAAACTGGTTTGGTTAACCAAGGGTTAAAGCTATCTGATATAATGCGAGTCACAGGAATGTAAAGCTCTACTAAATGAATTAGTCTATCTTCGTATAGTGTTCATGATGAGAAAAGATAGTACATGGTAAAGGCATTCCCTGAAATAGAGTATAGCGGAACAATAAGCAATGATCATGAAATAAAAAGCTCGAGGTACACCTAGGTATTTCTTATGAGTTGTGAATGCGAAAGCATGCAAGCCGCTCGTCCGCTCCCGTTGTCGTCTGCTCGTCCGCTCCCTTTGTCGTCTGCTACGTACTAAGCGCGCGCACGCTTCGGGATCTCGGAGGCCATGGCGCAGAGGCCAATGGGAGTCCCGTCGACGCGCGCCAGCCAATGAAATCGAAGGCGAAATCGCGGAAACTACGAGCCGTTTTCGCGCTTCAAACTGATGACATTAGCTCGCTCCATGTGACAGTTAATGCTTTCGCATTAATAAATGACTTGCATATGACGTCAGTTCACCCTTCTCTCTGGTGGCCAGAAGCGCCTCGTTAACGCAGCGGAAGCTACGCGTGCTCACTGGCCCTTTCCCTCCATTATGTCTGAACAAGTGACGTCATTGAAAATTTCTAAAATGTTTGGAAAACGGCTTACACCCTCCCCCCCCCCCCCCCCCCCCCCCCCTTTTCCTCCATGTTATTCGCAACTTGAGGACCGGGGGCGGTTTGCTTATCTCGCGTCCAAGAGGGATTTTTATGACACGTGACCAGCTCCACGGGGACAAGGAACTAGCTAGCTTCCCTGCTTGATGCCAGAAAAATGAGAGTCGCTTCGAGTACAAGAGTTTAATTCTCGAATTGAAAGCCGCAGAGGCTTTCAATTCGAGTGCAATTAACCGCCCCTTTATACTTTAGTAGCGGCAGGTAGAGTTACGACAAGGAAAGGTAAATATCAGCCACAGAAAAAAAAAATCTCGTGAGATAAAAGGGGTGCCATTATATTTACATATCTGCGGCAGCGGCGGAGTTTCGGGCCTTCTGCTATAGTCGAGGGATAAGAGAGGTGTGATTTATCGTCGCGGCGCGAAAATTCCAAATTCAAATCACGTCAATATTTTTTTTTTTTTGCTCGTGTGGTTTACCTTTTAATTGTGATCCATTCTACAACTTGTCTTTGCTATAGATCTAAGTTTCTTTTTTTTTGTTTTTGCTAAACATTTATTTTAATAGTTAGTTTCCCTAAATGCAGAGAATGTATTTTTGCGTCCCAAAACATCTGGCTAGGTTACCTGTTGCGTGATTTCGCCATTTTCGGTTCTGCAGCATCTGCATTTCTTTCAACCGTCTCTTCCCCGATGGCTGAACCGTTCCACCAACATACCGACCGACCGGCGGACTGACTACGACTGATTTGCGGACTTATCAACACTCTCCATCTTTGTGTGCCAACCTAGAAACATGTCATCTAGGTCGAGACGCCTTGCTCGGACCCTGTTTGTGTGAAAGTCATACCGACGCTGTCATCTTGGTTTTCTTTTAATGAATATCATGGAACGATTGTATTAGCCCATTAACTTGGCTTGATTTTTTCTTTCTTCCGGTGTGTCGATTCAACAGGTGGGACAAACAATAAAAACCGTTTAAGGCGGAGTGGTTCAAGTGGATGATTTGGATGATCTGTCATGAGTAAAACACACATGAAAAATATTTAAAAAAGCTTGCGACATGCCGACACACCCTGGCACTCTTTTTTTTTTTTTTATCGACAAGTTTCGGCACTCTTAACTAGAAACTCTGTCGCTCGCGCAGATATATAAAATTACTGCCACCGCTTTTATCTCGCTTGATTTTTTTTTTTATTTTGGCTCATATTTACTTTCCTTGGTCGTAACTTTACCTGCCGCTCCTAAAGTATAAATGGGCGGTTAATTGGACTCCAGTTGAAAGCCTCTGCGGTCAGTTTCTGCGAGCGAAATTAAACTCTGCACTCGAAGCGACATGGATTTAACTGCCACGCTACGTACTTCCTTCTCCCCATGGAGCTGGTCACGTGACATAAAAATCTGTCTTGTCCGCAACCGCGGCCGCCAGATGAGCAAAATGCCCCTCATATCCCGTCTCTCTCAATGAGAGCTAGGGTGAAACGAAGCACGGGCTAGAAGGCGACATCACCCTTGGATAAGTAGAGACCGTATAAATCAGGAAAAAAAACAAAAAACGCCAGGACCCGATGGGTTCTGTTCTGAATTCTTTCAGGTAGTTTCCAAGGATAGTTGCCCTCTACTGCTAGATGTTTTTCGCGGGGCATACGACCAGAAGCGCCTGCCCGGTTTCTTTACGCGGAGGGACTTAATTCTAACACCAAAATCCGGGCATAAATATATAAGACGCCACGCGAATGATTACACACCGATAATGCTCTGTAATGTTTCCTATTAAATATTTTCGAAAAATTGTAACGTGAGGGCTCCAAAGTGCCATAAAAGTATTTGTCGGACACCACCAAAGGCCGAACCACACAAACCAATGTCGATGTAGTGCGAAGTATTTTAGAGAGCTGTTCAGCCTTAGACGGACAGGTTGCCATGGTTCAGATCAACCTCAAAAAGGCGTTCGATCGCGTGTTGCACGATGTCATTTTAATTATATTATATCCTCTCAAATCGGCACTGTTATTTTGACGAGTTTTAGTATGGCCCACCAAGAGCGCGTAACCCGATTAATTGTCAATCATGAGGTAGTGAAAAGTATTCCTGTTTCAACTTCAGCGAGTCAAGGCTGTACACTTTTGCCTTTGTTGCTTGCGTTGTACAAAAAGCCTTATTGTTTACAAGTCCAGGCTGTCGAAAGTATTCGGGGCGTTGTGCTGGAATCAAGGGAAACCAATGTTTTGGTTCACCCTTATGATGTAGCGATGTTTAAAGACATAGACAAAGCGTAGGCAAGGCGGTTGCTGTCACAAAAAAAAATTGGCTGACGTTACTGTGGTTGTTATGAAATGCAAGAAAGTTGTGGATTATCACGGTGACTGGGCGGCGAAACTTGATTACTGTCAGAATATGGAAGGGAGTAGCACACCGGTTCAAGTACCAGCATTATCAAAATAGCTCACAGTACTGGTCACATATGGCAATAGACTTAAATGTGAAGGCTACAAACTGGGCAACACCGAGATCAGTCGGTATTCGCAGTACAAAGGTATACTGCAGTGTATTTTTGGTCGCACAGATAAGGTACGTTGTGCAAGTATTACACTGTGCACGAACTAACATACAACATTTCGCAGTATGCTCACTACATTTCCTTTGAAGTCAACTGGAAAGCAACGAGGAGAGACAACTTGTTCCGCCGAGTGAAAGATGGTTGTATCAATATTTCACACCTCTTCCTTCGGCAGATAATGCCTATATTCGTCTTTCTGCCAGATCGGTCAAACCCGTTTATACGAGCCATAACTCGGATAAAACTTACACATCCTCTGCCGCCATTCTTACCAAGCAGAAGGCCCAATAAACACGCGCATTTGTTTAGACCCCTGAATGATGCTCGAGATGCAACGCCGTTTTTAAATGCAAGAACCTCCTTGAATACCTTGGCACTGCCAGTAAAAAGAAACTGCGGACTAAGTATGACTTGCCGCCAACTGTCGCCTGCAGACTGAGTATGCTGGGCTAAAAATGACCCTCCGCCGACAGTCTCCTGCGGATTAAGTATGCTGTACTAAGTATGACCCATCACCTATGGTCCCCTGCGGACTAGGTATGCTGGACTAAGTATAAATCTCGCCGCCGACTGCCACCCGCGCACTCAGAATACTGGACTAAGTATGACTAGCCGCGGACGGTTGTCTACAGGCTAAGTAAACTCGCCGCCGACGGTCGCCAGCGGACTAACTATGATGAACTAAACATGACTCGCCGACGACGGTAGGACTATGTTTGATGGGTTGAGTATGACACGCCGCCGATATTCCCCTGCGTGCTAAGTGTCACTCGCCGCGGACAGCCGCGTTCAACGTAGACGACCGTCGGCGGCAAGTCGCAGTCCAGCTACTAGTGCTCTCTTTTACCTTCTCCTTGTAGCACCGAGCAAAGACGTCAAACTGCGAATCACATGGTCCGGGGTTCGATTGCCGCTGAGCCCCTTAGTGAATCTCGCTGGTTGTGATTTATTGTGCCTAGTTTTGACACGGCCGCGCACGGATTACCGGAAGGAAAACGCGTTTCCTGCAAACTGCCAATATCGAAAGCAGCGGGAGTGGCCCGAGTTTGCAGCGCGCGATTTCGCTCCCGGCGTCGGAACCCATCCCGTTGTAGCCGGAGCTCTCTGGCGACGCACGCCTTCCTGCCGGCCAAGCAGTCCGCGACACTCCGTGAGCGTCGGCGAACCTAAGCGGTCACCGGAACCAATCGCGCGGGTTCCGAGGCGCCGAGGAGACAACGCGCAGCGGCGGTCCAAGCGTCGCCAGGGTTGCGGCCGGGCCTCGCGGGAAGGGACGTCCCCAGCGAGCCGCTCCGGCGGGACGCCCGGCGAACTCGGCGCATCGGCGACCCTGCGGGGTTCCATCGCATTAGCGCGGGAGGCCCCGCGACCGGCCGCCGAGCGTGTCCGGCCCGCCAGTCCCTGATTTCCCCGGGGTGCCCGGGAACCGCGCGCTGGGGCCACGGGCCTCGAGTCCGCCAGCGAGGACGCTTGGCGCTGGCGGCCAAAAGCAAGCGCGGTCTGCCCTACTCGTGCGGGCCGACGGCGGTACACAGCGGCGGCAGCCCTACGAGTCGCCCGTTTCCATGTTGGCGGCGGTGCAATCAATAATGCAACTGCTCTCGTAATTAGCAGCGCCGACAAAGGGCCAACTTGTAGACAAGGCGAAAATTGCTTCCAGCTGCTGGAGTAATTGAAAGAGCGGGAAACAAGAGCGCGGAGACGCCGCTCGCTTTTCGTGCGACGCGCCAAGTCCCAAGGGCAGCCTGTCCCGCCGTCTCGCCACGTGGAGCAGAAAGTTACCTTCGGGACCGTATTCACAGCTACCACTCCGCGTCCAGGCTTGGGACTCAAGTACTGGATATCGTCGTGTGTGCCAACGCACTAGCTGTGCTGGAGCTTTCACAGCTCTTAATATTCTCCTCGTCTCTAATCGTGAGTCGTGACGTATTTCCAGGAGCGTTCGATGGGAACGCACTGTCTTATCGTCGATGCAGTCAGATTTGACGGCCCTTTTCAACACAAAATGTGCTACATGGCTGGCACTTGGCCGTTTCCGGCTTCGCACGTCTGAAACGGAAAAACGAATACGAAGGCCAGCCGGACACTGACGAAGCCCTCGTCTCTCCGGCGTCTCCGCTGACGAGACACCAGTGGTAGCCGAACGTCTTTCTCGAGTAGATCCGAGTTGTTCCCATGGGGAGCTGTTACGTTTCGTGATTAAACATCTTTTTATTGCAATTCCGACAAGAGGAGGAGTACACGTGCAGCGCTAATTGTTCGGCGCTCAAGCACGCGCTCCCGTACTTTTGACCGCATTGCAACAGAAAGTTGTCCACGGGTACAGCAGAGCCTAAAAGAGTAAGCTCCGGACTTCCCGAGATAAAAAAAAAAAAAAAAAAAAAAAAAAGAAAACGCGAAAGAGAACGACAGACCCGTTGAACGTTGGGCGAGTTGGTTATGCATAGTTATGAAGAGGGAAACAGCGCCAAAAGTAAACGGAGAACAAAGAACGAGACGACGATTGTCACTCGGCACAGTCAGCAGGTGACCCGTGAAATATTCGAGGCTTATTACATTTCGAAGTATAAGGATGAGTGCGTCAGTGCTCCCTGGATTGCGTTCTTCGATAAAGAAGTCGCGTTCTTGGAGATCTGTGACACGTGCCCTTAGGCGATGGTCCGATGTATGTTTGTCTTGTGTTTTTACGCCGGTAGGTGGTTTTCCAGAAATAAATCAGTTGACAGTCAGCGCTCGGTCTGTGTGTTCCTCGTTCTTTGTCCTCCGTACTTTTGGCGCTGTTTTCCTCTTCATAACGAGAACGACAGAAAAGCAGAGGAAAAAGCAGACGCTAGGTTAGGCGTCGGCTTTCCACGTGCTCCGTCTACTGCGTCTCACAGTTCAACAGGCTGGAAAAGCACTGCATCCAAGAAGATAGGGGCCGTTCGTCGAAAGGCAGATCTTAATAGGGCGAATCACGGCAGGGCTAATCATTACATAGGGCAACTCGTCATAGGACGATTCGTAACTGGGACAATTCGTCGAAAAACAGGAGATAATGTTTGAAGATCTTGCTGCCCGCGTAGTAGTTTTTTAAGCGTTCGGTCGCTTTTGTTATTCAGGTTCTGTGTAATATCCTCTTTAGAAAGTTTAGCCTTCCGTTTCTTTTTAGGTTGGTAAACATTTTAGTTCACCTTGGAAGCATAGCATATAAAACGTTCAGGAGCGCGACACACCTACTGCGCATGCGCGACACAGACTGCGCATCCGCGACTCAGAGATAATGTAGCTCGTCCACGTGCGCAACACAGACCGCGCATGCGCGACACAGCATATGTGTGACAAGGAAAGAACCTAACTCGTCCACGTGCACGACACAGCCACAGACCGCGCATGCTCGACACAGCCACAAACTGCGCATGTGCGACCGAAACGTTTCGCGTAAGACCCCCCAATTGCCTAGCGATTTGACATCCATTTTTTTCCATTAGTGACTGAGAAAGGCGACAAGAATCTGGTGGACAAGACGTAATTAGTCAGTGTCTATTGGAAATTAGTCTAACATCTAAGCCGAGAAAAAATAATTAAATCAAGAAAGGGGCGCGCTGGTAATTGTACTCACTTGCAAGAACTAAGCTCGGTGAACATCAGAAATGCTACAAATATAATAAATATATGTTTATAAATTGACGAATTGTCATAGTGCTGAACTGCCCTACGACGAATTGCCCTATGTGACGAATAGCCCTGCTACACTCAGGCGTTTGTACGGAAAAAAAATCGGGGTATGTGCATGTTTATGCCGCCTAGAACTTAGTCTGCTTCAACGGGCGTCCCAGCTCTAGATGAGCAATTTAGCCAGTAGTACAACCGCTAGCGTGGGGTCTTTAACGTGCATCACGCAGTAGTGATACACGACCGCAAGCCGGTACGATGCTCATCCAGATCGAAGCGGGTAGGGGTTCGGATTGAGATCCTGGGTTCTGCAGCGCGAGCTTTAGCTCCACGTGCTCCGAGCTGGGGTGCACTAGCCCACTCGGCCACCGATCCCAACGCGTCGGCGCGGACGGAGCCTTCGATGTGTTCTCCCAAGTCCTTGAGCGAGCAGGTGCGTCTCTACAGAAAACGCGGGAACCTCGTGGCGGCAAGGGCATCCTCTTCAAGTGCTACGTGCGGCCGTACACACAATAATCCACAGCCGTCTACTTGAGCCGGCCCTTCACACCACGCCCCAAACCGTCAGCAGACATGCCGACAATCGTGAGCACACCAGAGCCAGTCAGGTGACACCCTGCAGGAGCGGAGAGAAAGCAGACACGACGCCGTCCGCGGACCTCGGCAAGACCTCGTCCAGCGAGTTACGCGATGCAGACACGTATACCTTTATAAGCGCTTCACGAATAACCCTTTCGGTCGTGCCCGCGGCGTGTAGTGACCGTGGTTCATGAGTGCAGTGACCAATACCTCTAAAAGGGTGACCGGTCTACTCTTCCAAGAATTCCCCGGTAAAAACGTGGCTGCCTATTTCTTTTTTCTTCCTATTTTTTTTTTTTTTTTTTGTATACGCTTTTTGGTTTTATGGATTGGGCCACTCGCGAGAAAGCAGCAGCACGGCGTGACTCTTTTATTTTCTCCGTTCCGGTATGTGCGAGTCGTTCCCGGATTTATAGTGCTGGAGTTACCGGTGAGTAGTGCACTGCGCGAATAGCAGTTTCATCATCCGCATTCAATCCGCATCCGCAGACTTTGTATCCGCATCCGAACAGCATCCGCAATGTTCTTAAATAATTTTATCCGCGTCCGGTCTGTCTCCGCAGACTTTGTATCCGCATCTGAACCGCACCCGCAAAATTCGGAACCGCGATCGACCCTCCATTTGCGCATTCATTTTAATTCATGAAATTAAGCGCGAATAAAAGTAAAGGAATTTGGATGGTGTCCTATAACTTATAAGCCGTCTGCTTACCTTTGTACAAAGAACTCTTCGTGTCAAAGTACTGTGAAAGTTATTTTATCGTATTCTGCTTCATCGTATTTATAAAATAAGAGATCATCTTTCCAGAGACACTTCGCATCGCTGGAAAGATGATCGCAGTTATGAGATTATCTTGGGGGTTCGTGACACTGACGCTCTGTCCAGAAGGTGCCCTCAGTAGTAAGGAAATTTTACAGTGGAGCTGTTAAGGGCTAGTTTCCCCAGGATCGTGTCCGTCATCAAACATATGACGACACAGAACTCTGGACAGCTACCGCCATCTATAGCGACGGCGCAACCAGACAACCGGCTTGCCGGTTGCCTGGTTGCCGCGGTCGCTCATAGATGGCGGCAACCTTTCCAGCCTTTCCACTCTGGCCTGCCGACTTTCGGTCGGCCTTTACTTCATTCCCACCATTGTAAAACTTCGCTGGTCTTCCTTCTCCACCAAAGTGGAAATGCTGAAAGTTTTTTTTTTAATATTTATTTTCTTTTTTGCTTTGTAGAACCCACTTTAAGCAGACACGTATTTTATAAACATGTAAATTTACAAATGACAGGCTAATAACATTGTGTCATTTCATTTAGGCCGAGTTATAAAAAACTGGGAGAGTGGGAACATCTCCTATCGGTTTCAATTGTAAACACGAAACCTCAGCGGCATGCTCGGAACCATATACAGGGTCAGGAATGGGCAGTATTTCAAATACAAGTATTTGAAATACGTATTTAAAATACTTTGTGTATTTTGCATTTGTATTTAATTACAAATTGGGTAATGTATTTGACGTGTGTATGTAAATACTAAAACGTGGGTATTTCAGATACAATTGTAATTAAATATAATTTTGTCGGCGAAAATAGATCCCTCAAATTTATTGTCACTGTCCAGAGCAGGAAGAAAACTACGTTCTGCATCGAATGCAGTGTCTCTCAATCAAGCACAAGCGTTTAGTGACATTGTGATTACGGTGCTAGTCCAGGGCAAGAAGAGTGACGAAATCGACGTTCACAGGCAGACTGGCTAGATAAGTGCCCGTGACAACTTGTGATGCTTTCCAGCCTGATTTCCATCCATATTTTTGCCTGGAACGTTCTAAATGTGCGTGTCGTCCAGATTTTCGTAACTGGTGCGAGTTGCAACAATAAAAAATTCTCTAGCTAGTGCTGCGCATCTTGGTCGTCTCGGTTCTTTGTTGGTCTATACCAAAATGTAATCGACAAAAAAAGTTGCTTGAAGCTCTGTACTTTTTTCACCTATTACGTCCAAGCTGATTACATTTTTTGTGATTATATTTTTATTACGTTACTAGAGCCTCGCTCACTAACTCCCGAGTATGCGATGCAAAATTAAAATGAGATACCCAGAAACGCGTTGCAGGTGCCCTGAAACCGCTGACGCAAATTTTGAGGAATGTATTTGGAAAAGTATTTGAACGAGACCAAATACATTTGGTTGTATTTGTATCTTGTACTTAAATGCTTTTTTGGAAATGTAATTAGATTTGTAATTAAATACATTTTTGACGAAGTATTTTGTATTTGTATTTCGATACATATTTGCATGTATTTTGCCCATCCCTGTACAGGGTGTCACAAAAAAAAAAATTTACAATGTTTGTTTTTTTTTTGTTTTTTTTTACCGCAAACATAAACTAGGCATCGCCGAACGCTCATTCTCCGCCCAAAGGTAGAGCTAGAGGGCACAACCAGACGCCAAAGTTTCAGCCCGAACCGATAACTTAATCAAAAATTACAAGTAATTTTTTGAAAATTTCAATGGGAAAATAGAGCCCATTTTTCCCTGTTTTCGGTTTCTGGTGCCATAGAGCCCCATGTGTTCGGAAACTCCGTCGGCCGCAATTTTCCTAATGAAATTTTCAGAAAATCAGTTATAACTTTTGGTTAAGTTATGGGATCGGGCTGAAACTTTGGCATCTGCTTGTGACCTCAAGCGCTTCCTTTGGGCGGAGAATGAGCGTTCGGCGACGCCTAGTTTATTTTTGCGGTAAAAAAGACCGTGTAAATTTTCCTTTGTGACAGCCTGTACTTAAAAACAACTCAGTGCCAACTGTCGCGAAACAGAAAACACACACACGCAACGTTTCACTTGTCGAGGTTGCTGTTATAAGAAACAGAATATCGTCTACATGAAGGGATTTAGACTGGTTCGTCCCTCTTAAATCAATACTCACTAATGAAAAGTTTTTCTCTTGATGATGGGGTGACATGCACGAACGTTACGGCAAAAATGAGGGGCAAAAACTTGTGTACTCCTCCACTCCGGAGTATCGAATTCAGTCTCCTCGATCTACAGGCGAAGAAGCCATTTGCAGTCTTCTATGTTATTGTGGCTTGTACGTGTTGGGTTTTCTTTTTGCCCAAAAAACATTTTTTCGTTCTTTCCCTGCCAAACAAGAATACGCTTTTCAGGGACGACTGATACTTCTGCGTTCTTTACTTTTTCTAGGGGTAGCATTTTCGGCGAGATAGAACGTTCTAAAGCGATCTCCGACAAGAATCAAAACTTTCTTGACGTAAAAAGCAATTTTCTCTCTGATTGCCACCTTGTATCTAAGGGAGCAGTTTTCTCCCGCAACACACTCAAAGATGCGCTTTATAGTATCACTCACTTATTCACTTTATACACCGAGTCGCACACATTTATGGGCCGCCTCTACAAAAATGTAGATCCGGACCCGCGGATATCCGCATCCGATTAGCAATCTGCCAAATTTGATTCAGTTTTATCCACATCCACCAGTTTACTGAGGATATCTGCGCGTGAACCGCGGGTAATCCGCGGATATGCAGGGATCTACCGGTGGGACAGAAACAGCGGCGCTGCGATCGCATCTAGCTCGCCACTGCATGACATTCTGTGTTACCACTGCCTTCGCAACGATACTGAGTGAAAGGGGCGCCATTTTTTTTGTTCGAGGAGTCTAATAGGTCTTGGTACTATTTTCAAAAAACAAGGCAGCCTCTCACAATGTATATAACACTCCTTTCATATGAGACCTAAATGCCCTTTACCTTTAAGAATATCAAACTAGTTAAAGGAGCAGTGCAACGATATTCAATTGGAATGTTTTTCACTTGACACGAGCTTACTGGCACACCTGGGACTCAAGGACACTCACACGCAACGCCACTGGCCAAGAAACTCCTTTGTTGCGGTGTAATTTCAAGGACAAAAGAGATCATTTTCATTCAATCTCTCCTTTGCAAAATTTGATGACGTAACGTGGGGATCGCAGTACACCCAAGTGACGATATTTGAATGCGGTTCATAGATTGGACCCGAGCATTGCGTGGGCACTCGACTTGGGCTCGTGATAATTGCTAGCTCGAGAAGCATTCGGGTAGTGGCCCGTGTCCAATCGCTGCAACGACGACAACAGCCGAGCCATAACAATGTCTGGAACTCAGCGCGTGTCCTGCGCTTTGCCAACCCCAGCGCGTGGCTATGATCAACACTGGCGGCATATAATCGGCTCCAGATCACGTGGCCGATTGTTCTGGCTGCGAGTGGAGGGGGTGAACGCTGCTCGTTTTTCTTTAATTTTTTTCTGGGACTTCTTTTGCGTGGGGTGAAAAACGAACGCGTGTTTCATAGGTCATTAGGGAGTTTTAGAATAACGTACGCAATTTTAGCGCACGCTAGCGCTAAATTTAGCGCTTGTATTAGCGCACGCGACGCAGGAGAGTTTTAGAATAGCGTTTTTCCGCCGCGACGCAAAAGCCCAAGCATCTCGCGCTTGCGACGCCACCAAGATACAGTAAAATATTTTAGTTCACACACGAAATGCTGTAACTTTAGAAAAAAAACGAGTTTTTTGGTCCAGAGTAGCATTTTAATTTGTTTAAACATGAGAACGCGACGCGAGCGGTTGACCGGTCGTGTCCGCTTGCGTCGCCTCGGCAAGAGAGGTCTCGTGTACTGACCTTCGCACATTGTTCGTTCGCCGTGAAATGTTCGCGCGTCGCAAGCATCAAGTTGCCGGTGATCCCTGCCAAACCGAGTACAATGTCGTCCCGTATTGAAAATTGCAGTCGCGAGGATGCCGCCGACGTCGAACTCACGACGCCGCCAAAACAGCCGCCGACATAATCCTGGAAGCCGCCATTTTTTTTAACTGTGCTCGTCTTGGCTTTAGCCAACTTCTCATCACGAATCCTCCTTGGAGAAGCGCAAAGACTCTTTGCGTACGCACGCTATTTCCAAGAAATAGCGCGCGCTAAAATTGCGCACGCAAAGCGCAAAACCTGGTTTGCGTTCGGAGCATGCGCAGTGGCGACGACGCTATTCTTTGCGTGCGCAAAGCTTTAGCGTGCGCTATTTTAAAGCTCCCTATTAACGTTAGGGATCCGTTTTAAGCGGTATTTGCGCAAAGTACAAAAATTGTTGCATCGCTCCTTTAAACGAGTTCAAATGCTGTCAGAGGATTAATCATAACAAACACAACGCCTAAAGCCGCCAGTGGCCAGTGCGACTCTAAAACCACCTTGGGTGCCACACTATAAGACACGCAACAACCAAGACGTGGCCCCGCAAAATGTTTTGAACCAAGAAGAGTTCTTCGAAAGACAACTCGCTATAGCTTCTCCAAAACGTTGCACAAAACTTTCGGCTACTATCTCATCAAATGAGAAAATAGCAAGGGCGCTACAGCCGCGACATCTCTGTTTGGGTGTCGCTGCTCCAGCGCTGTTCTCAAACCCAAGAAAGCTTTTTTTTTTTTCTTTTTTTTTTCCGGGTGGGTGGATATTCGTGTGCATACTTCCGGTTTTCCAATACATCTTGATGGAAAGCGCATGATGCTCTCCGCTAGAATCGATCGCCGTGATTCAGCGAACACAGATAACTGGGGCATTAACCTCCACAACCCCTCCCCCAACACACACACACGCGCACGCACGCACACACGCATACTTACACGCATGCACGCACGCGTATACGCACAAATAAGCAAACTGGAAGTATTAGAAAACACAGAGAAACCAGGCACAAACTTCTACGTTTCATTTGTCCATGCATGGGTTTTCCGCAATGATGAGAAGTTCGCCATGCACGCCTCGGGTCTTAGCCATCTTTCTGAAGGGTTTGTTGTTTCGCTCGTACACAGGCCAACGAGAGCAGTTTCTACACCTTTCCGGCGCTTATCACTGCTGGCGCGAGAAAGAAAACCTATTTCCATGGCTCTGGACGCATCCGTTGCGCCTGATATTCCGGAGAAAAGAGTTACGGCGCATGCTCAAGACGCTGTTTCCAGCACCGTAGACCAAGACTGGCGAAGGCGATGAGAGACTCCAACTGTAGAGGTTTCCTTCCCCGGTTTGGGTGACGTCCTTGAGCGGGCTCATGGACTCTCCCGCGCGTGTCCCACGCTTTGTTCGCCGGCCGTGTACTCACTCGGGGACGGGCAGGAGTGTCCCCCGGGAGGAAGATGGGAGAAAAGAGGCGGTGCTTCGCGCTTTGTTTTTCGTTATACGTTCGCTGAACTGCCCTCCTTGCAAGCTAAAACCACTAGCAACATATTCCACTTGCGTTCTCAAGCCCACGCGTGTTTCTGTTTACAATGCATGGATGTTCTGAAACTTAAGATCACTAATGTTGCTTTCCGAGTGCAACGAAACTAACACCGTCTCCCTTCCGGGCTTCACTTTTCGGTCCAATCCACACGCTGGGTCCGAGCCTTTTTTGGAGGAATTGATGGGTCTATGGCAAAGTTCCAATACCCGCTCACCACCAAAAAAAAATTGTAAAAAGAACGGTACGGTTTAAATAAATCTGTGAACGAAATGAAACATAGCAAAAAATATATCGAATACCAGCTTGCTGACCTTGGCACGCGTCTGTCAATACTCGAATGAAGAACAATTGTCCTTGATAATCTTTCACAAGAGTTCAAAGTCATAGAGTATGTGTCATCAACAAAATATTTTTTTTTTATGAATATCTATCCTAGAACGCACGCATTGATTACTTACCCATGCGCCTTCCAGCAGTGTCTGCCTATCTTATACGCCGCATGCGATTCACAACTGCAAAGGATCTGAGATTTCAGGTGCACCAGGCACTGGGAGGGTCGGTCCTTCAGTATGGAGTAATTATATAATGTGCTTACGTAGCCGAGTTGGCTAAGGGAAAGGGGTGTTTATGTACCGTGGACTATGAATTGTTTGTTGTATCAACATGCTCGCAATTTAAGAGCGTTAAGAGTTGGCGTTGCTTCCTTTTAGACCTCAGGCCTCTTACATTGAGGGTGATAAAATGTAAAGGACTGCTTCAAGGTGAGTTAAAGTCACCGCTCTGGTTGTTATCGAGCGGTTTATGACTATTTTGTTTGGAATATGGCTTAGTCCTAAAGCCTACCTGTTTTCGGTCCTTTCTAACCTGTACAAACGGCACGTCATCTACTGGCACAGGGTCATTCTGGTCGCCAAGTTCTGTGGCAACCTCAGGCCTCGGTGCTACTGCCTCTTTCTCGCTGGCCTTTGGAAGGACCTCAGCGGGAGCAGCGGTGTCTTCTACGTCTGATGGTGCGTCCTCCTCGACAATCGTTGCCGTCGATGAGGCGTCATCATCATCACCGGAGTCACTAGGGCGCAGGCGTTAGCTCTAAAAAAATTCCAAATTTCTTTTTTTTTTTTTTTGAGATGTGTGTCATAAAGGTTTTAGCAGAGGAAGTGTGGCCTGAAGCGTCAACGACCTCGGAGATGTCCATCAGGAGCCCCGAGTGTTGTTCCGCGTCACGGGACACTTTCCCACGAAGCTTGGTCGCGTAAGTCGTGACGCAAGCGTCAGCGATGTGTCCGTAAGTACCACATTTAAAGCAGCGCGGTGTCCTGCACTGCCGTCGAATGTGTCCGACCCGGTTGCACCTGAGGCACAAAGGAGGCCTTCCCGGGATGATGACGAGCGTTTGCATTCCGTACACCTGTAGCAGGTGAGGAATCTTCTCCGTCGCCGTTCCTTCATGTAGGGTGATGTCTACTTCACTGTTTAGGGTGTCCATGTGCTCCATTTTCTGACAGCGCCACTTCTCTCGATGAATGCTACGCACTATACCATATGGTGTCAGGGCTTCGACAATGCGCCTATTTTCGAGATGGTCCGGAAGCCACAGGAGCTTCATCTTGAGATCCCGCGTGTTTGGGTCGATCACAAGGCACTTCTTGCCTTTGACGAGCAGCTCACCACAAAGGCAAAGCTTTTCTTTGGCGAGAGCGTTGACGCAGGTGACCATTCATACATGGCCCATTTGGAATTGTTCGGTGGTTTTTATGTCTTTTAGGTCTATTACTTCCTTGAGAGCATCTCGGAAGTCCGGTGCCGTATAAGGCCTGGAGGACATGTCGGCGTGGAGAAATACAGAATTGAGGACGATGTTTCCGGTAGGCAGACGAGAAAAAGTGATCCTGTACTCACTTGAGGTGACATTAGACGATTCAATAATACCTCGGCCTGAGGCCGATGCAGTGTTTCCACCACAAATCATTATTTCGCAGCCGTTCCAGACGTCCTCTTCTTCTTTCTCCAGTGTATAGAATTGATAATCAACTGAATGCGAGTTAGTGTGCTCTTTAGTAATTGCTGAAACGCAAAACGCCCGGTGTCCTCTCGATAGAAAACAAGAACTGTCGAAACGCATATTGAATGGGTTAAAACAGCGCAAAAAGACGAAGGACCAGTAAAAGAAAACACACAGACACAGCGCTGTTTTTCTTTTACTGGTCCTTCGTCTTTTTGCGCTGTTTTAACCCATTCAATATGACCATCAACCAACTCGCCCAACTTTCCACCTTGAAACGCGACACTTCCGGTGTCCTCTAAGTACAGAGCAAGAACAGCTGAAGCGTACAACGTCCGTTGTCCTCTAGAAATCATGGGCGCCTCTGCGCGTGACCAAAAGTGTCGCCGCAGTCGAGTTTTCACGATTGGCCAAAACATGAACATAAAAGAATTGTCAGACTGCCAACTTCGATGGCGTTAGTTTCGGAATGCAATGGCTCCTAGCTTCCACTGTGCTTTTTAAACACAGAATCGAACTTGTCCTCGCAAATGATGGTAATTAGCTAGGGTTACAACTCGTGACGTCACGATGAGGCAAATCCTAGTCGTGACATCACGGATGGAGACCATAAGGGGGCGCCACCAAAATATCTTGGCCCCACAACCATATAATGAGCTTTGTCATACATTGGGGAAGTATAGGAGGCAAATGAGGAGGCGCCATTTGTCGAAAGCGGGCTGGGCCTGTTCCGGGGCGTCTTCACAAATTCGAATGATGACAGCCAGAAGCGGCGAATAATACCCTGGCGGTGGTAGCGAGAAACAAACTTAATAAGAGCGTCGGAGTAACTTTTGGTCACTGAAATATAGTTCGCGTGATTTTTCGATAGCGGTCATGCAAAATAAAAATATTGCAGAACGATTTACGAAATCCGTACGCCAGGCGCCGAGGGCCGGAAATCTGCCGTCCGAGCGGTCAGACTCTGTCTGAGCAAAATAGAATTCGAGCGGCAGATTGGATTCTTACATCCTTTTTAATGATCATAATCGAAATGAGAGTTACTACATTTAACTCTTACGCGCTTCTTAAAACTGTTTATCGCTACCACCACTAGGGGATTATTTTCGGCTTTCGGTTGGCCGAGAGAGCGTGTAAAGCCCTATTTCTGCGTCTGGTGCACGCCCTGGCTGTGCCAGCTCCTTCCATTAACCGAACCCTCTCTATAACCGACATGGCAGAAAAGCAACCTTCAACCGTAAAGGAAGTGGTGAAGATCCTAGCCGAGGTTTCTACTGAACTGGATGATATGAACACGAAGTTAAGCCATGAAATTAATACCGTGAACGCAAAATTAGGAATCGAACTGGAGGGCGTAAATCGGTCTATGGACTTTATGAATAAAAAATTCAAGAATTCACAAAAGACCTTGCACACGCCGTCAAAGAAATTAAACAACTGAGAGCTGAACAGGATGCTTTAAAAGTTGAAAAGAAGCGGCTTGCTGACGAGCTTTATAGGGTAAAAAAAAAAGAGCTTCTTGACCTCAAACAATACAGTCGAACAAATAATCTGGAAATCAAGGGACTCCCACAGAACCCAAACGAAGACCTTGAGACTCTAGTCGCTACGCTCGCTGCTTGCGCAGGAGTTCAGGTGTGCCCCGCTGACATTGATGTTGTGCATTGTGTACCTTCGAAAACCCAAGGGGTACAAAATGTGATTGTAAAGTTTGTGCGACGTAGTGTGAGAAATGAAATGTTGACAAAGACGAAAAAACGGAGGCTTACGAGCGCTGACCTTGGTTTTGAGACTTCTGTGCCAGTTTATATAAATGAACATTTATGCATCGAAAACAAAATCTTGCTGAGCAAGGCGATCCGCTGCAAGAAAGAAAAGGGATGGAAATTTGCCTGGGTGTCGCAGAGCAAAATTTTCAAGCGAAAAAATGAGACTAGCGACGTCATTTTGATAACCAGTGAAGACGACCTTTTGAAGATTGCGTAGACAATAATAAGTTTCTTTTTTTTTTATTTTTTTTATGTCAGAAGTTTTTTACGCCACTTGACTTCTGCGATTTTCTGGAAGAAAAGCATTCCTTATCAGATACATTTCTTCATGTGAATACTATAGTTAATAAAAAAACACAAGCATGATGAGCTGCATAATCTGTTTCATCAATTCGGGCCACACGTAAGTGTTATCACGTTTTCCGAGACGTGGTATACAAGTAATGCAGATTATTTTATTTTTCCTGACCACCATCATATCAGCGTTGATAGAGCTGGAAAAAGAGGCGGTGGTGTCGCTATGTTACTGAAGAAATATATGAGGTACAAAATATTAATGCATTTTTCAATAATCACCGAATGGTATGAAATTCACTATATTTTCCGTAGTTCATCGTCCCCCAAGTGCTGCCTTCGCGCCTTTTATTCAATGTTTTAAAGAGCTCTGTGGATTTGTCAATGATCATAACTATAGACCTTACATCGCTGATGACTTTAATATTGATTTGTTTACTGATAGTAATTTGCAATTTGCGTTTACAACTCAGTTTCAATCATTTGTTTTTTCTAATGTCATCAACAACCCTGCAAGAGTAACTGAGCTTCTCTTCATGACTTGTTTATCACAAACTACGAACTTTCCATACTCTCTGCCGGCGTCATTTCATCAGATATCAGTGATCACCTTCCAATTTTTATATCGGTAGAAAAATATCACTTTAGACAACGTTACATTAGCTCGACAGTTACATACAAGCCCATCACGTAACACCAGTTAGATGCTTTCCACTATGAAACTAAACAAACAAATTGGTCTATTATTTTTGAAATTCGATCGGTAGATGATGCTTATAATTCTTTTTTGGACTTAAATATTCGAATATATGGCAAATATTTTCCATTTAAAACTGTAAAACCATCTAAAAACTCTCGCAAACCTTGCGTTACACTATAACTTCTCACTCTGATTCGCACAAAAAAAAATGATATGGTCACTTTTTGAAATCTAGGGAAAATTCGAAACTTGGGATTTTTAAAAAATACAGAAACAAACTAGCAAGCATGCTGCGACAAGCGAAGAAAAGTTATTACATTAATATTTTTAATATCGATGATGTACGTCAAAGTGACGTGATGTGGCAAAGACTCAAAACATTGCTTAACTACAAGCCACAGGTTTTATGCCTGTTGAAGTTAACATAAATGGTTCTATAATGTCGGGGACGGATATGGTGAATGCTTTTAATAGCTATTTTGTAAATCCTACCACATCTCCTGTTTCTACTACTACTGCAAATAATGCACTTCAGTGCATGCCCTCGCGCTTGCCTAACTCTGGGTTTCTTTTTCCCACTGATGTATCCGAACTCTATACTATATTGATGAACCTAAACAATTGTAGAATTATTGATGCATAAAATATGTAAATAAAACCAGCAAAGTATGTTTTAGATATCTTAGCACCATACCTAACTTATATAATCAATCTCGCACTTGAGTGTGGTGAGTTTCCTATCAAAATGCAGATTGAAAAAGTTAGTGTGTTGCATAAAGGCTGTGATTTAAATAATATTAACAATTTTAGACCAATTTCTATACTTCCAGTATTTTCTAAGACACTCGAGAAACTAGTTTCAAATAGAATTGTCTCTCATCTTCAGAAATACCTTTTTATTACAAATTCTCAATTTGGTTTCCGTAGAAGTTATTCCACTGAGTTAACATTATTAAAACAAAAATAAATAATATTAAGAGCACTAGATAATCATCAATTAACAATCGCTATATTTAGATTTCTCTAAAGCCTTCGACAGAATAAATAGCGATGTCCTGATAGCAAAATTAGAATACTATGGCATTCGTGCGAAAACATTAAGTATGTTACAATCTTACTTACAGAATCGTACCTAGTTCGTGTCTATATTAAACTTTAAATCTGATATTTCCAAAATAACAAATGGTGTGCCTCAAGGGAGTATTTTAGGCCCCCTACTTTTTATTCTTTATATCAACGATATCGTAAAAGTAAATCGTGATCTTAAAGTCGAGGTTATTATAGATGCTGATGACACTAGCATCTTCTTTTCCAATAAAGATATCTGTACTCTAGTAACTAATAGCATTCATGATCGTGTTGAAAAATGGACAAAAGATAATCACCTTAAGTTAAAATCGCAAAAAAACAAAGTCATTTTATTTAAAAGTTAACATGCTACAGTTATGATTCCAAACCCACTGATTTTGAACAATAAAGAAATTGAATTTGTCAACACTATTAAGACTTTGGGCGTTTGGTTTACAAAAAGTATTTCTTGGAATAAACATGTTGGTTATCTTTCGTCTAAACTGTCGAAAACAGTGGGGTTGCTAACCAAATTTAAATCATTGTTACCTCGTTGTGTTAAGCTTCAACTTTACAATGCTTTGGTATATTCTTAACTTGATTATTGACATCTAGTTTGGGGAAATACAACAAAAACAAATATAAATAAACTACACATTTTACAAAAGGGGTCTGTCGTGCTATTGCCAATGTTTCATACTATGATCATATTGAACACTTGTTCTCATTGTTTAATATAAAATCAATTTTAAATATTTACAGGTCCCGACTTCTTGTGGCGAACAAGAAGTCTACGCACTTTTAAAAATAAACTTTTAGAGGAATTATGTAACCTAGTCCTTTTCACTTCCTCATATCAGCCCCGCCCTAAAGAAAAATGGTTTGTTTCACCGTCACATAAATTATACTATTAACCAGGCACTAAATTACCAATTAACTACTTTATTAAATAATTATTTTTAAAAGGTGATATTCATGCAGCGACGCTGGCAGAGGTACGAGCATTATTTTATGGTTGTTTTCTTAGGTACGGCTAAGGCATACGGTTCACCGTACCATTATATACTACCATGAATGTATTAATTTCATTTTTGTTATCTTGTTTTTGTTTGATCTGTGGTTGGTTCATTTAAAATAGTGCCCTTTCTTTCAATGTAGCTATTTTTTTTTTTTTAATTGTTTGGGAATTGCCTGCTGTAAAGGGGGTCAGGACCTCCGTCAAGCTGCTGCAGCAGCTTTTTGTCTTGGTCCCCCGTTTCAGTGATGAAACAAAATAAAGATTTATTATTATTATATGCGGCTCTGCCCGGCTCTAATACTCGTGGACAGCTTTCTGTGGCTGTGCACTGTATTCAGTCAAAGCCATGGGTGCACGTGCACTTGCGCATCTTGAGCGCCAATGAAAGTTGTGTACGCGCACTCTTCACTTCTGAAATGTCGCAGAAAGGTGTCCATGAGTATTGGCGACAAGATTTTTCCGTAAGACTTCATCTGGTTAGAGTCCTAGGGCTGAGACAGTGCACCCAAAGTTTACGGGTTTTTGTTTCTTTTTGTTTCAGTATTGTGTAGGGGTTTACCAACACCACCTGCGGTGGATTCATGGCAACTAACCGGCAAAACTTACACTATGCAGTGTATAAAATTGATAATCATCTGAATGCGAGTTACTGTGCTCTTCAATGACTAATGAAACGCAAAACGTCCAGTGTCCTCTGGATAGAACACAAGCCCTACCGAAACGCGAAACTTCAGGTGTCCTCTTGATAGAGGACCAGAACTGCTGAAACGTAAAATATCCGTTATCCTCTAGAAAGTATGGGCGCGTGTGCGCTCGTGCACATAGAGTGCATGAGTAGCTGCGGGTTACTTCTTTTGTACAGCTATTCGCGGAGAGAAGTTTGCAAGGGGCGCTTCTGTTTTCCTTACTATCGGTACACTCTCTTAAAAAAAAAAAAAAGGGAATATTCTTACACCCCTTTGTCTCATATACGACACCCCAAAACTTCAGTTCGACTTAAAGCGCGCTTACGTCGAATAGACGGCCTAAACTTTCTCGAGGTGCTTGAAAACGGTTATATATACCTAAGGTTCGGAGTTTTCGGTTTAAACCGATAAAAATCAATAAAAGTACGCCGAATCCATTTTTGGAAATTCGGTTTTAACCGAAAAAGGTCAATTTTTAGGTTCGGCACTTCAGATTTAAACCAATAAAAACCGATGAAACGTCGAGTTCACTTTTTAAAATTCAGTTTTAACCGGAAAAGGTCACTTTGACCTTCCTTCGTACAGCAAAGCCGTGGCGAAAAGCTGGAACGACAGTGACTCTCGAAATGTGACCGAATGTATGGGATACACGGATGCCATCACGACGTTTTGGTTTAATATGCACGCATCATCGATCGGAACGTGATGTGCGAAATGCCCCATGACTTCGCCATGTACGAGCGTGTTTTCAAACTCGTTGTAAGGAAGACCGACTTGATGCAAGCTCTGCATGTTGTGTTGAGCTTCAAAACGTCGCGCCGTGTCTCTTTTGGCAGTCACAATTGGTTGATCGGCCGATTTTGGCCTTGAGAGGGCATTCTCGAAGCTCAGGGTCATATTAACAGGAAATAAAGAGTGCCAATCAACGAGGAGAAGCCGAGAAAGTACGTGTGTGTGTACTACAATAAGATCACGTAATCCTGAGGTGCAGAAGGTAAAGTTCCATGTGTTTTCGGCATAGGCTTCATATCTAACTTGTCTGTACTTGTTTCTTTTTTTTTTTTCTTTTAGAGTTGCACGCATTGGCCAAATAAAGTGTCAATTTCTTTTTCAATGCATCTGTGCCGCTTCTTTGAGTGATCACAAATATCAGAGCTACAAGGATCATCTGATCCGGTGTCCATTGGTGTTTATTTCATATTCACCGAAAAAAGTCGATAAACGCTTGTGGGCATAAATATACGCCGAAAAAAAAACGAAAATTGAATTTTAAAATAAACACCGAAAAAAGTACGCCGAATTTTGAAAAAATAGAAACCGAAAACGGCGGAACCCTATATATACCTCATTAAACGGATAAGGTACGTGTCAAAGACTACAGAAAAAAAAACACTCAGGTTCAGCAGTTATGCCGAGAAAACCCTATTAATTTTTTTTTTTGTAGTCAATAACACGTACATTCGTTATTTTAATAAATTGTACCACTCGGCTATCAACTAGACTCCTGTGAAAGTTGGGAACGTCGGTTCGATGTCAGCGCGGCTGTAAGTCGAACTGAAGTTTTGGGGTGTAGTATATGGGACAAGAGGTGGAAGAATATACCCTTTTTTAAGAGTGTAGTACACGTGCTACCCACGTGGTTATGTTTTCATTTTCGTAGTTCATAGAAGCTTGGCATTGCACGTGCTTGTACCATCAGAGGAAGTTGAAGTATCCTCACTCTGAGTTGTAGAACAATTCCATCAGACTGTGATACGCAAACTCCTCGCCGCTCTGTGGCTGCGCACTGCAGGCAGTCAGAGCCATGGGTGCACGTGTGCTTGCTCATATTGAGCGGCATTGTAAGTTCTGAACGCGCACTGTACACTTCAGAAATGCCACAGAAAGTTGTTCACCAGTACTGGCGACGAGATGTTTCGGTAAGGCTGCATCTGGTTGGAGTCCTAGAGCTCTGACTATGCACCCAACGTTTACAGGTTTTCATGTGTGTGTGTGTGTGTGCGTGTGTGTTTTAGTATTGTATAGGGGTTTGCACCTCCACCGGCGGCGAAATGATGGCCACTAATACCCTTGTTACACGGGCACACGTAACTGCGATTACGCTAAGCCACAGTTAGCGCACAATATTTGCCGACAACATTATGCGGCCATGCAGTCAAAGCTATAGGCGAACGTTCGCGGCAGCATCCTGAGCACTATCAAAGCAGTACACGCGCGCTCTTCACTTCTTATGGAATAGATGTCCGAGAGTATAGTGCGGTATCTGTGGTGCCACGCAACAGCAGCTAAGCTGAGTTAACCGCGGTTAAGTGTGCCCGTGTAACAGGGGTATAAGCCATATTTAGCCGGCAAGACTTACACGATGCACTGTATAGACCACTTTCTTTGTAAGCGCTACCATGCGGTTCTCTAGTCTTTGATGTCCCTGCGAACTTGGTAAATTCGATGAAACATTTAACCACCAATTCTCCAGGCGAACGACAAAAGAACCAAGAAGCGCGAGATATGCTCAAATTTTTTTAATATTCTTGTAAACCAACTAGTCCCCTCTAAGAAGTTAAATCGTGCAGCCGAAGGCCCTAGCTAAATCTCCAACATTGTTGTCCGTTTAGCATTTATGCTTTCTAGCACTGGTAACATAAGCAGGGTCGACTGGCTTGCAAAGGAGGAGCAACCGGAAGTAGCTTGAGACGCAAGCAGTGGATCGTGTTTTCAACCAGTTAAAGGGTATATAGGATTGCTTATCGACTGAATGCGAGCGAGTGTGCTCTTCAATCATTGCTGAAACGCAAAACGCCCGGTGTCCTCTAGATAGAAAACAAAAACTACCGAAACGCGAAACTTCTGGTGTCCTCCAGATAGAGAGGAATAACTAAAAAAAAGTCCGTTGTCATCCTGTGCGCTCGTGCACATTGAGTCCCAATAGCAGACAGCTGCGGTGGCGCATTCTGCATTACACTCGGTGTCAGCTATTCTGTGCTACGTTGTGAAGGCTAGCATAGCTGCTATCCGCCCCGGAGAACGACACATGGCATTGGTTCAGCAACACGTAGTCATTTATTGAATATCATCTTCGCGAGCCGCTACCCAAACCACCGCCCTGGAATACTTTTGAGTCGACGCTGGAGCGCCTCTCGCAAGGCTGGGTGCACTTGGCCACCTCGGGAAGGTGATGGCCACAGATTATTAGCCTATGGGCACCCTGGTTGTACAAAACGTTCGGCCGGGTTCCCGCAAGGTCACTTTATGAGCTGTTAGTGGAATGTGTCGTGTTCATGTATGGCTTTGAACTTTACCAGCTTGTAAAGTTGGTCATTCGGCACTAACCTGAGTAAGTAAAACAAGACCAAGCACTTGAAAAAAAAAAAGCTGTCACGCTTCACTGCGTCAAGTCAAATCTTTCAAGCACCTACTGGCTGTCTGTGTCATATACCAAGCTGGTGTTATGCTAGAGCACGGCAGGATGCCACGATGTCAAAATTAGCACAAATTAAGAGCCTTCAAAGCTACCATCGACATCAGCACATTCAAGAAACAAAATGTGAGCACTGTATAACTCTTGCATATATTGCTTCATGTGTTATACCAATCAAACAAATAAAAAAAAGTTCAGCACGTTGTTTGGTTACTAGTGAATGATGTTTACATTTAAACATTTTGTTTATGCTTATAACTATAGAAAGATTTCAAAACTTCATTGGCCCTTTCCTTTTAGATAAGCTGCAATTTGTATAGACGCTTTACACACGCGCCAAATTACAGCCGCCATTGCTGACCTTCTCTTGTCTTACCGAGATGCCGAGCAACTGAAACGGTAGTTGACGATCCTCTACAAAGGCCGATGCTTTAGAAATGGACACAGTTGAATCTAATGTGGCAATAACCTGGCCTGCTATGGTAATGATGAAGTGAAATAAACGATATAAGAGGAAACAAAAACTGAAGGTCAGTTATGGCGGCGTCCATGCACAGCTGCTGCAAAGCGTCTATAGCTCTTTCTGAAATCTCGAACGATCCATACGGCGGACTGCACACAAAAGAAATCGGCAGCAAAACCACCATTACATTGGCTGTATGGTTCAGTGCCGTATACTTTCATTAAAGTTGCGATTCCCTCAGAATGCACAACGCCTCAGATACAACTAGCGTCATTTGCAACGTCGGTCCCGAAATTACATACTGCGCCTACACACTAAACATTGTAACACCCATAATCGTGTAAAAAGGGTGTAAAAAGGGTGTAGGTTAGGAAAAACACCCTTTTTACAAGCTTTTTACACGATTTCTGAATATCGGTGGGTGTTAAAAGGGTGTGCTGACGTTTTACACCCTTTACACGCCCTCTTTACGCCCCACTCGCAGCGATGGTGTCTGAAATCGTGTAAAGAGGGTGTATGGGCGAAGTATACGCCCTTCATCCACACGGTGTGAAAGGGGCGTAATGGTGATGCTGTTAAATACACCCATGATTTCATAGCCGTTCATATTGAATTGAATTGAATTGGTTTTTATTTAGACACTAGGTCAAGGGTAACAGGACAAAAGGCAGATTATCTCTGCCTGACGTGGTCCTATCGCCCGTTTACAATGCAAGCAATATTTATTGCTTTATTACAATACAAAGCAATATTTATTGCTTTTGTGAAACTGTCGTTGACGTACGGCGGTACAAACGTACAAACATCGAGTATAATTAATCACCACACGGAGTCGCGTATGATTAGGAAGTGCTAGAGAATAGTTTTTGCAACCTCTATTGAACTCTCCGTTCGACACGAGCCTAAAATTACGTTTTGCGCGTGCATCAGTTTTATCGGTTCAACCTTGATTATAAAAAAAAAATCATCTCCGCTCGCAAAAAAAAAAAAAAAAGAATCCGTGTAAATATACAACCTAGGCAGCCCACACTATTGCGCTGTTATGGTATTTAATCGGAAAGATTGTGTCGTTATTATTTTGGTCTAACCAATATCTGAAAAATGGGATGGGTCGCGCCGACTCTGTCCTGACATACCGTACTTGGCGCCGTTTTTGGTTGACTGTCAAGAGTGTCCTGCGTGAATCGGCTATGCCGGCGAGGTATTTCTATTTCTCGACTGCCTAAAATCGGACGTTAAAAGAAAATACAAAGCAAGATTAACCGAAATAGAATCTGCTTACTTTTAACCTGAGGAAGACCTTTTAAGCTGAAGACTTGAACAAACTGTGGCGCCCTCATTTCGGATATTACAAACTCACCTGACTGGGTTTCGCGCTACTTATAGCACCTTCACTGATACTTTATTTTGGAGTGTAGCTCAGAAGAAACAATGTCGCAAGACAATCGAAAGTGCCGGATTAATGACATCCCCAGGGACGCGACTCTTATCTCTGCGTAATGACACCAAAATATCTAGCTTTCCGACGCTTTTTTTTTTCCGGTTTTTCTTTGGTACACGTGAAACCGCGTCGTCGGCGGCGTTCAAAATGGTTTTTCGTATTTATCTTGTGATCTTGCGGTCCGCACCAGATCATGCGCGTCTACAGGAGTGGCAGTTTGAGACGCTCAAGGTTGTACTACGCAAAGCAAGCCCTGGCGAGTCAGATTTCGCGACCTTCCCTGGGCAGGGCCGGTGGCAATACAAAGCAGCAGAGGGAGATTAGCGGCTTTGTCCAACCCCTTTGACCTCGTATTCTGATAAGCCTCGAAACCTTCTTTTGTGTCTTCGTGTTGCTGTGAGCGAGTGCGATGGCCGCTTCTAGCAAATCAGAGGGGTGACGCAAAACACGTGACCGCTCTCCGTAGGACAAGGACGCTTGGACGAAAATTTGTCACGTGATTCGCTTTGACGCGCTGATGGGCTACTGGGGCCGTAGTCTTTGCAGTATGCCAAGTTATGTCGAGTTCTAGGGGCCACGTAGGTCCGGTTTACAAAAGGGGGGCGCTCGTCAGTGTATTCCTGTTTTTCGTGCGTTTGAGTCGCGGCCGTGATATTTCGTCGTGAACGGCCGGAATACATCCATGCCAGGTTTTCGTAAATGGTCGTTTATTTCGTCGGAGTCCATGGAATTATTGTGCTGTATTTGTTGGACGCGTTTCGACAAAGCGCCGCTCATCGGCGGCCGCGAGACTTCCGTTGAATGTGATCGACCGCCCTCAACCTCGGCACTGTGTTTGCGTTGTTTTGTGCTGCCCGAATCGGATTACGCATCTACCACGACAGAGAGGTGCTCATCGGCGACCGTGAAATTTCCGCTGAATGTGAGCGACCGCCTTCATCCTCGACATTGTGCTTGTGGATAGTTCTGTGCTGCCCGAATCGGATTATGCATCTATCACGGATTACATGAGATCGCTGTTTTATTTGTAAGTACTCTGCAAGCATGCTTCTGATAGTAGTCCAAGGGAGCTATGTTCGACAAATATTTCATTTCTCCTAAAAAGAAGCGGAAGTGACGGAAGCGACGATATCGCGTTTGATTGGTTGGAAGGTCAAATGGCAAAAATAGGTAACTTTCGTCATTTGAACCTCTAACCAATCAAACGCGATATCGTCACTTCCGCCACTTACGTTTATTTTTAGGAGTAACGAAACATCTGTCGAACGTAGGCTCCCAGCTTCCGTTTCAATAGACCATTTTACGGTTTACAAACATGAACTGCCGCTTACGTTCCAAGCGACTCCCGGTCGTACCGTCTTTGCAAGCCTGCCAGTTTTGTCCACGTCACCAGTGCAAGGAAGCATAAACGTCACAAGAAAAGTACAGTTGGAGATTCAACTAGGGCCTTCGGTTGTACAATTTGAAGGGGTTATGAAACGATATCCGGTTGATATATTTAGGACCTTACACGCACGGACCGCCACTGGTTTAGAAGCGTCTCAATCGTGGTGGAATTGCGAGGATAAAAGAGAACTATTTCTTTCAGTCTTGCCTTCGCCAAGTTTGATGACGTGCGCGCGAACGCAGCTTTGCCCTTCGGCACGCTTGCAATTGCACGCACTTGCCCGCATAAGCTGAGACATGGCTGCGGCCAGATGACCTGCTTGCAATCGTCTAAAGAGAATTTTGTAGAACCTGTTAGAACCTTGATTAAAAATAAAAAGTGAACCAGACATTTGCAGTCATTTTCTCGGGCACTCTTTTGGGTTAGTACGCCCTACTTTATGGGTGTTGGTAATCGCGCCTTTTTTATTTCCCTTTCTGGCGGTGATACAAACAATTTAGAGGGCGTACTGCGCAGACATAACGCCCTAATAAAAAGGCGTACAGTGGAATCACACCCTAATTCAAAGGTGTTCGGAATAACGCCGTCCTTTAAGGGTGTTAGGGAAAAACACCCTATTTTAGGGGCGTTAGGAATAACGCCCTTTCTTTAGGGCGTTTTGCTGCACCCAAATGGGTGTTAGTTATAGGACAAGCCATTTACACCCACAAGGGTGTTACGATGTTTAGTGTGTATATTACCGTTTGCTCGCTCTACGGTAATGTAACGTGAACTGTCACTTTCGGTTTCTGTCGTATTACGGAAGTGTACCGAAAACATCTGACATCGAGAGTTAGCGTACTATTCAGTTAAAAGCTTACTTTAATAAAACGCAAAGCAAATGTATGTTTTCGCCCATACACAAAGTGAAAGGTGGCGGCGGCCGATAATTACTCGTGCTATAGGAAAGATAGCAATGCCCGCGGAGAAGGTGTATTTATTCTTGTTCATGAAAGTATTGTTTTCAAAGAAATGCAGATTGAAACTGAAAACATTAAAAACGTTTGGTGTGAACTTCCCTTGGGTAACGGTGAACGGCTGGCCGTCGGTACATTTTACAGACCACACTCTCAAAAAAAAAAGGGTATCTATAGTCCTCCCTAAAGAAAGGAACGGTCTTGTAACCTATGTTCTGTTAGAATGGGAGAAACTTTCGTTCCTAAAGCAGGGGAGCAAAGTTCTTCCGTCGCCTGCATCTCATTATGGCGGCCCCGAATCGAGAAAATCGAGCTCTGTAAGGCTTAACGAGGACACTACGTCTCTTGTATGGAACCAGAGGAGCAGCAAATAAAAACGTAACAGGAGCTTCCCGCGAACTGTATTTATTTCCAAAGCCAGCTTCCCCTCGCAGGTAAAGAAACTTGCGTTTCAAAAGCAGTTACTCAGTTTTCTCGTCGTCAGCACTGCGATGTTAAACGGAGACAACCGATACCGAGTTACCTCGCACACTTTACGTCTTACCTTTGCTATTCCTCGAGTCACAATTCCTTCGTCAACCGCACATTACGGAGAAATGGTAGACCAAATCGCGAAATCAAAAGCCGCTCTCAAAAGAACAAACTCGAAGCCGCTGCAGCACGGTACCCAGAAATCATCGCGTAGCGTGAAAGTAGATTAAATTGCTTGCCACCAGATCGCAGGGTCCAGCACAGTAATTGCAGGAACGTACGGAATTTCTCGGTGACCGCCTAAGCTATATACAATATTCCCAGCATGTTTCTCTTTTTCCAGCAATGTCATACCTCTGAGAGTATTTTGAACGGCTCAGGGGATGAATCTCTTAATAAAAAGTGAGCGCTTATGCCGTAATTAGTTTTTGAAAGCCAATAAATCAAGCCACTTCAATGCGGTTCCATGCCATGTGTTTGCTTCCCCGCACGGCACGTCGTAGCCAGTATTTCTATTGTAGTGTTTTTTTTTTTTTTCCTTTTGTGCTGTTCGCGCACGGCTGCAATTGTCGTCTTGAATTAAAATCTGTAGAGCGGATATTTACTCAGCTGGAAGTGATGCTTCACGCGCAGAGAAATTTTGTTTCGATCAACTTGAGTCCAGTCAAAACCATGACTTGCGACAGGTGTTAAGTGTACGGAGCTACACCGTGGCGAGCTCGAAAACGTCTCGCGCTCATCCCAGCGCGCAACTTGGAGGGCAGTTTCTCCAGGAACCGTGATATATTTAAACAGCAAAATAAAGGATAGCTTTTTTTCGATTTTATCTACTATGTTTTCTTAATGATATAGCTCCAAACTGAAAATATGCGTACTTTCCGTCATATTACACACTGTTCAGTCTTTCCCCAGAGCGCAATCGCTCTCGGGGAGGAGACATCCAACAGTCACATTGGCCACTGTACGATAGGAGCTTCGTTTCAGACCAGCGTTTCAACATGACCATCCGCACGTCGATCGATTGCACCTAATCCCTCAAGTGGTCTCAAACTCTTTAATGTAAAGCAGAATGTCAACCTGCGACACCCCGCCTCCTCCGATCACGGCCCGACCAGCAGCATCAATGCCCGACAGTTTACGTCATCTCATCTTGTTGTTACACCAGTGATACGCGAACACACTGTCACATCGGCGGTAATTCCATTCTTCTGTTCACAGCGCGCAACACTGCCATCGCGATGCTGCTGCTATGTTACTGACACGCAGAAATACAGAACCACGCTGACTGCCGGTGGGCACTCGGCATCGGAAAACAGAGCCGAACTCAGCACAGAAGGCACCCCGGCAACCGGCAACAAAACTTGACTGTCTTGGACGCAGTTTCCACGATTTCCATAAAGTTGTCAACGTCGACACATCCACTGTGGGCACATCGTTCCGCGGAGTCCGCATGGTTCCTCGCATGGAGAATAGAAGGGTAGGAAGGGCATGACGTCGGCCGCGTAGCCTCCACAAGCCATGCTCCCTTGACGCCTCCTCGGCTCTTTCTCATTTTCCTCCTTACTCTCCTCACTTACCATGTCAACGTGACCACATCACGTGACCGTAGCTAGCCTTCGTCTTGCTATAGGCTACTAGAATACACCACAGTCTAGCCTTCGATCTGATAAAACCTACCGGACGGAGCGCGCGCAAGCCTGCAAGGAGTCCTTCTACAATCAACCATCCGTCTCACACGTGACATGTCACGCGCACCAATCGCCAGAGAGATCTGCGGTCACGCTGGGCACAAAATCGTTTAAACTTTTTATGACTAGGCTTCACCAATATTGCAACGTGCCCCCTCCTAGTACTTCTAACCTCCTTGGTTCCTCGTGGGTTCTGCAATCCGGAGATGGCCATCTTGGCCCGCCCAGTGTTCGTAGCGTTGCTGGCACTGCTCCGGAACTTCGCTGTTTCTAGCGGCTTCGTTTGCTCGTTTGATAAAATTAGTGGTAAAAACGTCAATGCAACCGAAATGTTCTGCACGTTTAGACTGGGAGACGGAATTACAGGCGGCCTTCGCTGCCGCTGAAGCTCAATCAACTCAAAAACATTTATTAGACAACGTGCGCGACGTGCTCAAAAAACGAAACCAAGAAAAGATGAGTCCGGAGGGCGGAAGCTTTCTCCCGTCTGCCTGGAGAACGAGAAAAACGTCTCGTTCCCCCCTTCTTCTCGTGTCCGCTTGGGGGCGCGTCAGTAGAAGGGAGGAAGACGCGCCGTTGCTACCTTTTCCCTCCATTTTTTCTTAGAGTGCACCAGGTACACAGCCAAGTGTCCTAAGATCATAATCAGAAATTGTTTCTGTGATCGGATTCGCTAAAATTATAACTGGAGGTGACTTCAATCTGCCTGCAATTAATTACAAGGCGAATAATCAAAGGATTGGCTTAGAAAGGAAACTATACACCTATTTCTTTTTTTCAGTCTTGTGGATTATGTTCACTTGAACAGCACGTTTTTGAATCAGCCCGAAATGATGAAACAGGTCACATTCTAGATTTGCTTTTAGCCAACGAGCCATACATTACCTCAAATACGCACGTCCTTCCTGGCATCAGCGACCATAAAGTAGCCGTGGCAGATGTCAACCTTGCAAATACCAATGCTGGTCGGTCAAAATCACGGAAGGTGTTTTTATATAACAAAGCAGACTATAACGTTGTGTCAAGTACACTCTACTCGTATATTCCAGACTTCCAAACATTGGCTGAGAATATCGAGAACCTGTGGCATGTTTTTAGGAATGAAATAACCGAATCAACCAATAGCTTTGTTCCAGCTTCTATGCTTACTCCCAGGCGTGCACGTGACAAACCTTGGGTATCTCGCCAGCTGCGTAGCCTTATAAAGAGGAAGTCAAGGGCGTTCCTAAAGTACCGTAGCACCAAACTTGCAGCCGATCCTGCCAAGCTACGCGAACTAACTCTATGCGTGAAAACTAGTATTCAAAAGGTCAAACAACTATATTTTGAATTTTTTTAAGAGGGAGTGAAAAACAACCGAAATGAATTCTGGAGATATGTGCGGAACACTGGCAAAAGTGATATTTTCGTTCCACCGCCTAAACAGGATGACGGTGTTGTGCAAAGTGACGCTCATAAGGCCCAGCTTTTTAATTTTTTTTTTCCGCGTTTAGCCCGTCTGCACAGCGGGATTCTTTCGATGCGCCCTTTGAGACTAATGAGATGCCGTCGATGACCGCTTCGGAGTATAACACTCTAAAAAAAACGTGCGTCTACTTTCCCGCACAACGCTCGGAGAACTAATCACCGCAACTTAACTGAGGCAGCTCATCGAATGACGATGCCGAAACATATGTTTAGACCAAAATACGCAGCCCGAGTTGTGACACTGAGCGATGCAAGCGTGGCGTTTTGCATTGTTCAATGTCATAACTCAGGCTGCGTTTCTTTGGTCGAAACATATGTTTTGGCATCGTCATTCGCCGAGCTGCCTCCTTAAGTTGCGGTGATCGGCTCTACGAGTGCTTTGCGGGAAAGCAGACGCACGGGCTTTTTTCCAGTGTATTATCGCAGGTAAGCTAATGGACTTCTTCCAAAACCGACGCGCCCCATCGCGGCGAAATACCACGCAGTGCACTCTGGGAACTAGTTGGCCGCTCAGTTTCGGTTTCGACTGAGCAGCTTCATCTCATGCTATCACGCCGCGTCCGAACGCGCTGCTTGCGTTTTCGATTATCTGACTTTTCACGAACGTACAATACACTCATTCTCGAGCGATACAAAACGAAGACCGGGGCACTTTTCTTGGTTCCCGAAACACCGGATATTATGAGTGCGAATGCAACCGTTAAAACGTGGCTTAGTCACTTCACCCCACGAGTGCATCTTTCAGTTCAATTTCAATAATCCCGTCTAGTACCAGTGAACAACAACTGAAATTTCTTCATCTGGAGTCTTTCACCTATTTTGTTTGCCAAACGTCCGCTTCTTGTTACTTCATTGGGCGAAAAGCAAGCCGCATTCTCACAGGAGTATCAAAGTTGAGCCCAGCGTTGACGCATGGACTTTTAAGGAAACGCAATAAATTCCACCTCTCTACTGCACAAAAGTTACTATGATGTCTTCCTCGTGTCATCATATACCTCCCACTCAAATTTTATGATAGAAGACTAAGTTTTCGCAAACGCTGAGATCGGCGAGCTACGACGGAGGCCCTAACAAGCGTCCCCTACTCCTCGCTAAGCCTTTTTGAACGAGCTTTTACCGACGTCCAAGTTCTGTGCCTGAACGGTGTGTCTGAAATTATCTCGACGTATACAGGCAGGAAGAAAGCAAACACGTAACAAATATTATGGCCATTAGCAACCGTCAAACGCGCTTTGAATAATTTCGTTCGTTTGGCGCACCGCATACGGGTTCATGCCCGTCCGGCGCACTCCCGGCAAACGGTGCGACATTCTTCACACAAGTGCGACTTTTGCCTTCTAAAAACGGTCTGTATGTGCGAATGTGCCTATATGATTGGCAGGATAACTTTATGCGCATACGCCATGTTGAACATTAGTGGAATGCAAGCGGGTGGGGACCTCACTTCGTGCAGTGCTGTGGGTCAGTACAGATGAGAGATAAGAAGTGTGTTAAAATTGAGCTTTTCAACGGCGCCTCCGAGTTTTACCTCGCGTACTCAGGCGTATTAAGAAAAACAGTAATTGCGAAAAGTGATATTTCGTCTGTGGACGCACGAAACAAACAAACTTTCTGATCAACAACACTAAAGTAAAGGCCCGAGCTCGATGCATGCATACTTATTGGTTGCTACAGCTTGTTGATTCGTACACAAGCAAGATCCCCGAGCTTCGCAGCGTCGAGATTTCCAAGCTATGTGGACGAGCCAGTCGTCCACATAGCTTGATTGGAACGCTAAGAGAAAGGCTCAAGTACAAAAATACAGCAAGCATGAGTTAAGACAAGCTATACGTCTCGGGCTTGTCTAAAGCTTCGAGGTCTGCACACTTAAAATTTTAACACCCTTATTGGTGTAAATGGCTTGTCCTATGGGGAGCACCCTTATTCGTGTAACAGAACACCCTAGGAAATGGGTGTAAGCCTTAGCACCTTAAGAAAGGGGTGTGATTTTCGGACACCCTAAAAAAGGGGTGTGATATTCTCACACCCTAGGATAAAGGTGTGATTTTTCTAACACCCTTAGTCGTGGGTGTGATTTCTAACACCCTAAAAAGGGGTGTGATTAATGTTTAACACCCTAAAAAGGGGTGTTACTTTCTAACCCCCCCCCCCCCCCCCCCGGTAATGGCCACCTCTCAGAAATTCCTGGGGAGAACCCTGCTTGGGACATTTATTTTTTCTAGCACTGGTGACGTAAGCAAAACTCGACAGGCTTGGAAAAACGGAACGACCGGAAGTTACTTGGGGCACAAGCGGCAGTTCATGTTTTTAAGCATGCTTGCAAAGTACTTACAAATAAGAGAGCGATCTCATGTAATCCGTGATTGATACATAATCCGATTCGGGCAGCACAGAACAATTCGCAAACACAATGCCGGGGACGAAGGCGGTCGCTCACATTCAACGGAAGCTTCGCGGTCACCGATGAGCAGCTCTCTGTCGTGATAGATGCACAATCCGATTCGGGCAGCACGAAACACCGTAAACACAATGTCGAGGATGAAGGCGGTCGATCACTTTCAACGGAAGTCTCGCGTCCGCCGATGAGCAGCTCTTTGTCGAAACTCGTCCAACAAACACAGCACAATAATTCCATAGACTCCGACGAAATAAATGGCCAATAGATGAAAAAGTTGGCATAGATGTATTCCGGCCGTTCACGACGAAAAACCACGGTCGCGAAATGGAACTCGTCAGGACCTGCTTGCTCGAAAAAGAGAACACTGACGGACGCTTTTTGGAAACCGGATTCACGTGGTCGCTACAACTCACCATAAACTGGCAAACGGCGAAGGCTATGACCCCAGTAAGCCATCAGCGCGTCAGAGCGAGTCGCGTGACAAATGTTCGTCCAAGCGTTTTTGTCCTACGGAGAGCGGTCACATGTTTCGCTCCACACCTCTGATTCGCTAGAAGCGGCCTTCGCACTCGCTCATAGCCACACGGACACAAAAGAAAGTGGGGAGGCTTATCAGAAGAAGAGGTCAAAGGCGGGTGGACAAAGCTGCTAATCTCCCTCTGCTGCCTCCTGGGCTGCACAGGGAGGGTCGCCTTGTATGTGGGACCTTGAAGTTGTTGTTCGAGTGGCGGTTCCCTTTCGAAAAGTGTGGAGCCGGGGAGTGGCTTATGCTTTCTGGGTAGAACTCGTTGATCGTCGTCTTGTTTATGCGTTTGAATTCCTTCTTTCTCTCTCCTTTTTTCTTCATGTGTTTGGAAGTGTATTTATTGGTCAGATGAGTTTGTGCTACCCCAAAAAAAGGCGCCACTGTTTGTTCCAAGCTTCAGCGCAGTTAAAAAGAAAATGAATAAAAAGATTAAGCAAAGCGGAATTTGCTCGCTTTTTTCCCGAGAAAGACTTCTCGCGCTAAAAGCAAGCAGATTCCGTTTTCGCTAATCTTTTTATTTTTAACGTTGTATTTTAGGCGGCAAACAAATAGAAATACCTCTCCGGCATAGCCGATTCACGCAGGATACTCTCAACACTCAACTAAAAACGGCGTCGCGTACGTTATGTCAGGATATCGTTGGCGCGACTCATCCCATTCGTTAAATATTGGCTAAACCAAAATGGTGTGGGCACAATCTTTTCGAATAGATCCAATATCGGCGACATACGGTGTGTTGCCTGGGCTGTATATTTACACGTCTTCGGTCACCTTTTGCGAGCGGAGGTGATTTTTTAAATCGAAGTTGAACTGATAAAACTGATGCACGCGCGACACGTAATTTTCGGCTCCTCTCGGATGAAGAGTTCGATCGGAGTTGCAAAAAACATTCTCTAGCACTTCCTAATCATACGCGCTTTTGTGTGGCGATTAATTATATTCGATGTTGGTACCGCCGTTCATCAGCAACCGTTTCATCAAAGCAATAAACATGAACGGTTATAAAATCATGGGTGTAATCGACAGTATCAACATTAGAGAGTTTTAGGGAACCGGAACAAAATACGATCGATAAACAAAAACGATCGATACCTTGGATCGGGCGTGTGGACCGATCGTGTGCCCTGAAACGGCTTTGGGGGAACCGTATTTGCAGACGATAGCAGACGATCGGTACAGGTCGCGCCCCCTGGCAACGGAAACCTGCATCGGCCTCATCGAGAAAAGACAAATTTGCGTGTGTTTGTACAAATCGCAGAAACTCAAGTAAATAAAGATTGCTCCCTAAATATATAGAGAACCAAAAATATAGTATACCTACTTTTAGTTCGTCTCGTTTTTTTACTGGAATGAATGCGCTTCCGTAATACAAAACCTGGCGCACCACGGCGTGTCGCCCCTAGCACAGCGAAGTTCTAAAATGTTCGTCTGCTAAAGAAGCAGACGAGCTTTCCGACAACAATGGCGCTCGATCTTTTTTGACCATGACTTGGAGTTGGCTCTATTTAGCGAAAGAAATTTAGAAAAAGTGATTTTGTACGACTGTCTGCGCACTAAGTGTGGCGTGAGTCTCTTTTGAACTTCCCGCTTTCTATAAGCGAGGCACGCACGCGCGTGCCGTGGGGCCCGTGACTTGTGCAGGGGCACGCGGGAATAAACATTCTTTTTGGTTTGCCGTGACACGGTGTCAGTCGCATTTCTTTCGGGTGCCACCGAGCACCGATACACTTAGAGAAGGCGCTTGTTGGCGGCAAGGCATAGGACGTTCAACTTGGCGTAGCTTTTGAGTAAACAAAAAAGTTGTGATACCAGGAATGATGTGCGGATACCACGAATGATGTGCCAGCGTATTTTGGGTTTTTTTTCTTTCAGTTTACCAGATTTATATACTTGGGGAATAAAATAATGCCTCGACCGTACATGGTACCTTGTTTTCTAATAAATCATGCTTTCTCAACGGCCAAGCTTCGGTGTTTTACATCAACCAAATATGATGTTTACACCAACCACGTCCTGATATGCTGAAACGTTGCCGAAAGCAAACTCGATTTGGCACACTGCAACGGAGGACACTCAATGTTGATGATAAGAGCTCGCGCGCTCTTATCATCAACATTCGAAGTCGTCTGCTAGCGATCCGGTCTCTTTCCCTCGAGGCGCAATGCAGGATCGAGTATTAAGAAAGCTATGGACAAATAAAACTAGAAATAATAAATCTCGAAGAAAATACAAAAATAACCAAAATATACTCACTTTCTCAAGTTGATGCGGTCATTTTTCTTGTACAAAGCTAATTCAGTTCAATTTTCGATTCAATTTTCAATTTAGTTCAATTTTAATTTTAAGATCAAGTCATACAAAATAAAGAGCTGGCCCACAAAAGCAGCATTCTGCTTGTATGTGGGGCTAGGCGACCAACTACAATACATGTTGTTACAAAAAAAAAAAGAAAACACTCCGCAGCACAAAAAAAAATGAAAGGAACACAAAATTAGCAGCAAAAATAAATACAAAAAGGAACACTTTAGAGCATGAAATATAGGTGTTTATAGCCAAGTCTACTCACGCAACCATGAAATAAAATTAGGAAATATCTCCAACGGTTAAGCTACGATATCTACAGCTCAGATGCTTGACACCAATTCCTTAGTTTCCTTTTTAGTACCCTAGTGGATTCTATATTCATAAGGGACTCTGGGAGTTCGTTAAATAAGGAAGGAATGTAATGATTTCTGTTTTTCTTTCCATAAAGTGTGTATATTTTTGGAATGACGTATCTTTCAGTACGTCTCACATCTCTATTTTCATTTACGAGGAGGTCAATCCGCTCCTTCGCTCCTCGCAACGAGAAGTTCTTTTTCAATGCTGCGTCATTCCAAAGGGCTGGAGTGAAAAAGGAGTAGCGCCTAGCACCTCCCGGAGTAGAAAGATGTTATCTTCTGCTGTAAACCGCTTGCGAGGAGGAGGCGGAGGGACGGAGGTATATGCGGCGCTCATGTTGCTCTCTTACGGTACAGATAGCAGACGATCACGGTCGTACGCCCGCGTACCGATGGTTGCGCCGTGTACGGTACGACCACAAACAAAATATAAAGAAAAACCTGAAACTTTACTGCTGTGCACTTATTAAAACTATCACCCAATATTCGAAGGGCTCGTTTTATAGGATATATGGGATTACAAAAATTTTTAATTCATGCAACATTTCTAAACTAAAAAGTATCCAGAGCCTTGATGCAGAAGGCTGTTGCTTACTCTGTTGCCACTACAGATAATCCTCAGCTGCAAAAAACGGGTGATAAGTGCTCGAAATGCACATCCAATATTTGTATAAAAAGAAAAAAAAAAAAACTTATAATATATAAGAAAAAAAAAAAAAAGGAGGGCCAGCGGGATTCGAACTCTCCACTACCGGTCCTCTACAAGCTCAAGAAATCGGCGCTCAAATCCACTGAGCTACCGAGCAGTTTTTTTTTTTTTTTTTTTTTTTTTTTTTTCTTTATTGCATGGTAGTTACAGCAACATTCATGTCATTCTAACAGCACTGCACAGCTCTTTTGCACAGCGTATTAAAAATCACGCATTTCGAGGAGTGATTTTAAAATACTAGTCCACTCCGGTTCAGGTTTAGACGACTTTTGGCTCTGCTAAACACCAATTTATTTCTATTGAAAAAGTCCTATTGCGTTTTGTTCTTTTTCTTTTTTGCTGACTCAAACTTTATGGGCTTGCTGTCACACATGGCACTCCTGCCAGGCACTGCCACGATTTATTTTCTTCATGTTTGGAGCCACGGTACGCTCTCTCCGCCAGCGAAATCGCCGTTTTCCTAACCAAGCGAGACTGTCCATGTCGGCCATTGGTCGTGCCGGTCGTGCCTTACGGTTCGACCAGCGCATTACGGTAAGATCGCAGAAGACAGGCGCATGCGCAGTTCATACCGGAGGGCACATCGTACCGTATCGGATGTGCAAAAACGGTTCCCTAAAACTCTCTATTACGCCCGTCACACACCGTGTGAATGAAAAGTGTGTGGACGTCCGTTAACCCCTTGACCGGGTACGGAAGCATAAAGCACTGCTCATCGTCATTTGCGCCGGGTGTTCGGGCAAAAACCGGTAGGAATAAATGGCCTCTCCTCTGGCGTGAAGAAAAACGGCGTCGATGACAATGATATTGACCGAACAGAGGGGAAAGCGGATTTGTGTAAGATTAATGTGACGCGCATTCTTGCACGTTCTCGTTGATGTCCTGAAGTTTTGACGGGACGCGAACCGATGCATCGCTACATAATTCCAAGCAATTTGAGCTACGTCTTGGTATTGCACAAGGTATAAAATCCACCGCTTAAAGCACATATTAGATAAAAATTCGAGCTTGCTAATGCAGGCGACATTTTTTTTCCGACTCATTTCCTAGCTAGCTCCTCGATTTGGGGCACATGCTGCTATACCGCGATGACGATCAATCGATGTCACGATGTCCTTAGCGGTTCCTCTCGTAGACAAGGGTTTCTTCGACGTGATTAACTCCGACTCCTTGAAATCATATAAGTCCATCACACCCTTTCTACACGTTATGAACGGGGGGTGTTACGACGAGTGCCTACACCCTTCTAACACGATTTCCTGAGCATATTTCAAATTGTGGGTGTGATAGGGGTGGAAGAAGGGTGTATGTAGGGTGTAAGCCTTCTTGTACACTCCTGTTACACCCACCAATACTCAAAATCGTGTAAAAAGGGTGTAGGAAGGGTGTAGGAAGGGTGTTGGTTAAAACAAACACCCTTTTAACACGATTTTGGGTGTTAAAATATTTACTGTGTGGCCATTTAGGTTAGTTTAGAGACCACAAATAACGCTCTCGGGACCAGAAAACATGAGATAACGGCCGTTAATAGCCCACGCTCTGTGTATAATCTCTTGTCGACGTGTCGATCGAAACCGAAACCATACCACCCTCCTCCCTGGCTGGCCAACTAGTTCCCAGAGTGCAACGCGCGCCGTGTTGCATGTAGGGCTTTATGGAAGTAGTCTATTGAGCGCATTTTATACACAGGCATGATCCATCACTAAAATTCTTTAACAATACTGCATCCGTCCCAGCGTGGCTTTCGCCAAAGTTACTCGTGTGCGACACAATTATCAGAGTTTGCACATGAACTGGCTCAGGCTCTTAATAGCCGTGATAGTGTTGACTGCATTTTTCTCGATTTCAGCAAGGCTTTTGATGTTGCCTCCCACGATTGTTAATAGCAAAACTTCAAAACTTACAAAATGTATAAAAAATCGTATATGCGATACGCGAATAATTGTTTCTCCGTAAACAGTACGTTTTGCTAAACGGTTGTCCGTCCGAATGCGCCGACGTGACATCAGGAGTTCCGCAGGGATCTGTTTTTGGGCCGCTGTTATTTATGCTGTATTTGAACTACAGTGCAGTCCACTTATAACGATATTGAGAAAACCGCAAAATCCAATCGTTATAGCCGATTATCGTTATATCTGGATCAAATCAAATCTAAAAAAATAGCGATCAAATCTAAAAAATTTGATCGCTATAAGCGATATATCGTTATATCTGGTATCGTTATAAGTGGATTACACTGTATATCGTCAATGTTGTGCCATATTCAATGCGTCACTTTGCGGACGATTGTGTTGTTAATCGAAAAATACGAGAGTAATGACATCGCTATCCTACAGGCAGATAAAAATGCTATACTGATTGGTGCAAACTGTGGGAAATTAATATTAATCTTAAGAAAACTGTTCATACTCATTTTACTAGACGTCTTGTTCCATCCCTCTGTACTCATAGCATTATTGAAGAACGCGTCACTGTCGTCTACGAATACAAATGTCTTGGGGTATTCTTAACCTCAACCCTAAGTTGGAAGAAGCACGTTGATTATAGTGTTTCTAAAGGCTCAAGAATGCTTGACCTCCTCTCTCTTAATTTTAGGCCTGTACCATGAAGGTGGATTTTAGAATATGCTTGCACTATATGGGGGACCCTTACACCGCTATTCATATAACTAAGCTAGAAAATTTACAAACCCGGGCTGCCCGTTTTGCTTTAAACAATTATGAGAGGCGACTTAGTCTGTCACGTGCGAGAGACCGGGATGGAGGGAGCTAAGTTCTAGGAGGGGAAGAGCCTTCCCCTCAAATTGTTTAATACCATATTCCATTGTAGTACTGGGATTGACAGCGAAAACTACACCCCCCCCCCCCCCCCCCCTATTACATATCGCAACGAAAGGATCACATGGATAGGGTTAAGGAATTCCGCCGTAAACCGGGTGTTTTTATGAACTCATTTTTTTTTCCGAAAACAATACGGTATTGGAATGGTCTGCCAGACTCGGTGGTTAACATTGTTTTTAACGATATGTTTTATTGATCACTACGCTCGTAGTGTTTCGTAAACCGGATTTTTAAGGAGCCTAAACTTTGTTGTGAGACTGAAATATTTATGAGAGCTTATAATTGCTTTTTTTAGCTTTTGTAAAACTACTTACATTTTTCATCGTCAACTCCTCCTCCACCCCCCCCCCCCCCCCCCCTTTTACAGTAATGCCCCATGGCGCTGTAGGTATCTGAATAAATAAATAAATATAAAAAAATGTATAGAACCACTTCCCAACATTCCTTCCGGCGCCGCAGACGGCGCTGGACGCTGTGCAAGAGGTCTAACGAATAGAACCTGCATTGCCGGCTGTCCGTGCACACACTACTACGTTCATCCCTGAACTGAGAGTGCGGTGGGAGCTGCGCGCTGGCCGGACCAATCAACAGCCTCCCTTTCATCACCTGACTCCGCTCTCTGAGTATGGGTACGGGGGAGTGTGATCACGAGGGGAAAGAATGACTGGTCCAACGAGCACGCAGCTTCCGCGGGGCTCTCCCCTTAGGGCTGAACGGAGGCTCGAACATGGCGACCCCCTCTAATCCGGTCGGGCGCCGGTGGGTGCCGGCAGGGACCGGAGTCCGGAACCTCGCCGTCGCCGGGGCGTGGGCTGCGCATTTTGGGCAGGCGCGCGTCGCCCGAACGCCGGCCGAACACACACGGCCCCGCTCGGCACCAGCCCGCCGGAAACAGTGGGCCTAATAATTATTTATGAGCCGCGTGCAGTTGAACGAGATTAAAACGCGCGCCAAATTACTGTCACGGCGCTTGTGCCGCTCCTCCGACGCGTGGGCAGGACCTCCTCCGGCGCGCGCACTCCGCAGCCGCAGCAACAGAACAACTCGGGGGATCGGCGACGGCGGAGCGGAAGCCTCCTGCTCGCTCCACCAATCCTCTCGCGGAGTCCGAGTCAGGCGATGTCGCTCGACGTGCCCAGTCCTCCGTGGAGAGTGCGGATCGGCCGGCAGAGCGGCAGCCGTTCATTCGTCCCGCCCAGGCGTAGCCTCGACTCCGCCGTCAGGTGGGCGGCGGAGGGCGTGCAGCGGGCGAGCGACGGGATCGAAAATTGGATCGGGCCCGACAAATTGGCTCGCTCGCGGGGGTAGCCGAGAGAAAAAGTTATTACTGGGGCCAACTCCCGGGACGGGCTCCCTGCGGCGGCCGGGACGCGGCCAACCCAATTAGCCCGGTGTCAACGAGGCGTCGGCCGCCCCGCATAAATAACGGGGCCCCGGGAGGACCCGAAAAGCTTTTGATGCGGAACACGCGCGGGCCCGAGACGGGGTCCCGACTCCTTCGCCAGTCGGCCCTCCGAGCAGCGGCGCCCTTCTTGACCCGTCGCGACGCTCGATTGGCCCCGAGGTCGCCTTAGCAACGCCGAGGATGCGCGATTAAATTTGGACCTGGCTCCAACGACAAATGGCTCTTGTTCGCACGATACAGGCCGCCAAACGTCTTTCTTTCGTCTGTAAGCATTTTCGCGAAATAAGTGGCTTATGAGGGTTCACAGCTTGCCTTATCTGGCACATTTCAATTAGACATTTTTCGTTCATCGTTCAAATACAGTATGCAATAGCAGTTCTTACAAGTCGGAAAACTAAATTCTTCTCCGAGCTTTTTAATGCGCCCGGAGACCGCCATACTGCATAAATATAGGGGGGAAGGCGCCAAAAGACCAGGGTGTCGAACCCGAACCGAAAACCGGATCAAAACCGTTATTTTTGACCGAACCGGAACAAAACCGAAACTGAAATAGAACGCTTCATATTGAACCCGAACCGGAACGAAACCATAATTTGATGTGGCGGTTACCGGTTCAACCAAAACGGTCAATTATGTCAATAATTGGTCTAAATTTGAAAAGTTACGGGAGTTTATTTTTCTATGTTGCCAAAACTAATCCTACATACTGTGAAATATTTTTATATTTTGTTTGTATTGCATACGTAGTCAAAAATACATCATCATCTGGAGAGCTTCAACTCTGCTTTGTTTCTTGGATTGACCCTGGCGGCGCGGTAGCGGCGGCGGCGATTTCAAAGCACCGCTTGGCCGCTTGGCTACGAAATGTGCAAGTGTCGGAGCGGGTTGCGCCACTGTAGGCACGGAGGCCTACGCGTCCGCAAATGTCTGACCTCAAGATGGACCGTAGTTCCAGTCGATGAGCTATTTAGCCAATCGAGCACCGAGAGCGCTCCACGTGACATTCCGCTTGAGTGCAACAACACCCTGAAGAAAGGGGAAACAAGTACCGAGCTGCTTCGGCTCGACAATGATTCGCCGACGCACCGCGCCCTGGAAGGAGGCCAGGGGTAGGAGGAGGGGGGAAGAAAATGTGTCTTTATTTTTTTGTAGGTTTGTCAGACTAGCAAGGGCCAGCATGTCGCCTGTTCAACCATTTTCTCATTTTTGTTTGAAGTCCTCTTTCATCGTCTACAACTGAGTATTCGAGAAACGTCGTTCGCTGTGGTGGCATTACCGGAACTTTATTCGGTGGCTGGCAGGTACAAATGAGCCGGTCTGAATCCCTCAGACCGGGTCGTTTGCATAGAGCGTTGTTCGCAATAAAACTTCAACAAAGTTTCTAGACAAAGCATCACCACAAAATCTTTAGAAGAGCGGTTGTTTTTTTTTTTGTTTTTTTTTTTTTGCCATAACCCGATGCGCTGTGAAGATGTAGTCACATTTCATTATATATACGTGGGTGTTCACGTGCCCGGTCATTGACACACCGGCCAGTCTGGCCGACGTATACACGACCACAGCTTAACGGGATTAGCTAAACCACCCCGACTGCGCACATCATGTACCTGTTTCTGTGTTTTACGGCACATTCGTTTCCTCTCGTGTCCCTGTCAGCCACTCTGGGGCAGAGCTGTGACATCTTACTGGGTGCCAAAAACAGGTAGCATGTATTAAAAAAAAAAAAAACACGTGTGTGTGCGAAACAAGCAAAACAAACCAAAACATATGGAGGACAAGCAATCTAGCTAAAGACCTTTTACTGTTTACAAAATCACAGCCCAGCGTGTGATCTTCACAGCCCAGCACGTGCGTGTTTGTCACTTCGGAAAGCGAGCAAAGCACGCGCTATACGCACAAAAACTAAAGATGGCACCGGCCACAAGCTCCGTTTTGGAAAGGACTAAAGACCCATCCCGAAAATACGCCCTCTTCTGGCAGTGTTTCAAGTACTGCACAGCTGCGTGTGCAAAAGACACAAAAAAAAAAATTGAAAGCCGATCACTTATATTATATATAGTTCCCTTAAGAACAGTAATATACAGGTAATAGCCTGGCCACATAAATGGTGTTTTGCGCACGTCACTGTGCAGAGTTTTCATATCTGCCTGAAGAGGGAGTAGTATTTGGATGGGGTCTATTGCAAGTATCTCGTGCTCAGAAAAGGCTGCAGAGAGTGCTCGGTCAATATTCAAAGGTCGAGTTAGGAACCGGTTCGAACCGGTTCGCACTTATGAAAACCGCTAACCAGAGTGATATTATGTGCGCTACCCTAAACCGGAACCGAACCGGAACAAAACACAATGCTACAGAACCCGAACCCCGAACCGAACCGAAATAATGACCGGTTCGACACCCTGCAAAAGACTGCGTATCTGACGAGGCGGCGGAATGATGCGCGCCCCCTTATTCTACCCTCCACGTTATTCATCCATAACGCAACTCTGTCCGATGGGCTCACGCGCTACCCGCGTTCGCCAACGTTACTAGATTAGCTGAGTTGTAGAACTCTCTCGGAAAAAAAAAAAGGGGTGGGGGGGGGGGGGGGGGGGGGGCCACCTTCAGTTTGCCTCCCGTCCTTTAAAGCGCCATCGAGATTTTCGTTTTAAAATTGTGTGTTTCATATATATAGTAAAGCCCCTTCGTGTTTCAAAAGTAGCGGAAGGTGCGTCGGTGCACGAGACACGTGCAACGTGCAGCCTTTGGAAAGATCATGGCGGCACAGCGCAGCACTGAGCTAGATTTCAGACTCCATGTTCTTCCCAAAAGTGGCGCGCGGCACGTGTCTTGAGCATTTCCACAACAATAAATGGCGCCACTTTTCCCAGGGTCTTCACCAGGCACGTAGCCGGGGGGGGGGGGGGGGGGGGGGGGGGAGGCCATGGGGTCCGGGTCCCCCCCCTAAATCTTCCATTTTGCTGGGACCCTCCTCTCCCCCCCTCCCCCTCATACAGCATTTTGTCATGGGCGGGCCCCCCCCCCCCCCCCCCCCCCCGAAACAAAATCCTGACTACGTGCCTGGTCTTCACCATAGAATGCGGTGAAACGCCCTCGTTACGCTGTGCTTCAAAACATATTTATTTCATATAATATACTGCAGTTATCATAGCAGCCGTTCTCGAAACGGTGGCGCGTCGAACAACGGAAGGCGGGCCGTGAGGGGATTTCAGGTGGGGCTTATTTTTTCGTCGCTCTTTTGCCTTTTGCTTTCGGCATCAGTCTCCCCAGGGTTTACATTTGCCAACGAATATAGCGTGGAGCAGAAGTGAGCTATTTAATATCTGGCAAAAACTATGGAGCATTATGACAACGGGCAACAAATCTCCAATTGGATTGTTCCGACTATGACATATTCCAGTCTAAAACCCACTAATTATTAGTGGGTTTTGCGTAACTAAATCGTTATTTATTACTTGACATTCGTAACCTGACGCCCGCCGCAGTCGCTAACATTATCCCGAAGTAATTATCCTTCATTTCAAATAGCTTCTTTTAAAGCGGTAGCTTTATATGGCCAACCAACCTCAGGAGCCGCGTAAGCACACAATGTGTAGGTTGGTCAGTCTGTAACCGCGAAACGATCTTGAAAAAAACGGCAACCGGTGCCAAGGATCGAACTGCGGTCACCGTCATGAAAGCCGAGTGCGCTGCTGACTCAGCTACGAACCCCGTACAGAACGGGAGGAGCAGAAGCAGGAGGGCGCGGAGTGGAGGGGTGGAAAGGCTAAGAAAGAGAGGAGCAGAAAGAGGTGGTGTAGAAAGAGCGCGCGGAACGAAGAAATGTTAGGAAAGCACGCTTCCCCTCTCTGTTGGCGACCCAGAAAATTCACCAGAAAGGTTTTGTATCCGGGTGGTGCTAAGGGGAAGCGCGCGCAGAAGAGACAATGCTGTGCCGTAATCTGTTTCCATACAAACCCCAGTTTCTCTACGCGCGCCCCATTTAGCCTCTAGCTTTCACAATGCCACCAAAACGCGGGCGTCCGCCTCAAGATGATGGTCCTGACCATCAGGAGCGGAAACGACGACGCGCAGAGGCAGCACGTGAAAGACGGGCTCGCATGGGCGCAGCAGGTAGTGCAGCTGCAGAGACAGCGAAACGTCAGCAGTGTGCCCACCAGCCATCAGAAGACCGGCGAGCCCAGGATGTGGCGACTCAGCGTGTCAAGTGCCCAAGAACAACAAAAACAGCGACAAACATCACGACAGTCACTGCAGTTCCACGAACGACCGCCACACTGTGTTTGCGTACGGTGAAATTGCGTAATCACCACAGTAACAATCCTAAGGTTGAAAGTAGTCATGTGCGAATAGTGGATTTTAAGTTCGAAGCGAATATTGGTTTTGGTCGAATATTTTCGAATCAAATATCGAATAGTTATTCAAAGCCTTTCACTATACTCCGTTTTAGCCCCAGTCCAGGCGCAGCCGACGCTACGAGCTGATGGGCCCAATGAGACAGCGTGAAAAGGACACCAACATGGTATTCGTGATGTTTCTGTGCGTGTTTTATTATCGCTGGTCCAATCATAAAAAGTGACCAGTGACTTGCACTTTTAAGCTGCTCGATTGGTCCTATTCGCTCGTAGCGTCGGCAGCGTCTGGAATGAAGCTCAAACGAGGTATAGCACTGTTGCACCACGCTTCAACGAAAACCCAGCTAAACTCGTGAAGGTTGTTCCCAAGATTCCACCTGTCCACTTATAAGCTAATTTTAATCTAACTATATTTATGAACTGTGACCTCAGAATGTCTGATGCCTTGGAGATGGCAAATAAATGACGGATTATGTCCAGCTAGCGAAACTAAGTGTATTTACAAGTCTTGCTATATGCAAATATTCTTTACTCAATCTCAAATCTGAAAAAAAAAGATCACGTATAAAGAAAGCATGTTGTCACAGCATCTATGCCTAACATATACTCTTGCATAACAATCACCGTTAAATTTGAAAAATGTTACTGCAATGTAAATGTAAATATTCAAAAACATTTCTTTCTTTTTTTTCTTTTTATGCATAAGGCGCGCGCGTGTACCGTCTCGCTTTGAAAATGTGATTTTCTCCCAAGCATGCAGTTGCGATATTCATACTTTTCCGGGTTACCACGTTGAGAGCGCTTCTCAACGAGCAACCGTGCTATGCGAAAAAGCTACACCCGCGGAGTTCGCTTCCGCGGGTGTTGCTTCTCCGCAGTGCACTCTTGCTCGGTAAGAAGCATGCTCAACGAGGCTAACCCGCCGGGATTATACGAAAAATACGAACACCGCAGTGTATCTCGAAGCAAGTATCGAATAACATAATATTCCAAACTATTGTTCGAAATATTGAATATTCGCACAGTACTATAACCGATTTACCTTTAAGCTGAGACCGCAGCCAAAGCTGCATGCGCGAGCTAGCACGCGCTCCTGGCTTTGAGACACGCATTTCTAGCGCGCGTTAGAACGTGCTCGCGACCTCGAGCTCTCGTGCTTGTGGTATTGGCTGCTGTCTCAACTGAAGGATGAACGGAGTATAGTTGGAGTTGTGGAACATTCAAAGTATTTCAATAAAATTTAAGTTCGCTTCAAAACACTTTTCGCCCAACCGCGGCCCTAAACAGCAACCGCCTTAAAACGCGTTTGACAAAATGACCAAAGGTGCAGCCAATGTTTTAATTAAACTTTGGTGAAACACCGTGCTTTATACTTAGTCAAATACGATAGTTGGGATGTATTTCTCCTACACACAGCAGATAAAACAACTGACCTTGAAACGTTTTCAAACTGGTAAGTGGAAAAACGCAATCAATAACCAAATTCATGAGTTGGCATAATACACCATTTGCAAAAGGTAGAGGCTACGTCTACACGCAGGAATTCAGTTGATTCGGGGGCGGCATATGGCTCCATTCACGCACAATGTCACGTGATAAGGTAATAAAAGCCATTGTGAAACATATATCGTTTTATGAAACCTTACAACAACAAAATCAATTCACTTGCCTTTAATATAAATTTTAAATAAAAAGTCACGTGACAGTCTATCCATGTGAAGCCAATGTACATCGCTAATCACACTCGTCAAAAACGCGGGGAGCGCGCGGCTTTCTCCGGCGAGCGCTAGACTGGTGGCGTTCAAGGCAAACAATCTAGTCACGTGGGGGAAGACGGAGCTCGAGGGGTGTCCTGCCCACTCCATGTGGGCTGCCGCCGAATTTGTGGAATGCTGCTCGCGTGCTCTTCGCAAACGCCGCCGTAGCAATCAAAAAACAAAAATAAAGAGTTTATCAACAAGATGCTTGGAAAAACAAGCTGTTGATGTGCTGAAGATAGTGCGCAGCCGATATGTGAACTCAATTGAGCGAAGCGTGCGAGCAGCCTCCACGTTTGCCCGATTGAGAGGTTAGGACACCTTTCGAGCGGATCGCCCCATGCTGCCCACGTGACCAGATTAGTTGCCGCGAAGGCAGACTTGTACCGTACGCATTACAAGTAATCAAATTACTTGTAATCGATTACTTTTTGGAGTAATTTTGTAATCAGTTTATTACTTTTATTAGGCAGTAACCACAAGAGTAATCTGATTACTTTTCGAAGTAATAAAATTACTTGTAACCGTTACAATTTTTCCACGGGACAACCCCCCCCCCCCCCCCTCGGCACACGCCTTTTTTTTTATAAAATGACAAAAATAAAATTTGCTTTTTTTTTTTTTTTTTTTTCGAACGGAAAAAAGAAAGATTTTTGCGGAGCTGTAGGAAACGAGGTCAATCTCTTTCTATGTACAGTTTCTGTGGAATGTCTGTTTTTCTTCCATTTCTTTTTCGAGCTGGGACTGGGAGTGGGAAGTCACAGGGAAGGCACAGTGCGTGACAAAGGCCATTCAGGGCGAAGTTCAAACTAGCCCCCTCACGCACACACACACACAGAAGTAAAAAAATAAAAAATCCTGCTTAGGGTACCTACTCGCAGCCCGTAGGAGAATCAGAACCGAAGAATGCCTAAAGCGGATGCAAAATATAACAAAGGCAGTTGAAATATTTCTCCATTTCCCCTACGTGGTCTTTGTGACAAGCAATGTTTCGAGTTGAGAAGTGGTTGGGGCGATCTCTTCCGCTAATGTATACTACACATGATCCGTTTCAAATCCTGCAGCTGCTGCTCTTTTGTATAACATGCGAGCTCATCCACATGTGAATAATAAAATGAGCGACGCAAACTTTAAGCGACAACCCTTGCTCAAGCTTAACAAGATCTAGAACCCCCTCCGCTCCCCCCCCCCCCCCTCCGCCACACACACACACACACTGGCGAAAGCCCAAATCATTAAACGTCTTCAAACGAATTCTATGCTTGTGTCCGCACTGTGAAGGTGCAACGACCACGAAGAGGAAGCCAGTTTTTCTTCTTCAATACTTGTGCAAATGTGAAACATAGGTTGGAAGTAGTTAATTGTTATTAGCGCTAAAGATGTGTCTTCACACAATAAAGTAATCGGAAAAGTAACGATTACTTCTTTAAGTAATGTCCAATTACTTTTGCCGTCGAGTAATCAAGTAATCTAATCGAATACTTTTGAGCCAAGAGTAATAGTAATTCTAATCGATTACTTTTTTTTGAGTAACGTGTACAAGACTGCGCGAAGGCAACCAGTCTAGCGCTCGCCGGAGAAACACTCATTTGACAAATATTAAGAGTTTTAACAATTGTACCAACACTTTTAAAACCTTTTCTTTTTCTTTTTTTTGGCAAAGTGCGTAATGGTGCGTGATAGTCGCGCGGCCAATAGACCGATCTCACTAAGCGTTCGGCGCATGCGTGACACCGCCATAACTTCAGTTCACAGGAGGCAGACGGCCGCGCATGCTAGGGCTCGTGCCGTCTCGTGCTCCACACGCGCAGAGCTCCAGCGGGGTTGTCGCACGAGCAGAAAGACTAAAGTTCCCTCGATGCATTGCGGCAGCGGTGGCGTAGTTAAACTGGCTGGTGAGATTGGTCTATTCGGGTAGGAAACTGCAAAGCTAGCAAATCGCTTTGCCGGGGTTCGAACGCCCGCGAGCGCGCTGACCCTCTAAAAGTGTCGAGGCCTCGACGTGCGCTTCTCTGGCGTGAGGGAATACGTTTGCTAGTAATTTCGAGGAAGTTTGAAGTTCATTCCCCAGCGCAATCGCTGATCATCGCCGCAGTAGTATACGGACAAACAGCTCATTGACACCATGTAGGCTGGTTTTAAGTAAGCTGTTTTAAAAGTAGTCAAGGCTAGTGTAATTTCCACGTGCCTCAAGGCTTCTTGAGTGAGTGTGTGCGCGCTGCTCCAGCATAATTTTTTGTATGTTTGCGGGAAATTTGAACCCAGTGTACAGTTAGCCCGGCGTTCCTAACGTGAATACCGCAATAGTGTTACACGAACGCACGCCGGTACGCGTATTTGTAAACGGTAGGCGATACGCGGCACGGCGACGCCGCTCGCTCTGGATTGGCTGCTCTTCGAAGAGGACGCTGCGTCGTCACACATAGCAACGCGCTGGCCGGCAGGCGTTGCGAATGTATCACTGGGGCGCGTGAATGAGCCGCCGCAGACGGTCGCTGCGAATTAGTAGGTTTACGAAAGCTTATAACGCCCAACGCAGGCTGAAGTAGTAGGAGAGCTTCAGTCACTGACGAGTACGGCAGGTCGTGTCTTTGGAACGCCCGGCCTCCAGCCGCGCTACATGCCTTTCGCCGGGCTTTGGCTTCGCGCTCGCGTTCGAGACGCACGAGACGCCGAAGTGTTGTCGAAGCTAGGAAGCTCGCGCTGGAGGCAGGACAACTGAAGCTCCTCCCTGCCGCTCTCACCTATGTCAGTGACTACAGATGCCTTAGTATATCTGGGCCCGTTTGCTGGAAGCGCTAATCGTGGCTAAAGTTAGTCGCAGTACCTAGGAGAGGGATTTTGAAATTACGTGACCTGGGGGGGGGGGGGGGGGGGGGGGGGAGGCTCGGTAGGGATGCGGGGAAGCGGCACCATGACAAAACAGCACACGACAAAACAGCACGCGACAAAACAGCACGGTCAAAACAGCACGCGTCAAAACAGCACAGCGTCAAAACAGCACGACGACAAAACAGCACGCGTCAAAATAGCACGCGACAAAACAGCACAGCGTCAAAACGGCAAAACGACAGAAGAGCACGTGCCAAAACAGCACGGCGGTAAAACAGCACAGCGTCAGAACAGCACAGCGTCAAAATAGGACATTGACAATACAGCTAGGGTTTGGCGTATTCGGTTTTTATTATTTTGAAACTCGGCGTACATTTTTCGGTTTTTATTACAAGCAGAAGTTTTCGGTTGATTGCTGAGAATATTTGTACACGCATAAACTTTTCAGTTCTTTTTGGTTTATTGACGAAGACCAGTATACTGACGAAAATGCAATATTTAAAGGCGTTTGTTTAAAATGAATAGTAAGTAAACCAGGTACTGGATTTCTTATTTGTTGATGTCTGTGGCAGCCGACGCGACCTGTTGTGCAAGACGCTATGGGGCTCTATCGTGATCTGACATCATCGTCACGGGCTCGTATTTGTACGCAGGACGAACACGAGCTTTACTAACACTTCGGTCGGAGAGGCAAATATCAAAATCCAAAAATTTCCTAGCATTGTAGTCAGTGCGTTGTTCCCCCATTTTCACGACTGCGAGAGGTGGTTAATTCGCGCAGACCAAGAAACGACAATAATGCAAGCGTATTTATGCCCTCCTCTAGTAAACGGAAGCTAGGGGTGTTAAAAAATGTGCGGCATTTACGGATGCCCTTTAATTTCATTGTACAGTCCACGATTAAACCCTCTTCTTTGAAGAAAGAATTCGGCACACAAATCCCTATCAGGTGAAAAACCCAGATTTCGTCCTGAAGACCATTGCGTCGGTTTAACTTTTGTTGAAAGTTGAACCGATCTTGGACACAAGCTGAAAACTGCGAAAGGAAGTGGTCATACGTTCAGTATTGAGGCACATTTCTCCACCCACCTCTCCAAATGCCCTCGAAAATACTGACCTTTTTCAGTTAAAACCGAATTTGTAAAAAAAATATTTTGTCGTACTTTTACAGGTTTTATCAGTTTAAGCCGAAAACGCTGAACCCTAAATAGAGCGGATGGAGTTAAAAAAAAAAATTCACGTCTCAAAGTAGGCACTGTAAAGGAGTGGAGGGTCTAGGCCAATTCCTCCAAGGTCAACTCGTCGAGGGCCAATATGTCGAATCCGTTCTCATGGGATCAAGTTGGGAGTGGGGAGTATACTCGATGCGCACATGAAGGCTCCATGGGCAGTACCGAAGCCCCCGCTGGTGCGTATTGTGGCTATTTCTCAAGCAGTTCCGCTAACGTTGACGCGCAAGTTTGCTGGTGATGTCGTCTACAATAAATGAATCAATCGCACGGCAACATGTTGTTGTTAGTTGTTAAAAGAAAAAAAAAAGAGGTGTGTGCGGCAACTGTGTGCTTAGCGTTAGCCCACGTACGCTGTGCGGCAACAGCATTAAGGCTATGGCATGTTTTTGCTTCCCCGGTTTCCACTCGATCGAGGCATTCGTCGGCAATAATCTGTGAATTTAACTCAAAACAACTTCTCGCCTGCAAGCTGCAGCTGCGTGTTTCCGGAAATTTTGTTCACGGCGAATGAACCCCACAGAGTCCGTGCTCATGGTACATCATGAATTCGCTCGACATTAAGTTGCCTTATCTTCCCGGTTCTATCAATGCATCTGTAATCAACGCATCTCCCGCTTTTTTGGGGGGACGTTTTACACTTAGGTGGTAATTACAAAACGACGAGTACCCTTACCGGACCGCCGAAAACCAGACGGTTCATAACTTGAACTTATGGATTTCTTTTTCCCAACAACTTTTTCTCTTTCGCTGAATCTAAAAAAAAAAAAAAAAAAAAAAAAAAGACCTGACAACGCGGTTGACATCGAGGCGAAGATATCACCTCTAACTACCCAATCTCTTCAAAGATCAGCGCAGTTAAGTAGTAGTAACTACTGCTAACTTCGTTTGTTTTTAGCAATCACACAGCAGCACCAGACGGGACACTGACTTAGCAATGAAATAGGCAATAAATTCCTTTATAACCTAGCGACAATAAACAAAAGGGTTAAGGCTGCGGTCCCACGGCAGCCATCTTGAACAAGGCGTTAGTTCAACCAATAGATGGCGACACGCACCCGTGGGGTGGCCGAAACATTGGTTCACAGTGGGATGGCTCGAGCACCATCACGTTCCCCTCGTACCCTTGCTCGCGCCGCTGCCAGCTGTGCTCAGCTAGCTCAAGTAGCGTGGCCCAGCAAACGGATGTATGCGAGAATGTCAGGCTGGGTATAAATTGTTGTCTTATATAGGGAGATGCGGTCGGCGGTTGTAACGTGCTTTCGCAATAAATCTTACCAAGAAGGAATCAAACGTTGATTGACGTGTCAATATTCTATCAATGAAAATTTCCTCTGCAGGAATGCACCCTCAGTAGACTCAACTAGTGGAAGCGGACGTCGAGTAAACTGTTTCGCGATTTACGGTACTTACCTCACCATTTTAATGACGACTAAAATAACGTCACGAAATATTGTGTTTCACGGGGTCCGGAAGATGTTGTAAAGGTTGTTACATTATAGTTCCCGGAAAACAAACGCCGTTGCAATATTTTCGGAAGTACCGACACACATTATGTTGTAAGTACAGCTTAGGGAAACCATCAGAACAAATAGGAAGACGTTTATTTGCAATGAAGACGCTATGAATGAACGGCGTTTAGCGACGGCAAGTTATGAGCGTTCGGGAATTTATAAGTTGACGTGATTGCTAACCATGGACATGCGGACAATGAAGACCAGTTTTGTCGGGAGATGGTGTTGTGGTAATGACCGGATATCGAACGACTCATGGCAGACGAACAAGCAAGTTTCTTCTCAGCGATTGGTAAGTGTCCAGTTTCAAGCACAACACGTGGCTACCGACGTTGTCGAAAGTTTCGAACACTTACCGCTTTCGACAAAAGTCCTGGCACCTGGGCTAACTTTGTGGAAAGACTCCAACAGTAACTGAAAACGATCCACTATTCAGTCGGTGGGTGGCGAAACGTATCCACATCTGCGGAGTCATGTACGATGCGTACTCTAAGTGGCTGGAAGTTTACACGCTGTCTGCCACGACGTCCAAACACGTCATTGACGTTCTACGGTCTCTTTTAGCTACTTTTGCCCTACCGAAAATACTTTTCTCTGATAACGCGCCAAATCTTGCTTCAAATAAAATAAACAAGTTTTTGAAGAAAAAAAAAAACGGCATCAGGCATCACATTAGTGCACCATACCATCCTGCAACTATCGGGCAAGCAGAACATACGGTGTGCGAAACGAAAAAAAAAATCCCTTTTGAAGCTTACGGAAGAAGCAGTTCAGTGAAGAATCGCCAGGTTCTTGTTCCGGCACCATGCGTCGGTCTCATCTTACACGGAAAAAAACCCGCCGAAGCAATATTCGGCGGAAGAATAGCCACACCCCTCGATCTCATGATACTATCGCTTACGAACAAAGATCGAGAGATACCCGCATCGGGAGTAATGGCAGTTTATTCGGTCGGACAACTCGTCAACATGAGGAATTTCAGCGGAAGTCTGGCCTTCCATGTAAAACTTGAGTAGAAAAGGCTCTATGTTGGTTGACCAGGAGGTGTCATCTCTGTGAATAGGTTGGATATCAATGCCCTTAAGTGTAAATATAACTAAATCACAAACCTTTCTTTGTGTATTGTGTAACTGCCCTTGTATTTGATAGTAGAAGCTACGGTGGTGATCTGGACCTTTTACACCAGACTCCTTTTTCTTATTTTTCGCCTCATACTCCTTTGCGGTTTAAGTATGCTTCAAGAATCTTTTGGAACGAGGACACTTTACGTCAACGAGGCCATTTGTTCCAAGTAGTCAATCAAGGAATGCTGCTAGAAATCCGTCCCTCATATTAACGAATAAGCCGCGCTTCTGCACAGTGCAGTTTTCCTGTTCCACGTACAGTTGTAAAGCAACATCCTCATTGATTCTACCATATACTGTTGCGGGTGAAGAAAGTCTTTGGGTACACGATACTTGAAACAAGTCTGGCACTGTACGTTTGGTTCAACACCCATTAATGTCGTCGTCCTTATAGAGCCTCATCATTTAATCATTACCTCGTCACCTCATATTGCTCTTCATCAACAGTCAGTACAATAGGCTACCGCCACATTCCAATCCAAGAATTGAAAAATTAAGTCGTTCAGTCCTTCAACCAGTTTATAATTTATATAATGTTATTACGTTACATTACCTCGAGACGATCGACGTCCATTGTCGATCTTCAAATACTTATGCCTGTATATAAATTAGACGCACAAGGGGGGGGGGGGGGGGGGGGGGGGGGGGGGGGTTGGTTGCCGAGTGCATGGTCTAGCGCACACCAGCTCGGAGCACTGGGAGCGAAAGCTCGCGCTGCAGAACCCACCCCGCCCCTGCCCGTTTCGGTCTGGAAAAGCATCGTACCGGCGTGCGGTCGTGCATCACTACTGCGTGGCGCACGTTGAAGACCCCAGGTTTTCGGTTGTACCGCACTGGCTAAATTGCTCATCTACAGCTGAGACACCAGACGCCCACTAAGGCAGACTAACTTCCGGCTGAATAAACATACACACAACAATTTGCAATTAGACGCATAATAACAAAGAACACAGTGTGCCGCCTCTTTTCTTTAGATGCCTTTTTTTCTAAACCAGCGCAAGCTCGTGCCTTCTCTCTTTTGAGACGGTTAGAACGGTCGCGTATAAAACCCGCGTTTCTCCGACCCGCCCGCTTCCTCCTCTCATTATGTGTATTTGGTTATAACTAAATAAGCTATAATAATGGTGTATTATTCATATTTACTTTCAGTTTCAGTCAGGGAAAAGGAGTTTCGCGGCAACTAGAGCCAATAAATGAGCTGCGCTTAGAGTATCGGCACTCTCTTCCCCGACAGTGTTGTGAACGCCGCCATTTTGGTGCTTGTGCAGAGCAGGCGCAACTGCCGATCGTCATGATTCAAAGGTGCGACATCGTCAGCATTAGATTCGGTGTTAGGAAGCTCATGTAATGTTGCTTTGCTTTGTCGCAAACATTTTAAAGTGGGGGACGGAAAAGCGTTTCTTGTGATTTCAGATAAAGCTTCAAATAACTGGCAACCTTAATTTTAAGCCATACTAAGGCCAAGCGTGGCTACTCTGAAGCGTAACTTATTTAATAACGCTATTCATGCTCTTGTTCAAGAGGCTTGTAATACCTAGGGTGCCTCAATGTCCTTCTGTTTAGGGTGATGCCACCCTCTGTAGTACCCGATGCCGACAGCACGCGCTCACGGGGAAAATACAAAGAAATCGACGAAAACAAAATGTCGCCATAGCACAATCAGCGCCACGAGCGCGTGCAGGGACACGCTCTTTCACGCGCTTCTGAACAAAAAATAAAAATAAAAGAGGGGGACAAAATGGCCAGATGTCGTGCTCCACCCTAAGCAAAGGGCACAGGAAGTGCTCCACCCAGTAATACCTGGAGGGGCCATATCGTAAGCCCCGTGGATTCCACAAGCCACTACCTTTTGACACCTGCCTCTACTTCATTGTTCCCGCTTGTGCCAGTAAATTAGCTACGGTTCAGAGTAACGACACTTGGCCATATTGTGGCTTAAAATCATGGTTGCCAGTTATATGAAGCTTTATCTAAAATCACAGGAAACGCTTTTCCCTCCCTCACAAATGTTTAAACAACCCGCGACAGAGCATTGCAATATTGCATCAGCTTCCTAGCACCGCATCTAATGCTGAGGAAGTCGTACTTTTAGATAACGATGATCGGCAGTTGCGTTTGCTCTGAGCAAGACCCAAAATGGCGGCGCCCAAAACAATTTTGGGGAACGGAGTGCCGATACTTTAAAGCTCATTTAGTGACTCTAGGCATAAAGTGAACTCGGGTGTATTCTTTTCCTCTTCGTCTTCATTGTTTATTGATTTCAATCATATCGAATAATGAACACATTATATCACGCTACGCTTGTGTAAATATTGGTCTTAGATTTATTAGCCTGACCCAGTACTTAAACCATTCAGTTATCGATAGTAAATCTTCCAATATATTTTTTAAATGTGAGGGTAAAAAGACACGGATATTGATGATGATACAGACGCCAACGCCGCCCTCGAAAATTTTTTGAACATTAGAAATCAGCAGTTTGTCTGCCATCCGCCAGGTAGCGCAACAAAACACCCAAACAGTTTTTAATTGTTTTTAAAATTAGCTAAGCTCTACACCTATTAAGAAACCAAAGCAATATCATTGTGAAAATTTAATACATCGCAATGTATATCTATTCCAAACTATAAATGTTATTAAATGCCAATAAATCTGTTTGATGTCCAAAACAGATATGCGTCAAAAACAGGTAAGTTTGAAGGGCTCCTGGAGCGTTATGACTTTGAAAATGAAAAAAAGCCATCGTCCACCTCTTGGGCAACTATTGTAGCTCTAAATGTTATAAAAGATTTTATCACAGTTTAATTATTTCTTCAGCGGCATTTGAACTACCATGACACGAAGCACAAAAAAGTGCTACGTTTGATATAAAATATCTAAACAAAAAAAAATTTACACAACATTAAATTTTTTTCTGCATATTACCAATTATAAGCACTACATCTGTAGCTAATTTGATTGCCTTAGCTCTTGTCATTAAAAGCATATTTGTGCGGAAAAATGTCAATTTTAGGGCAATATTTGGAGGGATGAAAAAAAACAAAGTAGTGCAAATATCAAAAAAAGTGGATCGTTAGATTCTGCTTCGACATCATCTTAACAAAACTGCTATATTGGAACCGTGCTATCTTTAATGGATCGTTCATAAAACATGAACTAGCGGAGCAAGTGAGGGTCCGCGCCATCATATTCGCAACGCTACAAATGCGCATGAACAGTAAAAACCAACACATACATAATATCAAATGAAAGAGGATTGCATTGCCTTTCAAATGACATCAATCCCACAAAACAGTATTTAAAAGGAGATGAGTAATGGCCTGCCGAAAAGTACCTAAACTGCCACATTCAGTGGGACCGTGGCCTTAAGGAGGTTCGAAAATATTCGCGCAGAGGGAGGTGAAGAATGCGCTCGAAATTGCAACATACGTGCTGTTTTGTCGCTGTGCTGTCTTGACGCCGTGCTGTTTTTGCATGTGCTCTTCTGTCGCTTTGCCATTTTGACGCTGTGCTGTTTTGTCGCGTGCTATCTTGACGCCTGCTGTTTTGTCGCCGTGCTGTTTTGACGCTGTGCTGTTTTGACGAGTGCTGTTTTGACCGTGCTGTTTTGTCGCGTGCTGTTTTGTTGTGTGCTGTTCTGTCGCGTTCCCGCGGGGAAACATGGCGGTACGCGCCCCGGTGAGTGAGCGCCGCTCGCTTTGGAACTAATATGTCGTTGTAGATGCAATATCGGGCGCGTTAGTCAGCAACGAATGGTACAGGAGACTTTCGTTTTAGCTTACCTCACTTAAATCGCAAAGCATGAGCAATAATCTCGCCGCATTTTTTAGATAGTCTTTCGATTCTGGCCATTCCTAAGCCTAAATGAACGCGATAATTGTCGGCATGGCAACGTCTTTGGAAAGTGGATTGCCTTGACTCAATCGGCCGGGTACTGATAGCACACAAAAGCAGACAGCGTCCCAATAGACCTTTTGCTGAATTTCCCAAGCACCTAGGTGCATGCTACGAGTGTAGTTACACGCGTTACACGTGCTGGCGTCTGCAATAGTAATTGTTCTAAAACAAAAAGTCTAAAACGAATTTTGCCTTGCACGCGCGTTCGTCAAAGACTTATGATTATTTACTTGGAATCTTTTATAAGAGAAAGGCCAGCACGCGCGGACCGTGGAACTACACTTTCGGCGTTCTTCTCGGTGCTTGAGAAATTTAGAAAAAGATTTATTGGACGCTATCTGCTTTTGCGTGCTATCAATACCCGGCCGATTAAGTCAATGCAATCCGCTTTCCAAAGACGTTGCCATGCCGACAATTATTGCCTTCATTTAGGCTTGGGAATAGCCAGAATCGAAAGACTACCTAAAAAATGCGGCGAGGTCATTGCTCATATTTTTCTATTTAAGTGAGGTAAGGCAAAGCGAAAGCCTCCTGCACCATTCGTTGCTGACTAACGCGCCCGATATTACAGCTACAACGACATATTAGTTCCAAAGCGAGCGGCACTCATTCACCGGGGCACCGCCCATGTTTCCCCGCATCCCTACCGAGCCCCCCCCCCCCCCCCCCCCCCCCCCCCCCCACCCCGCACCCCACCCCCAGTCACTTGATTTCAAAATCCCCCTCCTAGGTACTGCGGCTAACTTTAGCCGCGGCTAGCGTTTCGAGCAAATGCGCCCTGAGAGCTTTACGTTTTTCAGTCGCTAGGAGAATGGCGCTGGGAGTCAGCTCACGAATTCACTGTGGACTGACTCTCCTCTATAGCAGAAAACTGTGATTTTGCGGATATGTTTGACAGAAGGCTCAGAGGCAGCATCGTCTGTGGCATGCGGTCAAAAAACCTTCAGAAGCAGTTGCTATGAAAAAAGGAGCTGGAATTAGCAGATGCAGAACGACGAGCCGAAGCAGCTGAAGCTGTCGAAATAGATGCTAAAGGAACGACCCAAGAAGAGCCCTGTGTAAGTCCTCAGCCTCAGGACGAATGCTCAGCGTTCGGAAATCGCTGGACACAACAACAATGCACGAGTGTTTGTGAGCACCTGCGAGAGCCGAGAGTAATACAGGGTGCCTCAAATAGCGGCCAGGCTCTTTAAATCAACCGCAAAAATTGGTTTCTTAACCTATCGCGCTACTATTTTGCGGAGCGTTGCCCACAGGTGGTGCATATTTTCTATAAAATATGGAAAAAGTGAACTTACTTTAGTAAAAAGTAGAAAAAGAAAAAGGCTTAACTCCCATGGAAACGTAGCGAAGCCACCGCTCTTCAGACAAGAGGGCGCTGTTTGTCACGGGAGACAAGAGATGGAGAAAGTGGTCGCGACGCCAACTGCCCCGACGAAAGAGCATTCCTCGCTGAGAACCGGCGTCATTAGCAGGCGATTTTTTCGACTCATCAGCGGCGCGCGTTTCGCAGCCCACGACAGTCGCGTTACCAAAAACAGGCGTGTTAACATCAAGGAACTGCAAAGCCCACGACATAAGTACCCCGACAGAAACGCTGAAAATAACCCGAAAAAACTTTTTTTTTCATCGATAATGCGTTCATTCAATGTGTTTTATTAGTAAGGACACTGAAATCATTCATTGGCAACTGACATCCAAGAAGCTCGCTCCGCTTCTGAAGGGGTGTCCAAACAGGACACTACGAAACGCACGACTCCGACAAATCGTGAAAATTGAAGCGGGCTTGAAGCGGGCCCGTCCGCTTCAATTTTCACGATTTGTCGGAGTCGTGCGTTTTGTAGTGTCCTGTTTGGACACCCCCTGAGTCGAAAATATTGTCTGCTAGATAACGCCGGCTCTCGGCGCCGTATGCTCGTTTGTTGGTGGGCGTTGGCGTCGCGACCGCTTGCGCCATCTCTTGTCTCCCAAGCCAAACGGCGCCCTATTGTTTGAAAAACGGCGGCTTCGCTGCGTTTCCATAGGAGTTAAGCCTTTTTCTTTTTTTTACTTTCCCTCAGGTAAGTTCGCTCTTTGCAAATTTTATAGAAAATATGCACCACCTGCGGGCAACGCTGCACGAAATCGTAGCGCGACAGGTTAAGAAACCAATTTTGTCGGTCGATATAGAGAGCCTGGCCTCTATTTGAGACACCCTGTATGTAACGCTAGCCAGCGAAGAGAATACTAGGTTGGCACCAGTAACGAGTGCGCGCCGCAGAACTGGCCCATTCCGCATTCTACCGATGAGCAGTGAGCAGAACGAGAAAGACGAAGTGGAGCCTCCCTTGAGAGAGCTCGTGCATTGGACCCACTCAGACTCTTCTCAACCTCGTAAATGTAAATATGTAAAAAATAAAAAAGTTAGATGCACTTTTGTGCACTGCGCGACAGTGTTTGCGTGAGCAAGCGATCTTCGGTGTTTCCTGTTTTTCTAAGGGCTGCCATAAAAGCTAATATGATAGTGGAAAGCGTTCACCTAGTGCACTAGGGAGCAGAAAAAGTTCCTGCCTTTTCGAAAATTTGAAAGAATCGCCGATGCTGTCTTCGCGCTTATAGCGTTGAGCGGTGCACACTTCATGTGATGACCCGGACGTGAACAACTACTAATCATCTAGTATTCACCGCCTCCCGGTCCATGTCACTGGCGGCGACAAAGCTTTTCTGCTCTGGAAGCTATATAGATGAAGCAAAAGGACTCATATTCGTGAAATATTTTCGTTTCTTTATAGATCATCTACTGTGTGTTTCAGCGAAGACTTCAAAACAATTATAAAATTAAGGTGGTTGAAAAAAAAAAAAGAACCTTTTTACGCGAACAAACTTTAGGCCATGGCAGACCTCAGGGGTTGCAAAAACATACTAATTAGCTTAATAATTAACTAAGCTTACTGATTACACTTTTAATTACTAAAATTGAACATATGGTTCTAATAAAAACTTGTTAAGCATCATCAAAAACAACTAGATCAAATACAATTAAAAATATAAGGCACGTAAAACAGTTTTGCGGAGTTTAAAAAAAAAAAAGCGTTCAATTTGAACGCGTTTTTACCTTTGGCTTTCCTACCGAAGCGCATCCTTGCGCCAGCGGTCCTGTCCCCACGTGGGAATGTGCCCAACTACCGCCTCGCCTGCCTCGTAGAATGGAAGGAAGTGTGCCGCACCTGCCTTGCACGCCTCGGCCAGGAAAGACAGGACAGCTGACGCAGAAATGCGCTCCGATAGAAAACTGAAACCTCGGAACGCGTTCAAATCGAGCGGTATTTTTTTTTTAGAACGCCGTAAAATGCTGCGCATGCCCAATAAATTTCTTAAATTAGTTGATTTAGTGCGTTTTTATGATGTTCAGCAATTTTTAATGCGAACCATGTTTATTTTTACTAATCAAATTTAATTAATAAATTGTGTTTATTATCCATCTAATTGGTATGTTTTTACAATACCTGACGGCCGCCATGCTTGGCAGCTTGTTCTAGTAAAGAGTTTTAAGATCTTAGCATCAAAACACCTTCGGCAAGCGCCGTCAGATGGCGGCGAAGTGCATATATCGCTATTCGATCAAGAGCTGTCTAAAGTATGCAATAAAAGAAGGGGGAACGAACACGCAAGCCTAAAAGCTGGTGGAATGATGACGTAAAGATGGCAATAGAGAAACGCAAAGGAACTTTCAGAGAGCAGATCTTTTAAGTGCAATGGGGAACCAGAAAGCGACACAAACAAAAAGTGGGATATATTTATTAAAAGTAGACGGGAGGCATCCTGCTTGATTAATGAAAAGATTCAGAGGGGGGGCCGCATTTGCTGTCTAAGGTACATTTTAAAAAATATAGAAAGGCAGCCCGAAAGTTTTGGAACCACTTGAATTCACTAAGTCATAAAACAAAGTAAGAGCAGAAGTAAATTGCCATGCCTGAGGGTAATCAGATTGAAGGGGATGAGGCAATGAAATATAAAGAAACAGTAATGACAGAGAAGTTCAATCAGCAAGGATGCAAAGAGACGCCACACCAGTAGAGGAAAGTTCAAATACTGATGTTGAGGCTATCGTAAAAAATAATGGGAAAGGGCAGAACGGAGAGTCACAACGGGTACATCAATAGGTGCAGGTCCTAACTGTTTTACCAACAAATTTGATAAAATAGTTAGGACCCAAATCTAAGGAAGCGTTAAGATAAGCAGTAAATAAGTAGCATTATCACGAAGGTAACTGCCCCGGAACAATAGACGCTAAGAAGAATGAATTGAACATACAAGGAAAATGGGGACAAATCTTACATAAGTAACAATCGTCCCATAACAGTAACATCAGTAGTCTACAGGTTGGCAATGCAGACTATTAAGTAGATATTGCAATCATCGGTAGTAAATGTAAATGTGCTAGGAGAGCTACAAAATGGGTTCCTAAAAGAAAAGAGGTTGGTAGTATCTAGGAGTTGTGGGCAACCTGGCGATTCCAAGCGGTTGGCCCAGGCAGCCCCTCCGACAATCATAAGTGGTCATCTTGGCCACGAGGGGGCCAAGGGCAACTGGCCACGCGAGCGGCGCTCCGCCGCTGATAAAAGGCCGTCGCAGCGGATGCGCGGGGGCTGTTGGGATCGCGGCGCAGGCGATAGCGGTCATTAAATGTTTACGTGTTGTTGAACCGGTGTGCTGTGTCATTCTCCGAGACGGGTAGCAGCAAGGGAAATCCCACAGAGTATAGGTTTTCATTATCGAGTATCGAGGTAGCAGAAAAGGAAGGTAGACCACTCTGGTTATCATTCTTAGATATAAATGAGGGTTATGACAACGTCATTCAAGAGAATTTGTGGAGCATAATGAGGAGCTCAGATATGAACGAGTGAATATTTACATTTTTAAAGGTTATTTACAAAGACAGCAAGGTACTAATAACATGGGAAGGAAAGAGAAGAGAGCCAATAGAGGTCAAACGGGTTCTTAAACAGGGATGCCTTTTGTCCCCATTGTTGTTCAGGTTGAATCTCCAGGGGTAGAGGCGAAGTAGGAAAAACGCAATCTTGGGTTGGCCTTTTATATGACAGACAAGGTAAAAAATGAAATAGTTATTACCAGGTCTGGTGTATGCTAATGATATATGCTAATGGCCAATAGCAATGAAGAGTTTCAGTCCTTAATGAATATATGTGGCGCCGAGGGTCACAGGTCAGGCTTAGAATTCAGTAGCGACAAATCAGCAGTCATGGTGTTCAATTATGACGGAATTACAAAGCTAAACATACGATGATTAGAGGTTGAGCGAGTCGATAAATGCAAGTATTTAGGAGTATCGATTAACAGAAATGCAGCTGTAATGAAAAATAAAGAACTGTGCAACTATAACGGATATGAGGCGGTGAGGGAGATCTGGAAAGGAGTTATGGTTCCGAGCCTGACTTTTGCAAATGTATATATTTGTTCATAAAACTGGACGCCCAGACAAGGCTAGAAATAAAACAACATGGTGTAGGTTGATTGTCTCTGGGAGCACATGGTAAAACACCGAACCAAGATGTACAGGGCGATATGGGATGGTCCTCATTAGAAGGTAGAGAAGCTAGCCGTAAGATAGAATTTAAGGATACGCTGAGAGAAATAGGTGCAGAACGATAGGCCCGAAGAGTTCTTTGCTATTTACACACAAGAAGCGTCGATACAAAATGAAAAAAAAAAAACACAAAAAAACGGACTAGAAAACTTACATCTAAATATATGGGCCGTAGCAGGGAGGCGAATAAGAAAATAAATATTAGGGAAAGAGTTAAAGAAACTGAGAGGGAAATACGGGAAGCAGGTATGCAGACTAAATCGGTCTTGGAAATTTACAGATCATTTAAAAAGGATATTACTGAAGAACCTATCTTCGACCATTCTAGGGAGAGCTCCTTGTTGTTCGAGGCGAGGACGGGAGTGTTGCGGACTAAGACATATAGAGCTAGATATCAGAAAGTAGATACGGTGTGTGGAGCCTGTGAACAGAAAGAGACGGCTGAGCACTATACTTTACTCTAAGGGGCTTCACCCTGTAGTAGCTGAAAATGCGACTAGTTTAACAAACGCACTGAGATTTAGAGGTAGTGAGGGGAAAACAGACATGTGGAAGGTGGAGAGATAACAAAGAAGAGATTATCTCACTGGTAACATAGGTCGAGGGAAAGATGAATATCTCCTTATTCCCTTCCGGGTGACCTGTAGGGTGGAAGGTGTGTGCACCCGGTTGGAGGCGCTTTCGTTGTACAGATCGTAGCTTTTAAGAATAAATCTCTAGATATATAGCTCTATGTTAAATAAATGATGAAAAAAACGCTGGCTAGGTGGCGCATCCGCCGCCCAATTAAAAAAGTTCTGCCTCATCCATTAATCCATCCATCCGTGAGGCTTTGGGACAGGACGCATAGCAACGGAGGTCGCACCACACCAACCGAAGATCGCCGGCGACGTCCTCCTGTCCCCCTTCACCTAGAGTTCTTGCATAGCTACCTACGGTAGGGAGCCTATACAGGAACTCTACCTTTACAAATTACGGAGCCGGGCAGTGGGGGATGCCGGGTGTATCACTGGGCGCGTGTCAACCCCCCCCCCCCCCCCCCCCCGCCCGGCTCCCCACCGGCGTCCCAAGTACGCCCTGGCCCCGCTGTCCCCCACTGCACCTCGACTGTTAGGTGTTACGTCACGCGGCCGGCGTCCGGGTGCGCGCTTTGGACGCCCTCGGAAGCTCCTGCCGCCGGCTTTGGAGCTCTGTGGACGCACACGGGCTGCGGTTCCGTTCTTCGGCCTACCACGACGTTCTTGTCGCGCACTCGTCTTACCATGTCACCGGGCCGTGAGCGCACGGTGTCGTTTTCCGCGCATCGCGCGCACGTCCTTCATGGACTCGCTAAGTCACCTGATCTGCTTGTACTAGGGAAAAGAAGGGTTCTAGGAATGTTCACACCGCGGAAAAGTGCTGAGAGGAGGCATTCACTATGATCTGTTATACAGGGTGTTTCTAATCTTTCTTTTTTTTTAGCTTTGCAGATTTCTTTATAAGAAGCTGTGAAAGCTGCACATATGCTGTTTGTGCAAGGGAGCTATACGGCCAGGGGGACATGGTATATGGGGCTAATCGTAACGATCAGTCGGGCAATTCAGTAAAAATAATCAATTAACTTTTTAATTTGTGAAAATAGTCATATAATTCCAAATAGAAACTTGCTGAGCGTCGTCCAAAACCCCTAAATCAGTTATTTTTAGAAAGACGTTGAGTGCGTGAGACGCGCAGTAGTGCGCTAATGTTACCACTCGTGGTAACATGAGAGCCCACAAGGCTGGGCTCTCATAAAAGACGGAAAAATCGATCGGGCGCCTTACCACAACCTGCTCCACGAGTGGTAGCTTTAGCGCACTGCTACGCTTCTCATGCGATCAAAGTCTTTCTAAAAATTACGGATTTAGCGGTTTTCGGAGATGCTCAACAAGTTTCTAATCGGAGCTATATGTCTACTTTCATTAATTAAAAGGTTAATTAACACCATTTAGTTAATTAGCCAACTGATCATAACTATTAGCTCCGTATTCTATGTCCCCCTGGCCGTATAAGATACCTGCACAAACCGCATAAAGGCCGGTTCACACATACAGCGGAGTGCTAAGTTAGCGCTACGTGAGCGCTCAAACGAGCGCTCATGTGGCGCTTCCTGGCGCGTGATGTAGCGCTCTACATCACGCGCGTTAGCGCTTCAGAAGCGCTTTGTTAGCGCTCTGTTAGCGCTACAGAAGCGCTCTCACGCCCCTTGTGCCGTGCTTGCTGCTGCGGAATCGCGCGTGCACGGCGATTCCTTGGTTGTTGTTTTTCCTTTGGCATTGAAAGAAAAGGAAGTAAAAGAGCCGCTCTCTAAGCAGAGGGTCGGGCAGACGACCCAGAGTCATGGACTCTGAGCGACTAATTGATTGGGTACGACCTCATAGCTTTCAATTCGATATGTGTGACGCTCGTTTCAAGGACACGCAGGTAAAAATAATCGCCTTCGAAAGAGCTCTGTGTCTCGGTCCCTCAGCCTAGGAACAAGGTTCGCCGGGTACCCGTCGGTATCTCGGTGGCGAAAGATTTCGCGCACCCAGAAGGCTTTTCTGGGGGTTAAGCCGTCGACGCAGATATGCGCTAATCGCGTATGTAAGAGCATCTGTCGCATTTCTATTTCAGCATCCCACTTGTCTGCCATGGTGCTGCTGATGCACTCCCAACCACAGGAACCGAAACCGCAGTGCACCTGCTAATCCGCAGCACCGCGGTACAAGAAGCGTTGATGACGCGCTAACACGGCGCTACAGAAGCGCTAACAAGGCGCTACTGGACCGCTAACAAGGCGCTACTGAAGCGCTAACAAGGCGCTAATGAAGCGCTAACCACGCGCTATATTAGAACGAAGTCACGCGCTGGAAGCGCCACATAAGCACTCATTGGAAAGCTCACGTAGCGCTAACTTAGCGCTCCGCTGTATGTGTGAACAGGCCTTTAGCGTACCTTTCACAACATTTTCAAACAAACCTGTAAAGCTTAAAAAAAAAAAAACACTCTGTATGTAACCGCTGCGTGAAATGTTATGCATTTCTTTGAGAATCAGCATGGCGGCAGCAGCAATTTCGACCTTCTCTTTTTTTTTTTTTATGAAGAGTTTTTTTTTTAATTTAGTCTACTAATTTAGTCGACTCCTGTGCAGAGTCGAACCTGACGATCTAATTGCGACATTACACAGCTTCTCCACACCAGCAAAAGCGAACGTCTTCGAAAGCTTAGAGCAGAAAGCGGGAAAGATGGTGCTCCTTTTACGTCATCTTGGATTCACGAAATCTAGGGTGCCTGATTTTGCCGCGCATGGTCTCCTATCGCCGCCATTAGAGGGGCAATATTGGAGCTTTTGGGACTGCGAGAAGGGGACTCTGACTTTGGAAAAGGGTCTATTGAGACTTTTGAAAGTCCTCGTTTAAACACCCGGTATATGTATATAACGAGAGCACTAATCCTCTGTTTTACAGTTTACCTGCCCAGAAGGGATGTTTGAAGAGCTGATAAGTGAGATGTTTGGAGATCGCCCAACAGCATGGAGTTTCTGAATATTACTGTTTCAAAGGCATTAAATTGCATTAAATTGCAGTCACCAATCTTGTGAGTAATGTTGCATTATTTATTTGCGTGAGTTCAATTTTGAGGACAGGAAAAAAGTCAAAGTCAAATTGGACGTTTTAGTGATTTATACAGCGTAAGGTTGGTCTGCCAGTAGGGGCGACACTGGTTTACACTGTAGATGAGCAATTTTGCCAGTGCAGTACAACCGCTAGCCTGGGGTCTTTAACGTGCACCACGCAGTAGTGATACACGACCGCACGCCGGTACGATGCTCATCCAGATCGAAACGGGCAGGGGTGGGGCTCTAACCCAGGATCCCTGGGTTCTGCAGCGCGAGCTTTCGCTCCACGCGCGTCGAGCTGGGTGTGCGCTTCAGCCCACTCGGCCACTTGCAACTGTAATATCGAGCACTCAGCGTTTGTTCCTAATGTCGTTATCAGCACGGTTTTGTGAATCTTTTGAACCCGTACCTTATAACGTAGTGTCTCTTGAATATTTAAATTTACGTACTAGGTCCAAACTTAGACAAAATTGAGAATACACTAAGAATTTATTTACGACAAACCAGCTAAATACCAGTATTAATAAGTAAACATCATTCTGGTAAAGATTATTAAGGACGTAAGTGTTCCCTTTTAGATGTAATATCAAAACTTACTTTGTGTTATCTGCTGCACTGCTTTCACAGAAATGTGATGGGGCTTCTCCCTGGAAAGGCTGTGCAGCAAGAAACCCACGTACAGCTGTGCTTGTCCCTGCAAACATGTGCTTACACTATGAAAAATACCTGCGCGTCTACTTACCCGCCAAACATTCGAAGAGCCAATCTCTGCGATCTACGAAATCAGTTCAACGAATGATGAGGCGGAACATCTGTTTAGACCTCAAAATTGAGTCTGCGCTGTTGCCTTAGGCAATGCAAGCCATGACGCTTTGCATTGCGTAATGCCACAGCGCAGACTTCATTTTCAGGTCTAAACGGATGTTCCGCCTCATCATTCGCTGAGCTGATTTTGTAGATCGCAGAGATTGGCTCTTTGAGTGTTTTGCGGGCAAGTAGACGCGCGGGCATTTCTTATAGTGTAGGCAGACTTGTACGTAGTTCAACTACTCTACTCAAATCACTGTATTTAACTACTTTCCTGGGTAGTTTATTAACTTTCAATTACATTTTTATTTCAGCAATCAGTAGTTTACTTTAATTATTTTTTTCCGAGTAACTTCTACTCAAATTACAAACTATTTCTGATTTTAGTGGCAGGTTTGCTTATCAACAGACATTCCTGCACAAAAGAATATAAGGTCTTGGAAGATCAGCTGATATTTGCACAGCGGGGCAACCATGTGGCGTAGGCAAGGAGTGCGTGCATTAACGCCGAAGGCCGGCGTTTCTTTGTGTCCCGAAGCTCAAGGAGACTTGACGCAATTGAAGTAAGGGCTTGTCTTCGCTTCACCCCAACGTAGAAACTCTCGCCCACTAGAGGAGGTGTACACATGCATCCTCACTCAGAGGAGGCAACAAAATGCAGCACTTGCTCCGAAGCTCACCTGGAGTTCCCGTAGTTTGTGCTGTACTCGAAGAATCACGTGCTAAAAGGCAACGTAAAGGTAAACTCTTTGCGTTGCCTTTCCTACCAAAACTCAGATTATGCAGGTCTTCCAAAATTCGAAGATTGTTCGAGAAATCTTAGTAATTCCCCCGACGTTTTTACAAAAAAAATAATAATAAATAATAATAAGCAAGTTATGTTAGAAAGTACTATAAGTACATGGTACTTAAAGTACTACTTCAAGTAGATTATGAAAACTTGTACTTTACTTGAAGTACATCCTCTGGGCATGTACATGTACTTTACTAAAGTATTTTTTTTTCTGGTACTTTCCGAGGAGAGTTCAACTTCCGACTTAAAATGCATTCCCCAAATTTGAAAATAAGAAATGGCGTATTATCATGTGAGAACGTGCTATCGTCTTTCGAGACGTCATTTGGTCATTTCGCTGAGTGAAGTAATGGCGGCTGTAAGACCGATAGAAATAAGTGCTTTATGAGTTGATTGTGTTAAATAATTATTCAGCGAGAGTAAAAGAACTACTCTGTGGCGACTTGACTTGAACCAATATTTTCCGCTATTTCCGAAAAAAACAAACTGATGCACCTCTGATTACCCCTTAAACGATGCCTACCAGTTAAAAAAAAAACTGTATAGAGGATGAAAGGGCATCATGAAATATTTTGTTAAAATGTACTTGCACTTTACATTCAAAGTACATTTTATTTATCGAACTTTACTTCAAGTACATTGCACCAGGTGTACTTACTACTTTACTTGAAGTACAAAACCTCTCATTTACTTTGCACCTTACTTCAAGTACTTGTTAGATGTACTTTACGCAATCCAGTAAACGAGTAAACACTATCTGCAAAATCAAGCTCAGGCAGAGCTAAATCTAGAAGTAGAAATGACACATCCGCGGCACACCGCTGACCAAAAAAAAACAAAAAAAAATATCCAAAACAGTTAGGCACGCAGAAGTAGAACCTGCTATTAAAGCATTTCTGTGGAAACACAAGCTGCTTTATATTTGGCCAGCAGAATTTCGCTAACAAATCAAAACCTGCATACTTTCTTATTACCATAAAATATAAAAGTAATTTCAAAAGTAATTCGGTGCCTTTTACGGTAGTTAGACGTTTACTAAATTATTTTCCATTTGAGTAATATCTACTCTACTAAAATTACTTTTGAGGCCAATCTTAACTTAATTACTTTTTTTTAGTAACTTCTACATGTCTGGCTTTGGGTAATAGAAATACCCGAAGGCAAGCTACTCCCCACAAAATTTGCCTGGCGGGGAAGTGAGGTACTTAAAAACGCGCTTTAGACTAGAACCCATAAGCACGCTTCTCCCCGGAAATATGCGGTTTGCGAAAAAGTGAGAATATCAAACGTGCGTTTCACCCTAGATGAGTTTTCACTTTCAATCTTCTTCATTAAGTGGAAATAGATGGAGATGTTGACAGCGCCAAACATCTCCATCGAGTTCCACTTATTAAAGAAGAAAGTTTGCACTTAAGGCCACGGTCCCACTGAATGTGGCAGCCTAGGTACTTTTTGGCAGGTCATTACTCATCTCCTTTTAAATACTGTTTTGTGGGATTGATGTCATTCGAAAGGCAATGCAATCCTCTTTCATTTGATATTATGTATGTGATGGTTTTTACTGTTCATGCGCATTTGTAGCGTTGGGAATATGATGGCGCGGACGCTCACTTGCTCCGCTAGTTCATGTTTTATGAACGATCCATTAAAGATAGCACGGTTCCAATATAGCAGTTTTGTTAAGATGATGTCGGAGCAGAATGTAACAACACACTTTTTTGGTATTTGCACTACTTTGTTTTTTGCATCCCTCCAAATATTGCCCTAAAATTGACATTTTTCAGCACAAATATGCTTTTAATGACAAGCGCTATGGCAATGAAATTAGCTACAGATGTAGTGCTTATAATTGGTAATATGCAGACAAAAATGTAATGCTGTGTAAAATTTTTTAGTTTAGATATTTTATATCAAACGTAGCACTTTTTTGTGCTTCGAGTCATGGTACTTCAAATGCCGCTGAGGAAATAATTAAACTATGATAAAATCTTTGATAACATTTAGAGCTACAATGGTTGCCCAAGAGGTGGACGATGGCTTTTTTTCATTTTCAAAGTCATAACGCTCCAGGAGCCCTTCAAACTTACCTGTTTTTGACGCATATCTTTTTTAGACATCAAACAGATTTATTGGCATCTAATAACATTTATTGTTTGGAATAGGTATACATTGCGATGTATTAAATTTTCACAATGATCTTGCTTTGGTTTCTTAATAGGTGTAGAGCTTAGCTAATTTTAAGAACAATTAAAAACTGTTTGGGTATTTTGTTGCGCTACCTGGCGGATGGCAGACAAACTGCTGATTTCTAGTGTTCAAAGAATTTCCGAGGGCGGTGTTGGCGTCTGTATCATCATCAATCTCCGTGTCTTTTTATCTTCACATTTAAAAAATATATTGGAAGATTTACTATCGATAAATTAATGGTAAAAGTACTGGGTCAGGTTAATAAATCTAAGACAAATAATTACAAACGCGTAGCGTGATATAATGTGTTCATTATTCGATATGATTGAAATCAATAAACAATAAAGACGAAGAGGAAAATAATACACCCTAGTTCACTTCACGCCTAGAGTCACTAAATGAGCTTTAAGGTATCGGCATTCCGTTCCCCAAAATTGTTTTGGGCGCCGCCATTTTGGGCCTTGTTCAGAGCAAACGCAACTGCCGATCGTCATGATCCAAAAGTACGACTTCCTCAGCACTAGATGCGGTGATAAGAAGCTGATGCAATATTGCAATGCTCTGTCGCGGGTTGTTTAAACATTTGTGGGGGACGGAAAAGCGTTTCCTGTGATTTCAGATAACGCTTCAGGTAACTGGCAACCATGATTTTAAGCCACAATATGGCCAAGTGTCGTTACTCTGAACTGTAGCTAATTTACTGGCACAAGCGGGAACAATGAGGAAGAAGCAGGTGTCAAAAGAACAAAAGGCTTGTGGAATCCACGGGGCTTACGTCATGGCCCCTCCAGGTATTACAAGCTTCTTGAACAAGAGCTTGAATAGTGTTATTAAATAAGCTACGTGTCAGAGTAGCGACACTTGGTCATATTGTGGCTTAAAATCATGGTTGCCAGTTATTTGAAGCTTTATCTGAAATCACAAGAAACGCTTTTCCGTCCTCCACTTTAAACAGTGTGCGACAAAGCAAAGCAACATTACATGAGCTTCCTAACACCGAATCTAATGCTGAGGATGTCGCGCTTTTGAATCATGACGATCAGCAGTTGCGCCTGTTCTGCACAAGCACCAGAATGGCGGCGTTCACAACACTATCGGGGAAGAGAGTGCCGATACCCTAAGCGCAGCTAATTTCTTTGCTCTAGTTCCCGCGAAACTCCTTTTCCCTGACTGAAACTGAAAGTGAATATGAATAATACACCATCATTATAGCTTATTTAGTTATAACCAACTACACATAATGAGAGGAGGAAGCGGCCGGGTAGGGGAAACGCGGGTTTTATGTGCGACCGTTCTAACCGTCTCAAAAGAGAGAACGCGCGAGCTTGCGCTGGTTTAAAAAAGGCATTCAAAGAAAAGAGGCGGCACGCTGTGCTCATTGTTCTTATGCGTCTCATTGCAAATTGTTGTGTGTATGTTTATACAGCCGGAAGTTAGACCGCCTTAGTGGGCGTCTGACTCTCAGCTGTAGATGAGCAATTTAGCCAGTGCGGTACAACCGCAAACCTGGAGTCTTTAACGTGCACCACGTGATACACGACCGCACGCCGGTACGATGCTCTTCCAGATCGAAACGGGCAGGGACGGGGTGGGTTCTGCAGCGCGAGCTTTCGCTCCAAGTGCTCCGAGGTGGTGTGCGCTAAATCATGCACTCGGCCACCGAACCCCCCCCCCCCCCCTTCCTTGTGCGTCTAATTTATATACAGGTATAAGTATTTGAAGATCGACGATGGACGTCGATCGTATCGAGGTAATGTAACGTAATAACATTATATAAATAATAAACTTGTTGAAGGACTTAACGACTCAATTTTTCAATTCTTGGATTGTAATATGGCGGTAGCCTATTGTACTTACTGTTGATGAAGAGCAATATGAGGTGACGAGGTAATTATTAAATGATGAGGCTCTATAAGGACGGTGACATTAGTGGGTGTCGAACCACAACGTGCAGTGCCAGACTTGTTTCAAATATCGTGTACCCAAAGACTTTCTTCACCCGCAACAGATTATGGTAGAATCAATGAGGATGCTGCTTTACAACTGTACGTGGAACAGGAAAACTGCACTGTGCAGAAGTGCGGCTTATTCGTTAATATGAGGGACGTATTTCTAGCAGCATTCCCTGATTGACTACTAGGAGCAAATGGCCTCGGTGACGTAAAGTGTCCCCGTTCCAAAAGATTATTGAAGCATACTTAAACAGCAAAGGAGTATGAGGCGGAAAATAAGAAAAAGGAGCCTGATGTGAATGGTCCAAATCACCACCATAGCTTCTACTATCAAATACAAGGGCAGTTACACAATACTCAAAAAGAGGTTTGTGATTTAGTTGTATTTACACTCAAGGGCATTGATATCCAACGTATTCAGAGAGATGACACCTTTTGGTCAACCAACATAGAGCCTTTTCTACTCAAGTTTTACATGGAAGGCCCGAGTTCCGCTGAAATTCCGTATGTAGACGAGTTGTCCGACCGAAAAAACTGAAATTACTCCCGATCTGGGAATCTCTCGATCTTCGCTCGTAGGCCATAGTATCATGAGATCGAGGGGTGTGGCTCTTCGTCCGCCGAATATTGCTTCGGCGGGTGTTTTACCGTGTAAGATTCGACCGTCACGTGCTGCTGGAACAACAACCTGGCGATTCTTCACTGAACTGCTTCTTCCATAAACTTCAAAAGGGCTTTAATTATTTTTTTGCACATTATTTGTTTTGCATGGCCGTTAGTTGCAGGATGGTATGGTGCACTAATGTGATGTTTGATGCCGTTTATTTTTTTTTAACTTGTTTATTTTGTTTGAAGCAAGATTTGGCGCGTTATCAGAGAAAAGTATTTTCCGTAGGGCGAAAGTAGGTAAAAAAGACCGTAGAACGTCAATGACGTGTTTGGACGTCGTGGCAGGCATCGTGTAAACTTCCAGCCACTTAGAGTACGCATCGCCCATGACTCCGCAGATGCGGATACGTTTCGCCACCCACCAATTGAATAGTGGATCGTTTTCAGTTACTGTTCCTGATGGCGTTGGACTCAAGGAAGACTTCGAGTCTTTCCAGAAAGTTAGCCCAGGTGCCAGGACTTTTGTCGAAAGCGGTAAGTGTTCGAAACGTCGACAACGTCGGTAGCCACGTGTTGTGCTTGACACTGGACACTTACCATTCGCTGAGAAGAAACTTGCTTGTTCGTCTGCCACGAGTCGTCCGATATCAGGTGATCACCGCAACACCATCTCCCGACAAAAACGCATGTCCATAGTTAGCAATCACGTGAACTTATAAATTCCCGAACGCTCATAACTTGCCGTCGCTGAACGCCGTTCATTCATAGCGTCATCATTGCAAATAAACGTCTTCCTATTTCTTCTGATGGTTTTCATCGTATTCCTCCTAAGCTGTGCTACTTACAACATTATGTGTGTCGGTACTTCCGAAAATATTGCAACGGCGTTTGTTTTCTGGGAACCCACCCCTATAATGTAACAACCTTTACAACATCTTCCGGACCCCGTGAAACACAATATTTCGTGACCTTTTTTTAGTCATCATTAATGGTGAGGTAAGTACCGTAAATCGCGAAGCAGTTTACTTGACGTCCGCTTCCACTGGTGTCTTGGAAGATTAAGTCTACTGAGCGTGCATTCCTGCAGAGGAAATTTTCATTGATAGAATATTGACACGTCAATCAACATTTGATTCCTTCTTGGTAAAGCCTAGTTCACATGCAGCGGTTTTGGCCCTAGAGCGGCGCGATTTCTGCCGTCGCGGCGCTCTAGCCAGCACCAGCAATTCAGCGGCACGAGCGCCGCGACGGCAGAAATCGCGCCGCTTTAGGGCCAAAATCGCTGCATGTGAAACCCGCTTAAAATTTATTGCGAAAGCCCGTTACAACCGCCGAACCGCATGTCCCTATTACAGAGAACAATTTATACCCAGATGACATTCTCGCACACATCCGTTTGATGGGCCACGCTACTTGAGCTAGCTGAGCACAGCTGGCAGCGGCGCGAGCAAGGCCACGAGGGGAACGTGATGGTGCTCGAGCCATCCCCTTGAGAACCAATGTTTCGGCCACCCCACTAAAGCCCCTTGATGATGATGATTAACTTTATTTTCAAAAAGGGTGGCGCCATGGCTTCATTGGGGGAAGGGGAACATAGGTAGGAAAACTTTACATTCGGCGGTGCACTCCTGTCGAGCGCGCGAACTCCCATAGGGAGATCAGCGTCTCCCTGGCCCGTGCCTCGTTAACCGGTGTGATCCAGGCCTCTAAAGTGTCGATGTGAGGCCCCAGGTGTTCGGCTCTTTTGTCTCGCAAGCCGGCACAATCCCAGAGTAAGTGTCGGATCGTCGGGCTCACGCCGGCGGTGCATGTAGTGCAGACGACAAGTGCAGCGGGCTCGGACCCTTCCGGTGGCCCTTGGTCGGGTGGGCGGCCCCTCCGTGGTTTGTAGCTACGCCACCGAGCGAGTATGTCTTCGGTGAGCGCAGCTCCGGTGCGGGCCTTGTGAATTAACACTTGTGCCCCTCTGGGTAAACCCTTGGGTAGCGGTGCCGGGTTGTAGGGTGTTTGATCTCGCAGCCGACGCTGATCCTCTTGTCGGGCCGCAGATTTCTTCTCTATGGGGTCTGGGTCCGGCGGCGCGAAGGGGACGAAGATCCCTGGGTTGGAGCGGTCTTCCCTTTGCTCGCTCGCCCACGTGTGTGCGGCCTCGTTACCGATGCCGCCCGCGTGTCCCGGGACCCAGTCCACTCTCACCTCAATACTTTTGGTGTTTTTCAAATACGAGCACAGACTCTTGATTCGCTGGCAGAGCGTCCCTTCGCGAGGAGTTTTCCCCAGACGGGCAAGGGCTTCCCTACAATCCGTGAAGATGGTTACACGGGTGGGTACGTCCACTGGGTCGAATGTCTCTCTTATTCGAGATAGTGCCAGGTGTATTGCATCCAGTTCGAGGCGGCTCGTGCTAGGTTCGCTGTCGTATTGAAGTGTCTGAGCATATCGGTCCTGGCCAGTAGCGTAGGCGAGTGTGGCCCGCTTCGTCTCTTGGCACCATGCGGCGTCTGTGAAGACCGCGTGCTCCACGAGGTCTGCCCGCGCAGCAAGTGCAGCTCTTTCTTCTGAATGTTCTTCGCGGTGTTGTTTGCGAGTGAGCGGCTTGGGGTTTCTGACCATAATGTCCTCCCATGGTGGCATGCTCTTCGGAGGCGGGGCCTCTCCTACGGGAGGCCGCCAACCCTGTAAATCCAGAAGACGTTGACCGGCTCTAGTCGATGTCCGGCGCCGCTGATGGCCGGCAACGCGGGTCTCAATGATGGCTTGTAGAGTCGGAAGATTCGAGTACCGATAGAGCTCTTCCGTCTTAGTGTGTCTTGGGAGACCGGTGATTGCACGCAGGCATTCACGATGCAATATTTCCAGCTGTTTGAGCTGCGCCTTGGTCAGGACGAAACATGCGGCTCCATAGCAGGCTTTTGAGGTCAGGACTGCTTGAGTGAGCAAGCGGATGGTGCGCGTGCCCGCGCCACCGAGGCGGTTGCCCATCCTCTTAATGAGTTGGAGCTGTTGTCGCCACTTGGGTTTGAGTTGCTTGATCCACTCTTGCGCTCCTCCTTGTTCGTGCAGTGGGACTCCCAATATGCGAATCCAGCGTTCGGGGGAGCGCTGAATGGACTGGCCGGCCAGGGTCAGGTGTATTTGAGCTCTGTTGTGCTCAAGACCGCCGACGATGAGGAAGGCTGTCTTCTCTGGGGAAGGTTGCATGCCCGTAGTTTGCAGGCACTGGTCAATGGCATCTAGGGCCGTCTGCATGGTTTCGACCGTTTCTTTAGTGTCGAGCTTTGTGTTTCGGGGGTCCACCCAAAGGGTGATGTCGTCCGCATAAGTTGTGTGCTGAAGGTGTGGGACGGCGCGCAACACTCTTGCTATTTTTCTCATGACCAAGTTGAAAAGGGTCGGCGAAAGGATGGCTCCTTGAGGTACTCCACGGAAATTCTGGAACATGCGGGGTTGCTGGGCGCCCGAGCTGATCTCAAAGGTAAGATTCTTGAGGAAGCTTTTCACGAAATTGATTATGCGGGTGCCTGCGCCACTCTCTTCGAGTTCCTCGATCACTGCCGAATGCTCGACGGTGTCAAAAGCTTTCCGGAGATCCACTGCCACCAGGAGTCCGGGTACCTTGTTGGTTCCTCGGCGCCTCTTACCCACAAAGTTTCGGAGGAGGTGTAGGCTGTCGTGGGTGCACAGTCCGGGGCGAAAACCAGTCTGCGCAGCGTCGTAGTAAGGGTCGTCCCTGGCTTCTTCCAAGACATAAGTGAGTCGCGTAAGGATCATCCGTTCGAGTAGCTTGCATAGCGTAGACGTAAGTGAGATTGGTCGGAGGTTCTGTATTTGATCCGGACTCTTTCCTGGTTTCGGAATAGGGTACACCACTGAATGTTTCCAGTCGGCCGGTAGTACTCCTGACGCCCAGACGTCGTTAAGTTCTTTCAGGAGCTTTCGTTTCTCCGGCTCGTCCAGGTTGCGCAGCATGCGCCACGTGATTCCATCCTTGCCAGGGGCGCTGCGCTCGTTGACAGAGTCCAAGGCCAGTGTCAATTCTTGAATCGTGAACGGGGCGTCTTGTTCTGTGTCGCTCGGCGGTTGCAGTTCGTACAGGCACAGGTCCGGATCGTTAGCAGGTTGTGGGAAAAAGGCCTTGGCGGCCGCTTCCTCAAACTGCTCCGGAGTTTGGTCGGTGGCTAGCTGGATGTTGCGAGCAGTGTTGGGCGCCTTGGTCTTGCCGGTCAAGGCTCTGTGGGCGCGCCATAGCTTGCGGGTGCCAGTTCGTTCGTCAAACGTCGCGCAGTGGTCAAGCCACCTCGAGCGAGCCAGGCGTTTGGCATATCTACGTGCCTGTGCCGTCTTGTTGCGCAAACGCACTAGGTCCTTGAATCGTTTGCCGTTGTTAAGATATATCTTGTGGAGCCGCTTGCGTGCTTCCCACAGGTTCATTAGATGTTTGTCGGGAACCGGGTCTTGGTCTTCCACCTCCAGGTTTCGCGTGGCCGCTTGCGCTGCCCTCAGTAATTTTGCGGTTACGGGAACCGCGTCTTCGCACGTGGCCACCGCCTTTCGGAAGGCGTCCCAGTCGACAGCCTGAGTTAAACGACTGCGCCCTGCTTTGCCGCCGGTTGAGAGCTCCAGCCAGATGGGATAGTGGTCGGACCCCATAGGGTCCGGTCCGCACCGCCAGTCGGTCACCAGTCGGGAGTCTGCCCAGGTCAGGTCCGGGGTGGTGTCTCGCTGTCCCTCGTGCAGTCCGTGGCGCGTTGGGTAGTCGAGGTCGTTGGCCAGAGTGAGGTGCGCCAACTCCGCTGCCTCCTTTAGCCGCGCGCCCCTGGCGTTAGCAGTCGAGTACCCCCAGTCCGGGTGGTGCGCGTTAAAATCGCCCGCCACGAGCAGGCGGTCACGGGGGTAGCGCTGCCGGAGGTCCATCAGCCATTGGAAGCCGGCTTGTCCAGCGTGGCCGCGCCTGGAACAACTTGACTCAGGTCTCGCGTAGCAGGAGGTTAGGATGACCCGGTGACGTCCAAGCGTGCAGCGAACCGCCACCACCTCCTGGAACGGGTTGCAGTAGGCCGTCGTATCTATTTGAGCCTGTGGGAGGCCCTTGCGCACAAACACCGCAGCTTGTGCTTCAATGGTCTGAGATGTGTCACTTGATCCGCCTCTTAGTCCGTGTTCAATCGTTGGTTGGAAGTATCCGTTGAAGCCCGAGATGCCCGGACTCATCCCCCGTGTCTCCTGCAGCAGAAGCGCCGCCGGCCTTCCGGTTAAGCGGAAGAGCTCGACGAGCTCGGCAGCGCTCTGACGTAGCGAGCGGCAGTTCCACTGCAGGAGGTCGGGAGGACGCTCAGGCGGTGGGTGCGCCGAGCTGCTGTTCAGTGGAGGTTGGTTGCGGCTGGTGCAGGCTGGGTCCATGTTGGCTAAGTATGGGGGAGAACATCTGAGCGACCTGTTGTGCGACCATTTGAGTCACCTGTTGGAGGAACTGCTGCGTTTGTTGTTGTTGTTGCATTTGTATTTGCTGCTGCATCTGCTGTATTTGTTTCATTTGCTCTGCTTGCTGCTGTTGCTGCTGTATGAGTTGTTGTATCCATACCGGCGGCTCGTTAGAGTTCTGGGTTGCTGCCTGGTGCTGGAGTGCAGGTACGTGGGATTGCTTTCTTGCCTGCTGTCGTGTGGATGAAGTATTTCCAGGTGGTGTGCGACACCGCCCAGGTGAAAGGGACTGGCGTCGCTTGCTTTTCTCAAGGAGCTCGGTTTCCAATCTCTCTTCTTCCTCAACTTCAAAGTGCAGCGCCCGGAGCCGATCTGCTCGTGATCTCTGCCGTTGATTGTGTTTGCACTTGACTTGTTCCATTGTACGCTGAATTTCTTTCAGTTGTTGTTCCAGACGTTTCATAGTGCTATCGAAATCGGCTTGATCGCGGTCTTGCTCGACCTCGAGTGTCTCAAGCATCTGGCGTGCATTTGGGCTGCGACCGCCCTTGAGACCTCTCGCAGTTATATCGGCGTAGGAGTGGAGCGGATCCTGGATCTGAACCTTGCTCGACCCGCGCAGCTGGGAGGTAGTACTCTTGGAACCGGGACGTGAGTTAGTGGTGCCAGAGGGTTGCTTGGATCGCTGCCTGCGCTTGCGCGAGCGGCTCCGTGCCAGTCTTTCTTGTTTGGCTCCTTCCCTTTGTTTCGCGCGCTGAGCGAATTGAGCTCGAGCGGGACAAGAGGGATCAGTAGCCACGTGTCCATCCTATTTACAATGACCGCAGTACTTGGCCTCGCCATTCGGGCAGGCTTCCGGGGGTTGCTCGTGTTGTTTTCCGCAGTTGCTGCAGACCGGCTGGTTAATCGGGCAGCTGGTGGCTTTATGTCCCGGGCGGTGACAGCGCGGGCACACGAGAGATCGCTGTTCGTAGCATTCCACCCTTCTCGGGAAGCTCCAATACATAACTTCGCGTGGCGGATGCGGAGATGCAAAGTGGATGAGGACTGTACCTTTGGAGCCCATAGGCCGGGCCGTCAGGACATCCACTCCGTCGGCGTACAGCGCCTCTAGAAGCTTAGCCGTGGGTTCGTTGGGTTTGCACCCATGGATTACTCCCCGGGATATACCGTCCGTGGGAACTTGGTGCGTACGCACCGGGAGTGGTGGTCTCGATCGCAAAGGTAACACACCCATACGGAGGAGATGCGTGGCCTGCGTGGAGTCGCACGTAGTAACGACGATGGTATTAGAGAGTTTGCTCACCCTCAGTATCTGATGTTTGAGCAACTTGGGGTCACCGGCGAAGGAGCTGATAACGGTCTTCAGCTCTTCTGGGTCTAAGCCCAATACGTCGCATCTTTCTGTGGGCTGTATCTTGATTACATGGGTGCCGAGAGCTACACGTTCCTTGCGGCTTGTGGTGGGTAGGGGTTGGCCCGATGCCTTGAGTTGCGCTCGGCGCTGGGTTCTCGTTGTAGCCTTTTCCCAAAGTCCCTCCAAGTCAGTGACGTCCGGCTCTCGCGAAGCCCATGAAGCCTGGAGACTCGTGTTTGCGTCTTTAAGACTATCGTCGGACGAACGAAAACGCTTTGCATTATTGGACGGGCCGAAGTCCTCCGCGTCCTCGTCCATCTCTTGCGGGGGAGGGGGAGAGGTTTCGTACGAAGTGACAGCGGCATGATCCTGAGTAGCCTGCAGCAACTGCAGCCGCGGTGGCGCAACCAGAGGCGTCGTCATGTCCGGGAGTTAAAACTACGTCGTGGGTCCGATGGGCCGGCGGCGCAACCGTCACCGTGCCCTATTCCTTGCCGCGCTGGGCCAGTAGGCTTAGCGCGGAGGGTTCAACGAAAGGCTCATAAAAGGTGAAAAAGGGCTCGAAATTGAGCAAAAAGTTGCTCACGGATGCGAGTAGAGCTCTCGAACCGCTGGTGAAATCAAAAAAGAGAAGAGATGAAACCAATTACATTACAGTACAATTAGGACAAGGCCGCAGGAATGCCAGGAAACGATTCGAACCAGTCTTCCAGCCCCTTGATAAAAGCGTTTTTTACAAGTACCGCCAACCATTGTTGTGGAAGCGCGCGAGACACGTGCCATGAGCGGGTGCTCCGCCGCCATTCGCTTCCAAGGCCCGCTCATTTCAGTGCTGCGCCGCCATTTGCTTCCAAGGGCCGCTCGAGACATGGGCCTCGTGCACTCGCGCATTTGACGCTACTTGCGAGACAAACGCAAACACATCGAGGGGCTTTACACCCCACGGGTGCGTGTCGCCATCTATTGGTTGATCTAACGCCTTGTTCAAGATGGCTGCCGTGGGACCGCAGCCTTAAGGAAAGAGAAAGCCCGTACGTGCGCTTTACCCTACGATATAGACCTGTGGTCTATAAACCCCGGCGTGACGGCAAAATCCGGCCCGCGAAAGCGTTCCGGCTGGCCCATGTATGGCTGCGGTCTTTCCTAAAACGCCCGACCCGCGGCCCCTGGTACAACCGCAAAAATAAGCACAGGTAAAAAAAAAAAAATGCTGCAGCAACGCGCATGCAATTTTAAACGAAAATATAAAAAACCGCATAAAATGCCGGTTTTCTTGCCACATAATTTAGTGTACATTGTCATCATCAGCATTACTGTTCGTAGTTTCCTGCTTCGTGTTGGCAGCAGTGGCAGCGACGCTGTAGCAACAACATCGTGTTTTTGCTGCATCACATGAACCAGAAAAGGCATGCCGACATCGCTGCTGCCGTCCCGCTGATTCTCGAAGAAATTCGTCAGCATTTCGCGCAGCGGTTATATATAACAAAGTATGGTGAATGCAGCCTCTCAGTACCTTTCCGCGGGGTGAACATTCCCGAAACACCTCTTCTTCCTGAAGTGGGCAGATCAGGCCACTTTGCGTGCGCATGAAGGACGTGAGCGCGATTGTGCGAAAAACGACAGAGCAATTTCGTTGTTATGCATACAGAGGTGACAAAACCGTACGCTTACGGCCCGGTGACATGGTAAGACGACTGCGCGTCAAGGATGGCGTGGGAAGCCGAAGAACGGGACCCCAGCCCGTCTGCGTTCACAGCTAGGTCTCCAAACCCGGCGGCAGTAGCTTCCGGGGGCGTCCAAATCGCGCACCCGCACGCCGGCCGCGTGACATAACACCTAGCAACCGAGGTGCAGTAAGGGACTACGGGGCTAGGGCGTGCTTGGGCCGCACGCAGGGAGCCGCGAGGCGACGTGTACGGATGGCACAAGGTGGGTTAATATTTGGTAGTGAGCCATCCGCACACTCGCTGCGAAGCGCCGTGAACGGGAAGGGGAGGGGGTTGACCCGCGCCCCGGTGATTCAAGGCCAGAGGTCGGCATTTTAGGTCGCCCTCACTCACCCTCACCCTCACAGCCACACTCCCCTAAGCCCCTCACTCACCCTCACCCTCACAGCTACACTCACCTTCAGCCCCTCACTCACCCTCACCCTTACAGTCACACTCACCTTCAGCCCTTCACTCACCCTCACTGAACCTCACGGCCCTCACGCACTCACCGCCCTCACGGCCCTCACGGCCCTCACCGCCCTCACGCCACTCACCGCCCTCACGATCCTCACGACTCATAGCCCTCACGCCACTCACCGCCCTCACGGCCCTCACCGCCCTCACGGCACTCACCGCCCTCACGCCACTCACCGCCATCACGCCACTCACCGGCCTCACGCCACTCACCGCCCTCACGCCACTCACCGCCCTCACGCCCTACTGAAAAAAACCATTTGAAATTCAAACGGGTGGCAAACTGGTCGCCCGTTTGAATCAAACTTGTCGATCCGTTTGGATCAAACGTGATTATGGGATACGGGTACCCGTTCGGAAACGGTACCCGTTCGAAACGGTACCCGTTTGATACAGGTGCCCGTTTGATACGGGTGCCGTTTGGTACGACATGGCACGTGACCACACGTTTGAACGTGCCATTCGAATTGGCAAATTATGCGCCAGCCCTAAATGGGTATCGTCTGGGAGGTTGGTTATCTTAAACATATTTAAGACGTCCCGAAACTCATAAACGTATTTATAACATGGAGAAAACACGTAGAACAAATGCACTCGCGTAGGTGCTTGTAAGTGGACAGGAAAACCGACACAAAAGATTGTTTTCAATTCTCCTCGAAGTTTATTACCTCTTCTGTAGACGAGTACAAACGTGCAAGCGATCTGTGAACACTATACAGGTAGACTTTCGGGGAAATTATTCTCCTGGCTGCCGCGCGAATAGGCGCTGCATAATTCTTTAGATAATCTAGAAGAGTACGCGCAGAAGAACGGTCAATCGTTGCCAACACGTAGGTTGCAGTGCACTTACCATAACAATAGCGGACTTGAAAGATGTAATCCGTGATATTTGTCGACACGGTCAAAGCAGGACAACCACACAAACACAAACGAGAGGGAACGGCTCCTTGGAAGTTTCAACACGATGCGGCGCACAAGCTGTCATTTGCCGAACCCAACCAAACCGCGAGAATTTGCGACTTCTTTGAAGAATCGCTCGTTGCCGACATACACGTGGGTCTTTTCGAACACTGATAGTTTTGGTGCACATCCAATACGTTGTCGAGAGACATCCCAATAAGACCGCAGGGTTAGGCGACAGATTGAAGCAGGTAGGACGAGCGAACTTCGAGCAGCAACTGACAACAAGCAGACAAAGAAAAAAGCGGCTGCAGGGCGCACCCTTCCGGATCTCGATGCTTATCAGCGTGTAGCTCGCGCGCTGCTGTGGGTCACGTGACAGGGGTGACAAGAGTGGAGGGAGGGGGCGAGGTCAAGGCGCTGGGACCACCGGGACAGCCCCTCTCCCTCTCCCCAGGCATTCCAGGGAGATGCGTTTTTGTAGTCCCGAAAAACAAACGCGCGCGCGCGCGCGCGCGCTCGAACTTTGGAAATGGCGGCGGGGCAGCCAGGAGCTCGGCTTGCGCCCGAGCGAAGAAAGTACTCAGCGCAAGCTCGTAGTTTGAGTGCTGCAACGGCGGGCGTGCTCTCGCAATGCTCGATGTTCTTGCAGCCGCGTGTACGCGTGCTACCTTCGCTGCGTCTTGAATTAAAGTGAAACGGAGTCTAGACGTACATTCTTTCACGCGGTCGCGTCTTCTGCGAGAGAGATTCGAGCTGAATAAGTAAATTGAGGCAACAAAGATGGACAAAGTATTAAAGGTCTGTCAAAAATATCGGCTCACCAACGTCGCGCGTTTACGTAAAACAAAAAAAAAAGTGTTAGTTTTAGTTGCAGTATAATCGAAAATCAGCGCAATTGAAATATAAATATAATTACTTGCATTACGCGGACGATCTGAAATCGATGAACCGGCGCTCCCAGCCTTCCGGAAAACATTGGCTGCCACGGCTGAAACGCTAGGCGTGCCCACGCCGCCGATCTGTACGTTAAATATCAAACGGGCTCCGGAGAGCCGTTTAATTAAACCGGTGCAGTTTGCAACATGGTCGCCGGTTTGAGCAAACGTGCGACAACTTTGCCCAAACGAGTCGCCCATTTGCCCAGACGAGCGACCCGTTTGCCAAATAGGTGACCGTTATGGCTCATACGGGGGACCCCTTTGAACCATACGGGCGACCCCTTTGACAAACTGGTGACCAGTATGGTTAAACGGCTACCGGTATGGACCCGTTTATTTTCATATGGGCGCCAAATGGTTTTTTTCAGTAGGGCGCCACTCACCGCCCTCACGCCCCTCACACCCCTCACGCCTCTCACACCCCTCACGCCCCTCACGCACGCATGGCCCTCACGCCACTCAGGCCAGCTTCAGATGGGGCAATTTCACCCAGAAACTTTACGTCGCAACACCAGCAACACGGGCCGCCCGCGATCACACGCAGCAACCAATTGCTGCAATTTGCCATCGTCATCAAAAAATTTTATTTTTCTTGCACCATTTAGACACAATTACGCGTTATAAACGTGTTTTTATGCATTCAAACCTCGTTAAGAATACTAATGCACCTTTCTGAAACAGTTTATTTCCAAAAAACGGTCGATTTCAATCCAGAACCAAGTCTTTCGGTGTCATCATCACCGGCACGAGGTATCGCGTGAAAATTTTGCGTCCCTGATTGGATGCAGCCGCTTCAAACGTATTCGAATTGCTCCGAGTTGCTTGCTTATTTCGAGCCGGACCCCATCTCAGCAATTCGTGTCGATCTAGGGAAAGCTAGAGAACAACCCGCCATTAACACCAAAATTGCCGAGAAAGATGCTCGATTTGAAGGGGGCCTCACGCACTCACCGCCCTCACGCGCTCATGGCCCTCACACCCCTCACGCACTCACCGCCCTCACACCACTCACGCACTCATGGCCCTTACGCCACTCACCGCCCTCACGCCCCTCACGCACTCATGGCCCTCATACCCCTTACCGCTCTCACCGCCCTCATGGCCCTCATGGCCCTCACGACCCTCACGGCCCTCACCGCCCTCACGGCCCTCACGGCCCTCACGGCCCTCATCGCCCTCACAGCCCTCACGGCCCTCACCGCCCTCACGGCCCTCACTCACCCTCACACTCATGAATTTTCCTGGTTCAGGAACTCACTCACCTCACCTCACCTGTGAAGATGAGGGTGAGTGAGGGTGAGTGAGGGCCCTCATGAGTGAGGTTTGCCGAGGTATGGATACACCTGCTGTCCCCCACTGCGCGGCTCCGAAACTGGCGAAGGGGGACGTTGCCGGCGATCTTCGGTTGCTAGGTGCAGTGCTGCGTCCGCTGCTATGCGTCTTATGGCAAAGCCTCACGAAATATGCACCCCGCCGCCATCTGTCGGCGCTTGCAGAAGGTGTTTCCCAGTTTCCAAAGCCAGTGGGCCTGTGGCGCCATCCTGTGGCAAGGTTGCGAACTTTGAATGCGTGAGCTCCAAACCAGACCAAGGTCAGCGCATGTACCAAAGCATTAATGCTAACGCATTAAAAAAAAATCTGCTACTCCCGACCGGTTGAGAGACGAAATCAAGGCTGTGGCAAACAACAACGAGATCCTGAGATTAATCGTCCAGCTCCTCACCACCACGGATCAAGTCAACCAAAGACGAGCGCAAGAGAACTTCACAGCAGTAGCAGCAGCGCTGTTATACACAAAGACGGCGCACTGCTTCGTGCATAGAGTTATTATAATAAACGCTAGAGGCTCAGGTGGCGCTAGTTTGCTGTTGCACTTTGAAGCAGACAGCAAGCAGTCTAAATTTCACTTCCGGTAATGCATTCCTATGGGAAAACGCAAATCCCTTTTCTCTTCGCGCTCGATAATAAGAGAAAATATAAATATTGCTTAATATTGTGACAGAATAAGAAGTTTTGAAAATGTTTCAATCGGATGTACAAAATTATGTGTCAGAGCGTTTTGTTTGAAATTTGTGGCGTTGAAAACTGCGCTAAAATAGCCCAATGCGCATGTACAGGGTGTCACAAAAGAAAATTAACACGGTCTTTTTTACCGCAAAAATAAACTAGGCATCGCCGAACGCTCATTCTCCGCCCAAAGGTAGAGCTAGAGGTCACAACCAGATGCCAAATTTTCAGCCCGATCCGATTACTTAATCAAAAGTTATAAGTGATTTTCTGAACATTTCAATGGGAAAATGGAGCCTATTTTTGCCCGTTTTCGGTTTCTGGTGCCATAGAGCCCCATGTGCTTGAAAACTCCGTCGGCCGCCATTTTCCCATTGAAATTTTCAGAAAATCGCTTATAACTTTTGATTAAGAGATCGGATCGGGCTGAAACTTTGGCATCTAATTGTGACCTCTAGCGCTACCTTTGGGCGAAGAATGAGCGTTCGGCGATGCCTAGTTTATTTTTGCGGTAAAAAAGACCGTGTAAATTTTTTTTTTTGTGACACCCTGTATAATACGTGTTGACATTACAGACTGCTATTATTGGCACGTATTTACGCATATAGTCAATGCTGTGAAGCACGCAGAGTGAATCAGCTTGACAAAACACCAAAAGGATGCTAATATATGCCAAATCAAACAATCAAAACAGACAACAAGAACGAAGCATAGAGTTATGGAACTAAGAACATGTACTTGATTAGTAACAAACTGCATTAGTAAGAAACTGCGTTTCTGTCATCTCAATGCTAATATAACTTGAGTAAACCCTACGCACTTATTATTTGTTCTTTTAGAGCGCAACTCTTTAGGAACCCGTTTGCGGGTTGAGCGGCATCGCCGTCGGCACCGGCGTCGGCGTAACCGCGTGTTGCATTATAGGACGTGTGACGTCACACGTTCCTCGTGAAGGTAACCCCGTGAGGGTTATCCCCACGAGGGTAACCCCCACAGGGGTTACCCTTACGCGGGAAACCCTCAAGAGGGTTTTCCGCACGAGAGTAACCCTCAAGGGGTTACCCTCCCCACAGGGTAACCCCTCAAGGGGTTACCCTTACGCGGGAAACACTAAAGAGGGTTTTCCGCACGAGAGTAACCCTCAAGGGGGTTACCCTCGTGGGGAATATCCTCGTGAGGATAACCCTCGTGAGGGTTACCCTCACGGGGGTTACGTTACCCTCACGGGAGGAGGGTAGGGTAACCCTCATGAGGGTTACTCCCGCGAGGGTAACCCCCGTGAGGGTTACTCCCGTAAAGGTTACTTTCATGAGGGTTACCCTCACGGGGGTTACGTTACCCACACGGGGGTGAGGGTAACCCCCGTGAGGGTAACCTCAGGGGGTTACCCTCATGAGGATGACCCTCGTGAGGTTGACCACCGTGAGCGTAACCCTGTGAGGGTTACCCCCGTAAAGGTTGCCCTCATGGGGGTTACCCTCACGAGGGTAACCCTCACGAGGGTTACCCTCACGAGGATTAACCTGACAAGGGTAACCCTCACGAGGATAGCCCCGTAAAAGTCACGAGGGTAACGTCAAAACGTTACCTTCGTGACGCCACATGTGTCGTCATTATGGGAAAGACGGGACGTCACGTGACGTATGACGTCCACGTATCTAACATTGCCAATATTTCCGCTTAATTTAGCGGAGAAGGAGGAGCCGCATACTCTTCCTCCCGTACCCTCCCTTCTCCTTCTCCTTAAATGCTGCGCTCCAATTTGTCGTTACAGAGAATTGTAAGCGTCTTACATGTTTTTTTTGCTTTAATTGATAGCTTGTATCGACATATCATTGCTGTTCAACATGGACCTCCGCCCTAATTTTTGCTAACTTAAGGCTGCGGTCCCACGTGGGGTGGCCGAAACATTGGTTCACAGTGGGATGGCTCGAGCGCCATCACGTTCCCCTCGTGGCCTTGCTCGCGCCGCTGCCAGCTGTGCTCAGCTGGCTCAAGTAGCGTGGCCCAGCAAACGGATGTATGCGAGAATGTCAGGCTGGGTATAAATTGTTCTCTGATATAGGGAGATGCGGTTCGGCGGTTGTAATGGGCTTTCGCAATAAATCTTACCATGAAGGAATCAAATGTTGATTGACGTGTCAATATTCTATCAATGAAAATTTCCTCTGCAGGAATACACGCTCAGTAGACTCAATCTTCCAAGACACCAGTGGAAGCGGACGTCAAGTAAATTGCTTCGCGATTTACGGTACTTACCTCACCATAGGCCCGTAGTTCTTAAGTTTTGAGCAGCGCTCCATGGCGAGCAAAAGAGAATATTTGGCTCGCGTTTCGAACATGTTTCATCACGCATTCCCACTACAGTTTTTTTTATACTCCGTTCCATTCTAAGTGACAGTGTAGCAGAGGCTACAAGAGCGTGCACCGAGATTTCAGTAGCTCTGCCAAACACGCGCTCTCGTGCAGTGCGAGCATCGTTCAGGGGAACATGTTTTTGCAAGTACACACTAAGAAAAAGTGAGCACCCCCCCTTGTCATCGTGCGTTTTGACGGCTGCAACTACCCCACAGGCTTACCTAACTACCCACTGGGCTCGAGCCATTGAGAGTTAGCACCCTGTTGGAAGGTGACAAGCATGGGGTAGTCACGTTTTATAAACTCTTGAATTGAACATTCAAGTGCATGCAGTCGTTTAATAGCAAAAGTCACTTCAAAAATCTCAAAAAGTACTTAAAACTTGTTTTCTTTGTGCGGTGGTTATTATTTATTAAAATTTAAACCGCTCGAAACAAGCGTGTGGCTTATTTCGCCTAAACTGGCAGAAAACAAACAAGTACAGGCAACATTGGTACGCACCTACTAAAACCCGAGGCAGATAAAAAGTATCGCGGTTGTCCTTTTTGGTTCCGTCGCGGGTTTTACCATGTACAACAGTAAACAACAGCTGGCAGCTGGCGTCATGCTCGAGGAATTTAACCAAATCTCTAGAAAAGCACAGAAAGCTACGCACAGGCGTGAGTTGACTTGAATGTTCGTCGGACGAGATACTCTTGTCGCCTTTTATTGTGCGGTTCAGTAAAGAGCGTGCTCTCAATAAAGGTGTGATCGGTCAGTTCTGCGTGCAGTTCAGTTGCAAATGGCCTCCTCGGTTCCGCCCGTTCCGCCGAACTTGCGCTCCTGTCGTACCCAATTTTTTTGCTTGCAAGTGCAGTGAAGTATGAAGCATTGCACACCACGACTCAGGCCGGACAGCACGAACCTACACAGATATCTGCGATCATGTTCGTGTGTTTCACTATTTCTCTGTCTCGGGATACATGATTCACCTTCACTGGCTCATTTGGCACATTTCATCGAGCATACTCGATAAAAAAAAAAAAACGCTCAAACAAGTGTGTGTCATCCAAGGCGGAGTACTTCGAAAGGGACTAGGATTTCAGGCCTTCCAGCACGCGTTCCTTTTATCTATATAAAAGATTCCAAGTAAATTTCTAAAAATAAGGCATTGGCAAACATATACGTGCTATTTGTTTTAGATTTTTTTTTTTTTTAGAAAAAGTACTGCTGGAGACGACAGCAGGTGCAGCGCAGAGAATGATGTTTTCGGCGTTCTTTGATGCTCAACAGCTCATTCACACTGGAAGCGGATCCGCATTCGCAAAGCGGTTGTGAGCGCGGTTGTATAAGGATCCAGTCCAATTGCACGCGCACTCGATGTCATGGAGTGCGCGTGCAATCGTACTGGATATTTATACAACCGCGTTCGCAACCGCTTTGCAAACGCGGATCCGCTTCCAGTGTGAATGAGCGGTAAGGCCGGTTCAGACACTTGCGTTTGAATGAGTTTGACAGCTCTGCGTCGACAACCGAAAGCGACTCACCGTGCCGGTGAGTCGCTTTCGGTTGTCGACGCATTGAATTGGATTCCACGCTTCATACGAAGCACAGTCGTGCCGACTGTGCTTCGTATGAAGCGTGGAATCCAATTCAAGGAATCATCTTGGCACGCGATGAAAGCAGCAGGGATGCCCTGGTTTCTCGCTGCCGCAACGCAGTCAGACGCAGTCAAACGCCACTGTCTGAACCAGGCTTTACATAATTTAGCATACGTATTTCGCGTTCGTTGCAGGTGAAGGCACGGGCCCGAAAGCGGCAATTCTGCACTGTCCTCTTGGCGCGAGCGCGAGCGCATAGAACGCATATTTGAAAGACACGCGCTTAAGCAAAAACAATTGTAGCGAAAAGAAGAAAACTGAAACAACGTTTCGGGGAGGACCGGCGGACGGGCTTCGCCAGAATCACCTGCGCGCGCTCAGTGTACTCAACATTTACTCAACCGCCGCTGAAGTCATTCGGATATGTAAAAAGAGAAAAGAAAATGCATCAGCGTGTTCAGAAAGTTGTGATTGCAGAAATTGTTTTCGATAATTAATACAATTAATTAAACAGGCTTCTGTATACTTAAAGTGTAGGCTAGCGAGAAAACGAAACTGATCAAAATGTGACGTGTAGCGACTATTCAAATTTATTCATAACCTGCAGTTCACTTTTGCAATAAATAACATTAGAGATACGAGCGCTTTCCCAAGGGCAGTAGAGGAAAATAATATATACGCGTAAACCTTGCACAGTCTTTTCGTATTTATGCAAAATATGACAGTGGTCACCATCCTAATCGGTCACAGAAAATACAGCAGTATATAAGGTGGCGGTGTCGACTAGAGGTGTGTATAGGAATGTAGGGTGTCAATATCTTATGTAGTATGTAGTACCTTGTGCTGTGTCTGATCGCGTTTCTGTGTAGAATGCTGTGGTGTCTGTATGTCGCGTATGTGTGAAGTGTGTAGTAGGAATATGTATACATACGTGAATGTCTGGCGAGGCGCTGAACACAAAAACTGTAGGCTTCGTTTTTTTCTAGTTTGAGCCCTGTCCGTTAGGTGGCGCGTGGCGCCGCCCAATTCAAGGAGTCGCGCGTTTATGTGTCTACTTATTTGAGTGAAAAACATGGAGGCGTTCCATGGCTCTACTGGCTCCCTGGCTCTACGGAGCAGCCCCAAAGGGTTCGGTGGTTCGGTTCTCAGCCTCTCGTCCCAGTGGGATCAGCCTCATAGCCAGTTGAATGGGTGTTCCGTGCGGTGAATAGCGCTAAGTGCGTGCACAAACGCGGTGAGGATTACCAGGGATTTGGAAGTGGATAACGAATGCTAACAGGTGAGCAGGAGCATTGAACGATCGGAACCGACGCCGCTTAAATCGGTGATGCTTCGCCTCGCCGCTGTCAACCGAAACCGCCGGATCACTTGCGGCAAGCACAGCAAGGAGACGCTCTGTTCAATAAAGATATCATTCCATTTGTTGCTATACGATTCCTTTCTTGAATGTTTTCTGGTCGCGAAGTAAATGCAGCCGGCCGCGCGAAAGCAGTCGCGGACACCCCCTCGAATGCCTGCCTGCCTGTCCCCCCCCCCCCCCCCCCCCCCCCCCCCTTCCTTTCACATCGTCGCCTCTACTCGTAATACGTGCGGTGCCCGTGGTTCGAGGCGCGTTTTGGAGTGCTTAGTGCGCACGGAAGGCCGCGAACGGGCGCACGCACTTGAGAATCGCATTTTAGCAAAAAGCAGTCCAGCTCGCTAGGCCTTACTCGTACTGCTCCACCGTCGCTTGCCAGCCGCCATGTTGCTTTTGGGGGTGCTCACTGTGACAACCTGTTGATTGCGTGCCGTGTGATTACCCGTGGGGTTGTTAGTATAACGAAGGTGGGGTAGCGATATCTGTGACGGCTTCTGACGACCCCAAAGTTAGTACCCCACGACAACCCTTTTGTTGAGAGTGTAGCTTCAGCTTCGCCATCACATAAAGTGAAACCTACAGGCTCACGGAAGCTATGAAAGAACGCAATAATATAATAAAGCTGAATGGGACGTTGAGGCCGCAAGCTGCATAATTTTTTCTTATTTATTTTAGTTTTCCTTTTTTTAGGCGTTTTTTATCGCGCGTTTACAGACGCTGCAAAGATGCTTGCAGTCGAACGTGGCACGTGCAAAATCGAGCGTTACAGCGCCGCCTGGATAGTGCTACCAGCAAAACATGGTCGCGTCTTGCGGACGCGCTCGCTCCCACTGCCCGAGAGCAACGGGTCTATTTTAATGACGACTAAAAAAAAGGTCACGAAATATTATGTATCACGGGGTCCGGAAGATGTTGTAAAGGTTGTTACATAATAGGGGGAGGGGGGGGGGGGTCACAGAAAACAAACGCCGTTGCAATATTTCGGAAGTACCGACACACATAATGGTGTAAGTACAGCTTAGGAGGAATATGATGACAACCATCAGAAAAAATAGGAAGACGTTTATTTGCAATGATGACGCTATGAATGAACGGCGTTTAGCGACGGCAAGTTATGAGCGTTCGGGAATTTATAAGTTCACGTGATTGCTAACTATGGACATGCGGACAATGAAGACCAGTTTTGTCGGGAGATGGTGTTGCGGTGATGACCTGATATCGGACGACTCGTGGCAGACGAACAAGCAAGTTTCTTCTCAGCGAATGGTAAGTGTCCAGCGTCAAGCACAACACGTGGCTACCGACGTTGTCGACGTTTCGAGCACTTACCGCTTTCGACAAAAGTCCTGGCACCTGGGCTAACTTTCTGGAAAGACTCGAAGTCTTCCTTGAGTCCAACGCCATCATGAACAGTAACTGAAAACAATCCACTATTCAGTCGATGGGTGGCGAAACGTATCCACATCTGCGGAGTCATCGGCGATGAGTACTCTAAGTGGCTGGAAGTTTACACGATGCCTGCCACGACGTCCAAACACGTCATTGACGTTCTACGGTCTCTTTTACCTACTTTTGCCCTACCGAAAATACTTTTCTCTGATAACGCGCCAAATCTTGCTTCAAATAAAATAAACAAGTTTTTGAAGAAAAAAAAAACCGGCATAAGGCATCACATTAGTGCACCATATCATCCTGCAACTAACGGGCAAGCAGAACAGATGGTGTGCGAAACGAAAAAAATCCCTCTTGAAGCTTACGGAAGAAGCAGTTCAGTGAAGAATCGCCAGGTTCTTGTTCCGGCAGCACGCGACGGTCTCATCTTACACGGAAAAAAACCCGCCGAAGCAATATTCGGCGGACGAAGAGCCACACCCCTCGATCTCATGATACTATGGCTTACAAACGAAGATCGAGAGATTCCCAGATCGGGAGTAATGGCAATTTATTCGGTCGGACAACTCGTCTACGTGAAGAATTTCAGCGGAAATCGGGTCTTCCATGTAAAACTTGAGTAGAAAAGGCTCTATGTTGGTTGACCAGGAGGTGTCATCTCTCTGAATACGTTGGAAATCAATGCCCTTAAGTGTAAATATAACTAAATCACAAAACTCTTTGTATATTCTGTAACTGCCCTTGTATTTGATAGTAGAAGCTATGGTTGTGATTTGGACCTTTCACACCAGGCTCCTTTTTCTTATTTTCCGCCTCATACTCCTTTGCTGTTTAAGTATGCTTCAAGAATCTTTTGGAACGGGGACACTTTACGTTAACGAGGCCATTTGTTCCAAGTAGTCAATCAGGGAATGCTGCTAGAAATCCGTCCCTCATATTAACGAATAAGCCGCACTTCTGCACAGTGCAGTTTTCCTGTTCCACGTACAGTTGTAAAGCAGCATCCTCATTGATTCTACCGTGTACTGTTGGGGGTGAAGAAAGTCTTTGGGTACACGATACTTGAAACAAGTCTGGCACTGTACGTTCTGGTTCGACACCCACTAATGTCGTCGTCCTTATAGAGCCTCATCATTTAATCATTACCTCGTCACCTCATATTGCTCTTCATCAACAGTAAGTACAATAGGCTACCGCCATATTACAATCCAAGAATTGAAAAATTTAGTCGTTCAGTCCTTCAACAAGTTTATTATGTATATAATGTTATTACGTTACATTACCTCGAGACGATCGACGTCCATCGTCGATCTTCACAATACTTATATTTGTATATAAATATATAAATTAGACGCACAAATGGGGGGGGGGGGGGGGGGGGGGTCGGTGGCCGAGTGCATGGTCTAGCGCACAACAGCTCGGAGCACTTGGAGCGAAAGCTCGCGCTGCAAAAGCCACCCCGCCCCTGCCCGTTTTCAATCTGGAAGAGCATTGTACCGGAGGGCGGTCGTGTATCACTACAGCGTGGTGCACGTTAAAGACCCCAGGTTTGCGTTTGTACCGCACTGGCTATATTGGTCATCTACACCAGACGCCCACTAAGGCAGACTAACTTCCGTCTGTATAAACATACACACAATAATTTGCAATTAGACGCATAATAACAAAGAACACCGCGTGCCGCCTCTTTTCTTTGGATGCCTTTCTTTTTTTTTAAACCAGCGCAAGCTCGTGCGTTCTCTCTTTTGAGACTGTTAGAACGGTCGCACATAAAACCCGCGTTTCTCCTACCCGCCCGCTTCCTCCTCTCATTATGTGTAGTTGGTTATAACTAAATAAGCTATAATAATGGTGTATTATTCATATTTACTTTCAGTTTCAGTCAGGGAAAAAGAGTTTCGCGGGGACTAAAGCCAATAAATGAGCTGCGCTTATACCCTTGTTACACGGGCACACTTAACTGCAGTTACGCTAAGCCACACCCTTACAAAAAAATGAACTGACTTTCAATTGAAATTGTAAAGGACTCACTCAATAGACCTCATTTAGTCTCAATTGAAACTTAATTGACTTTTTCTATTGAGTCTATTGATCCGTCCCAGACTATTGGCCACTGAGTCTTAATTGAAATTTTAACAATTGCATTTCAACTGAATTTTGGCAATAGTGTTTCAATAGAACTTTTGCTATTGAGTTTTAATAAAAATATTGCAATTGACTTTCAATTGAATTATTGCAACGTGCTTCAATAGAATTTATTGCAACTGCATTTAAAAAAAATTGCTCTGGTTGAAAATTTGTTTTCACAATTCTTTAAAGCATGCAACATGGAGGAAACAAAGCACATAGAGGAAACGAACACAAACATCGTAACTAAGCACTCACAACCCACTAATCGTACTCCCTTGACTACCCCACCGCCTTATATACCCTACATAAGAAAGGTATTCATTTGGCCGGTGACCACCTCAGCATCTACTAAGGTTCCCAGTTTCCTATTTCCTCCTTGAAAGTCTCATAGATGTTAAACAGTGTTTCGACGTCATTGGACTCTATCCCTTAATAGAAAAACATTGGTACAAGCAATAATCGTTCGGTGCACACGGATGCAGTAATCCACAAACGACCAAACTCAATTGCATTCCTAATGAGTAAATTCAATAGAATCGATATTGACTTTCTTATGACCAAACTCAATTGCATTCCTAATGAGTAAATTCAATAGAATTTATATGGAGTTTCTAATGATCAAACTCAATTGCATTCCTAGTGAGTAAAGTCAATAGAATCGATATTGAGTTTTTTATGAGCAGTCTCAATTGCATTCCTAATGAGTAAATTCAATAGAATCTAAATTGAGTTTCTTATGACCAAACTCAATCGCATTCCTATTGAGTAAATTCAATGGAATTGATATTGAGTTTCTAATGATCAAACTCAATTGCATTCCTAGTGACTAAAGTCAATAGAATCGATATTGAGTTTCTTATGATCAGTCTCAATTGCATTCCTAATGAGTAAATTCAATAGAATCAAAATTGAGTTTCTAATGGTCAAACTCATTAGACATTGAGTTTATATCGAGTTTCAATTGACTCTATAGGAACACAATAGAAAGTCAATTGAAACTCATTGATCATTTTTGTAAGGGCAGTTAGCGCACAATACTTGCCGACAACACTCTGCGGCTGTGCAGTCAAAGCTATGGGCGAACGTGCGCTTGAGCATCTTGAGCACCCATCAAAGCAGTGCAGGCGCTCTCTTCATTTCTTTTGAAATAGGTGTCCGGGGGTATAGTGCGGCATCTTTGCTTCCACGTAACCGCAGTTAAAACTGAGTTAACCGCGGTTAAGTGTGCCCGTGTAGCAGGGCCGGGTATTAGAGTATCGGCACTCTCTTCCCCAACAGTGTTGTGAACGCCGCCATTTTGGTGCTTGTGCAGAGCAGACGCAACTGCCGATCGTCATGATTCAAAAGTGCGACATCCTCAGCATTAGATTCGGTGTTAGGAAGCTCATGTAATGTTGCTTTGCTTTGTCGCAAACTGTTTAAAGTGGAGGACGGAAAAGCGTTTCTTGTGATTTCAGATAAAGCTTCAAATAACTGGCAACCATGATTTTAAGCTACAATAAGGCCAAGTGTCGCTACTCTGAAGCGTAGCTTATTTAATGACACTATTCATGCTCTTATTAAAGAGGCTTGGGGGATCTGTGGCCGAGTGGGCTAAAGCGCACACCCAGCTCGACGCGCGTGGAGCGAAAGCTCGCGCTGCAGAGCCCAGGGATCCTGGGTTCGAGCCCCACCCCTGCCCGTTTCGATCTGGATGAGCATCGTACCGGCGTGCGGTCGTGTATCACTACTGCGTGGTGCACGTTAAAGACCCCAGGCTAGCGGTTGTACTGCACTGGCTAAATTGCTCATCTACAGCTGGAAGACTCGTCGCCCCTGTGAGACAGACCAAGTTCTAGGCAGTATAAACATACACACAACCCAATTTTTTTTTTCAAGAGGCTTGTAATACCTGCAGGGGCCATGACGTAATCCCCGTGGATTCCACAAGCCACTACCTTTTGACACCTGCCTCTTCTTCATTGTTCTCGCTTTTGCCAGTAAACTAGCTACGGTTCAGAGTAACGACACTTGGCCATATTGTGGCTTAAAATCATGGTTGCCACTCATACGAAGCTTTATCTAAAATCACAGGAAACACTTTTCCGTCCCTCACAAATGTTTAAACAACCCGCGACAGAGCATTGCAATATTGCATCAGCTTCCTAGCACCGCACCTAATGCTGAGGAAGTCGTACTTTTGGATCATGATGATCGGCAGTTGCGTTTGCTCTGAGCAAGATCCAAAATGGCGGCGCCCAAAGCAATTTAGGGGAACGGAGTGCCGATACTTTAAAGCTCATTTAGTGACTCTAGGCATAAAGTGAACTCGGGTGTATTCTTTTCCTCTTCGTCTTCATTGTTCATTGATTTCAATCATATCGAATAATGAACACATTATATCACGCTACGCTTGTGTAATTATTTGCCTTAGATTTATTAGCCTGACCCAGTACTTAAACCATTCAGTTATCGATAGTAAATCTTCCAATATATTTTTTTTTAAATGTGAAGGTAAAAAGACACGGAGATTGATGATGATACAGACGCAAACGCCGCACTCGGTTTGTTTGTTTATTGTTTGTTGTTGTTTATTTCTGGGGTGACGGGAAAGGGTGGACACCAGGAGATTGTGGGCCTCCGTTGATGGGGCGAGTCACTACCTGGTGGATTAGGGAAGGGGATGAAAAGGGAAATAGGAGAGAGTAAAAGAATGAGAAAAGGGACAATCTTTGCATACTGTGAGTGCTATGCAGAGAGGCTCAAGAAGGGACATAAAATGTTCAGCAAAGCGCCACCGCAATAATGTCACCGTCCCCGCCACGCCGGGAGCAGACCTTGAACCGACCGCAAGGAAACGCTCCATCCTTCCTCCCTGCCCTACTGCCCGGGAGTTTTTGTTCTAGCTTGGTACCCACATGACGGCCGGCCAAGACGTCGCCCCTCCTCCTTCTCCGGTGCGGCCCCAGCCCTGCCCCGGCAACGCAGCAACAGAAACGGCAACGCGGCACCGCTATGTTAAAACTCTCTAGTCACTGATTTGCTGGAAACGTGATCAATTACCGGCATCTGGCCGACTCCCTAGTAAAGTCAAAGTCTGTCTTCAAGACCTGTTTGTCGAAGGAATCTTAGAAGTGCACGGAACGCTCTTTCTGTCGCCCCCCGGTGACCCTCAGGATTCAATATGTCGCTGACAGTGGCATGTACAAGTCCTGTTTGGGCGTAACTCTGAAGAAGCGTTCTTCTGGGTTCTTCATGAGCAGGGCACAACAGGAGCGCGTGCTCCGAATCTTCTGGATCCCCACAGTCTGGGCAGTTGGGGTCTTTTTTGCGGCCCATCATGTGAAGCCGCTTTCCCGTGTATGGACACCCAGCCCGGAGTCTGTGTAGCAGTGAGGCGTCGGCACGTAGTAGGTTCCGAGGAATCGTTGGAGGCGGCTTGCCAATCGCCACTCCAGGATGTGGATGAAATTGCTGAAGCTCATCATGAATTAATCCATGCGCCTCGTTGCATCGGTCCAAGAGAAACGTCGGCGCCTGATCGTCATGGGCTCTTGCAGCCAGTGTGTCTGCTCGCTCATTGCCGGAAATTCCAACGTGAGGGGGGATCCACTGCGTGGCTAGGGTCCACCCTAGATCCTCCACTGTTCGAGCCTCTAATGTAACTCTTGCCAGTAGTGGCGTGCGTTTATCTATTCGTTGGAGCTGTTGGAGTGCACATTTAGAGCCGGTTAAAATTACAGCCTTAGTGGGCAACGTAATGTTCTTGATAGACTCAAGTGCTCCCCAAATTGCCACCAGCTCTGCCGTTGTTGATGACGTCACAAAGTTGAGTCGTCCAGCAACGTCAAAGTCCATTTCTGGAATTGTGATTGCAACTGTTGCTGTCTTCTTGGCCTTGTTGATGGATGCGTCTGTATATACCTGAAGCCAGTCCTTGTAGTCGTCATCTAGGCGTTCTAGAGCAGCTGACTTTGCAACAGTTGTCAGTACATTTGCTTTTCGCTGCGGAAGAGGTAGACTTTCGCATATCACCAGTGGTGGACGTGTCGAATGCGGAGGCAAAGAAGAAAGGAACTCTCCAGGTCCTCCAATCTGTCGATCGAATTGCACTATCAAATACCCCAGGTGAGAGTTTCGTCTAGCCCGAAGGTGAGATCGGATGCTAGACTCATATGGTACAGCACTCATGCGACTAATGTTGCGCATGGCTCTCTCCTCCAGTCTTAGGGAAAGCGGCCATTCCTCGGAAGACACAAGTGTCGCAATATTTTCCGCCGAAGGGGGGAGCCCCAAGCAGCTGCGAAGAGCAATTCGGTGGAATGTGTCGAGTGCTCTAATTTGGGCTCTTCCGATGGCTAAAAGATTGAGCGAGTACAGGAGCCTGGACATTATGAGACCCTTATAAAGTTAAAGAAGAGCGCGTTGTGGAGCGCCCCAAGAGCATCCTCCAAGTTGTTGTATGACTCGCAAGAGCCGTCGGCATCGACCCAGTGTCCTGCGAACTTCTGGCCTCCAAGTCACGCGGTCATCCAAGACAACTCCGAGATAGGTGTGCTGTCTAACCCTTCTGAGTGGCATCCCAGCAAGTTTCAGCTGCAGTGCGTTTTGTGGTGCTCGACCTGCAGCCCGGTATAGAAGTGAAGCTGTTTTTCAGCTGAGAGGGTAATGCCCAATCTCGATATCATTAGCGCCGTGGCATCAACGGCCACTTGAAGGCGATTGCGAATTGCGATCGCGTTCTTCGAGGGTCCGACGCACCAAATTGCAGCATCATCCGCGTATATGGCCATTCTTGTACGAAGATTGGAGTGTCCTGTTGGTAAGCAACCAGGGAGGCAGGGAGGGTAGCCATCGCTATGTTGAAACGCATGGGGTTCAACACGCTGCCTTGAGGAACTCCTCGTTCTGTTGGACGTGGTGAGCTGACAGCTTCAGGCACTTTGACGCGGATGGTTCGTCCAGAAAGGAACGCCTTGATAAAGGAAAGAATCCGTCCACCAATTCCGAGTTGCTTCAGCCGGTGGATGATCGTGAAGTGAGGGAGAGTGTCAAATGCACGACAGATGTATAAAAACACACAGTGTACCATCTTCCCTGTTGCTTTTGCCTCCTGGAGGGTTGACGCAATATCTCCAATGGCATCGCCGGTGCACCTTTTTGCTCGAAAGCCTGCTAGTTCTGGTGGAAACGCTTTCATCCTATCCAATAACCAGGTGAGACGGCGAAGGACCATCCGTTCAAGTAGTTTTCCTACACAACTTGTAAGTGACACTGGTCTGTAAGATGACGGCAGCGCGGCAGGTTTTCCTTGTTTGAGTATTGGGACGATAGTTGACTCCTTCCATGCGTCAGGAATGATGCCGGTTGTCCATACGAGGTTCAGTTTTTCAAGAACATCAAGGTGGTAGGCAGGATCGACGTTTCGGAGCGCTTGGTGTGTTATACAATCCGGTCCTGGAGCACTCTTTTTGTTACACATGTGAAGGGCTTCAGTGAGCTCCGCCAGAGTGAAATCGGATTGGCTCGCCAACATTGCCTCGTTATTTTGATCTTCGGTCAGTGGAACTGGAGGTAGTCGTCCTAACTGTTCCCGGTACACCTCCGCCACCACTGTCATGGGCCAACCGGACTCGATTGCAAGAGCTGCAATAGGATAACGCGGAATTTTCGCGCCGGCGAGGGCTCGAGCGAGTCTCCAAGCACGTCTACCACCACCAGCACCGCCGAGCGATGCGCATCCGTGTCTCCATTGCCATCTTTGAAGTTTTTTCGTATGTCGTCTAAATTTAGCGTCGATCCGGTTGTAGCGCGTCCAGTCCCATGAGGCGTCCGTGCTAAGTGCCCTCCGCTGTGCCTGTCTTCGGGCTGCGCGGAGATTTAGCCATTCCAAGTCAGGTGCAGGGCATGTAACGGGCACCGTGACGGAGCGCGTGGCAAGTCGCAGGCACTCCGCAATACAAGATGTTAGATCTTCATAGTTGCCACTCTCAATGGCGGTAGCAACATACTGACGAAATAAATCCCAGTTCGTCACCTTACAGGTTTTCACGTTTTTGTGGCTTGTAGTTGGATGTGTCACTCTGATAGGCACGTGGTCACTTCCCTCTGTGTCGGGTCGAGCCGCCCATAACCCAAATATTTCGGAGGACACCAAAGTCAGGTCGATAGTAGTGGGGCTGAGCCCCTTCCTACGAAATGTGGAGGACCCATCGGTTAGAGCTCGAAGTTGAACCTCTGCCATGGTAGCCTCTAGCTGTCGTCCTCTGGCGTCCGTTCGTCTACCACCCCAAGCCTCGTTGTGAGCATTAAAGTCTCCGCAGATGATAAGCTGACCGCGGCTTCTCTTTTTAATCTCTTCCAGCACTTTTGTGTTCCAGACTCCGTGTGGCGTGATGTAAGCTGAAACAATCGTTGTTTCGCATCCTTTTATTCTAACAATTACGCCGGAGTACTCGTCCATGGCCGAATTCAAGTCTGAAAGGTCTATGGGGTTATGATATACATCGTCACGTACAAGTATCGCCACTCGTGACCTATCATTTGGATTTATGGGGGCACTGTGGTAGAGCACATATAGAGAAAGGCGCTCTTCTCCAGGTACGACATTCGTTTCTTGAAGAGCCGGGACGTCAGCACCCTCAGTTTTCAAAGATTCGCGCATCCCTGGTAGGCGCGTGCGAAGCCCATTTACGTTCCATTAAAGAATGGAAGGAAACACTGGACTGCGCCTTTGTTGACGAGTGCTATTCTTTTGGCGAGATATTGGAGCTCTTTGTCTGTTCAGGGTCTTCTGCCCACGGTGTCGCGCATTTGCGTTACTTGGTCCCCCTAGCATGCCCCCAGAAGGGGAAGCATTGTCTGCAAAATTTTAGCAATTGGCCGAGCCCACGAGGCTTCAAATTTAGACAATATGGCCAGGGATATGTTTGCAACTGTCTTGATAATGGAGACCCAAGCGGGTGTTGTTGCGATGGGTAAGCCTGAAGTCTCGTCACTTTCTTTCCTTTCAGTGCTTCGTTTTGTTGCCTGACGCCTTGGAAGCGCCTGCGAGGAAGGTTGCTGCGTGGACGACGTTGTCCTTTCATCACTTGGGACATCATTCGGTGGTACTTGGTTGATAACGATTTTTTTCTGACAGTCCTCAGCGACGACAGAAGCGTAGCTTTTGGCGCCTGCATTAGAGATCGTTGGCTCTGATTCGTCGTGCATTATGATCTCAGCGGTGCCAGTTTTTTGTCTCTTTTGGGGATCTAAGGCTGACTTCGCTTCGCGGAATCCCACTGAATTCTTCTTGGAGTACACTATAATGTCACGCTCTTTAATCCATTTTGGACAGTCATGTGATGTGGCTTGATCCTTTCCACTGCAGTTGACGCATTTCACTGTCGTGGACTGATATTCAGCACCCGTCCCGTCATGGTGTTGCCCACAACGGCAGCAGGCCTTCGGACGTTGGCAGGCGATTTTCTTATGGCCGAATCCTTTACAATTGTGGCATTGTAACGGTCTGTCTGTGAACGGTGAGACTGGATAACGAACGTGCCCTAGAAGCACGTAGCTTGGCAGCTTAGTGCTGGTGAAGGTGTCCTTCACGACGCGGGAGCGTCCAAGTCTCCGAACGTTGGCAATCTTGCAGCATGTGTCTTCAGCGCGAAGATTGCGCGCAATCTCGTCTTCTGTGATTTCAGCGTCGACGCCTTGGATTACACCATACGAAATGGGCCCTGACAGTGGGGAGTAGGCTCTTACTGGAACACCGCAGAGCATTGCAGTGTTCAGTAGAGTTTTCGCTGCCTGCCCGTTGCGAACATCAACAGCGATCAGGTTCAGCCGATCGTTGGGGCGCACTTGGATGATGCACTCTTGGCAGAGCTTCTCAAGGGCTTCGGAAATTTTCAGGCTGTTGAGCGCTGTAAGTCTGGTCTCCTCTTTCACAGGAACGAAGATGACGGTGAGGCTGGTGTTATCATGCTTCTTTGGTAGTTGCGGAATGTCTGGAGACGAGTCGCTGTTCTTTGGACGACAGCGCTTTCTGCCGGATCTGCGCCATTCGCCTCCCGGAATCTTCGCTCTCCATGTTGGCGTTCTCTGAGCAGACAGATCGACTGCAGTCCTGGAATTCATCGAGTGCGCTGCTGGCCTGGTGTTGTGCTGCCGTGATGGATATGTCGTTTTCGGAAAGAGACATACCAGCATGCATCCCTTCTCTTGCTGTGCAGGGAGCTGCCCTAGCTCCTGCCGTCCGAGTAGACCCCAAAGTCCAAGGGACCGACGAAGTCGCGTAGAATAGAAAATTCCAGAGATAGAAGCTTTTGCGTTCCAGCTCAGCAGTTTGTCTGCCATACGCCAGGTAGCGCAACAAAACACCCAAACAGTTTTTAATTGTTTTTAAAATTAGCTAAGCTCTACACCTATTCAAAAACCAAAGCAAGATCATTGTGAAAGTTTAATACATCGCAATGTATATCTATTCCAAACAATAAATATTATATTAGATGCCAATAAATCTGTTTGATGTCCAAAAAAGATATGCGTCAAAAACAGGTAAGTTTGAAACGTTCCTGTAGCGTTATGACTTTGAAAATGAAAAAAAAGCCATCGTCCACCTCTTGGGCAACCATTGTAGCTCTAAATGTTATAAAATATTTTATCATAGATTAATTATTTCCTCAGCGGCATTTGAAGTACCATGACTCGAAGCACAAAAAAGAGCTACGTTTGATATAAAATATCTAAACAAAAAAATTTTACAGAACATTACATTTTTTTCAGCATATTACCAATTATAAGCACTACATCTGTAGCTAGTTCCATTGCCCTAGCGCGTGTCATTAAGAGCATATTCATGCTGAAAGATGTCAATTTTAGGGCAATATTAGGAGGGATGAAAAAAACAAAGTAGTGCAAATACCAAAAAAGTGTATCGTTACATTCTGCTCCGACATCATCTTAAAAAAAATGCTATATTGGAACCGTGTTATCTTTAATGGATCGTTCATAAAAAATGAGCTAGCGGAGCAAGTGAGGGTCCGCGCCATCATATTCGCAACGCTACAAATGCGCAGTAAAAACCAACACATACATAATATCAAATGAAAGAAGATTGCATTGCCTTTCGAATGACATCAATCCCACAAAACAGTATTTAAAAGGAGATGAGTAATGACCTCCCAAAAAGTTCCTAAACTGCCACATTCAGTGGGACCGTGGCCTTAAACATTGCTCAGTAGTAAAAAAAAAAAAAAAACATTAACTAAATAAATTACCCTTTTATAATGTGAATAAAGCTACATAGTGCCCGTTACGAGTAAAAAACTACGCTGATTTCTATCATTCCCTGACGAAGAGAAAAATATCACTTACGTTTTCCCATACACAGGAAGATTGTAAAAGTAGACTGCTTGCTTTCTGCTTCAATTTGAAATCGGAAGTCCCGTAGAGACTAGCGCCAGCTGAGCCTTTGGCGTTTATTGTAATAACCAGCGGCGTAGACTTTCCATTTTCCCGGGGGGGGGGGGGGGGGGGGGGGGGGGTGCTGCTGCTGCTGCGCGTTACCTTTTCTCGCCAGAACTGGAGATTGAAGCTAACGAAAGCACGCTGGGATTCTATTTCCCATGTATTTTGTCAATAAAGGCAACGTGGGCGTTATTTTGTTTATATGCCACTACTAGAAGCTCGTTACATGGCACGTAAACAGCGTCTCGGTAAGGATCATGGCCCGGGCCCAAGGGGGGGGGGGGGGGGGCTTGGCCTTCCTTCCCCCTTCGGATCCTACCAGGGGGGGCACAAGCCTCGACGCCCCCCCCCCCCCCCCCCCCCCAAAGTCTACGCCTATGGTAATAACTCTATGGCTTCGTGCTAAAAAAAGGTGCTGGATAAAAGGGTAGATACAACACAAGGAACGTGGAATCCAAAATCAGTTTATGAGAAGCAGCTTGAGGAAGACATTGATGAATATCGAAGACTCCTTTGTGAAAACTTAAAAGAAACGTTAAAGGGAAGATGGGGCACTTCTACATTTGAGAAAAAACGCTTGAATTGCGTTCATTTGGCCTTTAGAATAACAGATATCAAAATTGTATTTCAATGCGACGCGCCGGAGAGCCATACGAGCAATTTCAAAATAGGACTGAAGCCCCGCCTCCCTAGCCTTGGGCAGCCAAAAGAGCCGTCGATGACGTCACGGACAGCGACTGTCTTTCGCGTTTTTCTCGCGTTTAACAATACTTACGCAGCAAATGGTTTGGGTATTCGGGTTCACGGGGTAAACATACACTAGAATTCACTTCTAACTCATTTTTTCCAAGAAGCTCCGTAGCTTCCCTTTAAATGAGCCGTCGCCTTGCGCTGCTGGAAGGATGGATGGATGCTAACGGCTGTACCCTTTATAACGGGCGGTAGCTTGCGCCGCCTAGCCTAGGAATGAAGAACCAAAAGTATGATTTCTTCGCCATTTCGCTTCCCCTCTGCAATTTCATTACTGACACCAGGCGGTATGGGATATCATCAGGATACCGTTTGGGGGGATCGGGCAATAAAACTAAAAACATCAGCCCCCGCCTCTTCCCTTCGGCGTGGGCGTTACTAGTCGGCGTTACTCCGGCACCAGGCCCATTGGCAGACAGGCTTCTGCTTTGGGCAGAAGCCACGCGGGAGGGAGTTCCAATTTTCCTCTGTCCCGCCTGTCCCCAGCTGTGTCAGTTAGTTGTACATCTTCTAACTGCGCAAGCCACAGTTAGGCAATGGTGCTACTTTCCCAGGATCCAGTGACTTTAGGTGGGCCCACATGGTTCGGGTTCCGTAGTAACGCCGCTCACCGAACACCTACTTAGGCAGGTGACCCCTGCGGGGATATAACGTAACACATTACAAAGGTTAAACGCCAAATTTTAAATATAGGGTGTTTGTTTGTCTTAGGCTTTAGATATTTCTTAAAAAAAAAAAAGTCGTTAAAAATACACTAATGCGGTTTGTGCAGGTGAGTTATACTTATATGGCCGGGGGGGGGAAGCGGGGGCGGGGGTGCCGGGGGGGGGGGGCATAATATAGTTGTTGAAAATGTTTTATTTAGGTATAGGAGGGTACGACGCGGCCGGTTGCATGGCTTGCCGCGAAGGGGAAGGGGAGAGGGATGTGGGGGAGGGGAGGAGGATGACGAATTATATGAGGCCGGCTACACCAGCCGTTCTGATGTAAGCCAACAGCGAGCCGAAGACAAGCTTCCTTGCTTCATTGGGGCCCGTTGGTACCGTCCAAGCCTCGAGCGTCTCGGGTCGACTCGCTGGGCTGAGCTTGGCTAGTGCAGCCTCCCTCTCCTGTCGTCTTGCTGAGCACTTCCACAGCAGGTGATGCAGGGTGGCGAGAGGCGCTGAAGGATGGTCGTTAGAGGCTGTATCGTGGGTGAGGCCTACCGTCCGCTCGGCCTGAGGCGAAATGGGGCTAATACAGCAACGGTCACAACCGGCATGCTCCGGGGTACGTAGTTCAATAATATAGCGAAATAATTGCCATGATAGTCGGTTAATTAATTAACTAAAACTGTTCATTCATTTTTATTTGGTGAAAATAAACATATGGCTTTAATTAGAAATTGGCTGAACTTCATCAAAAACCGCCAAATCAGTTAATTTTTGGCAGAATTTGAAGGGCGTGAGAAACGCGGTGAGCGCTAAAGTTGCCACTCGTGGAACAGAGGCAAGGCTAGCGGTGCGAAAACCTGGACGTTAAACAAAACCGTGAGCTTATTATCCCGCGTTTTCGCGCCGCCCACCTTGAGCCACGAGTGAGAACTTCAGCGCACCACAGTGCTTCCCAAGCACTCCAAGTTCTAGAAAATTAACTGATTTAGTGGTTTTCGATGATGCTCAGCAAGTTTCTAATTGCGGTAGACCCCCTGGAAAATGATACTTTCAAACACGAAACTAATGCGCATACGCAGGAAAGTAGTAAGTAAATACCTCCACAAGACAGAACATGACTCTGAATACAGGGGTCATGATTTGCTAGCTTGGTTACGGGGAGCTTGAGATTGCGGATGCGCCATACACACGGTGCACTCCCCCTTTCTTCGGGTTTATTATAATGATTAAGACAAGTTAAAATTTGTTCAGGAGTTTACGATGTAACAAGAATGCTTTAATGAGACCTTTTCCATGGGTTCTGCTTCTTTTGTGGGTGCGTGTAGGGCATTGAATATTATAGTACCCTTGGACTGCGAGGAACGCCTTATGGTAACTGAAGTAATCGCGAGGGGAGCAGCCTTATTGAACCCTTTACGCTATATATTGCCGCATGCATGACGGAGACATAACGCTTCTCCGTGCTTCTAGAAGATTCCAACTTACTCTTATCCCGAGTGTAAAAGATAAGGAGGCCAGAATGACCTTGACAAATCAGTCTCGCCCTAGCTCACTCCTGAACATTCTAGGTCGAATATTCGAGATACTGAGTGTAGTACATAAGGCGCCGACCATGGCCTTGCTGACTCAGGCTCTCTCAGGCGCATTCTCTCGTCGCTCTCGCGCTAGCCAGTTGTCATGCCGACGCCCCGACGCTCGCGGCTGCCGTCTTTGACGCTTGCTGCTGCTTGCTCGACGCTGGTTCTTTCTTTGGTCTCTGGCACGAGTTTGCCCATTAAACCTTAATTTTAAGTCTACGCTCATCGAGCCGTTTCCATCCGCGACATTTCTGCTGGTGGTGCGGATCGATTTCAAGCCCCGGAGAACTTCCTTCTGTGGAGCCAGCCGAAGCCCGAACACGCGGCCGTACTCTCTGCCAGCCGTCGGAATTCGGTCCATTGGTGAAAGAACCAGGGAAGAAGTCTACGAACCCGGAGATGTCTTCCCAGGGTCAGCCGACCGAGGCCCCTGCAGCTGCATCCCTCGTCGTGTTGCTGCCCGTCGCAACCCGTACTTCAACGCCCTACCACGGCGACGTCTACGAGTACACCGATGAGTGGACGCAGCAGTACGAGCGAGTTGCCCGTCATAATGGGTGGACGCCAAAGCAATGCCTGCAGAACGTCTAATTCTTTCTCGAGGAAACGGCAGGTACCTGGTATGTAAACCACGAGGCGGCAATCACCATATGGGAGGCATGAAAAGATCAGCTGAGCATTTGCGTTCCAGCAGCGACGGGAACGCGCTGAAAACTGTTTCAGGAAAGTGTTCAAGGCCCCACGAGAGCATCGTCCGCCTAGTGGAGGACGTGCTTCGACTCAGCAGCCGAGCGGATCCCGAAGCTCCTGAAGCGAAGAAACTGAGGATCTTCTTAAAGAAACATCTTTGGGGGACTTGTGAGCAGTCCTCCTGCGATCGTCAAACAATTCGTGATGGATGCCACAAACATCGAACGTGGCCTCCAGACACGATCCTCGCACTACCACCGATTATTTGGCGTCGTTGCAGCCTTGTCGTCAAGCTGCTACCTTGGCCCAAGTACATCGGACATCGGTGAGACCGTTCGGGACGTCGTCCGAGAAACGTTCCGAAAGCTGTTCCCCGCTGCTGAGCTCCCGGCCTCGCTTTCAGTAGCTGAAATCGTACTCGACTAGGTTCAACGCGCCTTGGAGCCGGAAGATCCGGCTTCAACGTGGCCGCCCCGGAGTAGCCGGCCCTGACCTACGCCGCCATGACCCGATGACCGCCACCGGTTGCCCGCCAGTACCTGGCGCCTTCTCGGCGCGACACGCTTAATGCGCTCCACGCCAGGAGGAACGACCCCAGTACATCCTCCAAAGACAGTCGGCGCCAAGGAAGACGGCCGTCTGGAAACGGCTGACCGGCGCCCGCTATGCTACCACTGCGGGGAAGCCGACCACATTTATCACCGATGCCCCCACCGGCAGCTTGGGCTGCGCGGGTTCTGCCCTAATGACCCGCGCCCACGGTACGGTGAGCACCCACGAGAAATCGACGAGTATCTTTGCCGTCCACCGCCTCCTGCGCCCGCTTCGTCCCGATGAGCTCGCTCGCCTTCACCGTTACGCCCTGCATCGCCTCTTCGTAGGTCCTGCAGGCAAAACCTGTCTCCCCTGCCTCACCGGGAAAGTTAAGTGCGACAATAGCGGGAGGTACTGCCGAGGGTGAACGGCGCGAAGATCCTCCACCAACGTCGGAAGCCTCCCACTCTATCAGCGAGACGCGTAAAAACGACACGCCCGTGAACGTGCCAAATAACCTCAACGTGGTCATCGACTCCGGAGCAGACTATTCCGTTCTAAGTGGGAAGCTGTCTCGTCGCTTTCGAAAAGTGATGATGCCGTGAGATGGTCCATGAATTCGAATCGCCGGCGGACACCTCATCACGCAAGTAGGGAGGTGCACGGCTCACGGTCGAGATCCACGGTGAGACGTGCCCAGTTAAATTTGTTGCCCTCGATGACTGTGTGAGGAACGTTATTCTCGGAATGGACATTATGTCTGAATACGGCGCCGTCATCGACCTGGAAGCAAACAAGTTGACGCTCCGGAAACCTCTCGTAAAAAGCGCCTGAAAAGAATTTTTTTGTATATATATATATTGTCTAGTTGGGACACGCGTGTTAACAATTTAATTTTACGCTAAAAAAATTTTTTTAGCAATATTGACGACGCGAGATTTACTATAAATTCTACGCGCAAAGTCCATAATGTCACTGAATGGTCATACAGTTTTTCCACCTCCAACGAGATGGTCACTCACTCTCTCCACCTCAACGTGGTGGTCAAGCCGATTCCCCTCTCTTCCACACGCCCGAAATGCCGAGAGAGAAAAAAAAGTGGAAAGGAGGTGACTACCGAAAAATTCGCGTCTTGCGCCGTCAATATTGTTCTAAAAACCTTTTTTATACAGTCTGGTTGGGATACGCGTATCAAGAAATTTATTTTACTTGGAAAAAAAATTGTGCAATATTGACGGCGCGAGATTTATTTTAAATTCTGCGCGCAAAGTCCATGACGCCATGGGATGATCATACAGTCTTTCCACCTCAACGAGATGGGCCTACTCTCTCCACCTTAACGTGATGGCTAAGTGCATCCACCTCTCCTCCACGAGCACAAAATGACGAGAGAGAAAAAAGTGGAAAGGAGGTGACTACCGACTAAATCGCGTCTCGCGCCGTCAATAATGTTCTGAAAACTTTTTTTTTTACGCAAATTGTTTTTTGACACGCGTGTCCCCACTAGATTGTTTTTTTAAAAAAAAACATTTCTTTTTTTTTCGTTTCAGTGGCCCTTTAACGCCGGATGATCCCTAAATGACATCAGCCGCTGTCCGGGTCCTTTCCGACTATGGGAACCTGCCACCGCGGCCGAGTGTTTTTATGCCTGTCGGAACAGGCGGAGTCGCCTACGGTCAACCTCTGCTTGAGGGCAGCGTTCGGCTGCTCCTAGAGGAAGAGGTATCGCGAGAGGGCTAACGGAACTTCAAAGCGGACGCGCTGTGGTGCTCCAAACCAACTTCCGACAGGAGGCAAAGCACCTTACGAAAGGTACTGCTGTGGGCCACGTCAAGAAACTCCGGGATACAGCCGCAATCACTGCAATCTCAGAAGACGTCTCACCTTCGTCGCACAAGTGTACTCCGCCCTTGAAGCTCCACATTGACCCGAGGATCCCAGCTCCTCAATGTCGACAGCTGACCGACCTTATCGCCAAGCGACTGTTTTGCCACATCGTCGAAGGTGCGCCACACAGCGATCGCGAAGCATCGCATTGTCACCGATGCCGACGCGCTGCCAGTCCACCAGTCGCCGTACCGAGTATACTTAAAAGAGAGGGACGTCACTCAAGAGCAGTCTTGTGCTCGTTACTTAAAAAATGTAATGGATTACAATTACAAGTTACCGAGCCTCAGATGTAATGGATTACCGTTACAAATTATTTTCACGTTATTTTTTCCGTACACTTATCCAGAAAACAATAAAACAATTTTGATATTTTTCAAAAATGTCCTACAGCCACTATACTTTTTCATTTTTCATACGCCCGTATTATGGTAGTCCTTGTAAAAATAAAATATTGTATTTAAAAGAAAGAGTGTAGGTGCACTCTGTTCATCTGCAAGCTGACAAGGCACCGAAAACTGCAACCACACCTTCCATCCTGCTAGCTTACGGCCCCGGAAATGATCCCTGGAATTGTGCTAACAAGGCTAGCGGTGTGCATGCATTGCTCAGTAGCAGCGTCTACCTCCGCTACCAGATTCGGAGCCAAAGATGCGATCTACGAAAGTCCCCTTTTGACTCGGGTGTTTCGCCTGTTTTTCACAAGAAAAGAAAAACTTGGTTCTAACGTTACAATGTATAGCCAATGCAGAATGCCAGGTGCCCAGCTTACCTTGATGTGTTTCCGTAGATTAGAGTTTGTTGTTCGTGCTGATGACAATGTGTGTTTTTTGGCAAGCAAAGTATGCACTGAAACTCTCGACTTCCATTCTCCTTAATGCCCTGAATTTTGAACATCTCATTAAGAGATGGCCATGGATACGACGGACACTCCACGACCGAAAACTCGACCAGTCAGAGAAATCAAAGCCAACTTTGGGATTTTACCTGCCAAACCGACGAAGGGCATCTGGCACAACCCAGCAGAGGACTGAGGATTAATTTCGATTACCTGGGGATCTTTTGACATGTAATCGAAAGCTCGGTTCCACGGCGCCTTCTCCGCAATAAGCCTCCGTCATATTGCGAGCGCCGCGGCCGGTGTTCGAACGCGCCAGGTCGGCGCTTTGCCTCGCAGGCACCAAGGCGGCTTAACCAGTCGGAGAAAAAGTGGCGGTTAAGGGGTATCGATCGTTCATCGGTTCTCACTTTCATGCCAATATTCGTGAAGGACAGGAGAGGCGAAGGCATAGAGAGCAAGAGAAGCGGTGGCCAGTCGGCCTGACAAAACTATAGAGGATCACACCACTTTTACGCGTTCTCTCTCTCTCTCTGTCAGCACTCCTTAGATGGCCTAACCAACCCCCGCCCCCTTTTTATGTCGACAGTTGACTGTATATAGTGGACTAAACCACCATGCCCAGGCAAATAAACCAAACGAAGTATCGTTTATACGCTCCCGGCAGGCGCTTTTCAGCCGTGCCTCAAGAGCGTTTTAGAATACAGAAGCGCACATCAAAGACAAAGTTAATTCGACCCCCTTGACGAGGCTAATTCGTCTGTTACGCGAGTTGTGAACCCGCGAATCGATGGGGTACGGACCCGCGTTTGATGTCTGTGCAGATGGCAGGAGACGTCGAAGAAGTTGGAAAGCGTGAAACAGTGTAAAAGACAAAAACAAAAACACAAAAAGATCTTTCCTGCCAGGGAGAAGAATAACACAATGGAAGGCAACAGAGAGCCTACTCGGCGTTGTCTTACTTGATCTTTGTCTTTCTTATATTTGTACATGTATTCCCGTTTTTCTAGTGGTTCTAGTGGCCGGTCATACAAACAATCGTGCTTTCTTTTCGGCTATTCTCCCCTTCCTGGTGTTTTCTATTTTGTTGAACTTGCTCTCTTTATGCTGCTGAATGTTCTGCTTGTATTGCTCCAGTTTCTGTATTATACTGATATTTCTAAAAAGTAACGAGTAATTAATGTAATCGGTTACCAATATTTTGCAACGAAATTACATTACAAATTACTTCCGAAAAAACGTAAAAGGCAATTACAAAATTACTTGAAAACGTAATGGATTACAAGTAATCCGTTACTTGTAACGGATCACTTCCCAAGTCTGCTAAAGAGTAAGTACAGGAAATGCTCAACGACGACATCATCCAGCCTTCAAAAAGTCCGTGGGCTCCCCGGTTGTGACAGGCAAGAAGGATGGAACCCTGAGGTTTTGCGTGGAGTATCGGCGGCAACGAAGAAAAACGGTCTTCCCGCTCCCCCGCATTTACACACGCTAAAACGGTTGCGTCAAACCCGATACTTTTCGTCGATGGACTTCACGAGCTGCTACTGGCAGCTCGAAGCCGATGTACGAGACCGCGAGAAGACAGCATTCGTCACGCCCGATGGAGTGTACGAGTTACCTGAAAACAGATGCTGAATACAGAAGACCAAGAGCTAAATAACAAGCTGTAGGAATTGGAACAATACCACAAGGTATACAGGGTGTTTCGCGAAACGTGGACCAATTCGATATTGCGAAAACTACACATCGCACCAAAACATGGTTTCTGTCGTGTTGATCCTAGGCCAGGAGCCAATTTAGGAAAGTTATTAAAGTCAGGAATAAATAGATTGTTAATTATTTTTGCGCAATTAACTTTTTAATATGGTGTTTAAGGGCATGGTTTCAATCAGAAAATTGATCAGCATCATCTGAAAACACTAAATCAACAAATTGCAGAACGATACAAGGCACGCGAAGCATTTTACGGCTTTCTGAAAAACCACACAAACTCGACGGGTTTTTAAGTTTTGGTTTCCAATCGGAGCGTATCTTGGCCCTGACGGCACCGCGGCCCGTGGAGAATTAGTGCAACCAACCTGTTCTGCGCTGTCCTCGCGCAACATAGCAGAGGCTGGTTGCACTATTTCTCGCTGGAAATCTGTCAGGGCAGCTGGATGAAGACAGATTTCCACTGAAAGAAGACACATTGGTCATCTAAAAAATTACAGGTAAAACTGATATCGAAAAAATGGTCGCGTAATTCAGCCTGCCACAAGACATTTACACCTTGTATTTCCTTCATGACTACTATTTTTTCGAAAGTTTGTAAGTACTATGACGAGTCCGTATTTAAACAAACCTTTTATAAAACTGATTATAGCTTCTCTTTAATTCACTTTAATACCAGAAGCATCAGCAATAAACTAGATGACCTTAACTTGTTAATCGGGTCATTGTACCTTAATTTCGACGTCCTGCTTTGTACAGAAACATGGGTACCTGAAAATGTGGAACCCCCTTGTGTTACTGATTATTAACTGTAAGAATTTGTAAAAAAAAATGGGGTGGCCACTTTTTTTTAGACGCAATATTTAGGGTCATATATTGGATAAGTTTTCTAAAATCGCTACGGATGTGGAATGCCTTGTTGTGCTTGCTGAAACGTCGTTGTATGCGTTGTAGACAGGCCTCTTACGAAAAGCAAAGCCTTTTTCTTTTTTTCTTTTCTTAGGACTTTCTTATTTGTTTTGTTTTTTCGTTGTTTTTTGTTTCCAGTGACAAATATTTCTTTTTTTATTAATATTATGGGCGATGTAAACGTGGATATACTTAGAAGTGGAAATGACTCCCCACTCTAAAAAAAGCCCGTGCATCTGCTTTCCAGCGCAACACTCGGAGAGCCGATCACCGCAACTTGTAGAGGCAGCTCAGCGAATGACGATGCCGAAACATATGTTTAGACCAAAAAACGCAGTCTGAGAGTGCATTGAAATGAAAAATATATTGGCCACTCGTGGTTGTATGAATACGGTGGCACTGCCCACCAGAGTGGACCAGGAAATATTCAGCTTTCTTAATGATTTATAACTAATTTAAACAATAACAAGGTCTCCTCTGGCATTTGCGCAAATAACTTTGGTGATCATTTGATAACTTTGTGTCTTGCATCTCTTTATATTAAACAAGGTAAAAATCGAACTGAAGGCTTCAGTTAAAGCAAAAAAGACGAAGTATCGTTGAGAAGTTGTTGCGACTTAATCGTTGATTTAGACTGGTGCAGCGAATATTTAGGTTACGACCCTAACTCTGTATACACCATTTTAATAAAATGTTAAGTTTAATCAAATAAAATATAATAAAAGTTTAATAAACGTTTCATAACATAAAATGTAATAAGTTCAATAAACGTTTCATGAAATAAACTAAAAGTTAAAAAATAAAATGTACAATGACTGCCTTAAGTCTAGAGATCAAGATATTCATGCAGCTTTAAACAAAAATATAAAAATCAACTTCTGATCTAGAAAAACCAGATACGACTATCATTCACGTATGTTCTGTAGCGTTCAAAACGACCCCAAGAATATTGTGGATGTCGTTAACACGCTAACAAATAAGCATAGTCATTTCCAGGAGATACCTGACGTGATTGTTGATGCGAACCATTTGGTGGCTGTGAAATTTGTAATTGAATTAAAGAATATTTTGTAAACGTTAGGGCATTCTTAGTAACTGAAAATTAACCCTCATGCTGCCTTATGATGACCATACATTCTTTAATAAACTCGATAATGTAATCGCCAACTACTCCTCAAGAAATAGAAGCACTTATAAAAGGGGATAAAAAATGAAGTAGCCTCCAGTGTAGGCGGTTTAAAACCATATTCTAATAAATGCGTGTCCCAATATAAGTAGCATTTTATCTCAAATCATTCATTGTACTTTAGAATCTGGTGTATTCCCGGACCTGCTTAAAATTGTTAAAGTTAATTACTCCGGTATTCAAAGGATGTAAAGCATGTTTACAAAAATATAGACCTATATCGATTTTGCCCATATTTTCAAATTGTTTGGGGGAGTTATTTAGAACAAATTACATAAGTTTCTCTCAAAGTGTGAGGCTGTAAATAAATTTCAATATGGCTTTCAAAAAGGCAAATCTACAGATCAGGCACTTCTTGAGGAGAAGAACACAATTATAGACAACATTGAAAATAAACTGTACACACTAGGATTTTTTAGACTTTAAAAAAGCATTCGACACTATCCAGCACAATATACTATTAAATAAGCTTCAACTAGTGGGCTCTTTGACTTTCGTCGCCGCCACCAGTGACACAGGCCAGACAGTTCAGTTCACAGAAGGGGTTTTATTACCATCGTCTTGGATGGTAGCCTCGTTCTCCGTGTCTTCCTAGTCGTCGCCTCGGACTGTCCTGTCTGTTCTACCGATGGTGGTCCTCTTTCGTAGAGCACGCGGAGCACGCAGAGGGCGCTAGGAGAGAGCTGCCGCGCACGGCCACCGAACGTCGGGCCGAGCGCCCGCAAACCGTACGGTATACGTGGAGTAGCTCTGACTTCTATAAAAAAACAAATTACCCACACAACCGCTATCAATTATTTAAAGCTAATAACGCTGTCTCATATGTGTTAAATGTAGAATATGGTGTCCCATGGAGCTCTAATTTAGGACCTCTATTGTTTCTTCTTTGCATAAATGACGTTGTAATTATTCAAATACACCCTCCTCTTATTATGTATGCAGATGACACCAACGATTTTCACCTCTGCTTCTAAAATATTAATAGAGTCAACGGCAAACAGCTACCTTGCTGACTTAGTAGAATGGCTTCAGATAAATAAACGGCAATTAAATTCAAAGAGAACCAATTTTTTTTTCACCAATAAACAAGCAGAATAATAATTCTATAACGTTATATTTTGAAAATACAACTATAGAGCAAGTTTCCCAACAAATGTTTTTAGGTGTCCAGTTTAACCAGGGAGCTCAGTTGAGATGTGCATGTAAATATGTTGTGCTCCGAGCTTTCTCAGACAGTTGGTTGCTTATATAAAATTAAAAAATCTGATTCCTAACTGGTTAAAAAAAAAAAGAAGATATATTACTCTCTTCGTTACTCAATGTTATGCTACTGTATTTTAGTATGAGAACCACATTGCTTACAAATTACAACAAGACTATCACTTTATCGAAGAAAATGTTGCGGATATTAGAAAATTACTCAGGAAATGTATAAACAGGACTTGGCCACCAAACCTCTTTTCACAAAGCACAGAATACTCAAAGCTAACCAGATTTATGATTTTCAAGGTAATGAAACTCATTCACAAAGAGAAGCTGCATGATATTAGATCATGTGAAGTAATGCATACATACACCTTTAGGCACCCTTTGCAACGACTTCTACAAATTCGAACAAACTATGGGAAGCAAACTAAAGACCAATCGACTCAAATATTGAATGACATCGGAACATTTGTAGATTTTAACAAATGTTGTCTTAAATTTAAAAATATATCTAAAGGCACGTGTTATGGGCAGTGACATATATTTGTAGCCACCTTAACGGTTGTAAACTTGTTTGCTCGCTTTAAGAATTTTTTTGATGATTTGTTTAAAAACAAAATATCATCTCTGTTTTGTTTCGTGTACAACTATGGAGGCATAGATCTGAATGTTCCGCTTGTTTGTTGCCAGGGATGGGCAAAATACATGCCAATATGTATCGAAATACGTATACACAAAATACTTCGTCAAAAATGTATTTAATTAAAAATCTAACTACATTTTCAAAAAAGCATTTAAGTACAAGATACAAATACAACCAAATGTATTTGGTCTCCTCCAAATACTTTTCCAAATACATTCCTCAAAATTTGCGTCAGCGACTTCAGGGCACCTACAACGGATTTCTGGGTATCTCATTTTAATTTTGCATCGCACACTCGGGAGTTAGTGTGCGAGGCTCTAGTAACGTAATAGAAATATAATCACAAAAAAATGTAATCAGCTTGGACGTCATAGGTGAAAAAAGTACAGAGCTTCAAGTAGCTTCTTTTGTCGATTACAATTTGGGATAGACCAACAAAGAACCGAGACCACCAAGACGCGCAGCACTAGCTAGAGAATTCTTTATTGTTACAACTCGCACCAGTTACGAAAATCTGGATGACCTGTGCATTTAGAATGTTCTAGGCAAAAATATGAATGGAAATCAGGCTGGAAAGCATCACATGTTGTCACAGGCACTTATTTAGCCAGTCTGCCTGTGAACGTCGATTTCGTCACTATTCTTGCCCTGGACTAGCACCGTAATCACAAAGTCACTAAACGCTTGTGCTCGATTGAGATACACAGCATTCGGTGCAGAACATAGTTTTCTTCCTGCTCTGGACACGTCTTGGAATGAGGAAAATGAATCGTGACAATAAATTTGCGGGATGTATTTTCACCCACAAAATTGTATTTAATTACAATTGTACTGGAAATACCCACGTTTTAGTATTTAAATACACACATCGAATACATTACCCAATTTGTAATTAAATGCAAATGCAAAATACACAAAGTATTTAAAATACGTATTTCAAATACTTGTATTTGAAATACTGCCCATCCCTGTTTGCTGCGTTCTGGATGTACGAACTGCATAAGGGGCAGAGTCCTTGGTCAGGCATTTATGCCTTTAGTCTCAGTCCCCCTTTCGGTTGTTCCGAAATAAATAAACTACTGCAAGTCAATTCAATTCAATTCAATTCAATGAAGTGGAGTCTTTCGGACTTTGCACAGCATCCGCGACGTTCCAGTGTGTGATGGACATGGTGCTAGGCTTAAAAATGAACCGAAATCACTGATGTCACTACCCTTATTCTCGAAGAATTTCGTTAGCATTTCGCGCACCGGTTCTATATAACAAAGCATGGTGAATGCAGCCTCCCAGCAGTTTTCCACGGGAAATTGAGAACTTTTCGCCTATGGATGTGTGGCCGGGTGGGCTATCGCGCACCAGCTCGGAGCACGTGGAGCGAATGCTCGCGCTGCAGAACGCAGGGATCCTGGGTTCAATGGACTTTTTCCGATAAGCGTTCTGCGCACGCGCGAGCGCCCGATGCAAAGCGGCAGAAGTCGGGACGAAAAATCAAAGAAATTCGGAAGGAGGCTGTGAATCGGCGACTAGAACACGTAATTGCAGCATATATATAATTGTGTAACACAAAAAAAGAAAGTGGACGGCACGCGCCGCAACGTTTAGGTGGACGGCACGGATGCCCCTCTTTAAAGTCGCGTTGGGCACGCGCCGCAGCTCAGAGAGCGATGAAACTGGTAGCGTAGCTCCCATTATCGATTGGTAGCAGTGTTGCGGAGTTGCCACTTCTGAGTTAGAATGATTCCGGAATCATTCCACATTTTCACGACCCCGGAATGGAATGGGAATGGAATGGGCGGCAACGTTGAAGGGAATGGAATGGGAATGGAATGGGCACGGTTCTTCTTCATTTTTTTTTTAGTGTTTACGGTCAGCTAAACCGAGCCAGTCAGTGAGTCAGTTACTCAGAAATAAAGTGAGTGGGAAACTGCTAGCCCGCGAGGAGCCCTAACAGAGTTATACGCCAACAAAATGCAATACAAAAAAAAAAGCGTCAAAGCAAAGAGCAAAGGGGGAAAGGGGGGTAACGTGGCGCCTTTCACGGACGCGCAGGCGTCGGGCTTCGATGGCGTTACACGATAGCGAAACAAGAAACCAAGCACCAAGCAAAAGAAAAGGGAGCGGCAAAGAAAGAAACCGCCATGCACAACTCCTCACCGTACTTCTTGTCATGCTTTTTTAATGTTGTTGCGACGGCTTGTAGAATGCACGCGCGCGCACAGACTGAGATCTGGGAGCGGAAGCGACTCATAACCAGACGTCAGCATTTTAGGTCGCCCTCACTCACCCTCACCCTCACAGCCACACTCACCTAAGCCCCTCACTCACCCTCACCCTCACAGCTACACTCACCTTGAGCCCCTCACTTACCCTCATCCTCACAGTCACACTCACCTTCAGCCCTTCACTCACCCTCACTGAACCTCACGGCCCTCACGCCCCTCACCGACCTCACGGCCCTCACGCACTCATGGCCCTCACGCCACTCACCGCCCTCACCGCCCTCACGGCCCTCACCGCCCTCACGGCTATCACGCACTCATGGCCCTCACGCCACTCGCCGCCCTCACCGCCCTTACGGCCCTCGCGCAATCATAGCACTCACGCCAGTCACCGCTCTCACCGCCTTTACGGCCCTCACCGCCCTCACGGCACTCACCGCCCTCACGCCACTCACCGCCCTCTCGCCCCTCACGCACTCACCGCCCTCACACACTCATGGCCCTCACGCCACTCACCGCCCCCACCCCCCTCACGAATTCACCGCCCTCGCGGCCCTCACACCCCTCACGCCCCTCACGCACTCATGGCCCTCACGCCACTCAGGCCAGCTTCAGATGGGGAAATTTCGCCCAGAAACTTGATGTCGCAGCACCAGCAATACGGGCCACCCGCGATCACACGCAGCAACCAATTGCTGCAATTTGCCATCGTCATCATAAAATTTTATTTTTCTTGCACTATTTTTATGAATCTAAATCTTGTTAAGAATACTAATGCACCTTTCTGAAACAGTTTACTTCCAAAACCAGAACCAAGTCTTTCAGTGTCATCAACTCCGGCACGAGGTATCACGTGAAAATTTTGCGTCTCTGATTAGATGCAGCCGCTTCAAACGTCTTCGAATTGCTCCGAGTTGCTTGCTTATTTCGAGCCGCACCCGATCTCAGCATTTCGTGTCGATATAGAGAAAGCTAGAGAACAACCCGCCATCAACACCAAAATTGCTGAGAAAGATGCTTCGTCTGGAGGGGGCCTCACGCACTCACCGCCCTTACGCACTCATGGCCCTCGCGGCCCTCGCGCCCCTCACGCCCCTCACGGCCCTCATGCCACTCACTGCCCTCACGCCACTCACTGCCCTCACGCACTCATGGCCCTCACACCCCTCACGCACTCATGGCCCTCACACCCCTCACGCACTCACCGCCCTCACACCCCTCACGCACTCATGGCCCTCACACTACTCACCGCCCTCACGCCCCTCACGCACTCATGGCCCTCATAGCCCTCACCGCCCTCACGGCCCTCACCGCCCTCACAGCCCTCACGGCCCTCACTCACCCTCACACTCATGAATTTTTCTGGTTCAGAAACTCACTCACCCTCACCTCACCTGTGAAGATGAGGGTGAGTGATGGTGAGTGAGGGTCCTCATGAGTGAGGTTTGCCGAGGTATGCTCATAACTCGCATAGCTCTGATAACTCGTTGACTTGGGCGCCGTCAAAAGATGATCAGGTATTGTTTTCTTATAGTTCGAGGCGCGTTGTTTAGCAGGCAGCCAACCCTGCTGCCTTCCACGTTCATTCGTGCGCACTCCTTTGAAGTGCGAAATGTGGGTTTGCTTCGGCATTAGAACCAAAGCAAGATTCACTTCCCTCTTCTCCTCTTGCGCTTTGCTCCGAGGCTTGTTTTTTTGTACTGCATTTGTATTGTATGTCCGCCTATTACTTGGTATTTGTTCCGATGCTTGTTTTCTGTGTTTTATGTTTTAGTGGGTTGGGGTTACAAGCAAGCTAGCGGATTCCTGCTCATTTCCCTTGTCTTTAGTTTCTGCATACTTTGTTTCACTCTGCGATGGACCGCTGCGGACGCTACGAGTCACCCTAGGCAATCCAGTACCGTGAGCGGGACTGGAGGGTGACGCAGCACTCAGAAAGCACCGGATTGGTTTCGATGGCTCTCGTGCTGTCTGTTGAGGTCCATCGTAAGGTGAAGTAGACTATCGTCGCCGCTCTTGGTGTGACCGGACTGACTAGACCTGCAGAAAGACCGTCCCGCGCCAGACGAGGTGCGACAGTTGCTGTGAGGGCAACTGAGAAGGAGAGCTGGGTGCTAGCTGCCATTGAGGTTTTGGCTTCCGCGCGTCTCGGCTGTCCGGTCTGCATTCGTGCTCCTTGTCCTGGACCCTGTTTGAGGCGGTGAGAAGTCAGTTGGACGGTGTTAATGAGGAAACACGGGGAATGTCAATTCGAACGGTGCGGTATTACCCCGTTAATTGTATCTTGATGTGAAGAGCTTTGCCAACGCTGACTTCCCGACCCGTCGCCACTACGCGAACAACCGACACCGAGGTAGAAGAATGAATCGGTTGGTACCGTCTGCTGCCTAAACCCGCCACTCGATCAGCGTGAAGAGGAACATCACAATTCGGAAGAGAAGACAAGATAAATACAGATTGAGTCACGGCATCGTAGAAGACATTTTTCTACATTAGTCGCGAAGAAAATAAACAAGCTGCACGCTGAAAGTTGTGCAACGAAACTATACACGGTGCAGTCGGCGTATATCATCGAACTTTATTCGCCGTCTGAAGAGGAAACACGAGAATGAGTATGCGAAGGGTGTAAAAGGGCAGGCGAACCAGCCAAAAATTGAATTGAATATGATAAGAAATATCGAGATTCGTAAAGCAAGCGTGAACTTATGCGTTTTAAAACAGGCTTCGTGACATGGTCTATACACGAACTTATCTCTGTTACGTCACGCCGCGGTGGTGGCGCGGCGGACGCACTTCCGGTCCGGGGCTGTGGGCGGAAGCGCCCATGTGAGACGTATATTCCTGGGTTGTTTTGAAAGGAACAAGACAAAAACCTGCCTTCTCGTCAAAATGCTGCGACTGGGGCTGTACCAAAAGTGTCGAGAAAGATTCGAAGGTCAGTTTTCATGCGCTCGGTTCGTCCGAGAACGTGGATATGTGCCGTGAAAAGGGAAAACCAGACGCCGTCGGACCACGATTGCTTGGGCGGGAAGCATTTTGGGTTAAATTCACGGATATTTCTGGTCATCAAATTTATTTGTTCTGTTCCAAAATGAACGCCGGAAAACCGTCAAGTTGTACGAACCACCTGCGGACTACGTTCAGTGCATCTTCAAGTTCAAACGGCCGCCTGATCGTTCGAACTGCCGTCTGCTCTTTCAAACGCTTGTCGTCTGCTCTTTTAGAGGACACCGGCCCGTAGACCAAACGTGGGCCCGGTACTTGCGATGAGAAGTAAGTGCAGGCCTCAAAAGACTTAAGTTTTAAGGTTGGTAAGCAGGCTGGACGTAAACACTAGATACAAGGAGATGTTGATCATTGTTACCAGTGGCCATTACCGACTTGTTATGCCTGATTCACTTGGTTAGGTTCTGGTTGCGATTTTCAGTATCGACGTCGACATCTCAGCTACGGTTTACGCTTTTGCAGTCCGAGCGACGTCGCTACTGAAAATTGCGAGCGAAATCTCATCCTGTGAATCAGGCTTTAGCGTACATTCTGCGGCGTCCACGCGGAATGGATCGCCGCATGTCAGATGATTCACGCGAAGTTTCGCGGTGTAACGAGCCTCGGTAATTTCGCTGACGCCGCTCAAGTAGTCAGACATCGTTAGGCGGACGTAGAATCAACAATTCCAACGCCAAAAAGAGCGGGGGGACTCACACCGACGCCGACAACATCGCATTTCAATGGTTTGTTTATGGGCGACGGCGAGCTTCTTGCCCACACCCCCATCGCGCATGCGCGGCGCCGGTGGCGTCCGCTAGGAGCGCTCCGGTTTGTTTGTAAACATGAGTTGGTGTATACGGTCCCTCGTGCTGCGCCGCAGAGGTTGCATTTTGTCAGAGGATATGTTCTGCCGCTGTGCATGAAGTCGCTTCCAGCAGTGTACTAGCCGTGTTGCTGTATTTGAAGAATACAGTAATATAGCTTATTCCTGCGCCACGCACGAACTGGATATTTTTATGGTCTTATCAAACAAACACGCTGGCCGCGTAAGTCTTAAAAGTCAAATGCAAAAAGAAAGTTAAAGAAAGAAAAGAAACTGAGTGGATTTAAGTTTTGCTGTTTGTTGCGAGCGACGTGATCGCGAGACCGATGTCTTAAACAAGCATTGACATTGCAAGGGGCTTTCTCGGTGTTTGCAGTACATTGTAAATAAACACTTTCTGCCACCAGCGGTCCGCTTAGTAAAAATCAGTACTTTTTTGATAAATTTAGCTTTTTTTTCTTTTTTTTTTTTTTTTTTTTTGCAATTGTCTCTGCATTTGATAATGTCAGCTTTATGCTGCTTATGCCGGCAACAAAATGTAGCTGTTAAGTGCCAATTTTTACGTTTAGGAATTAAAGGAATGGAATCGAACGATTTAGCCATTCCAGGAATGGGAATGAGCTCAGTGTCTCCATTCCTAGGAATTGAAAGGAATTGAATTATCGAAAACTCTAATTCCCCGGAATGGAATTGGAATGGAAGGGGGGTGCCCATTCCGCAACACTGATTGGTAGCGCAGGTAGGTCACTTTCTCAATTTTTAGTTCGTGCAGCCACCGCCTAGTGCCGTCGGTATGTGGAAAAGGTCCATTGGTTCGAGTTCAACTTCCACTCCTGTATAATAAAAGATGCAGAAAACAAACACAAACGGCACCAACAACACATGCGAGTAAGAGGCATCATCTGATCAGCCCAATTTTTAGATTCTAAATGAAATGCTCTTGTCCACGCCAGCCAGTTTCTTAGTCACCCACGCACGCTCAAACCCTGCCACCCCTTTTAACATACATTGCACGAGCCCAAGGGTTTGGGCGAAGGAGCTTGGGTAAGTCAGGTCTTTCAAGCAGTATATAAGAATGCATAAAACAAGAGCCCTCTCGAAAGTACACGATGAGTTGTGTTGGATGACCTCCATTGAGTCTGCACTGCACAAGATGGTTTTTGCTGTCGGTCCGAAATATATGCGAGGACCTGGCGATCCTCCAGGTAGTATGGGCATGTCTCCCTAAACGGCATAGTGACAATGAAACTGATCACTATCGGCCTTGCATTTGTTCGGATGTATAAAATGCCAAAATTTACAATCCCGCCCGATCATCTGGTAAAATACCATCCAAAATAGCAGCTCTTTTGCGGACTGAATGAAGCTTTCAGAGGGCCCCTAACAAAAATTAAAAACAAATCGGTCTGAAGCAAGCATACATTCACCAAGGTGATTAGGGAGAACTTGGAAAACCTGCTCCTCAGATAATTGTCACTGTCATCAAACCTCATTTAGCACCTCTACTTTCATTATTGATATTGATTTCTGCCTTTTTCATGGTTCAGCTTCTTGAACTGTGCACCATATTTTCGCTTGAATATTACGGAGGCATCTGTCAACCGCTCTTGCACAGATCTCTATAATTGTATACAAAGTGTTTTTGTGTTTTTTTTTCAACCGAACAGATTTAAAAAAATAAAAAAGCTGATAGGTACGTTGAGGCCGTCATCTTGTATATACGTGGGACTCGGCATACATTAGATGAGAACATAAGCGTCCCATATACTATTTAATCAAATTTTTATAATTAACTTTTTAATTAACGGTTTAATTGGCCATGTCGCAATTGCAGCTTTGAAGGCCACAATTAATAAACCCTAACCCAATTGGAGCGATTTGCGAAGAGACAGCAAGCATTGTGATATTCATCGTTACAATTTTGACGTTTTTCTCTTGATTCAAAACCGCGCGCTGAAGAGCGCGCCTGATTATGAGCGGTCTGTGTGTCCGTCACGATCTTGGAAGTCTGATGCCGGCGCGTCCCCCAAAGACCTGCTGCCGAGATAGTGACGCAGGACTCGAAACAGATGCGTCACTCTTCTACGCATCATAATCAGGCGCGCCCCTCAGCGAGCAATTTTGAAGGAAGCGACAAAAGGCAGAATTTTAACGATGAATATTTCAAAGCTCCGTACTTTTTCGGAAACTGTGTGAATCAGGTTAGCCTTTAATAATGGCCCACTTAAAACAAATAATTGGCACTAGGCCCATTAAACTGTTAATTAAAAAGGAATTAAGAGAATTTGGTTAATTAGTCAATATACCGTGACGTTTATCCCCGTATCTGATGTGCGCCGAGCCCCACAAATATTCAGTGAAAACGGCATCCACGTATCTATTATTTCCTTTTCTTTTTTAACAATTATTCTGTTAAGCTTAAAAAAAAACTGTATATACATATCCACGTGAACTCGTAGTGGTGAATGAGCCTGGAGACGTTGTAAGCGAAGAGTAAGTTGATGCAATGACAGACTCTGAATATATTGTTAACGGCAAGCCAAATTTATTTCTCGTTATTTATATATATATATATATATATATATATATATATATATATATATATATATATATATATATATATATATATATATATATATATATATATATATATATATATATATATATATATATATATATATATATATAGACGTTTTTCTTCATGCAGATACTAAATCTGGCTTGGCGGACAGTAGACTGAATAACTGTCACCATTATATCACTTCATTACACGTTATAGAAAAGAAAAAGGAGTGCGCAAGCCGTGCGAGTTTTGCGGGAAGGCAAAGGCCCACGCAAACAGGTGTTCCCGCACAAGTGACCCTCCATAGCCTTCAATATTTAATTAAAGTTTAAACAAATAGTACATAAAAATAACAATACATCTTGAACCTGTCGCTTTTATTTTCGTTGACTGTTTTGAGGGCCAAGTTATAATTGCAGATAGAAAGCTGATCCATTGGGGTTACACCAGTTCATACAATTTTCGGGGAGCTTCTAAAATACATATAGCTTCGACTGACGCAACTCAGTATCTAAAAATTGCGTCCTTTGCACGAGTGGCCAACCTTTAACAGCACGTAAATCGCGATTGGCAACGCTCGCGGAAGCGCAAGGCAACATACTTTCTACTGTATTAATTGGACCCTTAGTATCTGGGCGTGGCAACCAGACTGACATCATGTGAAAACTATATGCTGCACGCGACTTAATTTTCGCAAAAATCTAATTTTCACGAATTTCGCGAATCGCCTACAATTCGCGAAAAATAGGTCCCGCGAACAATTCCGGTGACACGTAAACACATTGGAATGAATATTGAGATCCCCCGAGTCGCGAAAATTTAGAACCCGCGAATTATTTCAAAACTTCAGCTTTGACCTAAATCGCGAAATATTGAGTCCACGAAAAATAAGTCGTTTACAGTATTTCATCTATTACTTTTCGCATTTTGTCATCTAATTTGGAAAGTGGACGCATGCGTGCAGAGACTGCCACCAATGGCCGCATTCGGAAGCGGCTGCCTTTCCGAACTCCAAACGTTATGAGAGCTGGGGTACTGCGGCGTTGTGGCGTCTCCTCGTGGTGGCGCCGTGGCTTGGCGGGGAGCTTGCGGCGGTCGTCGGACCATGGCGGCGTAGCTCAACGTCGGTTCCTCCGGTGCCACCGTGGCGACGGGAACCCCTGTTTGGAGCGCCCGATGCACTTCTTCACGGACAGCTTCAGAGATGGAAAGGGTAGGTGGACGGCTGGTGGTTGGCAGCAACCTTCGCAGTTCCTCTCGGACGACCCCCGGATAATTTCCCGGATGTCCGGCGTACCCGGAGTGTTTTCGCCGTTCAAGGGCAACTCCGGCCAAAACTCAAGATGAAATAAATTACTGGTATTGCTCTAGTGACACAAAATACGACCCCAGCCAAAATATTACGTCCGTGGGACGCCGCATTATCAACTAATGCCAATAATAAAAATGCGACCCGCCGCGAGCCGCTGCTTTTTAGCGGGCGGCCAGCGGGTGGCCGATCGCTAAAGCAACATTGGGCCGTGACATCAGTATCGTTCTCTTTTTTTCCTCCGGTCCGGGCGTTGCGCGGAGTGCGCTTCTTTGAGCCACTACCACCGCTACTTCGGCTTGTGATTGGCGTGTTTAGCCGTTGCTTTTATCTGTAGCCCGTGCAGCTTCGGTATAGCCTTTTGTTTATTTGCTTGTGAGGACTCCAAGGGCCCTAAACTCGTCAAATAGAAAGTTGGAGGCAAAGTTGACTGAGCGCGCCGATTGGACAATCACGACAATGACTTCGCGTTTTTCTCGTCGACATCCAATCGGCGCGCTCCGCGAACTTTCGGCTACAACTTTGTGTCTGACGAGTTTAGGGCCCCAAGACTCGTTTTAGCGAGCAACTCGGTGCGTCCAAGACTGCCCAGCTTTTCCTCGAAAGATGCCGAGTGCAAATTGTAGCGCTGTGGGCTGCTCAAACAACCCGCTGCGCAACCCGGATGTGCTTTTACACAAGTTTCCAACGGACCGGTAGTTGGAGAAGGTGTGGGTGAACGCTGTTCGACGAGTGGACTTTGGACTTCGGCTTTTACGCGCCCGAGCTAAAAAAAACGAAAAAAACAGTCGTGTACAGCCCAGCACACGTGCGTTCGGGCGCCGCGGCCCGCGCCGGAGAGCCTCAAAGCTTCGTGTCTGGGACTGACCCGCAGCGCGAAAGCGAGAGGGCTCCCAGTACTGTACGACACTGGCAGCGCGGCGTCGAGCAACGCCGGTCCATCCACGGAGCCCCGATGACAATTTAGGCCTAGTGACGAGTACGGAAGACCGCCCACACAACGACAGCCGCCGAGTACGGCACCGAACGAGTTCACTCGTTTTCCAGTCGCTAGCGTTTGGGTATACAAGCGACGAGTACGGCATAGCGCACGCACGGCGACGGCCGCCGAGTACTGCACCGTACGAATTCACGGGTTTTCCAGTCGCTAGCTTTTAGGTATACGCACTAACTCTTGCTGCATATGCTGGATAACTACCACGTATACAAAATTAAAACAAAATCAGGTTACCTCCTATCTTTGGACAACTAGCGCAACAGAGGTAGGTGCCGTTCGGCCTGCGTACTCGTTGAACGAGAACGATCCTGACGTCACGTTCACATAGCGGCTGATTTCCAGTGTTGCCGGGGCCTCGAGCGGCTAGTTTCGGTTTTGTTGGCCGCGCCCCAAACAAAATTTTGAGGCGTCGATATCTTTAAAACTACGCACAATAACGAGAAAAAAAAATTACACCTTGCAATTCAAGGACGCTGAGTGCGCTAAAAACAGTCATAATCCCAAAATCGAAAGTATGGACCGGAGTTGCCCTTTAAGCAGCGTGGGTGCACGACGCCTGGATGTCGCTGGTAGTGGGAAGCGCGCGCTTGGAGGGAGCGCTCGATGTTGGTTGCCTTCGGGACGAAGGCTTCGACGGTGGTCGGCGGGTTGCGGACGAGGCCTCCGAAGATGTCATCCTTAACACCTCGCATCAGGATCCGCAGCTTCTTTTCCTCTATAGCCTGAGGATCGGCGCGGGCGCTCAGGCGAAGAACATCCTCGACGAAGCTGGTGATGCTTTCATTCGGGCCTTGGGTCCTTGTTCGAAGGATGTCTTCGGCCTTGTCGCGTCAGTGCTGTCTGGTAAACGTCTTCTTTAGTTCTTGCTTGCACACCTCCCACGAAGTTAAAGAAGTCTCGTGGTTCTCCAGCCAGTACCTCGCAGTTCCTTCCAGCGAGAAGTACATGTTCTGCAAGCACTGCTCAGGTGTCCACCCGTTATGACGGGCCACACGTTCATAGTGTTGCAGTCAGTCCTCGATGTCTTCGTGGTCGTCCCCGTGGAAAGGCGTCGGAGTCCGGCGTGCGACGGGCAGGTAGATGAAGGCACGAGCGGCCGGGGTCTGCGACTGGTTGGCCATCGTCGTCTTCTTCGGCCTGGGCTTGTCCGGCAGCAGACCCAATTGAGGGGACTGACCTCTGGTACGACGGCTTCTTCGGGCTTCGGCGTCTTCGGCGAAGGGTAGCCTTTCGGGGCTGAGCACGTCGCTTGGCCGGGATGCCTTTGGAGGGGTACGATTAACGGGCGTAGAATAAAATACCCCGCACCTCCACCAAAATGTCACGAATGACAAGTGGTGAGGCGAAGATAACTGAAGAAACTAAACGTGTAATGGGGCGAACTTGTGCCCAAAACAGAAAGGGAACACAAGAAAGCAGCAGAGCGTCGCGGGCGTCGATGTCGGCGAAACCGCAGTATCGAGCGCAGGGGCGAGACTGACCCCCTGTAGATTTCTGGATCATTCGGGGTATACTTCGTTTCAATTTATCTGCGAGCGAAGCCAAAGCTAGAAGCGCGAGACCAGCGCTTTGTGCGTTTCTCCCCAGCTTGCGCGCTCGAGCAAAGCCTGAACGCACGGAGCTTCCGTGCTCGCGCTTCCAGCTTTGCCTTCGCTCGCACATAAGGTGAAACGAAGTATAGAACTTTCGGTGCGTAGAACATTTGGAACTTGATCAGACGAGAACGTTCTCAAACTTTCGAGAAGGCCAAGTTGAAAGAATAAATAGAAGGACAGTCCGCTGACTGGAATCGAACCTGCACCTTCAGCGCGACAGTCAAGCGCGGCAAGCACTTGGCCACGCACGCTTTTTTTTTTTCTTTATTGCTCTCGGCCACGCACGCACTTGTTCGCCGACGCGCGTAGCAATATAACATGGAAACTAGCCCTAAAAAACTTTCTTTTTCTTTTGTAAATTAAGCATTATAGAATTTGGACGTCAATAGGTCGACACTCACTTTGCTCCCTTGTCGTTGACATTTGCTCTTCTCCATGATTCATTAACCCTTTTGGACATTAGCTCTATTTGATTTAAGTACATGAAATAGGGGTCCCTCTTCTTTTCATAGTGTGCCTATAATCCGTTTCATACATGGATACTTGCTCTACAACGCTGTCAAGGCTACTGGCGCTTTAAATATTTATATAAATTAATTAATTATAAATACATTTAAATACTGAGTATTTAAATCGATTCTCAGCTATACTCGTTTCACCTCAAGAAAAAAGGAAGTTTCGCGCATTGTTCATCCGCCGCGCGAAGTAGTTCTTACAAGATTTGGTTGTCGGAGGAAGAAGCGATGCTTTTGGCGTTTGAAACGGGTACATCTTGATAAGGTAACGTATGTCTGATCTAAAATACACCTACATATATCTTAATCATTTGCATAAGGGGGGAATTAGTAATGCTCCGCGTGCAGCAGGACCTTTTTACTGTGGTTCTTGAGGTGAAAACGAGTATAGGTCTAAAGACAATAAAATGATTCAGGTAGGAGCATCTTCGACTGCACGTGCTTCGTCTTACTTGATGGTGCCAGGTGACTTAAGGGCCTCACCTTCCGCGAGGCGATGGATCTCTTGTTCGCCGCGTACTACTGCCTCAACCTCAAATAGCCTCCGCAAGTGCCGGCGACACTAGACTTCACCCAAAGGTGCATTCCAGTTGCGCCTTAGTGCATGCATGGCAAATGTATTGCAATTAATCTTTTCGCGTTCCCCGCTATTAGCCCCGAGAGCGAACACAAGCGTCGCTGCGGTCGCCACGCCCTGATTGGGTGAGGTGTACCGTGACGTCAGGGCGATGACTCCGCTCCGCGATCTCGCATTGTGTGCCGCAAGCTCTTCGAGGAGCTGGACTTCGTTTACCCGGCGTACAAAACGTTGAATTAGGCCGATATTAACGTGCTTCCGTACATTTTATAAGCCTGCTTGTTCTTTTTACCTTTAAAATTGGGCTAAAAATCCCAAAAGCTATCGGCGGAGGCAACTCCGCCGATGAACCTCCCCGTCCGTCCACACGACACAAGGAAATTTTGCGAGGGATCGGTGAAGCGGTGGAGCAAGTGTTTCAGACGCTGGAATTCTGTTCCTTGCATGTTCATTATTTAGGACGATATTGCATCCCGCTTTCAAGGCATTTGAAGTGGCATTTATATCATGGGCCTTTAAGTGGTCGGCAAATTAGCTCGCGACCCCGACTTTGCGCTGCCACTCTGCATGCGCTGGTTCGCAGATGTTTTAAAGGCCCTGTGTCTGATTATCTTTGAAATGCTCGTGGAACAGGGTTGTTTTACATAAATGTAGCTTCTTCGTGAATTAATTATATAGTTTATACATGTATGCAGGCTTATTTCTTAGAAGATGGCACAATTATTAAAAATAAGTTTGCATGGTAGCAGCAAAGACGGCCGAATCGCCTCCAGTTGCCTGTATGATATGTATTGAACTGCCCAAAATATGCACAGCAATAGTGCCGTAATTTGGAATGTTTATACTTTTTCCTGACATTTTTATTTCAGCCCTGGGTATTCGAAAAATACACCGTTTAGTCTGAATTGTCATTTCCAATTAAAAGAGACACTGCGGCAGGCCTCCAAAAGCTTCCTCAGCCTCCAAACTACCTACAGCTGGATTCTCTGACAACAGAGGAAAACAGGAGTAAAAGCAAGCATTCGAACGTTTGTCCAGTGGTAGATGCAGCACTAGTAGCAGAAAATGTGGATCCTGTGAAGGGCGACAGTCTGCGTGAAAAAAAGCTTCTGGTATTTTAGCTTCAGGACAATTCGATTTAAGTAAAATCTCAATTTTAGGGCTTAAGGGACTAATAACGAGCTAGACACCTTCGCTTACGTTTGTTATACATTACTTGAGGGTTGATATAAACAGTGCACAGATACCACCCGTGTAGTCCATTGAAATACTATCCGAATCCAGCAAAGGTCAAATGCGAGCAATGTATATAATAAATGTTCCTTGTTTTTTTACTTTGCCCCTACACTTGGGCTGTCTTACTTGCGATTCTCTCCCCATGGCCCAGACTGTATTTAGCATGTTGCTCGAGCAGCATGCAGCTTTTCTGCTTCGGCGATCTTGTTTAAAAACAGAGATACAAAAAAAATAGTATACATAACCTGCCAATTCATTCAGACCATCAGCAGCATTTATTGTGCGAGATGTAAATCCATAGTGATGCTCCTGCAATTGTGGCCGTATTTCTTTATTTTCATATACCAGCTCCGGTTCATGCGTTGCCTGCCCTGTCAACCATGCTTAAAATGTTGGTCGAAGTTTCGCCTGTAGCTACAGGCCATACCTCAATAAAGGCACATATAAAAATTTACACTTCCTACGAAAAACACGCAAAAAAACATGAAATAGAAAGGAGCGCGCCGACAGCTAGCGTCGTCACAGCCTCCACAGGGCGAGCGGGGCGAGTCGGGGAAAAATTCTCTCCTCGCCGTGACGTCACCCCGGTTTGCCGTAAGGGGGCGCCACGCGAACTTCTCGGGGCTAATACACACCCCTTGTTTTTCTGAAGGCACCCCCTTAATTCGCAACGACTCCTCATTCTCAGTGCTCCCCCCCCCCCCCCCCCCCCCCCTTCAACCCCGCCATCAAAACTGAAACGCCCCCCCCCCCCTCCCCTAATTTCAATTCCTGGGGAAACCCCCCCACATTTGCAACCGAGTAGGACCGGCTGAGACGAGACCGGCTCTTAAGCCTCTTGCGGCGGCTTAGGACCTGCTCCGCAGTAGCGCATCTGGTCCTACGCCGTCGAAAGAGGCTTAAAAACCGGTCTTGTCTCACTCGGTTGCAGGCATCTGAACGGGCCTTTAGTTTCTCTTATAACGCCTCGGCTTAGCACGGTTCTTTTTTTTCTGTTTTTTATCCTAACAAGATTCTATGCGGGTTTTGCTTATTCATTCACTCGAACGAGTATATATATTTCGAACCTTTATCAAATCGGCGCATTGTCAGCACAAACCAAGAAATACTGTCGCATTTCAGTCTCTTTAGGTTTCCAAGAAGATAGATGAAGTTTTTCTAACAAACACTACGTTTTCCGACCGTCTTTCGAATGTCTATCTCCGAGCTGTTACCCACACTCTCAATCACCAGTGACGATCGTTTCTCTCAATAAGCAGGTGTCTCTTCCGTGTAGCGCGCTTAGCCTCTCCTTGGTGACATTTCTGTTAGGTATCTGTGTCTGTCGTTAACTGCTTTCGATTCCGAGCCGCCCTGACCAATCAACGAGTTGTGTGGCACGTGCCGAAGGCGTGCATTCCAAGAATGTTTTACTCCGTCTTCCGTTACTAAACTCCTGACGGACATACTAGCTTAACTCTACCTTATGGTGGTGCCCAACATGGAAGATTACTCTAAACTTAAACAAATGGAATCTAGTCAGGTTTACTAATAAACGACAATCAACGACGATCTCTGCTCACAGAATATGCCCTTGGTGGCACAAGCTCATCTGTTGTTCCAGAATATAAGTATTTAGGGGTTCTGTTTTCCAGCGAACTCTCCTGGAACGCTCATGTTAATTATCTGTCCCCTAAGGCTAGCCGCACGTTAAATTTTCTTAAACGTAACTTTAGGTAGGCACCCGCAAAACTCTAAGAAACTTTATATATGGCGAACGTGCGTCCGATTTCAGAATATGCTCGCACCGCGTGGTATCTTTACACCAAGACAAGTATACCGTAAGATACCAAGCCAGCGCCCACTCAAAATTATGAGATAATCACGAAAAACTCGGGGATGGCCGCTTGTTAGGTCCGAGAGCAAAAACGCTTAAGGATCGCATAGTCGGGTGGGCCCTTGCTCGGCCCGACCGCCGAATTCAAAATGGCGGCCATTTGAAGCACTTGGAAAAGGGCCGTCATTCCTTGAGCGTGCGAACGTATAAAAGCAGAGAAACCTTGCAGAAGCATGGATATGAACAGTTTATTGAGAGAAATGAAAAAAAGGAAGCACTAATGAACTGTAGTGTTCGTCAGTGAAGCCGTCAAAAAACTCTTCTGAGTCGGAAAAAAACATTAGGTCCCACTCGCGCACTCTTTTACGGTATATCTTGAATTCACGCAATGTCCGGCTTACCTTCTTTCCGTGGCGCCTATGCCGTTCAACAACTTCGACTTTCCTAGCGACCGTATTGAGGAGTTTCAGCGAATATAGGGGGCGCTCCGATCGATCCAACATGGCGGACAAGAGGGGGATAGATTTGCGACGCCCGTAGACCGGTAGCGTATAAATAAAACAAAGCGTGTAGTTCTCTGTTTGTTGCCGTGTGCGAGACGATCATCGTTTCAACCAAGACTTACACTGTTAGAAAATTGCATCAATCTACGTGGAAAAATCGAATAGAACATGTCCCGTTTTCTGGAAATGCATACAATGTGTTGTTTGCTTTCAAAAACGGGAATTGTACCATATGCATTGAAATGTGCTATTTAGGCAATAAGTATGAGCTTATCCGTATAAATAAAAAAAAACCTTACAAGACTACAGTTTATAGTCGGTTCAACTGGTATAAGCGAATTGAACGCGCCCAAAAGTGCCGGATATCCAGCAATTTTTATGGAACTCTATCAGACCGCGGAAGTACAGTGCCCGTGAGCCGTGTTACGCCGCGAGCAGGAAGACATCTCTCACCCGCGCATGCGCAAGCCGCTGCCGGCCGGCGTGGGCCCGTGAGCTGCGGAGTGCTGCTGCCCGTTCGGAAGGCGAGTTCGACGTCGTTATCGCGTCGTCAGAGGCGTTCAGCGGTGCGTAGACGGCTTTGTTTTCCAAGGTACGTATACTTTGAGTTGTTCCTAACGCAGTGTTATTTTACTATCTCTAAGGGTGTCGTATATTCCAAGTTCGGGATGCCCAGCGTGTAGCGTCTCGTCTTCCCAGCTGCATAAAGCTGAGCCTTTTATAGTTCCTGATTCGGGGCGGCATACGGCCCGACCCTACTTAGTATTGATGGTATGCTGCGCTGCGTAGTTACGCGGAAAAAAACTGGAGAAATGAAGTTAATGCAGAAGGACAGACAAAAACATGCATGAATTGGCGCAGACTAACAACTGTTTAATTTCTTTCTCTTCTTTCTCCCCCGACCCGTATTTCCGAAATTGCGGCTAAGAAAACGAATGGTTGATGTTTTGAATTTGTTGGCTTCTGAACTTGATGGTGTTTGCTGTAGCTGCCTCTTTGATATACGAACTGGATGGTGTGTTTTTGTAGCGTTTACCTGGGGCCTGATGTTTGCTCCGACAAGTATGGTATCTTATTGAGTAGATCTATTTCTTCTTGTCGCAAAGCTAGTGATGGCTCACTGACGCACGCTCCGTGTCTACCCGAGGCCATGTGAAAAGCCTCGATTATTTCACGCTTTGTTCTGTCCTTTGATCTGGCCAAGATGGAAGTAGTGTCAAAAAGAGCTTTGCAGTTGCATTTTGAACAATGCGCTGCAAGGTTGCCAGGTGCTTGCAGTTGTCCGCATGCATGGTTGTGCTCCCTTAGTCTGTCGTTAAGGCATCTCCCAGTCTGCCCGACGTAGGATCTTTCACACGACAGTGGTATTTTGTATACCACACCTTCGACTCATTCAACAAATTTGCTCCTGTGTTTCACTTGACACAGTGCCTTGCTGTTAGTCTCGTCCACTTCATTGTTGACCTTCCTGCATAATCCTTTGAGCCTGAAAGGGGCAGATAGTGACACTCTGACTTCGTACCTTGCGGCGATGTTTTTTATCCTGTGTGAAAAATTGTGTATATATGGCAGTACCACCATTGGTCTTTTGTCCAAGATCTTCTCCTTGGTTTTGCACTTTCCTGTGAGTGTGGAAATACATTTTTCTGCGACAGCTACCAGTATGGGTTCAGGATAATCGCTTCCGTGTAGTCTGCTTGTCTGCCTCTGTAAACTTTCTGAGACTTTATGGTGACACGATTTTTGAATTGCTCGCCACATGCATCCTGAGGCAACACTCCTCTTTACTAACTTTGTATGTCCAGAATCATACGGCAGAATTCGTTTTTTTCCTCTAGTTTTGTACATCCAGCATGTGTGTCTGTAATCAAAAGCCATGTGGATGTCCAAGAACTGAAGGCTGCTTTTCTCAGGTAACTCAAAAGTAAAATCCAGTCCTCTGTGCGCTTCTCGAAACTTCTCCATGATCTTTGAACATACCTTGTCTGTTAGTTCGTGTATTGGAAAACACACCAAAAAATCGTCTACATATCTAAAGCACTTGCTGACTCCATTTTTCTGGAAAAACCCCTGTAGTTCTCTATTTCCTTTTGCCATGTACAGGTGGTACTGCCATATATACACAATGTTTCACTCAGGATAAAAAACATCGCCGCAAGGTACGAAGTCAGAGTGTCACTATCTGCCCCTTTCAGGCTCAAAGGATTATGCAGGAAGGTCAACAATGAAGTGGACGAGACTAACAGCAAGGCACTGTGTCAAGTGAAACACAGGAGCAAATTTGTTGAATGTGTCGAAGGTGTGCTATACAAAATACCACTGTCGTGTGGAAGATCTTACGTCCGGCAGACTGGAAGATGTCTTAACGAGAGACTAAGGGAGCACAACCATGCATGCGGACAACTGCAAGCACCTGGCAACCTTGCAGCGCATTGTTCAAAATGCAACTGCAAAGCTCTCCTTGACACTACTCCCATCTTGGCCAGATCAAAGGACAGAACAAAGCGTGAAATAATCGAGGCTTTTCACATGGCCTCGGGTAGACACGGAGCGTACGTCAGTGAGCCATCACTAGCTTTGCGACAAGAAGAAATAGATCTACTCAATAGGATACCAAACTTGTCGGAGCAAACATCAGGCCCCAGGTAAACGCTACAAAAAACACACCATCCAGTTCGTATATCAAAGAGGCAGCTACAGCAAACACCATCAAGTTCAGAAGCCAACAAATTCAAAACATCAACCATTCGTTTTCTTAGCCGCAATTTTGGAAATACGGGTCGGGGGAGAAAAAAGAGGAAGAAAATAAACAGTTGTTAGTCTGCGCCAATTCATGCATGTTTTTGTCTGTCCTTCTGCATTAACTTCATTTCTCCAGTTTTTTTCCGCGTAACTACGCAGCGCAGCATACCATCAATGTAAAACCAACTAGCCCAACTCCAAGCATTCATTATTCCTACTTAGTAGTTGAACACTAGGAGGGCACAGTTTTCGCAGTACTCCCGCATTATTATGCCAAGCCGCTGTCAACACGCGTGCTTCAGCGCGTCGAATTAAACTTCTTTCGCCGCCAAGTTCAACCTCACATGGTTCAAAGTTTAGCGCTTGATCGAAGAGGGGGATGGGGCAATTGGAGGATGAGGGAAGATTGGATTAGAAGGCGTGAACATTGGTCAGTTATGTTTTAAGGAACGAAGTATTTTCATAAGGTTGAAAGCGTAATATATTCTCAATAGAGCGTTTGAGAAACGGAGCTTGTTTTTAACTTTCTTTTTTTAAATGCGTCTGAAAGCATAATGAAGCACTGCGTTCCTCTGCTACTCGACCGTGTGAGCGATCATGGCAGCTTGCTAAATATGCGGTGAAATAAGGGTGGCACCTGCTTGATGCAGAGAAATAGTGCAGGCTTTTGCATCTTAGGAATAGTAACGCATTATCGTGCTATATTTTGAGTCGCCCAGTAAACTTATCCGCGCTGAGCCAGTAATCAATCATCGTCGTGGTAATACTCGTGTGCGTGCCGCGGATGCTCCGGGCGTTTTGCGTACTCAATTAATGCCATTTTTTCAGGACTGATATTTCCTAAATAACTTGAGCTTCTGATAAACGAATTTACTTCGAAATTACCCCGGTCGAGTTGAAACCTTTATTGTAATAGGTGGTATTCACTGGACGCCACATCGGAGCTCTCTGAACGCTGCGCATGCTCAGAGTGAACTCCCGCTTATGGCCTGAGGACACCCTTTTTATGTAGAGTAATGCTACATGCACGACGTCGTGCAGCTCAACCAGAAGTGGCTGTACGCACGACGCGCGTTGATGTTCTTTGATTGGACGACCCGAATCGTGGCCATAGTGGCAGAGCTTCGCTCTACCAATAAAAATACTGCAGAGCCCCCCAAACAAATATTTTCGCCCCATCATGACCTAACCAACCTCGCAATTCACGAGCTTGCTCGTGAATATGCGACATGCTCGTGAATTGTAATTGGGTTTTAAATGTCAAGATCACTTTTTTTTTTTTTTTGAGGATGGGATTTGACTTGTTTTCATCGCTTATCAAGTTCATTCACCTCAACGGAGTGCGATTTCTCCTTGTGATTTAAAGGAAAATACTGTATATATCACCGGAATAAAGCGATAAAACTCGTGGATATATATGTTAACCGGAAGAAACTTAGAATCTCCTCCCCAGATAAAAACTGAAAAGGTGTGCCATGTTTGAAAAAAAATATAACTCCCGAAGTCCTAGGTATTAATGCTCTCAAACACAGTTAAAATCATAAACGTTCGGTTCAGCGTTCCTTTATGACTAAAAAAATCGACTTTTTTTCAGGCAAAAGCATCTTCGACTGCCACTGGATGGCACCAGGTGCTTCGAAGGAGTCAACTTCCTCTCTGCCATGAAGCTGATGTACGCCACATACCTAAAGTACCCTGTTGAGCTGCTAGCAGCGTTGAAGTTCGTTTAGAGGTAACTATAGATGTGCCTTTCAGTTATAAAAATGTGCGCTGTGAATTTCCTTTGTAAAAATGTATCGTATGGACAGTTCTAATTCCTTCAGGTGGTAGAATTGTCTAGTGGATATTGCATTTCATGAAGAAATAAATAGGCAATTTTTTTTTTGTCTGGGAAGCAGCAATAACTGCTAAATATTTTTTGACAGCATTAATGACATAATAGGCCGTTAGCAATAAATTATGTAGCTAATCTGTTATCGTGTCCTTGCCAACATCCTAAGCAGTTTGGCATTCTTCTGAATGATGGTGTGCTCTTCAACGTATTTCCGGCAAAGCCAATTTGGCTCAAAATTAAAAATTTCGAAGACTGTAATCGACTTATTTTTCGCAAGAACCTAATTTTCGCAAATCGCCTACAATTTGAAAAAAAAGGTCCCGCGAACAATTCTGGTAAAATGTAAACACATTGGAAACTATATTGAGGTCCCACCGCATCGTGAAAATTAGAACCCGAAAATTATTCCAAAACTTCAACTTTGACCTCAATCGGGAATTATTGAGCCCTCGAAACATATTTCGTTTACATTATATAATATGGTACAAGTCAAAAAAGTTCAAATTCTGTTTTCATTTGGCAATGTGCAATGTTTCCGAAACTTATAGGAACACACCAACTGTTCATTACCTCATAAAAGTGCTAACTTGTCGGTGGCCAAACGACAACTATAACATGTTGCTTAATGCAACAATTTTGTGCGCTACGTCATGGATTGATGTAATCTCCAGAGGTAATACAGTAGCGTGTTCCTTTGGTGAGCACTGTACATATACAGGGCGTTTTTTTTTTTTTTATTCTTACAGATTTGTTTAAAGAAAGCCATGAAAGCTACACTTATTCGGTTTCTGCAAGTGAGTTCTACGCCAATGGGGACATTATGTGGGTGGCTAATCTTTGCGATTAGTCGGCTAATTAATTAAAATTTGTTAAATACCTTTTTAATTAGTGAAAATAGACATATGGTTCCAATTAGAAACTTGCTGAGCGTTATCGAAAACCACTAAATCAGTCATTTTTAGAAAGACTTTCAGCGCGTGAGAAGCGTAGTAGTGCATTTAAGTTACAACTCGTGGAGCACATACAAAGCTAGCTGTCGCGGTAAGGCGCCTGTGCGATTTTTCTGTCTCTTATTTAGCCCCAGCCTTGTACCTGCTCCACTAGTAGCTTCAGCGCACTGTTGCTCTTTTCACGCGCTCAAAGTATTTCTAAAAATTACTGATTTAGGGGTTTTGGACGACGCTCAGCAAATTTCTAATTGGAACCATATGACTATTTTCAGTAATTAAAAAGTTAATTAACGAATTTTAATTAATTATCCGACTTATTGCGAAGATTAACCACCCCCAAATGCCCCCTGGGCGTATAACTCACTCGCACAAATCGGATAAGTGTAGCTTTCATGGCTTTTTTTTTTTTAAACAAATCTGTAAGAAAAAAAAAAAAAAAACGCTCGGTGTAGCAGGCGCATAACGATTCCTCAAACGTATTGCAGTATTCCCATGTAGATATTAAGGGTTTCATTCAGCTTGGTCACACTTTCGCTGAGGCATTGTCAATTACATTAAACAAAGTGTCTAACTTTCGGCAGCAATTCGGAAAGAAATATGTTTTGTAGAGCAGCATATTAGCGTTAGCATATGTGTTCGTTTGGCACGTTCAACAGCAACCTGGAACATGTTGTACCATGTTTTTGTTGAAACTTCGAACTAAGAAAGGCAAAGGCCTGATGTTAACGTGCTGCTTTCTAGACACCCTTATTCACAATTCGCTTGAAAATATTCGTTGCTCATATTAATTGGATGTGCTGCAGTAACTGCGTGACCTGCTTGGGAGGACCGTTTCTCTGTAAGTCATATTATTATGTTGCAATATAATGAAAGAATCAGGATGAATCTGGTATTCAGATACATTGTCATATAGAACCAATACTAGAACTTGTGCATCCTACGGAGCATGCAACTTATATTTTAATCCGCCTTAGTATCGATCGGCTTCAAATACATGAGCCCTTGTGCTGCAGGGGCACACGAATATACCTGCGACCGGGCTATGCTTATCAGTTAGAATAACTAATATGAACCAAAAGACATGAATGTTCAGCATTCTAATAATGGGTGTATCTCAAAACGTCCCATTCGCATTTGAACCTTGCACATTTCGTCCTATTCTCATTTGGTCCTTCTCGTTTGAACCTTCTCATAAGATCCGAATCTTGCTTTTCGCAACTGGACCCATTCTCATTTTGCCCGTTCGCCCTACGACCGAATGGCATTACTTCGGCATGCTTCTAACGTTGTTATGCTTTCGTGGCTTTGTTGATGAGCCTTACCTTGCTTGGGCCCCCAACATACCATTAGGTATATGTTATGTGTAGAGGTGCGCACTGAGAATCGTACAATGACGCGTCCTTCCCTTCCTCTAAGCAAACGAAAAAAAAAAAAAGCGATGAACTTTTATTTTGGAAACTTTGTTTGAACAGAAATAGCATACATATTAGCAGTGGTTCTCAACCATTGATGTTTCGCGGGCCCCTTGTAGAAAGGCGGAGATGATGGAGGACCCCGCTCGGGGTGAGGGGAATAGAAAGGTATAGGCTATCATGATAATGATTTAATAAATGAATATAACTAATTGCTAGTGTGAAGTAGACTTATCTCATTGACACACGCACGAGAGTACTCACCCAAAAATTGGAACGTTTCTTAACGACGTGAAGAAAGACAACTAATATTGTCGTGCTTGACTGATTAGACATGGCTTCGCGGACCCCTATAGATGTCTTCGCGACCCCCTTTTGAGAAACACTGCAATATAGAAGTGGTGGCATTGTCCCAGGTCGAGAGACCCCAAAAAACGTGACATTTTGGAATATGAGTTGGCTGCGATAAATAGTTGGTCTGTTTTATTGTCAGCTAGTAGCTTTTCACGACGATCTCGACGCACTGCTAAAATCCTTGGCAGAGAGAGTATGACTGTAGCGTGACACACACACACGCACGCACAAAATATATCAATGTACTTATTAATATAACCCCCCCAAAAAAAACGATTTTCGTATAGAACGAGTCAAGTGCGACGGGTCAAAGCGAGATATTTTTGAGAATGGCTGTTTTGAAAAGGGCCAGGTGAAAAGGGCGAAACGAGAACGGACTCAAATGAGGAGGGTTGAAATGCGAAGGACGAAACGGGAAAGGACCAAATGCGCCAGGTCCAAGAGAGAAGATTTTTTTGAGAATGGTTGTTTTGAGAAGGGCCAAGTGAGAAGGGCGAAACGAGAACGGGCTCAGATGATAACCTCCCTCTAATAATAACCAGAATATTCTGCTTAAGCACTCCAGGCAAGTTTTTTTGTAATATTGCATTTACTGGTACTGTGAATTCCTTTTTTTAACCGAAGTATCGTTGGGTACAACTTTACTAGACAGGCAAGCTGGTTAATATGACATTCTACAAACCGAGATGGAGGCTTCGAAGACATACGTTTCAATTGAGATGGATGTGTTCGTCCTTCTTTGTAGCCTCCGTCTCGGGTTGTAGAATGTTTTAGCGTTGTGTGCTGACACAAGATCCGAAATGTGTCCAGTTATTACTGAGAACTGATGCCAGTAAGCTGAATCGTTTTTTTTTTTTTTTTTTTTTTTTTTTTTTTGTTTTTTTGTGTACAATCACAATTCGTCTTGATGCAAGGATCAGACTTGGAGGCTCATGGTGTCTGCACGGACTGTCCAAATTAAGGGCGTGTCTCGGCTTGAAAGTATACTATAGACGAGGTTTAGAATTTGTCCAGATTGGATTACTAACTGATAGAGAAGTTAAAGAAGGAGCCAGGAACTCCTTAGCTTCTGTTATACATCCTCCTCTAAGAAATCTCACCCATTATTTATGTTATCTTTTTTTTCAGGCGACTTGTGGCAATGAACCCGCAGGAGGGGTCCCGGCAGTCGTCAAGAAAAGTTGCTCTGGTGCATCTGAAGGCGCAGGGAGCCCTCCAAAAGTTCTCGAAGTTCCAAAAGAAGTGGAAAGAAACTTCGGTGCTTGTTTAGATTAATCTTTCTTTTCTATTATTAATATTACAATTTGTTGTATACGCCAAGATGGTTCTTTTCGAGATGTAGCATGTCAGCATAATTTTTGGTCACATTTTTTTAGGAGACTGCTCACTTTGATATTTTTTTATGGCTGAGCTGCCCCCCAAAATATTTGCGACATGAACTGTGTTTTTTTTTTTTTATTGTGTATCTGCTCTAGTCATTTAAAAGAAAAATAAATGTAAATATTTTTGAAGCAGCAAACTGTTCAGTCTTCTTTGCAATGGGTCCGTTGCTATGGGTTGGAACCAAAAGGACCAAGCGTGAACTTAGTTTGATAACGATTTTTTTACAAATGTTTATCTGCCTTTATCCCCGTCACTGCATGTACAATGCTCTCTAAACTTGACGTAGCATGTGAACACTTTCTCATGGCATTCCTGGCTGTTCTATTGAGTATATATGTCACAGATTCATTGTTCTGTTTTCAGGATAGTGCTCGCATTAGATACGACAGTTCAAATTTTCCATACATACAAGTTTGGGGAACATTTGCGCATTGCAGGTAATTTTATGTTGCGAAGACGTGCATCAAGTTGCGCCTGCAAACTGCCACGACATCCCTGTTTTGCATGTCGCATATCAACTTTTTCAAGGAGGAGCTTGGCATGTGACATACAAAGCCCGGATGTACTCATGAATAGCGGCAGTAACATAAAATGGGGCGAGTACTATCACAAACAAGGCTGAACTTTTTCCGTACGTACAAGAAATGTAACCTGTGTCGTTTTGGACGCATTGGAACATGTAATGTACTTCGTAAAAATGGTACATGTTCTGGCATGGCTTGCAACAGAACATGTGCTGCTGTGTGCCACGATGGTACATTTCCTGTAGCATACAGTACTTGTTCCGTGATGATGGTGTATGGAACTTGTTGTAGCTGCCCATACAGCAACAACATGTCCCGTACTAAAGAAGTATGGAACATGTTCTGTAGTCCTGTAATACAGTACATGTTGTGGCAACAAGGTTAGCATGTATGTGTCCCATATTTTGACAGGAGTTTTTCTAACAGTGTACCGTGATGCTACAGATGAAGTCTTCAAGCCAGTTGAAGGCAAGACATCTTGCCAGAGTCAAGATATGTGTGCAAGTGTTCGACGTGAGCTCTCACTTCTGGTGCAGCTGTCATCAAGTTGAACCGAATGTACGCGGGTCCAAAGAAAGGTACATATCAACAATGTTCGCACGTTGAAACTATGACGCGTACTTTATCTAAGACTAAACTTATCGGTCTGCGGCTACAAACATTTTCGTTGACGTTGGTTAGATGATGTAACCATTCAGGCCTCGCATTAAAAGGTGTCGCGAACTCTTCGGTTGTTCTAGTTAATTGTGCTAAAAAGCGGTTGGATAGAAAGTAGGACAACTGCAGCATACAAGGGACGATTGAGGTCTTTATCCTGCGTATCGAAACATCGGTATCCTTGGTGTTATCTTACGATCAGCTGGTCGCCGGTCGTCCTGTTTTTACGCGTAATGTAAACAATCCCCGGAAGTGCCAATCTCATTTCTATGTGCTTTTGCACCCCTACAAGCCTCGTTTTGGCTCTTGTGGAAAGCTTTATTGTAATAGCAATAGTCTCATCGGTCATTCGAGTTGTATGTGCCACGGTGATATCTGCTGACAAACGAAGTCTGTATTAAATGCAAGAAGGAGAACGAAGGTAAAGCTTTTTTAACTGTTTTATTTTTACAGAACAGGGCAAAGCTTCTAAAACAAGACCAAAGTAAGCTGATATTTGAGTGTGCTCAAGAATGAATGCCAAAGGTGCTTATGCTAAGTGGTAGATGTATGCAGTTGATTTTCTGTTTGCCTCTGCATTGTAAATTGGAAGATATGTATCAGCAGAAGACACATGTCCTTTTGGAAATGTCTTTTATTAGGGCAAAAATAGGTTTTCATACACAACCGAAGAGTCGCAACACCATTTAATGCGAGGCCTGAATGGTTACATCATCTAAGCAACGTCAACGAAAATGTTTGTAGCCGCAGACCGATAAATTTAGGTTTAGATAAATATGCGTCATAGTTTCAGCCTCAAACACGCAACATTGTTGATATGCACCTTTCTTGATGACAACTGCACCAACGTGAGAGAGCCCACGTCGTCGAACACTTGCACACATATCTTGACTCTGGTATAACAAGATTTCTTGCTTGAAGTGAAGATCATCTCGCTACGACTAGCTACGACCACCCACCGCAGCGATGCAGGCGTCGAAGGGGCGCAACGCAGTCAGTCGCCGTCACCCGACGCAGCTCGTTTGGCATTCACAGCTTTCCGCCCAGGTGCTTCGTTTGTACTTGGCACCGAGTGTTATTTTCTGTGCTTGTGTGTGCTCCGTGGCTAGATATGGGCCTCAAAAGCAGTTCTTCAGGCTCAATAGCGTTCACCGAAGAACTTCTGAAGAGAATGCCACCCAGGAAAAAAAGCACGAAGACACAACGCACCAGCTTGGCGGACTATGCACTGGGCGCGGAAATCGGGCCCTGCGGATTATACAACAAATGCAAACTATCTAAACAAAACAGAAACATTTTTAGGCTCAAACTGATTACTGCGGACTATACGCCTGGACACTGGTGCCTGTTATTATGCATTGTATATTCACTGCTGTTTGTTGTGGCTTGAGACTGCCTTCCTGTAATGATGCAGAGGGGTCCACTGAACCTTGAAATAAAGATATTTGAGCACATCTAGATGCAATGCCCCTTGAAGCCAGATGGTCAGGGAAAAGGTGTGCCATTATCTAATTTGCCAACAGCACACCAATGGTCACAATCAAAACTCACCGAGTCAATGGGCAGTTTTTCACCACAACATTTATTGCCGTGTAATCACCAATTTGGCCCATTAAAAACCTTGAGGCTGTAGCCTATAGCACATCTATTCTGGATCTGCAAAGCTTATGCTGTATCATGCATCATCACATGAGCATGTTTCTTATCAATCTTAAACGTAAAACGCTAGTTATGCAACGAAATTCCCATATCATCACATTTTTAGCAAATTGAATGGTCCCACCTGTCACACTGTTAGCTTTGGAAGTAAACCAATTCACAATACCACCAGTGGCAAACATCGTGCCAAGCATTAGTGCCGCATGTAGCACAAAACTGTCCGAACTAGGGAAGCAAACTTAATCGATCGTGTTGATTAAAGCACTTAAGTACGGGAGAAATTATCAATCAGAAGGTCACTCGAAAGGGAAGTTTTCTTGCTGAACGAATATGACTTTTTATTGGGCGTTCCGCAATGTAAGGCCGAAGACATTCACTCCGTGATCGGTACAGAAGCATTTGCTTAGTAGTCGGTCGTGCGTGCTAAAAACAACAAAAACAAAGGTGGATTAGAAACGCGATAGATTCGCCTTTGCACGGAGTACTTACACTCAAAATCGTGTCAACATAAAGCGACTATGGCCCACCTTGCTAGCACCAATCTTAAAATTTATCCGTGTAGTCGTCGCAGCCGTGCACCAACCGAAAGCGTTGCCGCAAGCCCTTCCGCCGTCAACTTTGAATCGCTGTTGAGACTGAAGAACTGCTCTATGAGGTCCATATCTAGCCACTGAGCACATACACAAGCACAGGAAATAATTAGGGAGCCTTCATGTGCGCTTTGCTAGGGTGATGCCACCCTTTGTAATACCACTCGCCGACAAACCAGCAGCCATTTTGTTCCTCGGCGATAATCCGTGGGGCTTATAACCCTCCCGGAAACAAGCACCTTATCTCAGAAGTTCGGAGCAGCGTTGTGGAACCCACAGAGGGAGGATTAGCATTTTCCCCCTCGGATGGGATTACCGATGGACACAAAGGCCACTTTCCGGCGCACGGGGAAACAATGAGAGGAACAAAATGGCGGTGGAAGAGGGTGTGGGAAAGGGAAACAGGCAGTTGGCATCACTCTATGCGAAGCGCACATGAAGGCACTCTAGAAATAATACTCGGTTCCAAGTACAAGCGAAGAACCCGGGGCGGAAAGCCCTGAATGCCGAACGATCTGCGTCGGGCGACGGCGGCTGACTGCGTAGTACACAGGTTGCGCTCCTTCGACGCCTGCATCGCTGCGGCGGGTGGTCGTAGCTGGTCGTAGCAGATCGTGTCACCTCTGTTGCTCGTACCGAAACACTAGAGCCGCGTAATATTCTTGCTGCCGAAGTTTATAAGCCTACGTTCGCGGCCAACGCATATACACAAAGCCACCGCCCAGCGAACCTATCCCCCTCGTTCTCTTTCGGCGACCGGCCGCCAGGGCGGTGACGCCGTCGCTGAAACTCCTCAATACGAGTGCATCGTCCAAACAAGCGAACTGAGCAAACGCAAGCAATGCAGCGCGATGAACACGGAACAAACCGAACCACCGAACAACAAGCGGAAGCGGAGGGGCAGAGGCACACGGGCACACGGCACGTGTGCAGCACACGCGCTAAGCTCTGTGCGGCTTTCCATTTGCTAGATCCTTCTTTCCAACGTAATGTATCTTCACTCCTTCACTCTTGCCACCGCGTTCTTGCCTCTCTTCCTTTGTACACCAGCTCGCCTGTATCTTTTGTTATTTCTGCCATTTGACCTCGATTCGCGCGGCACCGGAGTGTTGCCGTGTTGCGCCGGAGCCTTTCCCGCCTTTCCCGATTCCCGCGGCGCCCTTCGCCCCCTTCGCCCGCGCCGTCGTGACTCATAACTTGTGCTGGTCGCTTCGACTTCAGGAGATAGCGGCCGTCCGAGGCGACTGAGCGCTTGCCATGTCCTTCGCATATTTTTTTTTTTTTTTTTTAATTCGCCTAAAATTTGGGGGTGGGCGGTTGATGTGTCTTGTGTTTGTTTTTGAAATCGCTCAAAAATAGGGGGTGGGCCCTTAATGTGACATGGGCCCATGCTCGGTATTTTACGGTAGATGAGCTCGAACGCATATAGAAACCTGCAGCGAGGTTTGTGTCAGGCGACTATGATTTCTCGAAAAGCTCGTCTGTTATATGTAATAAATTAGGGTGGCCTTCGATTGCAGACCGCCGAAAATATTCTAGACTTTCCTTATTTTATAACATAATTAATCGCACAAATGGCATTGATAAAGAACAATATATAAAAGAACCAACCTATGTGTCTCCCCGTACAGATCGCCCTATGAAGGTCCGCCGATACAGGTGCAGAATAAGCATATTTAAGTATAGTTTCTTTTCCCTTACAGTACACGACTTTAACAAGTTACCTGCTAAAATTGTCTCTGCTCCACCCCGCTCCCCCTATTACTCATTTTTACAACCCTACAAAGTTTTCTGTTAAATTAGTTTTCTTTGTTTGTTGTTAATATTTTGTTATCGACTTTTCTTGGTGTCTCTGTTGTGCAGTTGCTGTGGTGTTATCATCGACATATTTTGCTGTTGCTGTTATTGTGAGTCCTCCCGCATCACACAGCCCCCTGTTTTTCGATATGTACTGTACTTTGCATTTGAGTAAATTTCGTATTGTCTTTCCCCCTACAATGATGCCCTAGCAAGGGCGCTATAGGTAACCGAATAAATAAATAGGGTGTTTTCGTCGATCGTTAGTACTGTCATCGCTGCGAAGCGAGAGCTAGCTGGATTCCGTGTTGCCATATCGAGCATTCACGAAGCACGTGACTCCCCCGACTTCACCGTTCCAACAGATTGGAATATGTTTGCTTGGTCCATTTCCAACGTCGCCGACAGAGAACCGATGGATAATCGTCGACACAGATCATCTTACGCGATATGCCGTACGAAAGCCCTTCCGTATGGAACTGCTGTGCAAGTCGTCAAGTGTTTTGTTGAGACTATCGTTCACCGTCACGGAGCGCCGAAAAATCTTAATTACAGACAGAGGAACGGTGTTTTTGGCGCAGCTGACGAAAGAGATCCTTCGGCTCAGCCACACCAGCTATCGTAGCCACACCAGCCACCCGCAGGCCAACGGGCTAAATAAGCGGCTCAACAAGACCATAGCCAACATGATCTCAATGTATGTCGATATAGAGCACAAGACGTGGGACGAGATGTTGCCCTACGTCACGTTTGTCAACAACACGGCGGTTCAGGAGACCCGCGCAGTAAGGCCTGGTTCACACTTGCGAACCGGCGGGCGAATCTGCAAGAATTCGGCCGCTGGGCGTAGCGTCCACTGTGCATTGCCGCGGCCGATTCCGCTTCGGCGGCAGCAGATTAGCTGTAAGTGTGAATTAGGCCTAACACCATTTTAGCTGGTGTATGGAAAAAGGGTTACGACAATGCTCGACTCAACGCTGCCATTAGCCTGTTGACGACCGGAGCGACGATACCCAGATGGTTACTCAACGGGAAGAAGAGGTCCGCCAGCTCACCCGACTACGGATTTGAGATCAACAACGTGTCGACGCTGGCCGATACAACCTCCGTCGTTGTGACGTCCACTTCCAGGGCGGAAACGGAGTGTGGGTAGGGACAACTATTCGTCACCGTGATCTCAGCTAGAAACTACTGAAACGATACTTCAGGCCCTACAAGGTTATTCGCCGCCTTGGGGACTTGAACTACGAGGTGCTAACCGACGGAACCCGATCATCAGGATACCGCCAGCCGTGACCACAAGTAGTGCACGTCGTTTGTCTCGAGCCGTACTATTCTCGATAGGACTGACTACTATTAACAGTTCAGATGACCCCGCAGGTATCTGTTTGCTCTTTATTTGGTATATTTTTGTGTTAATTTATTTAAGATTGTATCGGGACGATGCACTTATAAAGGGGGAAGTAATGTCGCATGCATGACTGAAAAGGAACGCTTCTCCGTGCTTCCAGAAGATTCGAGCTTACTCTTACCACGAGTGTAAAAGGTACGAAGGCCAGAATGACCTTGCTGAGTCAGTTTCGCCCTATCCCACTCCCGAACATTCTATCGAAAACTCAAGATACCAAGTATAGTAGATAAGGAGCCGATCAAGGCCTCGCCAAGTCAGACTCCCTCTCAGCCCCATATACTCTCTCGTCGCTCTCGCACTAGCCAGCTGTCATGCCGTCGCCCCGGCGCTCGCTGCTGCTTCTCGACGCTCGTTCTTTCTTTCTTTCTTTTTTCCTGGCACGAGTTCGCCGATCAAATGTTAATTTTAAGTTCACGCTTGTTGAGCCATTTACATCCGCGACAATATCAACAGCGGTCTCAAGTGCTGACGTTATTCTTCCGCTGCGGTACTCCTTGGTACGTTATGATCCACCCCGTGATGGCATGAGTCCCCGTGGGGAGCTAGGCTCCGTCATTCGGGAGCTCCCGCGCACACTTGTCTGCGGACTTACTATGCTACACTAAGTATGACTCGCGGCCGACTATTGTTTGCGGGTTAAGTATGCTGGACTAGGAATGACTCGCGCACCGCAATCGCCTGCGGCTTAAGTATACTGGACTCTACTAATTTGCCCCGACAGTCATCTTCTGACCAAGAATATAGACTAAAGCCTGTTTCACATGCAGCGACTGTGCGAAAAAAATCGGTGCGACAGCGGACGCAGCGAGTGCGATCGCAACGTTGGGTTTCACACGCTCCAACAACCGCGCGATTTCTGTCGGGGCGGCCGGCTCTTCTACCCAAGGTTAGTGGCAGCGGACAAGGACGCGACGCGCTTGACTTTGCCTAAAATACAACAAAGACTTCTTAATAAACACAAATGTTTTACGAATACAATATTTAACTAGGCATTTCTAATAATTAAGCATTAAATCAAAAGCTTTTAGGTGTATAAATTTATTTTCGAATCCGCAGCTATCGCGATTGAAAGCTGGCTAATGAAAGGCTGGATGCTTTCACATGACGCGCGGCCGCGAGGCTCGCTATTGGTTGACGAGAAAGCGATCCCACCAACTCTGCGACAAAATACCAACTTGGTGGAAACCAGTCGCAAAGCCGCTGTGACAGAGCGACTGCGATTTTAATCGCACATTTACTCAAAATCGCACCGATTTCGGACGAGAATCGCAGCATAGTAAACAGCCTTTAAGTATCACGCGCCGCGGACAGTCGCGTGCTACCGCAGGCGACCCTGGGCGACCAGTTAGGCTTGGTGTAGCGGATTACGCTCTTTCACCTCGTCCTTGAGGCGCCGACCAAAGACGTCGGACTACGGGTTGCGTGGTCCGGGGTTCGGTTCCCGTTGAGCCCCTGGGCGAATCTCGCTGGTTGCGATTATGTGTGCCTAGTTATTATCTGTGAATGATTAGGACTGCATACTTTATAGGGTGTTTCACGAAAGGTGGACAAATTCGATATTGCGAAAACTACGCGTCACAACAAGGCTTGTGCCATTTTGGTCCTGGGCCGGGGGCCTATTTAGGAAAATTATTAAAGTCCGGGATAATTAAGTTGTTAATTATTTTTGCGTAATTTACTTTTTTTTTATATTGCGTTTAAGTGCATGGTTTTAATTTAAAAAATTGCTCAGCATCATCAAAAAACACCAAATCAACAAATTGCAGGACGATAGACGGCAGGCGAAGCATTTTATGGCTTTCTGAAAAACCTCACAAATTCGACGGGTTTTTAAGTTTCGGTTTGCTATCGGAGCGCATCTTGGCCCCGACGGCACCGCGCCCCGTGAAGAAATGGTGAAACCAGCCTTTGCTGCGTCGCGCAATGACAGCGCAGCAGAGGTTGGTTAAACTATTTCCCCACGGGGCGCGGTGCCATTGGGGCTGAGATGCGCTCCGATAGCAAACCGAAACTTAAAAACCCGTCGATTTTTGTGCGGTTTTTCAGAAAGCCGTGAAATCTTCCATCGTTCGGCGATTTGTTGCTTTAGTGTTTTTCGACGATGCTGAGCAATTTTCAGATTGAAACCATGCCCTCAAACACAATATTAAAAAGTTAATTACGCAAAAATAATTAGCAATTTAATTATCCCGGACTTTAATTATTTTCCTAAATAGGCCCCTGGCCCAGACCCAAAACGACACAAATATATATATATATATATATATTTTTTTTTTTTTTTTTTTTTTTTTTTTTGCGACGCGTAATTTTTGCATTATCGAATTTGTCCACCTTTCCTGAAACACCCTCTATATACTTCGGGTGCTTATGCGTTGCCAGCAATGAGCTATGCATGCTTTATGTTGTCTTGGCAAGCTTGTAACGCTTTTTCGTCACACTCGAGCGTGACAAAATTCGCATAAATTCCTTCCAAAACCACATCTTTTAGTGTGCTAAGATTGCTTTTTGTCTATTTCGTTACTTCCGCTTCGGCCAAGTCCCACCGCCACTGGCCCATCCGGAGAGCACTCATCTCTTGCGAATTCCACTGCGAAGCAGGCATACTTCTTCGGCCTGCTTTCCCCGGCTCTCCCTTCCACGCGGCGCCGTGCTAGAGCGCCGAGGCGCGGGGAGAACCCCGATAGCCACGGGCCGTAGCCCGCTCTTGCGAGAGTCGCTAGGGGCGAGCCACTTTTATTGGCCGGGCTCGCGACGGCTCCCGAGGGAACTCGGATCGCTGCTGGAACGGTTCGAGCGTCGGCAGCCGATATTGGGCACCATGGAGCCCCGACGCCACGAGGCCTCCAACTCTTAATTGCGCCTTGGCGAGGCGGCCTTAGCTGGAGTAATGCGCAAGCGGCAACAACGAGCAACCCGAACCAACCGGCCAACGGCCTTACGCCACGTGACGGCTTCCTTCTCGTTCGCTCATTAGCGAATGGCAAGTTCACGCGACGCGAGCCCGATGGTACATTGGTGCGGCGGCACATGACTTCCTGGGCACTGCCAGCTCATGCCGCGCACAGAGTGTGGGGCTAGCTTTTGTGCAAACGGAAGCGCTTCTTCGAGACGTAGCTTCGTGGCTGGATTTTGCCCCGCGTATACGGCTGGCTGGCACCTCGCTCTTCGTGCTGCGTCCCCACGTTTGCTTCGGTCTGGCAGTTGTATTGGCCTCGGTTTGTCGCTTGTTACTTCATTGGGCCATTCGTTGTCGTCCGACTAAATTGTGCTACCTGCTGTATAGTTTGCTTTTCTTGATGTCGATACCGAGAAGCAGAATGGAAAGATGGGCCAGTTGGTAATTTGTCGTGTTGATGTCGACACTGAGAACTACTTTGTGCACGGCGCAGGAAGCCTGCCATGCGATAAGATTTTAGGAGTCGCGTAAACAGAGCACACCTTTCGCATGATGCAATAACACACGTCGTAAAGACAAAGAACGAAAACGGACGATTGGGCCAATCCTTACAATGCGCTAGCATGCAACGCTGACAAAGAATCGCAACATAAAGGCAGAGTTCTTCAATACGCCACTGTTCACTAAACTTCTCCGTAACGCTATAGGCTTGGAACGGGACCACGCGTGGCACTGGAGTCGACAGGACCCGCCAATCTAGTCCGCTACGTTGAAAGTCTGGCAACCAAGAAGTGTTATCAGAATTTCGAACCCACTTTGAATGAGCTACCTAGTGCCATTAAATAACCTACCCTTCATAGTAACGACACTCACCCATCTTGTGGCTCAAAATCATGGTTGCCAGTTATCTGAAGGTTTATCTAAACTCCCACCCAGGAAACGCTTTTCCGTCCTCCACGAATGTTTAAACAGTTCGCGACAGCGCAAAGCTATATCGCATGAGCTTCCTAACCCCGAATATAATGCCGAGGAAGTCGCACTTTTGAATAATGACGATCGGCAGTTGCGTCTGCTTTGCACAAGCACCGAGATGGCGGCGCCCACGAAAATATCGGAAAAAGGGTGTCGATACTGTAAGCGTAGCTCATTTAGTGGCTCTAGAGCTACCCATAGTTCAACCACTGCAACCATAGATCGCGGTGACGCGTCATCGCATTCACTCTAAAAAACCTTTTTACCTTTTTGTCCTATATAATGCAGCCCAAAACTTCAGTTCGACGTACAGGGCGCTATAGTCGAGCTGACGGCCCCAAATTTTACGAGGGGCTTGATAACGGTGCAATATAACTTACTAAATAGCTAAAGTACGTATTAGAAACCACAACAAGAAAGCACTGAGGTTTCGCAGTAAGGCCAAAAACACCCCGATTATTTTTTTTTTTTTTTGTAGTTAGTAAGTTTTTTGTGAAAGTTGGTACCGTCGGTTGGACGTCAGTGCGCTGTTCGTCGAACTGAAGTTTTGGAGTGTCTTAGGACAAAGAGTGTAACACCCTAAAAAAAACGTGCGTCCACTTTCCCGTACAACACTCGGAGAGCCAATTACCGCAATTTAAGGAGGCGGCTCAGCAAATGGCAATGCTGCCTCGGTAAGTTGAGGTGATTGGCTCTCCGAGTGTTGTGCGCGAAGGTATACGCTCGGGCTTTTTTTAGAGTGAAGAATTCACCTTTTTTTTTTTTTTTTCTGAGTGCTGGCAGCATTTTTATAGGTTTTCCTGCTCATAATAATAATCCTATAGTGGCAGCTTTTTTTAGTTTGATTGTTTCTGAATTTAGCCCAGCTGTACACCAATTTAATATGAGTGGTCATTAATTTAATCCAAGTTGTCAATAATTTAGTCCCAAAGGCATTCATTTTAATCAAAAAGTTATTCAATCTAATCCGTTGATATCTTTGAATTAACAATGACTTCTCCTCATGTTACAACGGTTTTAGAGGTCTAGGTCTTGTAAGTTATGAATGACTTCTTACTGAATATATGTGCGTCGCATGCTTACTTTTCTCGTGACTTTTAAAGGCTTTTTCTTTTTCGACAATACGACGCAGTGTTATAAGATTTAATGTTTCAGATACTTTCTCGGTTTTCGAAGAGTTGTGAATTGTGTAAAATGCATTTAGAGGATTGAGATCGATGATAGTAATGACATTATAACAATTTTATTACTTGAGGCAATGGTTGGCGATACCTCTGTCACCTTGTAGGTATTACGTGATTCAAAGAACATTTCACAGCACATAAGAGCGAAAAGGTTAAATCCTGAAATAACCAAAATTTCAAGAAGCTTGACAGTGAAACCGGGTTTGGAAGAATTTTATTTCAGTTATATTTATTAATTTAACAGCATTAACATTTAAGGCGAAGATATTTTCCGACTGTCTGTATTCCGCACTCGGGTATGCTAGTTCATGCCCACAGTGCGAAAGGCGCGCACAATGTACTTGAATATATTGCGGCTGTTGGCCACGCAAATGCCATGTTAAATTTTCTGCATTGTTTTGTGCGTCGCCCTTTGCAGCGTCACCATTGGTACTCCTTTATACCCGTGTTACACGGGCACACTTAACCGCGGTTAACTCAGCTTTAACTGCTGTTACGTGGCAGCACAGAGACCGCACTATACCCTCGGACAGCTATTTCAAAAGAAATGAAGAGAGCGCGTGCACTGCTTTGATGGGTGCTCAAGATGCTCAAGCGCACGTTCGCCCATAGCTCTGACTGCATCGAAGCAAAATGTTGTCGGCAAGTATTGTGCGCTAACTGTGGCTTAACCTAACGGCAGTTAAGTGTGCCCGTGTAACAAGGGTCACGTTTCTCCCTTTAAGGCTGGCTCACACTGCCCCGTTTTCTTTCGTTACCTTACGAAAAGTCACCGGGAAATCTGTGTTTCGTATTAAGCGTGGCTACCAATTCAAGCAGATAGCCTGGCACGCGATATTCGAGACACGAAGGTTTCGGTGACTTAGACGTAACGTAAGAAAACGGTGCTGTGTGAAAAGTTGAACCGAGCTCAACTCTTTACGTTACGTTACGACAGGGCCGTACCCAGAAAAAAATTTCGGGGGGGGGGGGGGGGGGGGGGGGTTTGGGGACAACGGCGGCCATTTTGAAAGTGTCTACTGTCTTATTTTCGCCTATCAATCATGTGCATCGGTGGCATATAATGGAGAGTTACAGCAAACCGGAGAACCGGTCCCGGTTTGGTACCCGGTAGCCGACCGGCGCCACTGCGCGTGCGCAGAGGTGCAGATTAAAATCGGCTGGCTGCCAGTGCACCGACCAGGGCCGTACCCAGAAAAAAATTTCGGGGGGGGGGGGGGGGGGGGGGGTCAGAACCCCCTAACCCCCCACCCTGGTTACGGCCCTGCGTTACGACCACCGGTTACGACTAGAGCCACTCTATATGGCAGCGTAGCTGCCAGAGTAGCGACACGACGCAAAATTATCTAGATGCACGACGTGAGAAGCGCCAATAGAAATCTCCATTTTGGGCCTGGGAGGTTGCCATGGTAACCATGCCGCTAGCGACGCCGGGCGGCAATTTTTTGCTAGTTGATATCTCCATTCGTCCATTGAAAAGTGGTAAAAGACGCTTGACATGGCAGTACTGCACGGGCCTTTGGAGGGACGGTGCCTGTTTCTTCTGTGAAGTGAGAAGGTTTGCAGCCCGGGGACTGTCGGGCGACAACAGCTGCTAAGTATCGTAGGCGCACGGACAAGGCGAGTGGTTTTCCGCGTCGCCGGAATAGTAGCCGCTTCGTGGGAAGCACGTACCGTCCTTGTACTTTCGGACTTCGCTGCCATGAAAGAAAATCCGATTACGCCGGCCACGACAAGACGATTGCCTCGGGACATGCCTGTTGCTCGACTGCCCCATAGTAAGCGAATGTATGCTTAGCATCATACTTCTTCAAGACCATATCATTCATGCAAGATGACATTATCTCACCGACTGGCGAGGAGCGACGTCGACGACGGTCTCACTCTCGTTTGGGTGACGAACAGTCGACGGGGTTAAACCAAGAAGGACAGCATGGGTGTCTCAAGAATATTGCTAACGCCATCAAAAGAGACGGACGCCGGATATGAGGTGTTCTTGTCGACAGGACAAGTGGTCGTCCGGAAGTTTACCGGCATGCAAAAAGTCAATATTTTTTATCTGGTGTAGCACACATATCCGTGTTAAAGGCACCATGAAATGATTTTTTAACTTCTTCTTTCTTAGCTGTAATCCTCAACTCAAGAGCGAAGTGTGAAATCACGCGGTTGTGACATGCTAGGGCATCGGTGCGATGACCTCAAGCTTTCACCGTGCTTTCTAAACACACCATAGAACTTGGCATTCGCCAGTGATGATAAGTTCCGTCAGTGCACTCAATGGCCACGAACGCGAATTCAAATGTTTCTCGACGAATTGATTGTTGACGACCCCATACGTCCGGGTGACGCAGTTTTCGTGTCCAATGCGTGAGCTGGGGTTGGCTGACGTCATTTTGGCATACACAAATGATGGTAACATCATAGCACACTGACATCAATGAGCACAAAGCGGGCCCAGTTACAACAAATAAATATTGCACGTAAAAGTAACTATGTCTGCAACTTGCTAATTACAAAGACGAACACATCTCTGAATATCTAAGTTTAATAGTATGTGTTGATGCATTGTTATATAGCAGGTCATTTCGTACAAGTCATTTGAGGGAACGCCAGCTCGACACTTGAAAGAACAAGCCGAAAAACACTGCGATCAAATGCAATCCATTGCAACGAAAGCACGTTATATCAAGGTCTTTAGAACTGCCAATTCGTAAAATCGTCGATTATTACAAAAGGTTAAAGATCGCAGGCGCTTCCTCGCTGAAAGTTGCTGTGATTTTTCGGTGACCCAGGGCTGAAACAAGTTCCCCTATGCCCTACACGCGAGGTAGACAGGGTTTTCGTTTGAAATCTCAGAAATTCAGACTTTCAGAGGAAGCTAGAAAAATGTAAAAATTTTACCCTAAAAGCTATATCGTGAAATCGTTAATTTGTACAAAAGGTTAAGATCGCAGGAGCTTCCTCGCTAAACGTCTATATGATTATGCGGTTACCTGGGGCTGAACAACTTCCGCAAGGCCCAACTTGCGACTCATACATTCCGCACCGGTTCTCAGACACTCCAACGGTGAAACGAAGCCAAGAGTATGCTCAAATTGCATGCTAACCGCCGAATTCAGAAACCTCACTCAAACTACACTCAAACTGAAGGGCCCCTCCACTTCCTCGAGGAAAGCGCGAGGGCCGGCGCTGGCCAATCGCGACGGCGGATCCGTCCTCGCGATTGGCCAGCGCCGGCCCTCGCGCCTTCCTCGAGGAAGTGGAGGGGCCCTTCAGTTTGAGTGTAGTTTGAGTGAGATTCAGAAACCTCGAACACATCCGGGGATCCGGGCACCACTACGGTGAGATGACTGAGCCGATCTTGCACAGAAAAGATATAAAGTTTCATTCTTTCAGATCTTCATGTTATACCCGCATCAGAGAGCACGAAGAAGTCCGAAATCGTCGGCAAGCAGCTGCACATCACGACTCCGCACACCGAACAAACTCGCATCCACCAGCTCTGGGTGCTGCCATCTTACCGGTGACATCACGGCTCTTGCGAGGCTACGTGACGTGTAGTCACTCGGTTGCTATGGGCACGGTGCCAGCTCGGCTCGTTGCTATGGTACCGCGTGTGACCAATCGCGGTGAGAGGCGGCACAGGGAAAAGCGTGGCGCTACTCTGGCAGCTACGCTGCCGCATAGAGTGGCTCTAGTTCCGACGAGCCTCGTGGCCTTGGTTGCCACGGTAACTCAGCGTCGTAGCTCGTCGTCACCGAAACATTCGTGTCTCGAATGTCGCGTGCCAGGCTATCTCCTTGAATTGGCAGCTGCGCTTAATACGAAGAACAAATTTCCCGGGGACTTTTCGTAACGTAACGTAAGAAAACGGGTCTGTGTGAACGAGCCTTTATACAATATTGCTGGAACTACGTAGTGGGACACAAGTGTATTCGCACACAACGACAATGACCTAGAAGCTTCTTTGTCGCCACGTAATTTCAATATTAAAAGCGGACAGTATTTTTTTTTGTCGCAAAACTTGATGCCTATAGGTTGTTGGAATGGGATTGTTGGTTTTGCCAACAATACGATCCCCAGATATTTTGTCATTAAAGGAGTACTCCGGCGATCTTTTAGTTACCCCAAATAACAATATTTTCTGAATCCCCGACCTTTACCCTTTCAGGTTATGCTATTGCCACACGCGTCGCCGAGCGAGCGCGTGCGTGGCCGAGTGGTTATCGTGCTTGGATGTCGCGCGGAGGATCCGGGTTCCATTCCAGGGAGCGGAATCTTAATTAATTTATTTATCTACTTGGCGTTCTCGTAAGTTCAAGAACCTTCTCGTCCGATCGTGTTACGAATGTTCTACGCGTCGAACGTTCTAGGCCGAATGTTCCAGAGACACACGCGGGTACAAAAGATGTTCCGCGTGGCGAGCCGGAGTCAGTCTCGCCCTTGAGCTCGATTCTGCTGTTACGCCGACTTCGACGACCGCGACGCTCTGATGCTATCCTCTGTTTCCTTTTTGTATTGGGCACAAGTTCGCCGCATTAAACGTTTTAGTTTCCTCGGTTATTCTTTGTTTCGTCACCTCGTCATTCGTCACACTGTTTAGTGCCTCTAAATTCAGAGTAGTTACTGTGAAATCGGCTCATTAAAATGGCGCAAAAACCAACATTCAAATATACCCGCGCTTTTCAAACAAAAACAATAATGATAAGCATGTAGCCACGTGAAAACTCAGGGCATTGCACATATGCAGTAGGTAAGCTTGGTTTCACCAAATACTTCACCCGTTTTCAGCCCAAGAACTGTAGTAAAACAAGTCCTGCTCTTCGCGGAGCATTACTAATTTCCCACTTTATGTTGATAATTAAGATTTATGTAGCTGAATTATAGATTAGATATATGCTATCGTTTTAAGACGTACACGGTCAAAACGCCAAAGGCATCGCTTTTTCCTCCGACAACCAACTCTCGTAAGAACTACTTCGCGCCGCGTATGAACGATGCGCAAAACTTGCTTTTTTCTTGAAGTATAGAAAAGTATAGTAAAGATTTTTGTTTCACCATGAGTGCGAGCGAAGCTGAACCTACAAGCGCGAGCATGCTGCCCTGAACTACTCTTCCAGTGAACAAGCGCACGTGCTCGGCAGGTGCGTGCTATCGGTAGGCGCACGCCTACCGATCTATCGCGCCTACTGGGCTATCGAAAGGCTCGAAATGCTGTCATATTTAAAGAAAACAATAGACCTATTGCTATATTACCCCAACATCAAGGAGAATGCAGGGATTGGTGTTCCACGCGCCGCACGTGCTCGCCTCAGCAGTAGTAACTTTTCTAAGGCAAATACCTAATACAATTGGCATCTGCACGCGCGTTCGTCAACGTTTTATTTTGGTTATTTACTTCGAATCTTTTATACTTGGACGGCGTGCGCCTGTGGCGCGTGAAACACCGTTCCTTGCATTCTCCTTGATGCTTGGGTAATATTGCAATAGGTCTATTGTAATAATGGCTTGTTTTTCTTAAATAAAATGCACAATGATTTTTTCCGTTTTTTTTTCGTTAACGTGTTATTTTCTTAGTTAATAATATTTTCCTAATGTTCTGACTACTATACTCTGTTTCATCGTAAGTAAGAGCCGCCTAATTAAAGTTGTAGACAACAAAAAAGAAAAAAAAACACGAACGCACGCACACACTCAAAATGCAATGTCACGGCACGTTCAAACTTAGTCGTGAGTTTTTTAGACAGCAAGAGTTTCGTACGGCGACATGGTTCCGCACTGTAGATGAGAAATTTAGCCAGTGCAGTACGACTGCTCGCTTGGGGTCTATAATGTGCATCACGCAGTGGCAATATACGGCCGCACGCCGGTACGATGTTCACGGGGGATTCAACCAAAAATCTCTCCAGGTCCCTCCAGGACCCGTTTTCTCGAACGCAAACCGTGGTTTAAAGTTAACTATTGTCCCTAGAAGGGGGAATTTTAGGTCACGTGACTGGGCGAGCAGGGGCGCCGAGGGAGAAGCAGTACCTACAAGCAAAATGGCCGCGACGTCGCTTAATGAGGGCTAATAGTTCTGCTTGGTTCTGCCGAATATTCATTTTGATCCGGCTGTTATATTAATGACGCACCATCAACCTATCAGCACGTCAAGCAAAGCGGTAGTTCAGAGGGACTACTAAACTAACCGACGGCAGCATTCCGCGAACGCATGACTCTTCAGCAGTCCGGGATCCAAGACATATGATGGTACATAAGCCTTGCAAGTGTTTTTATGGTGAGTAAAAAAAATGCTTTGCGAACGAGTGTTGGTATATATTTGTACTAACACGTTTAATTTGTTACACTATGCACGCCAACTCGTGAGCAGCGATTACTTTGCGGAAAAAGGGGGTTATCCTCCATAAAGTCTTCGTTCGGGGTGAACAGCTGAGACATAGTACTGTTTTTTGTTTTTTTTTTGTTTACAGTGCGCCGACAGTATGCCGACAGCATTGAGGTTTCTACATATCCCCGGTGGCCAGCAATTCAACGGTGACGAGAAGCCGGTGAAGAGAAGATTAGCTTCTCGTCACCGGTGAATCGGTTGGGCGAACGGAAGAGAGGACAAACAGTTGAGATCAGCAGGAATCGCAGAAACGTGCGTCGCAAGGAACGAAAACGAGACTACAGCACCGGCGTTGCCAGACTGGAAGAAACACGGTAAAGTTATGCGTTGTTTATGGCGAAACATATTGAAGGAAATGTTTTTTACATTTTCGAATATTCGTCCACAAACTCTAGCATAGTAGCTAAAATTTCTTCGTACCATCGGAAGCAAATAAATTGGTCTTCAAGTACAACCTTACTATATTTTGACTTAAAATACCATACTATACTTCGTTTCAGCTTCGGTCCAGACGCAAGCGATGCTACAAGCGCGAGCATGTAGCCCAGAACAGTGCTTGCACTGCACGAGCGCGCGTGCTTGGCAGGGATGCTGAAAGCCCGGAGCTCGCGCTTGTAGCTTTGGCTGCGTCTGGACCGAAGCTGAAACGAAGTATAGATCGATGACAACCAGCGGAAAAAGAGGATAAACAAAATGACTGGCTTGTTTCACCGATAGATGACGCATCTTACTGCCCAATCAAAAATAATTATTGTTGCTCTATATCCAGCCGTTTATTACAGTACCTAGGTACTTTTTCCTTCCTAGGTACCGTGGTTTACTAAAATGGGTTTACCATCGCTTCGAGAAAACCGGCCCAGGATCTGCAGCGTGAGCTCCGTTACAATGTTCTATACTTCGTTTCAGCTTCGGTCCGAGCGCGGCCGATGTTATGAGCCAAAGGGCCAATCAAACAGCCAATGAGTGGCAACGTCCATGGCGTGCTCTCTGGAGTTGAAAGGACCAGCTGATATTCGACGTCTCTCTGTGAGTTCTCCACCGGCTAGTCCTATCAAACGCAGAAAGCACGCCATGACGCTGCACTTTTCGCGCTCTTTGATTGGCCCTTCCGCTTGTAGCATCGGCCGCGCTCGGACCTAAGGTGAAACGAAGTATTGTAGTGGCGAGAGCGGGCGGGCCGCCGCTTGAAGATTTTGCGCGTAGACGATACGTGCCCCCGTCAGCCTTGTTGTCGGCGCTGCTCGGCGTGTACTACGGTGGCTCGACTGGAGCTTTTCGCGACGCAGAACAATTGCTAATGTGAAAAATTGTAGGTTTTACTTTAAACTAATGCCTTTAGAGTGTGTGCTGTCCTCTACTTTCATTATTCGAGTGTTTTTTATGGATATCATTTAATTAATATCAAACTCCCCCCCCCCTCCTTCCCAGTACTAGCACGTCGTTCAGCAACGCTATCACTTGGGCTGCACACTTAATAGCTGCGAAAGAAACCCCGCGATACTGATATAACAAAAAAAATAGACTAAAAAATCTTAATAAATAACGCACTTTTTTAATGGTGAGAGGAACAATAAACTGGTGTATTGTTTTTTGTCATCGTGTTGCTGACGCGGAAACCAGCGTTGTGGAAATTGCAAGGCCGAGCGCGTTTGGGAACGGCCAAGGTGCCACTGCAACGGGCGAACATATAGCAAATTGTCTTTTGTGGAAGGCAGTCTATGAAGAAAAAATGCCTCCATTGGGAGTACATGAAGCATTAAAATACAATATGAACACAAACTTCAACAACCGCTAATATGAAAAAAACCAATATTTTCAACTCACTGCTTTATGACCTCCCAAAAGTGGTAATACGCTTCATCGACATACACAGCGAGCACATGACAGATATCCAGCAACATACTACGCAAAAATACTACAAAATAGTAATAATATATTGCGGCATAGAATCCTAACCTCTTCGCTATTGACGATGTGCACATAGTCCCGAAGGATAAGGCGCGGTTCAAAATGCCTCTCGCACACCGCTGATGTATCGGCAAGGCTGATGTATCGGCAAGAAGTTTATCTTCTCAATTAAGATTGTTTTTCCCTCTATAGTCTGCGCAACTGCTCCTTTGGCGCACGAAACAGCGACGTCTTACGATCCCTGGTGCTCCGGTTGCCCTTGTTGACAGTGTAGCCTGACTTGCATCCCGGCGCGAAGCAGTGTGTGTGTCCGCCTTTTTCCTTGCATTTATGACCGAGACGGCAACGGAACAGTGAAAACTCCCCACCGCTACACCACAAAGAAAAGTGCTGCGATGCTACGTTCAATAGAAGCGTATAGACGCTTTCAGCGCGCGCCAGATTGAGCCGCCATAGCCGACCTTCTCGTGTCTTGCCGAGATGCCGAGCCACTGAAGCGGGCGTTGACGAATCTCCACAAGGGCCTATGCTGGGGAGAAGGACACAGTAACATTTAAAATGGCAATAACCTGTCCTGCTGTGCTAATGATGAAGTGGAGAGAACGGAATAAGATAGAACAAAAACTGAAGGTCGGTTATGACAGCGCCCATGCACAGCTGCCTGAAAGCGTCTATACGCCTCAGCTTCGTCTTCTTCGCTCATCGCACATCCAACCTTGGCACATCTGCCATCTGCAACAAATTCTCCTCAGGCTCGGAACTCCAGCGCCACTGGCGGCCATCTACGTTGACCGTCTTCACGCGGCCCATTGTAAGGGGGCGCCGCTCTTGCCACTACATCCTCTAGAACACTCTAGCTGTGGCTTGCAGCTTCGCTGCACCCGGCTTTGGCAGCGCCGCTTTTGGAGGTGCCGGCTTGTCATCTTCGTCGTCGCTATCAGAGGAAGAGGATTCCTTTGCTTTCGCGGCATTTGGTTTTGGCCCAGGTTTGACCGCTGCTTTTCCGGTTGACTTGGCAGCATGCTTGGTCTTTTGATTCGACCCGCTGTCTGAACTAGAACTAGAGCTCTCCTCCGAAAAGCGGCGGGGAAGCCTCGCAGACGACGCGCGGGGAACAGTACCACAGTTGGTGCCACTGACCGGTTGTCCATGGACATGGAAGCTCGTGAGCTGCCGCCTAGTCCTCTGCCTGGGTCTCCCGGGCTGCCGCCTGGGGTGCCTGGGTCGCCGCTGCCTGGGTCTTCTGGACTGCTGCCTGGGACGCTGCCTGGGATGCGACCTGGGTCGCCTGGGCCCCTGTCCCTGCCCCCTTCCCGGGATGACGGGCCTCCACCTGGACCTCCTAGATCATCGCCTGGGCTGCTGCCCGGGACGTCTGGACCGCCGCCTGGATCTCCTGGTGGCCAGATTGGGACGTTCCCGGGACCATCCGGATCGGGGGCCGGCTTCCTGACCTCCGCTAACCGGTGTGGTGGACACTTCGTCTGCCCGGTGTGCAGCAGAGCCTTCACTACCAAGCGGGGCATGTCCCAACATCAAAGGCCTGCCCATCGAGAGGACTGCAACATGGACATCAACACTGCCCGCACCAAGGCCAGGTGGGATCCGGACGAGACCTACCACCTGGCCCGCCAGGAGGCCGCCCTCGCACTTGACTGCAAGAACATCAACCTGGTGCTTCACGCGGCGCTCCCTCGTGGTTCCTGTCGAACTCTTGAGAGCATCAGGAACCACCGCAGGCAGGCGGCCTACAGGGACCTGGTGAACGGGCTGAGGACGGCGGGGGAGGGCAGCGAGGCGCCGCATGTTCAAGACCAGCCTGAAGGTACTCCGGAGCTCAGAACATCAGTGAGCTCTCGGAGGGACTCAAAGCAGGCCAACATCGATGCCCTGCGATCTGTCATCAACCGAGCACCACCCGAGTCGTTCCAGGGAGTGCGACTGTGGGATATTGCTGAGCAAGCGACGAGGGGGACCAACACCCTCCCGCTCCTAAATTCCTACTTGCGGGACGTCTTTACCCTCCCCGCAACACAAACAAAGAAGAGTCGAGCTGCGCGGCGCACCCGGAGCAGCAGGAAGCAGAGGAAGGAAGAGCACACCAAAACACAAGTATTGTTCAGGAAGAAGCAATCAGACTGTGCCAGGGAGATCTTGGACGGACCCGCATCATCATCGGTCCCTGGCACAGCTGCCTTTCTGCAAACGTGGCGGCAGATAATGACGGGGCCCAGTCCCGCACTCGAGGAGCCCCATCTAACATCCCGGGAGGAGGTGGACCTCTTCTTCCCAGCGACGGCGCAGGAGATCCAGAGTGCTCGGGTAGCCGTGAACTCGGCTGCTGGGCCGGACGGGTTCTCTGCCCGCCTCCTCAAGTCCGTCCCGGCCCTTCTCCTGAGGGTCCTGGTGAACCTGCTGCTCCTCGTGCGGCGTGTTCCCGCTGCCCTCCGAGACACAAGAACGACCTTCATCCCGAAGGTCCCCGAGGCAGCGGAACCCTCTCGATTCCGCCCAATAACGGTGGCCTCCGTTCTCCAGCGTCTGGTACATCGCATCCTGGCCAAGAGAGCGATGGAGGCTATTCCCCTCAATTACCGACAAAGAGCCTTCCAGCCGGTGGATGGCTGCGCCGAAAATATATGGTTGCTGTCCACCGCGCTCAACGAGGCGAGAAACAGGCGGCGCCCGCTGTACATGGCAAGCGTCGACCTCACGAAGGCCTTCGACCGGATCACCACGGACGCCATCTTGCGAGGTGCAAGACGAGCTGGATTGTCCGGGGAATTCATCATATACCTGAAGGAGCTCTACACCACGTCCAGGACTCTCCTTCAGTTCCAGGGAGAAAGTCTGCGCGTCGAACCCACAACCGGCGTGCGGCAGGGTCATCCACTATCACCCATTCTCTTCAACTTGGTCCTGGACGAGTATCTCTCCTACCTGGACCCAGGCATCTCCTTCATATCGGGGGACTTGCGCCTCGACGCGATGGCGTTCGTGGACGATTTGGTCGTCTTTGCGTCAACCCCAGCGGGTCTGCAGGGCCGACTCGATGCCCTCGTCGAGTTCTTCGACCCACGAGGATTGAAGGTGAACGTCAAGAACAGTTTTACCCTATCGCTACAGCCTGGGAGGGACAAGAAGGTCAAGGTGATGTGCGACCAGGTGTTCAACATCGGGGGAACCCCCCTTCCAACCTCCAAGGTCGCTACTCCCTGGCGCTATCTGGGGGTGACCTCCAACCCTGAGGGTTCGCTCAACAAAGGCACCAGCGTGCAGCTGAACTTACTGCTCACAAGAATAAGCAAGGCCCCCATCAAGCCACAGCAGAAGTTGGTGGTACTACGACACTACCTGCTGCCGAGGTTCTACCATCGCCTCGTACTTGGGCGCTGGTCATCCGCCCTCCTGCTGAAAATGGACACCGCTATCAGGAGCTCCATCAGACGCTGGTTGGATCTCCCGCGTGATACACCGCTGGGATTCTTCCATGCTCCGGAAACGGAGGGCGGCCTCGGAGTCAACTCCCTGCGAGCATCAGTTCCATCCATGGTGCTCCAGCGACTGGAGGAACTCGTATTCAGCACCCATCCTGGGTCCGAGGTCGCAATCCGGCTGCCATTCCTGTCAGAACTCCGCCGGAGGGCGGAGTCGGCGGCACAGTACCAAGGGGAGCGACTCCTGTCCGAGGCAGAAGTCCACCGAATGTGGAGTGCAAGGCTCCACGGAAGCTGTGATGGACGACTTCTCCAGGAGTCAAAGATGGTGCCGGCTGCCCACCGCTGGATGGAGGAAGGTACCCGACTACTCTCGGGCACAGACTTCATCTCCATCACGAAGGTGAAGATAAATGCGCTACCAACACTCGAGCGCACCAGCCGTACCCGCACGAAAATGTCACATATGGCCTTGATATATTTTATATATGGCCATATATGATAATATAAGCAGTCAAATATGGGCATATAGCACAATATATGGGCGAAAATACGACCAGATATTGCCATATAAGTGGGCAAATACTGCCATATGTGGCCGTATAAGTGCGTAAATACGCCCATATATCGCCATATACGCGTGCGAATACGGCCATGTATCGCTGTATAAAAGTTCAAATACTGTCATATATAGTCCGTTCACGACATATATGGGTAAAATATATCCCCTGATAATGACATTAGAGGGCCCGTTTCGGTCGTGCAAGCAAAAAGTCATATGTACTCGCGAAGACACTAGTTGATTTATCTATATTGCATGAGTATCATGTAATTCGTTAACTATTGTTAACATCCTTAAAGTGAAATTATTCCAGATATTTGGACCCATTAATTAATTGCGCATTCTGAAGATTGAAAGACAAATGAAATTTGATTGTATGTTTGATCAGTGACAATATGACGAAGTGCATAAGATCGGAAAGCGAGTCAATCAAATAATGGATTTTAAATCGCAGCTCTTAGGCGCCCGTTTCCGCGTTAAGCGATGTCGGCGTCGCCGCTGGCATCGGTGTAACCGCCCCGCTAAATTTAGCGAGAAATTGAATTGGTGCTTATGTCACGTGACGTCGATTTTCCCGCTAAATCTAGCATTGTGTTGTGTTCGTCCCCTTCTGTGTTCCTTTGTCTCGGGTTTTATTACCATGAATCATCACCAGCTCGCTTGTTTTTTAAGTATTATTGCATTGAACCTAATTTTGTTCAAGTTCGTGTTTCCCCGCTAAATTTGGTGGGGAAACACGAACCGTTAGCTTACTGAAGATGCAAGACGTTACTTCGCCGTCGCAAATCCTTGTCCCTTCGAACGGCTGCGAAGCCGTTGCGCCCGGAGTACCCTACACAGCATCTTTCAAAAACCGTTCGCGCAGCATCGCAACCTTCCGTTTGCGAGCGTCGGCGATTCATCGTGTGTTGAAAGTCGGAAGATGTACTGTCCCTGCCCCTGGTGCCCTTTATGTGTCAGTCTTTCGTAAACAAATTTTAAGTTTAAAAACGTGCACCTTACAGTGTACACTTCATTTTAAATTTATTGGTAAATATAAATATATATATATATATGTCAACAAATAAATAGATAAATAATAAATAGATGTCCACAAATAAATATATATATATATATATACTTATTTATATGGTGTTTTTTTTAAGCTTAACAGATTCGTTTAAAAAAAGCCGTGAAAGTTACACTTATGCCGCTTGTGGAGGTGAGTTATACGGCCAGGGGGACATATTATAGGGGGCTAATCGTAACAATCAGTCGATTAATGAACTGAAATTCGTTAATTAACTTTTTAATTAATGAAAAAAACGTATGGTTCCAATTAGAAGCTTGATCAGCGTCAACGAAAACCACTAATTTTCAGTAATTTTCAGAAAGACTTTGAGCGCTTGAGAAGCGTAGTAGTGCACTAAAGTTACCACTCGTGGCGCAGGTACAAAGCTAGCGGTTGTGATAAGGCGCCCGCGCGATTTTTCCGTCTCTTATCTAGCCCCAGCCTTGTACCTGCTCCACGAGTGGTAACTTTAGTACAATACTACGCTTCTCGCGCGCTGAAAGTCTGTCTGAAAATGACTGATTCAGTGGTTTTCGATGACGCTGAGCAAGTTTCTAATTGGAACCATATGTCTATTTTCATTAATTAAAAAGTTAATTAACAAATTTTAATTAATTAGACGACTGATCATTACCATTAGCCCCCTATAATATGTCCCCCTGGCCGTATAACTCACCTCAGCAAGCGGCATAAGAGTAACTTTCACGGCTTTTTTTAAACAAATCTGTCAAGCTTTAAAAAAAAAACACAGCTAGGTGACTGGTGAGCGACCGAAAAAATCCGCCTGGTCCGGGTATCGAACCCGGGACCTCTCCATTACATGTGGAGCGCTCTACCAACTGAGCAAACTAGGGGTTAGATGTCACTAGAGCAAACGGGTTTTACCAGTTGCCACCAGTCTAACACCAACAAGGGTAAAGCTTGCAATTTAATGTTATAATTATAATGCAATTAAATGCAAAGGGGCAATTGAGCTGGACAAAAAATGAAAGCCGTTTACAACTCCCTGTAACGCCGAATCAGAGCGCAGCTCTTGAGGAGGAGGAGGGAAGGGTACTGGGGGTGGGTCACGTGACCTTGGGGGTCACGTGACCTTGTGGGAGTCACGTGACCTTGGGGCGTCACGTGACGTCGCGGGGGTCACGTGACCTGGGGCCACGTGACGATACCGATGACGTCATCAGTAGCGTCACTGATGACGCCATCAGTGATGATGATGACGATGCGGATGCCGGTGACGTCATCAGTGACGTCACTAATGACGTCATCAGTGATGATGACGATGACGATGCGGATGCCGGTGACATCATCAGTGACGTCACTGATGACGTCATCAGTGGCTATGAAGTCAACGGGGGGTCACGTGACCTCGGGGGTATCCCCAGGTCACGTGACCCCAGGGGGGGTCACTTGACCTGGGTAACCATCGTGACCCTCGTGAGGGTAACCCTAGTAACCCTTGTGAGGGCAACTCTCGTGACCCTCGTGAGGGTAACTCTCGTGACCCTCGTGAGGGTAACTCTCGTGACCCTCGTAAGGGTAACTCTCATAACCCTCGTGACCCTCGTGAGGGTAACCCTCGTGAAGGTTACCCTCACGAGGGTTACTAACCCTCGTAACCCTCGTGAGGGTTACGAGGGTAAGTAACCCTCGTGAGGGTAACTCTCATAACCCTCGTGACCCTCGTGAGGGTAGCCTTCGTGAAGGTTACCCTCACGAGGGTTACTAACCCTCGTAACCCTCAAAAGGGTTACCTTCACGAGGGTTACCCTCACGAGGGTTAGTAACCCTCGTAACCCTCGTGAGGGTTACAAGGGTAAGTAACCCTCGTGAGGGTAACCCTCGTGAAGGTAACCCTTTTGAGGGTAACTAACCCTCGTAACCCTCGTGAGGGTTACGAGGGTAAGTAACCCTCGTGGCCCTCGTGATCCTCGTGAGGGTAACCCTCATGAGATTAACCCTCGTAACCCTCGTAACCCTCACGAGGGTTACGAGGGTTGCGGTTACGCCGACGCCGACGCCGACGGCGACGCCGCTCAAGCCGGGAACGGGCCCCTAAGAGCTGCGCTCTAAAATGACGAAAATAATCCCTGGAGAAGGGGAACCAAGGAGATTTGTGTCTGTCCTTTGTCCCTTTGTTCCCCTTCTCCAGGGATTATTTTCGTCATTGCGTTACATATATATATATATATATATATATATATATATATATATATATATATATATATATATATATATATATAACTGAGAAGAAAAAACCCTTGGTGAAAACAGCAACAACGGACGATTTATTCTTCGACGTTTCGGCCGAAGTCCGTCCTTCATCAGGAAAAACTTTTACAGATCAACGCGGTTGGTATTTATACAATGCTACGGTCGAGTCCAAGTTTCAAAAACGGCGGGATGACGGTTGGAGTTTCCAAAGAAGCGTAGGAAGATTTCCAGATGGGCAAACGTTTATACAATGCTACGGTCAGGTCCAAATTGCGGCGGTGTGAAGGTTGGAGCTTTCGTGAGAGGGAAGCGTAGGGCAGTTCGTATCCGGGTGAAGAAGGTTGACGGTCGGGGCCAAGTTTCAAGGACGGTGGGAGGACGGTTGTAGTTTCTTGAGAGGGGGCGCAGGGTGACTTTGTGTCCGGGTGGGCAGGGGTGACCTGGACGATAGCGTACCATAGGGGGTTTTCACTGACGTAATTTCGTCCACCATTTTGTTGTTGTGAGCTGTATGGTGTGTGCCAAACTCGAGCATTCCAAGGATTTGCGTGCCCCCTCAAATGCGTAGAGCACAGAAGCTTATGTCTTACCTCGCTGACATCATCTCAACCGGTTACGATGTAATCTTTCAATGTAGTGAATTTGTTTGAAAACGCAAGCTAACAACAAAATGGCGGATTGACGTCATGTGCAAACAACCTATAGACGAAAGATACACGCGAAAAACTAAAGTGCTGACTCAAAAAAAAGAACAAAAAAAAAACGGTACGGTCACTTGTGTTGTTTTGTGGGGCATGCTTGAGTTAGACCTGGAAGAGAACAATGTTAAACCTAGAAACAAAAAGAATGAAAATGAATATCAAAACCTGGACCGGTCTGCAAACAACACGGCGCCGTTTCGCACCGGAGACAAGAGATGGCGCAAGCGGTCGCGGCGCCAACTGCCGCCAACGAACGAGCAGACGGCGCCGAGAGCCGGCGTATTTAGCAGACAAGGAACTGCAGTTCCTTGTTGTTACTGCGCCTGTTTTTGTTTCTGCGAGTGTCGCCGCCTGCGGAACGCGCGCCGCTTTTGAGTCGAAAGGATCGTCTGCTAAAGACGCTGGCTCTCGGCGCCGTATGCTCGTTCGTTGGCGGCGTTCGTTGCGCCATTTCTTGACTCCCGTGCGAAACGGCGCCGTGTTGTTTGAAGACCGGTGGCTTCGCTGCGTTTCCATAGGAGCTAAGCCTTTTTTTTTTTTTTTTTTCTTTACTTTTTTCTGAGGTAAGATCGCTCTTTGCAAATTTTACACAAAAAAAAATGCACCATCTGTGGGCAACGCTGCACAAAGTCGTAGCGCGATAGGTTAAGAAACCGAATTTTCCGGTCGATTTAAAGAGCCTGGCGTCTCCTTGTATCACCCTGTAAATAAATTATTGTATCATCGTGTCGGATATTCGTATACAGCGATGGCGCATCGAGTGTAACCAGATATGATTCTTATGGTATGCATAAATTTGATATTTCCCTTAAGAAGTGAGTTGTGTCTTCAATGTACGAATCGAGACTTGTAGGTATATGTTTAATTAAACTTTCTACATATCCTGATGTGGGTTCGGTTACTGTACCTATTCCGGATATCATTGGGCGCCCTGGGTTACCAGATTTGTGAATCTTAGGGAGCCTGTATAAGCGGCCGGGGGAAGGCTGTACCGGTTTCATTAATTTATGTTCGTTAGGTCACAATCTGAATGTGGTGCACTGTAGGGTCATCTGGGAGAGGTTCATAAAAGTTTGAGTCATTTAGTTGGCGGTTTCTTTCTCGAATGTATTCAGGAGTGCTAAGAATCGCAATCGCTCCACCTTTATTGGCTGGTTTTATTGTTATGGTCTGTCCTATTTTTCAGGGTTTTTAAGCTACCCCTTTTGTATTTAGTGAGGTTATCCCGTTTTCCCGCCTGCCTGCGATATTCCCGCATAATGTCTTCTTGCACAGCGGCTATGTACAAGTAAAGACAATCGTTACGGTTAGCCTTTGGCGTCCAGTCGCTCCTTGCACTCTGCTGAGAAGTGTTGGAGCTAGAAGTTCTGTCCAAGAAGTATTCCCGGTACTCTGGCATCGATTAAAATGCTAACAAACGAATAGCAACAGCGATCAGGGGACATCATTTCAGGTTCCAGACCTTATTGTTAGCAGTGGTACTGTGTTTGTGGCCGGAACTGGACCATCAACTTTTCTCTTTTATGTCCAGGTTTTGATATTCATTTTCATTATTTTTATTTCTAGGTTTAACATTGTTCTCTTCCAGGTCTAACTCATGCATGCCCCACAAAACAACACAACTGACCGTGCCGTTTTTTTGTGTTTTTGTTTCTTGTTTTCTTTTTTTTTTTTAGACAGAACTTTAGTTTGCGGGTGTATCTTGTGTCTATTGTACGCTATCGTCCAGGTCACCCCTGCCCGCCCGCACACAAAGTCACCCTGAGCCCCCTCTCAAGAAGCTACAACCGTCATCCCACCGTCCTTGAAACTTGGCCCCGACCGTCAACCTTCTTCACCCGGATACGAACTGCCCTACGCTTCTCTCTCACGAAAGCTCCAACCGTCACACTGCCGAAATTTGGACTCGACCGTAGCATTGTATAAACGTTTGCCCATCTGGAACTCTTCCTACGCTTCTTTGGAAACTCCAACTGTCATCCCGCCGTTTTTGAAACTTGGACTCGACCGAAGCATTGTATGAATACCAACCGCGTTGATCTGTAAAAGTTCTTCCTGACGAAGGCCGGACTTCGGCCGAAACGTCGAAGAATAAATCGTCCGTTGCGGCTTTTTTCACTAAGGTTTTTTTTTTCTTCTCAGTTATATACCCGCGTCTTCGGCCTCCCGCCACCATGCCCGTTATATATATATATATATATATATATATATATATATATATATATATATATATATATATATATATATATATATATATATATATATTATATATATATCAAAGTTTTTCAGGAACCCGCCGAAAGCCAAAAAACGGCGGAGCCAGGATTTGAACTCTGGGCCTACTCTGGGTCGGGTGTGCTAACCTCTACACCACTCCACCTTGGCTTTCTGGCGCTTCCTACCTGTCTTATTAATGCACATTAATGCACTTATTAATGCACAAGAAATGGAGTGGTGTAGAGGTTAGCACACCCGACCGGACATTGGGAGGCCCAGAGTTCAAATCCTGGCTCCGCCGTTTTTTGGCTTTCGGCGGGTTCCTGAAAACTTGGATTCTTTGATTAATTGGATTAAGTACGGTTCATTCATCTGCACATATTCGTTTATATCCTCCTTTGAGACCACGTACGATGGTGTGAAGTGCCCGTGTTGTATATTCAATAACGTGGCTCTTGATTCTCGCAGATAATGATGATACCGTGTCTCTAAAGCTCATAAACAAAGAATACTACATGTAAGTACACGGGGCGAGACAAACAGTGGGAGGATTTCTGGAGCACAAACGAGCACGTACCACGTGACACTAAGCGCCGTACCACGTTCCACGCGGCGGCGTGTGTTTCCAGAACACCTCCGATTGGATACATTTCGTTTCTTGTGCATTAATAAGACAGGTAGGAAACGCCAGAAAGCCAAGGTGGTGTAGATTATTGAATCTACACCACTCCACCTTGGCTTTCTGGCGTTTCCTACCTGAAAGCCAAGTAGAGGTTAGCACACCCGACCGGACATTGGGAGGCCCAGAGTTCAAATCCTGGCTCCGCCGTTTTTTGGCTTTCGGCAGGTTCCTGAAAAACTTTGATTCTTTGATTAATTGGATTAAGTACGTTCATTCATCTGCACATATTCGTTTATATCCTCCTCGGAGACCACGTACGATGGTGTGAAGTGCCCGTGTTGTATATATATATATATATTTATTATCTATTTATTTGTGGACATCGTGCGCCAAAAATAGTCGCGCTTAGTTGTTCATTTAAAATTATAATGTGGGTAATACGGCGCAAAACATAGTATCTTCAAACTTGCATTGTTTTGGGTCAATTTTTGGGCTGGGCAGCTTCTGTGGAAGTTCAAAAGCTGGACTTCATTAAGCTGTCCTGTTCACTCGGTATTGACAGCAGGGTAGACGCTATGCGTGTTTTAGGCCAATCGCATCTCTGGTCAGGGTAACGTGACTACAGTCTAGAAGCTGGTGAGAAGGCAGAACACCGCACCTGCCTGAAGCCCAAGGACACACATAGCATTCACTGCACTATCATATCAACCTTGGGAACAAATGACTAATCCTCTCATTGTGGTCATTTTTAGGATTCCCCAGAGGATAAGCCTATCGTGTGTGCACTTCCCTTTTGGCCTTTCATTCTCTCCTTTTTTCTCTCTCTCTCTCTCCTTAAACTAAAAGCGTGCTAGAAGGTTAGCACTTGTCGAACCAATCAGCCGTAGACTTTTTATCACTTGACCCAGCTCCCTGTGCACAGAAAATGGCAGAAGCGTGGACGCGTGGTGTGACGGATGACGCATTAGCCGTTGGCCATCTCGGAATCTGCGTAGCTGCTGTGGATTCTGCTTCAGTAGTAGATGGTATCTCATTCGAAAAGTCCTACCCGTATATCGGCAACAAACGATTTCTTCAAAGAAACCCAAGATTTTTTTCGGCAACAAGCGATTTGTTTAAAGAAGCCCAAGAATTTTTTTTGTGATGCGTTGCGTGTTCGGTTCTACAAATGACCGCTTGTGCTACATCGTGTTGAATCTTCGCGGACGCCTTCCTTCTCGTTTTTGTGTTTGGGTGGTTGTTCTGCCGTGCCTGTGTCGACATATATCTTGGATTACACCTTTCAAGTCTGGCACCGTCAACGTAAGTGCGCTGCAACCCACTTCGCGACAATGGATCGTTTTCCTACAGGTACTCTTCCAGATTACCTCTAAAATTAGGCCGTGTCTATCTCCTAGCAACCGGCAGAATAATTTTCCCGAAATTCTCCCAGCAGTCACCTGCCATTGGCCGTCTGAAATCATGTCACAACTGCTGGTAGAATGCTGAATTTTTTATTCTCCCTGCGTTTCGTGATAACACGTTCAACGCCCACCTTCTTCTGGATACAGGTTTCATGGACACACTTTCCGTCGACATTAACGTTTCATCGACATTCTTTACGCGAATGTCGATAATCCTACTTTCCCTGGGAACCAAGCGAAATCAGGAGTAGCGTAAAGCGAAGCTCATGTAAAAATTAATAAAAGTTGGTACATGCTCAATATACAATTGCTATTTTTCTTCTACAGATGAGAAGTCACTTTTGGTAGATATTTGTAGAAAACAACAATATATATATAAAGGTTGCCTTATTTGATTGGGACATAGCTCGCCTTATATGGGAGGCAGATATACCCCTATTTGGCAGACCCAGATATGGATATATAAAAAATCGGTCAAAGCTGGCCAGATGTGCCTTATATAAACTGGCGTGCTTTATATTGCCAGATATGCCCAATTTTTTATGTAACCATATTTTTATAAAAGTCCAGATATGCCAATTTTGTAAGGGTGGCCAGCACAAGGACATCGAGTGCAGAGCTGGCTGTCAAGCAGTCGAATCACTGGGCCACGTCCTACAAGCCTGTCATTGAGGACACCGTGGCCGAATCCGGAGGCACGACAACATCGCCCGCTACGTTTGCGGCCACCTAAAGCAACAAAAACGGGCGGTGGAGTGGGCACCCCACTATTCTGTCTCCGGCGGACTCTCAAACGCGACATCGTGGCTCACCGAGGAGCCGAGACTGTCGTACTGCATGCCCAAGTTGTGGGTACTAGCATGAGGCTGAAATTCCAACACGCCCAAAAGAAGTAAAAGTACTCTCTTCCGGACCTCCTCGACCAGGTCCGTGAGAAACGCAGCGGCACGCCCCGGGTGTCGACCATCACCCCAAAACTTCCGGGGTGTCTGGGCACCAGAGAAGGCTCATGACGTCAAGTCCCTGGGCCTAACGGACAACGACCTGAAGCTCATCACCGCCCGCTGCCTCCAGGGAGGCGCGCAGTGCTTCGGGCTGCATCGACGCATGACCGCCATAATGGAGGCCATGGGTGAAGAAGCCAACATCCTCCCAACTTGTTCGGGCTAGCCACCAACTTAGGTTGGTGGCTGAACCCTGGATACCTCTGGCCATAATCAGAGGGTGAGCGCTACTTAGTGCATTGATACCTGTACCAACCAATAAAGCCTTAAAGGGGAACTCCGCCGACATTTTGAGCTACCTAATCCAAAGGCATAATCTGAATGCGGATGGCTTCCTGATTCCGAAATGCTATGTCGTTCTCCCAGATTCACTCTAGTTAATTAAAAAAGTGATATTTTGTTTGCTGCCGATACCGAAACATCGTTCTCCCTAGTTTTTCCCCAGTTTTCCCCGCCGCCCAAGCGTGACGTCACTTGTGTGCAGCGAGGCGCGCGGCCGGCAATCGGGTGTACGGTCGCGCCCGCCTTTCTCGCGTCTAACAGCAAAATAACCTGGCCGTTCGTGCTGTTTGAAGCTGATAATTATCTATATTTGCACAAGGTACGGCCTTGGCCTACGTGCCTAACTATAAGAAAGTAAAAAATAAATAAAAGAAAAACGGAAGCAATTGGAATTTTCATAAAACCATTTTTGCAACTCGCTACGCTCAAGCCGCGGCTCGCTAGTTTCGTAATATCGCCAGTAAACCCGTTCTCCTTTTATTAGAAGATGGCTGGCGAAGAAAGGTCGAAGAGTCACGCAATACATTTTTTGACGAATTGCCAAAGCACCGCGGAAAATGCTCGGAATGTGGGTACAGATGCCCTACACGCTCGTATGACCTAAAGGAACCTGCCATTTGTTTTAGATCTCCTTTTGAAAAGTTGCTGTTGCAGGCGTCAGCGCCTGTAACTACTCATGTGGCATGAATATGCTCCTTGGTGCTTAAGTAATTTTAAAAAAAAATCTGTAGACCATTTCTGAAAAGCGCTTCTGGTCGATGCCATTTTCAGCGTTCGTGCGTGTGGCGCGTACATTGCTCGCCTTCCAAAACGATGAACATGTTCGTGCTGGGCTGCGACCTAAGACATGTAGACTGTGATTCTCGTAAACAATAAATGTATAGAATAGAATGAACTGCATTCGTGTAGATCAGATGGCAGGTTACTGGTGATGAAAATCGTGTTAAAATGACGATTAAAAGAACTTCGCAACCACCAAGCCAAACATCAAGGTGCAATGAAATTCATTCATTCATTCATTTGTTTATTTTCTGTGCTCATGAACAGCTTGACGCCTTGGTAATGATGCACAACAAAATGTTCACAGGTAAGTTACAACGGTCTTGAAAGCTACGAAATTTGGGTTAAAAATATCAATATCTGCTCCCCTGAGGGTATTGTAGAAGTGTTGAATACGGGTCATGGGACTGGTTTGGAATGCGTATAAAATACAGAAATACACTGTTCATCTCAAAATAAAGAATATTTGCTTGAAGATACAATAGCGCGCGAGGTACAGAAAGACATCATAAATCATAAATCTTATTATATTAAAAATAAGTTAACAAAAGTTGCTAAAAAATATGTACCCGTATTTTTTCTTTTTACTTTTTGAGTAGAATGCAACGCGTTCAAGCACCCATCCACGAGAGCACTTGGGAAAAGGGTAATTCTATATAAGTTTTTTTTTTTAATTAAGTTGGTTTAGCAGTTTTCATCAGCTGTAAATCTGAATGCCTCCCCTCAACAACATTAATATTTTCATGGTTAAAAAAAAAACTTTTCAGCCCTATATAAAATTTCTCCACAATATAATAAATTAAAGACGTTTTCACCACTTTTTCGGCAAAGAATATTGCACGCCAACCATTTAACAAACCAGGCAAGGCCCTATCGTATTTTAATGGAGCTCAACACCTGCTCCATAAACCTCTGTAACAGCAGACAGGAATAGCAATATGTCGAAAGTCATGTCTAAATTCAGACGAACTTTGTTTAGACGTTTCACTTCTCGTCTTCAACATATCGGCCGCGTGAGTGGAACTCCGAGAGTAGCCCGAGCTAGATTGGACGTCCGAAACAAATATAGTGTTTTTACAAAAAAAAACAAATAAAAAAAAAAAAAATCACTGAACGAATTGTGAAAGAAATTGGGTTGTGTGTGTGTTTATACAGCCTAGAACTTGGTCTGCCTCACAGGGGCGACGAGTCTCCCAGCTGTAGATGAGAAATTTAGCCAGTGCGGTACAGCCGCTAGCCTGGGGTCTTTAACGTGCATCACGCAGTAGTGATACACGACCGCACGCCGGTACACGAATTGTGAATAACAAATGTGACTGTGCAAAATGTCGACTATAGTGCTAGATCGTGTACTATATTTCTCGATATTATTAGCGCCCTTCTTTAGACGGGTGTCGTAATGGTCACAGCCGGCTTGAGTTTGCGCTTGCCGCTCTTGAAGCTGTTCCAGCTGCTGAAGGAAACTCAACTCGCAGCAAGCAGGCTATAAAGTATTCCGAGCAAAAGTGAAAATGTTTCACGTGACACTAGTTTTCTCGGCACACAGCTCGCGCAAAAGCACCTTGACGCGGCTGGCCTCCATTGCTGCCGGGGAACGCTTTTTTTTTTTTTTTCCACGAAAACAAGGGTAAAGAAAAGAAGCTTTTTCCCGGCACTGTTTCTACAATCTATTGCGGAGCACAGATTGCTACCCATTGCAAAGGAACTTTTAACCCTGAAGCTGCGAAAAAATTATCTCGATCGCTGGCGTCCGGAAAGCCACTTCGCGGGCCGCGGCTGCCCGAGTCGCTCGTCTGCCTGCACATTCGTGACGTACGCGGGTAGGGAAAAGTAGGGATTTTTCATTGTTGCCAGTAGAGAGCCGCCTCCTGGAACCCTCGCGGCCGGCGTAACTTGAAAATTCAATAACTTCTCGGAAAAGTTTTCTTTTCTTAAAATATTTTGGTTATCATTTGAGAAAGGGTTATTGACGCGGTCTGCAAATTTCCAGCCAAATCGAAGTCTACCAAAAAATCGGCGGAGTTCCCCTTTAACCTCAACCACAATGTAAGATAATACTCTTCAGGTGAGGACAGCGCGCTCCTCGCGACGTGCCAATAAAGTTCGCTTTTCACTCTCTCTCTTTCTCTCTCTCACTATGGTTTCAAGCGGCGCCGGCAGATGACTCGTCGACCCGTGGGCACGGTGCAGGAGGCAGGCAGCAGTGCTCAAGACGGCTAGTGCCGCCTCATGCTTTTCACGCGCCGAGCTCCAGCGAGGTTGTCGCACGTGCAGAAAGACCACGGTGTACCGGGATGTCATGGCAATGAGATAATTGTTTTCGCTCTCACACAGTTTCGCCGTTCGGCCGCCGGCGACACTGTCAGCCGCGGGCACGGTGGCCGCGGAATGATGCAGCCTTTCGGATGCCCGTCGAACGAACGCTATCTGATTCCTCGCGCCACGCATTCAGCTCCGCCGTGTCCTCACCTAAAGGGTGTATCTTACACCGTGACCTCAACCACGCATTGCGGGTTAGGTGGCGAGGCAAGGCTCGCCGCCATAATGAGCTGGAGCCCCCTCCACCTGGTGGGCCGCACGAGACCACTGGCTCCTCCTACTGGGACCGGTCTCTGTGACTGCGGTTGGGACTAATTCCATGCACTAAGCGGTAAAAGAAGGTTTTTCTATGCAGCCACTGGCTTCTTGGCTGGTGCTGGCTTGGCTGGTGACGGCTTGGCTGCCGGCTTTGCCTTTTCGTCCGAATCGCTATCATCCGAACTGGAGCTATCTTTTTTCGCAGCTGCTGGCTTCTTAGATGGTGGCTTTGCTGGTGTTGGCTTATAGCGATTTCATGTCACAGCAATCGGGACCACGCGTGCCCACTCGCAGCGTGGAGCGGGTTCGTTTCGGCAGCACTCCATGAGTGGTTGCACTCTCCGAGTCCGTTTCAGCGCCGTCACTCCACGAGTGCATGCACTCGCTGCACCGACAACGTGCACCGAGAAAATCGAGCGTGCGCCGAAATGCAATCCCGTCATGCGTCGCTCCGGCGATGAGCAGGAGCAGACGATGAGGGTTGGTCTGGTACGATGTGTCATTCGTACAGCGGAACCGAAAGGAAAAAAGTCGATTTTCTGATAGAAATTGCGTCCCGCGGGCAACGGAATCAAACGCGAGCGTGAATGGTGAGCATCTGCTATTTCATGAAGGAAGGAATTGACAACCCCGGCTTTATATGCAAGTTTTTAGTCGCTTTGTTGCCGTAACAGACGCTGAAATATACCGGTGTGTAAAGAAATGCTCAGAACAAACGCATCAGCGGCCCCCGGTGTCTTATCACCATTCGTGTGCCGGTGAACATTGTCGACAAAGTCGACATTTGTCGACAAAGTTACCCCAGCAGAAACCTGTGACTGCCCAATAAGCATCCGAGAAAACTAAACATATTGACTTTACCCGAGGCTTGGGCAACATAATGTTTAACATTTACCTACGTCACCTATCTTGCCCCGTCGTATTTTGTTTGAGAAAGCTCTCGTTCTCAACGCCCTCACCAAGACTAAATTCTGATCGATCTAACGACGATCGAAATCGAAAGTCCCACCTAAACGTTTTGCTGGATATTCCAACGACCTTGTGTTGTACCGCAGAAAGGCAACAAGCGCGAACTCCTTGCTCTATGGCACACCTCGGCGGCACAAGCTCTCGTGCACCAAGGGCAGCTGCCAACGCTATGAGCTCGCGCTTCTATCCTTCGCTGCGGTACAACATAAGGTGAAACGGAGTATAGTTTTAAGCCTTACCCTTTCAGTGGTTGTAGGAGCCCACAACAAAGACCGCAACACGGAGCTATAGCACCGAGCTCCGGCCCGCGGGTCAGTCGCGGGCACCGTGGTCGCGGGCCACTCGAAAGAGATTGTAATGTAAGCACCAAGGCGTGCTGAAGACGACGAAGAGCAAGGGGCTCAGATCGGTGCTCGTGCTTGGTCTCGTGCTGCTCGGCATTCGAGGAATCCGCTGGCTGTATTCCAGCATGTACTGTTCCGGACTAACCTGTAAATAGCTTGTATATAAATGTACATAACAAATTTGGCGACGAGAAAATGGGCAACAGCGGGCGATACTTCGACCACTCAGCATGGTTAACCAGAAATCGCTTACTTTCGAAGCTTTCAAGGCAGGTGAGCCGGAAACATGGCCGTCGTACCTGCAACGGTTGGAATTCTATTTCGAGGCAAATGGAATCGCTACACCCAAGATGAAGCGAGCAGTTTTCTGCAGCGTCTGCGGTGCTGAGACATATGCAATCCTGCATTATCTCTGCGCACCCAAGACTCCATCCGAGACGGACTTCTCCGACATCGTTATGAAGTTGGGAAACCACTTTGCACCGAAGCCCTCGGAGATCGTGGAACGTTTCAAGTTCCACAAGCGGACTCAGCTTAGCGATGAGACAATTGCTACATTTATCGCGGATCTACGCCGTATCGCAGTCACTTTCAATTTCGGAGACACGCTCAACAGCAGATTGTGCGACCAGATCGTGTGTGAGGTGAAGGATGAGGCTTTGCAAGGACGTCTGCTCAGTGAAGCCGAACTTACTCTGGCTCAAGCAGAGAAGATGGCCATCGCAGCGGAATGTGGAAAAAGCGATGCTGTGGAGATCCGAACCACGTCCCAAGACGTCAGCCAAGTCCACAGCGTGGCTAAAGACAGACCTGGACCGTCGACGCCTGCCCAACGCTTTACGAGGCCAACAACAAAACAAACGGGGTTTTCCTGTTTCCGGTCTAACGGGGCGCATCAGCCGGAGGACTGCCACTTCAAGAACGCCACTTGCCATTTTTGTGGCCGCAAAGGGCATATCGTCCAAGCCTGTCTCCAAAAGAAGGCAAAGAAAAAACCCTTTTCGGGGCAAGGACAAGGAAGAGCACAAGCTGATCTGCTGGACGGCAATGCTACCGAAACGTACGAGCTGTGTAACCTCTCGTCTAATGAGCCCTCCATCCTCGTAGAAATCGGGATCAATGAACAGCCAACAATGATAGAAGTCGACTCCTAATGCAAGTACTCTGTCATCAGCAAAAGAACAATGGCATGACTTCGCATTCCGAAGCAAAGGCTTCAACCATCCACTGTTGCGCTGAGAACCTATACAAAAGAACCTGTAACCGTTCTCGGCAAAGTACACTTCACGGTACGACACAAAAAAGGTCCGCAACTCTACCACTCCTAGTGGTCAAGGGAAAATATGCAAGCCTTCTTGGTCGAGACTGGTTCAAGCCTCTGGGAATCGGACTCACTTGTGTCCATCTGCTTGAGACTGCCCAACAAGGTAGCGGATTCCTAGAGGAGTTCAAGGATATCTTCGACAAAGCCCTGGGGAAGAGCCGGGGACTACCTATTCGTGTGGAAGTCGACACCTCTGCGACACCAAGGTTCTGCAAGGCAAGACAAGTTCCTTATGCTATGCGACCCAAGGTGGAGGAGGAACTCGAAAAGCTTGTTAGGCAAGGAATCCTTGAACCTGTGAAGCACTCAAGCTGGGCTAACCAATTGTTCCAGTATTGAAGAAGAACGGAGAATTGCAATTTGCGGTGACTACAAGAGCACCGTTAACAAGGCAGTGAAGTGGGAATCCTACCCATTGCCAACACCAGAGCAACTCCTCAGCAACTTGGCTGGATGCTGCCATTTCACAGAGCTTGAGCTTGCAAAGGCCTACCAGCAGTTGACTGTTGATGATGAGTCGGCTAGACTTTTCACCATCACGACGCACAAGGGACTTTTTAAAGTCAACCGACTACCATTTGGAGTAACCGTCTCGGTAGCTATCTTTCAGCGCTACATGGAGAAGCTACTTGCTGGAATGGAAGGTGTACTGATCTTCCTGGATGACATCCTTATCGGCGGCAAGTCTAAAGACCAGCATGACAAACGATTGCAAGAAGTTTTGCAATGACTCCAAGACGACGGGCTCCGCCTTAACAGAGAAAAATGTACATTCAACGTAAGCCAAGTTGTCTTCTTAGGATTCAAGGTCGACAAGGATGGAGTGCGACCTACCGAAGACAAAGTCAGAGCAACAAATGAAGCTCCTGAGCCGAAGAACACGCAGGAATTACAGGCATTCCTCGGCATACTTAATTTTTACCATCGCTTTCTCAGAGGAGCTGCCCACACCCTGGAGCCACTGCACAGACAGCTTGACAAAGGTGCGAGCTGGACATGGAATGTCCGTGAAGCGGAAGCTTATCGTAAGGCAAAGGAGCTGCTCAAGTCAACAGCTGTTCTTGCGCACTACGATGTCAACAAGCCCTTAATTTTGACTTGCGACGCTTCTCCTTACGGTTTGAGAGCTGTCCTGAGCCACGTGTCCGCGACTGGAGAAGAATCACCAATAGCTTACGGATTCAGAACCCTAAGCAAGGCGGAGCGGAATTATTCGCAAACAGATCGTGAGGCTCTGGCGGTCATATATGATGTTAAGAAGTTTCACCAATAAATACATTTATGGTCGACCAGTTACCATCATCACAGATCACAAGCCTCTACTTGGGTTACTAAACACCCACAAGGAAATTCCAGCTATGGTGTCTCCAAGAGTCCTGAGGTGGAGCTTGATGCTTGCTGCATACCACTACGAATTGCAGTACCGTCCTGGCAGCGAATTGGGTAACGCTGATGCCCTCAGCCGGCTGCCTCTCCCAGCCATACAGTTGGAACACGTTCCTGTGGCCGACGTTTGGATGCTAGAGACCGCTCCAGAACAACCTTGGAATGCAGAAAAAATCGCAGCATCCACGAGAAGGGATACCATACTTGCGCGTGCCCAGCGCTGGATTATGCATGGGTGGCCAGATGACAAGCAACCTGACGAGTTTAAACCCTATGTAACAAGGAGAGATGAATTATCAGCTTACAAGGGATGCATCCTTTGGGAAAGCTGACTTGTGATACCCAAGGTGGCCCAAGGCACCATACTCGACGTTCTGCACACAGCCCATCTAGGCAATGTAAGGATGACAGCATTGGCACGAAGTACAGTCTGGTGGCCAGGAATCGACCACGACATCGAAGATAAAGCGGCATGCTGTTCCGCGTGCCAAGAGAGCAGGCCGTCGATGCCGCGGGCCCCAGTGCATCCCTGGGAGACGACTCAACATCCCTGGTCACGGCTACACGTTGATTTTGCTGGGCCATTCAAAGGAAAAGTTGTTCTTATAGTGGTGGACTCATTTTCAAAATGGCTAGAAGTATTTATCATGAATTCAATGTCGTCCTCAGCAGACATTCAGAAACTAAGGATGCTATTCGCCACGCATGGAGTGCCGGACGTAATTGTAAGCGACAATGTCACGGCCTTTATTTGAACCGAATTTACTGAATTCGTCAACCGCAACCAGATCCGACACGTCGCTGTAGCTCCTTACCACCCTTCATCGAATGGCCAGCCGGAAAGGATGGTAAGAGAGACAAAGGAGGCACTCACTCACATAAATTCAGGCGACGTAAATGTCGATTTGGCACGTTTTCTTTTCCGTCAGCACACACTGCCACATTCTGCGACGGGCAGGAGTCCTGCGGAACTTCTAATGAATCGACGACTAAAGACTGTATTGGACCACTTGCACCCTGACTCACAGTTCCATTCATCATGGAAACAAGAAGACAAGTTTCTTCAGGAAGGGAAGAAGGCACGTATATTTTGCGTAGGAGAAGATGTCTACGCAAGAAATTACTTGTCTGGCGCCAAATGGTTGCCTGGAGTAGTCACAGCTGTGACTGGTCCATTGTCCTACCGCATTGAGAGTGAAGATGGACGAACCTGGCGTCGTCATGTTGACCAGCTGCGCAGAAGGTCGGCTGCAGGACCAGAAGGGAAGTCTTTATTAGACTTAAGTTTCGCCCCTCCATCTGGAGTAGTTCCTGAGGAACTGGACGCCGACGCTGATGCTACACTTGAGGGTCAACCAAATGATCCGCCATCAGAAGTGCCCAGGGCGTCATCTAGGCCCTGCAGACTCACACGCCGTCCTGCCTACCTAGAGGATTATGTGTCTTAGTCTAGTACGGAGGAGTGTAATGTATGCGCCAAGGCGTGCTGAAGACGACGAAGAGCAAGGGGCCCAGATCGGTGCTCGTGCTCGGACTCGTGCTGCTCGGCATTCGAGGAATCCGCTGGCTGTATTCCAGCATGTACTGTTCCGGACTAACCTGTAAATAGCTTGTATATAAATGTACATAACAGAGATAAACGCGCGGCGAGCCCGTGCCAGAGCACCAAAGCATTCGGTCGTTTTTTTCTCCACAAATGGTGACCCGACGTCTGAACACCGCCCGCCGTCCTCTCTAGCGGTTTCAACAAAGATGGACCAAGGCAACGCTCACGCTGGCGACGGCAGGCCTCCTCAGACCTCAGACGCCAACCTCGCAACGATCAACTTACGCCTTCCGTCTTTTTGGCCAAAGAACCCGCGAGTTTGGTTCACCCAAATCGAAGCGCAGTTCCACCTTCGGCGTATCACTACCCAGCTGTCCCGATTCTACCACGTCGTTGCCTCCCTGCCGCCAAACGTGGCCAACGAAATCGACGACGTGTTGTCGCAGCTCGAGCAACGAGCTCGAGCAACGAGCTCCGGCCCCCCTTCCCGTGAGGACGCCTACAATCACAGAAAAGGCGTTCTGCTCAAGCGAACAACGGCATCCGAGCGGTCACGAATCTAACAGCTACTGACAGCCCAGGAACTAGGAGACCGTCGCCCATCACAACTTCTCCATCAAATGCGACAGCTGCTGGGCCCCCAAGCCACTGACCCCCAAGACCATATTCTTCGAGAGCTTTTTCTTCAAACATTTCCGCAAGGAATGCGCATGGGTCTGGCAGCCGCTGACGACATGCCGCTAGATCACCTTGCTGTGCTGGCGGATCGCACCGCCGAATATTCCGCACCATCTATTGCTGCTGTGGCAACTCACGAGCCTTACGAGCCCCCGCCCTGGCAAGCAGCGATTGCAGAGATCAAGGCAAGCATGGCACAGCTTACCTGCGCTGTTGCCACCATGAAGGAGTCAAACGAGAGACCTCGACAAGCGAGGCGAGGCTCGAACACGCCCTTTCATCCTCGCGACGAGCCTCATGGTCAAGCAAGAGAGCCCTGTGCTAGTACCACCGGCGCTATGCCGAACGTGCCACGCACTGCCAGCAACCATGCTCCTTGTCGGAAAACGCCGAGGCCCGGCACAAGCAGCGGCGAGTGACGATGGCCAACACACAAGGCCACCTTTTCTACGTCATCGACCAAATCTCTGGTACCGCTTCTTGGTGGACACCGGGGCCGAGGTGAGCGTCTTGCCTGCATCACGACTTGACCGTCAGCAAGCTCAACAAACCGCGCCCCTACGAGCCATCAACAGCTCGACCATTGCCACCTTTGGCCAGCGATCTTTATCCATCGACATATGACTAAGGCGACTTTTCCGGTGGGTCTTCATTGTCGCGAATCTTCGTGAGGCCATATTGGGAGCAGATTTCCTGGCACACTTTAGCCTCTCCGTCAACATCCGCGGCAGAAGCCTCACTGATGCGACCACATCCTTGACCATACAGGGTATCCTGTCGTCATTTACGGCTTCTCCGATGCGTTCCCTGGCGGCGACCTCGAGGTACGAAGCCCTCCTCACAGAGCAGTGGCGTCACGAGGGTCAGCTGCACCCGGGGCGGTAGCCCGCCGCGACCCCCCCCCCCCCCTTCCCCGCTCGCGCGTGGCTCGCCGCGACTCCCCCCCCCCCCCCCCCCCCCCCCCGGGCCGCTCTCGTGGCCCGCCGCGACACACCCCCCGAGCGCTGCACCCGGACGGTCCGTCCCCCCCCCCCCCCCCCTCCCTACGGCTTTTGTTCAACCGGCTGCAGCAGAACGGCCTTGACATCAATCCGAAGAAGTGCGTGTTTCGAGTCGACGCCTCGGACTTCCTCGGCCACCGCGCAACACCAATGGGTATCTTACCACTCGAAGAAAAAGTCCAAGCAATTATGCGAGTTTCACCAACCAGCGTCACTTCGCAAGCTTCGTGAGTTTCTGGGGTTGATCAACTTTAATCGCAGATTTATCCCGTATTGTGCTGAAATACTTCATGACGGATCTGCTTAAAACCAAGAAAGGGCCATGATCAGCAGTCCCGTGGAACGCAGAAGCTGCATCAGCTTTTTTCACCATGAAAGAAGCCGTGGCCAATGCAGCCCTACTTTTCTATCCACGACCTGAGGCCCCCACCCGTCTCATGACCGACGCCTCCAGCACCACTGCCGGAGCTGTCCTGCAACGGATGCTCGACACCCAGTGGCGAACACTTGGTTGTTTTTCCCAGAAAGTGAAGCCCGCAGAAACACGTTATAGTACTTTCGGACGTGAACTTCTTGCGGTGTACCTGGCTATTAAACATTTCAGGCACATCCTTGAGGGTTACGAGTTCCATATACTGACGGACCACAAGCCCCTCTAACATATGCGTTCCATGGCAACCACACCGCCTACTGCTCCCGAGAAATTCGACAACTGGCCTTCATTTCGGAGTTCACTGTAGATCTCCGCCACGTAAAAGGCAAAGACAATTCAGCAGCGGACGCGCTCTCCCGTGTCCACGCTGTCCCGGCAAGTCTTGGAAGTGTCGATTTTGAGAGCATTGCTATGGCACAACGGGATGATCCGGAGCTGCTAGCCCATCCAGACCGGCTAATATCCTTGGTATTGAGGGCAGTTCCATTCCCTCATTCTACCGGCACCATCCTCTGCGACGTGTCTCCCAGCAGTCCTCGACCTTTCGTCCCGCAAGCCCTTCGTCGGAAAGTCTTCGACCATCTGCACAACCTAAGCCATCCGGGCATCCGAGCCACACAACGACTGGTAACAGCACGCTATGTGTGGCCTACCATTAATGCGGATCTACGGAGCTGGACAAGAGGTTGCCTACAACTTCAACGGTTGAAGGTCAGCAAGCACACCGCAACACCTCTAATGCCCTTCCGAACACCCGGTACACGCTTTGACCATGTCCATCTCGACATCGTGGGTCCCTTGCCACTATGTCGGCCATGCCAGCATGCCACCTATATTTTGACCTGCGTTGACCGCTACACCAGGTGGCCTGAGGCAACTCCCCATCCTGACATCACCGCGGAGACAGTTGCCAGAACTTTTATTGAAGTTTGAGTAACCCGTTTCGGTTGCCCCTCAACTGTCACTACGAACCGGGGACGCCAGTTCCAATGTTCACTGTTTGCTGCCCTAGCAAAAATTCTTGGAACACATCACGTGCACACAACCTCTTACCACCTGCCAGCAAACGGTATGGTAGAAAGGTTGCACCGGCGGCTAAAAGCTTTGATCATGGCACGAGACGGGCGACTTCAGTGGGTCGGCCATCTCCCGTTCGTCCTCCTCAGCATTATATCAGCTTTCAAAACAGACCTAAAATGCACCTCTGCGGAATCGTTATATGGATCGCCGCTCCGACTTCCTGGAGAATTTTTCGACACATCTGAGGATATTGTGCCACAACCACAGTACTTGGATGACTTACGACGGTTCATTCAAAAGCTCCAGCCTACGCCACTTCGGTTTCCAAGTTCTCGCAAGGTATTTGTGAGCCAAGAACTTACAACTTGTACTCACGCATTTGTCCGCAAAGACGTGAAGAAGAAAAGCCTTATTCTACCATATATCCCGTTTAAAATCCTCGACCGAACCGACAAGACCATCACTGTTGACTGGCACAGGCATCCAGAAACTATCGCCCCCCCCCCCCCTCCCCCCTGGATTGCAAAAAACGCGCATTCAACGACTCAGCATCAGGTTTCACGTCCATCAACCAAATTTCTGCACCCCAGAAAACCAGCGCATCACCTGGCATGAAGCACGTCCCATGGACAAAATAACATGCCATATCGACATCACGCGGCTACCAGCATCGAATCTGCTACTTTTGTTGTTGTTATTCTTATTGTGTTGCCAGCATTGGATCCAGTACTTTTCTCTGCTTTCCCAAGATCCATGCTACCAGGGGGGAGCCCTGTAGGAGCCCACAACAAAGACCGCAACACGGAGCTCGAGCAGCGAGCTCCGGCGCGCAGGTCAGTCGCGGGTCACGCGAGAGATAAACGCGCGGCCAGCCCGGGCCAGAGCACCAAAGCATTCGGTCGTTCTTTTCTCCACAGTGGTTCACGCATAATACCATGCTCAAACGGATCAAGCTTCTGCGCGGACAGCATCATCAGTTTTCTCCAGTATAAACGGTATAAGAATTGAAAGATCGCAACCAGCTGCTTTGTAGTCAGCTGGTCGCGGAAATTTATGCCGTCTGTAAATATCTCTGCGACAGCCGAGTTGCTTGAAGTTATCGCATATATAAACTACAGGTTGCAGTGACCAACGTATATAGATAAACGTTGGCAGCGAATGCACTCTCGCATTCCCACCCATCACGTTGAACAGAAAGGCGCTAGTTTCGCTTTGAAGTCGGTACTCTTTCTACTACATAGATGGCGACAGCATCAGTCTTCTGCACTCGGTGCATTTGGTTATGTCAAGGCCTCTTGATAAATATCATCTTTCATCAATAAAAAAACGTTTAACCACCACCACCCGGTGCATTTGGCAAGTTTATTTGAGACCAGTTCGTGCGACACTCTGCGAGTGCGATGCATTCTGAGGGAGAACTTGAACGGTGCCAGTGCGTCTGAAACGAACTTGATATTAGCAGGTGCTTGCTTGCCTGTAGCTGGAGGCAGTGTTGTACGGAACGGCGTTCCAACGAACGGCGTTCCTGGAACGCGTTCCTTTTAGGAGGAACGAAGGAACGCCACCGTTTCATTTTGCATCGGTGGAACTGGAACGGGAACTCGTTACATTTTTACTGGAACGGAAAAAAGAACGGCATTCCTTTTTTCGTCCAGTGCTTTTTTTCTTTTTCTTTTTTTTTAATTTCTACGAGGGAAGTTTTAAAAGTGTAAAAACAATATCTTTACCAGGAGCTGAATTTCGTTAACTTCTTGGTTAATTATCTTAGGGTTTATTTTGTGTGGTCCTCGTTTAGTAACGGTCGGGTGCAGGAAAGCTAGTGAATAATGTTTATTTTTTTAGTGCCCAAGACTGCGGTACATAGAAGCAAAACTTTTCGTCAAAAGAAAAGACACAAAAAAGGACGTTTCAAACTGGGCTTATTTCTTTGCTTCCACGATTCGTCATTTACCTAGAAATAAAAGGCAGTCTATGGCCATCATTGGACTTTCACATAGACCCACAGTTACAACAAAATAACATGTTACCAGGCATCGAACGCACCCTTGAATCCCGAACATAGGTCACTTCAAAAATACACAAAAATTAACCTTTATTCCTTTTCCCCTAGTCCACTGCCTTCAAACTGGACGACTAATCCAACCTTCATAAAGAAGGAGTTGTAGTTTTCAAGACTGACCTTCCGAAGTCGTACCCCTTTCTTCAATTGATCGTTTTGCGGACAGCAACATCGAGAAGCAACTGTTTTCAAGTTCGAACAAGGGACTTTGTTAGATTAAAACGCGTGAGGTTATTGTAAAACGCTCGCGCAATGTAGGGTAACAGTATATTTTGCTCGTTTGATTCCGCCCACCACAAACATGAATACGGTTAAAAGCCAAGATGTTTAAAGGTGAATATATCAACAAATGACACCCTGCTTTGCCTGCTTTCTTCTCCTGGTGCCCTCCCATCAAGACACTCAAATTCGTATGTTGCCATTTGATGAAATAGATTAAAAAAAAACAAAAAAAAAACTTTCTTCTCTGTAACTAAATATAGTAATAACCAAAATACAAATGTAGCGTATATGTAACGATACGTTCCATTTTTTGAACTGTAACGGGAACGAGTTCCTTTTTTATATATGGAACTTGGAACGGGAACGCGTTCCAAAAATCAGAAGGAACGAGGAACGAGCTTTCATTCCTTTTTTTGAGGAACGTGTACAACACTGGCTGGACGTAACGTTGGCTGGGGGCTTGGCTGGCTCGTCAGAGTTAGGGGTGTCGCGAACCGGCCGAGGTTCGAGTTCGATCAGGTTCGACTTTCTCGAACTTTTAGTGGAAATTCGACGAACCTTGTATTGAGGTTCGACTCGTGTGCGCATGCGCCACAGGCTGGCCAGTTGGCTTCGGATTGAATGGTGATGGCTAAAGGATGAATTAAGGGCAGCTCTGATTAGTTATTTCTTTATTTACCATATAAATATGGTGGGAGCTGAGGAAAAAAGCTGGTCTAAGCAGCTTGACTAGTCCCCAGCCCCCTCACAGGTACACAGCGGTTGCAGAAGCACACACAAGAAATTAAATAAACGAAAAAAAAAATAAAGGCAAAAAGCAAACAGAGAACACCTACGAGGAAATCATAATTACTTTGACTGAAAAACAACTCCTAATATCAAAGCAAAGAGCAAATAAAAAAGAAAAACACCTACGAGGGAGTCAGTGTAATCACATAATTACTTCGATAGAAAATATCTCCTAATATCATACATGCTACAGGATTCTATATCAAAATTAGACCGGATCATTTTGTTCAGAAACGTTGGCAGTGTTAGTTGAATCATCTGTAAACCATAGTCGGTACGAGATGCATCAACTACCCAGAAATCGGAATGGCGAGTGTAATATGTTATAGGTTGGTTTCTAAGGGATGCTAAGCGTATCAAAAAGCTGTTCATATCTCGATATTCCTGTTTATATTTTACACACAGTCTAAAATCATAGTATTGAAATGCATTCCGAACACCCAGCCCAACAAAAAGTTCGTTAGTATGAAAATTATATGGCACGTTGCATATGACCCTTAGCACTCTTTTCTGCAGTAAAAATAGTTTCTGCAGATTAGTTTTTGTGGTGGTACCCCAGACTAGATGACAGTAGTTCAGGTGAGATAAAAATAATGAGTTATATAAAAGCAGCTTAACTCCAGTAGGAAAAATATGACGATGTCTATGTAACATACCAGTTATCCTGGAAAGTTTAGAAATTAAATAGTCCACATGTTCGGTCCAAGACATGTGCTTTGAGAAAATTACCCCCAAAATTTTAAATGTGTTTACTATTTCGATTGGAGACGAGTCGAAGACAATGTCGCTTGTTAGGATGATATTCTTATTTCTGGAGCTAAATAAGGTCGCCTTCGTTTTTTTCTTGTTTATGATAAGATTATTCGAATTAGCCCAGATTTCTAGAATTTTTATGGTTTTATTAGCAACACAAGAAATTTCACTGCAATTTTTGGCTGAAAAAAAGAGGCTGGTGTCATCAGCATAGATGATAAACTTTACGTTTGCTGCTATGTTAACGATATCATTGATGTATATATTAAACAGTAATGGCCCCAGTATACTGCCTTCTGGTACTCCAGATTTAATTGATTTTGTATCGGATAAGTGGCCGCTAATATTAACGAACTGTTGGCGGCTTTCTAAGTATGATTTAATGAGGAGTGCTGCATGTCCCCTGATACCATAAATCTCAAGTTTTCGAATAAGCAGCTCGTGGTTAATATAATCAAATGCTTTTGTAAAGTCTATGAAAATGCCTAGGACTACATTCTTATCTTCTATGTTGCGTAAAATATATTCTTTCTGGTCCAGTAAAGCTAGTTCTGTAGAAAGTTTCTTTCCAAACCCGAACTGGGATTTTGTAATGATGTTATGCTTTTTTATAAAAATGGTAAGACGATTATGTATTATTTTTTTCTAAACCTTTCGAGAACACTGGGAGAAGTGACACAGGCCTGTAGTTATTTATATCATTTCTATCCCCTTTCTTGTGAAGTGCAATTACCTTAGCTATCTGCATTTTTTGGGGTAATGTGGCGGTTTCTAAACAAAGATTAAAGATTTATGCCAGACAGCGTGCGATGATGTCTAGAACGAGCAGGACTGGACGTATCTGTATACCATCGGCGTCGCAGCTTTGACTAATGTTGACGGTGCGGAATACTGAGGCCAGCTCTGAGGCTACCGTATTAAACAAATTGTGATAGTAGATAATTTTTCCTTTCTTCAATTCCTTGTTCAAAGTATTTCTGTATGCCTTGAAGATATTAAGTTTCTCGGGGTCTTTACTTTTGATGAAAGATTGATATAGTTTGTTTTTTATTTGAATCTTTGCAACTAATTATGATGTTATCCATGGTTTTCGAGCTGTCTTGAAGCGCTTAACGTTTACATAAGGGAAGTGTTTTTCATATATAGCTTTGAAAATTCGAAGAAATGTCTCATAAGCTTGATTCGCATCAGCTTTGTTCAAGACCGGAGTCCAGTCTACACTGTCTCATTTAATACACAACAAAAACTTAAGTTATTAACTTTTCCAGTGATTAGAATTGGTTTCTTTTAATTGCAACTGTTCATAAAATAAAATAACCCACTGCATAAAAAAAAATTCTCCAAACCTAGACATGCTTGCATCAAGGTCTGGCCACACTGTCCACAAAGTCGACCGGTCGAATCTGGTTAAAAGTTCGAAGGTTCGAACCCCGAAAGTTCGACCTAAAAATCCGGTTCGACAAAAGTTCGCGACACCCCTAGTCAGAATTAGGGGTGTCGCGAACCGGCCGCGGTTCGAGTTCGACCAGGTTCGACTTTTTCGAACTTTTAGTGAAAAGTGCGGCGAACCTTTTATTGAGGTTCGACTCGTGTGCGCATGCGCGACAGGCTTCGGATTGGATGGTGATGGCTAAAAGATGAATCAAGGGCAGTGCTGATTGGTTCTTTCAGTTAATTCAGCACAAAAAATTAAGTTATTAACTTCTTCAGTGATAAGAATTGATTGCTTTTAATTGCAACTGTTCATAAAATAAAATAACCCATTGCATACAAAAACAAATTCTCCAAACAGTGACATGCCTCTATCAAGGTCTGGCCACAGTGTCCACAAAGTCCAACCGGTCGAATCTGGTGAAAAGTTCGAAGGTTCGTCGAACCGGTTCGCCCCAGTTGAACCCCGAAAGTTTGACCTAAAAATCCGGTTCAACAAAAGTTCGCGACACCCCTAGTCAGAATCGCCATATGAACTGGAACTCTCTTTCTTCTTGGCTAGTGTGGGCTTGGCTGGAGTCTTGGCCGGAGTCAACTTAGCCGCTCGTGCTTTAGCCGGCGTCTGCTTCCCCTTGGCAGGAGGATCGTGCTCCTCGCTTGTTCGCTACAGCGCGAGTTCGGCCACCGAACAGCCATCTTGTATGCATTTTTTTTTTCTTGCTAGCGTTGCAGAGGCCAGCGGCAGTGTGCTAAAGGCACGTTTTCGACTCGTTCGTCGTCATTCGCTAAAGATCCTGTGTGAGCCGTGATACATTGCCGTTGCGAACACGTGGATTTTTTTACGAAAGCACAGTGCTGCAGGAAAAAGGCACAACTCGTCGAAAGCACGTTCCGCCGGTCTCACGGCAAGTATCACGGCTCACACAGGATCTTAAAGGGGCACTCAAGCGGTTTTTGGGGAAGCTACTTTTTGGTGCAATGGCGTTAAGGAAGTGTCAGTGAATGAGTATCTTCAGTTTTAGAAGGCAGAACCGCCTATTAATCACGCAGGAATAAAATACGTGCGGACTGTTTTCTGTTCCTGCGCCGACCAATGAAAGTATCGTATGTTTGAAAATTTTGGCGGCCTTTGTAAAGTAAAGGAAGCAACTGGAGCGTCTTTGTAAACAGATCAGCCTACAACCTTGGCGTTAACATGATATAGGAGGTAGGACGCGGCAGGACCTGAACCTGCGCCGCCTGTGAGCGCCAATAGATCCGCCGCCATGAAAAACCGCGCAACGCAAAAAAAAGAAAAAAAAATTGCGATTGAATGAGATTATTTCCAACTTAATTTATATGACAACGGTTTGGAGAATCGTGAAATCCAATTTGGGTATGCTCATGTAACCTAGCTACGTCAGTGATAGTGAAGCAAGCCACTTTAAGATCAAATGCCAACTGAACGAGCTGCAGAGCAACAAGTACGCGTCAGCGAAGTGAATTTTTTCTGCAACTGGACATGGAAAGAGTGTTTGCAATGGAATCGGGGGTCGTGTCAAGCACCAGGCAACGTTGTACAACCTCCGACGGCCCACCACGTCGGTGACCAAGTCGGCGTCAGAAACGGTTGCCCCACTAACACTTAACTGCCGAACGTGAAACTATTCCACCTCCCGAAAGCTGACGTCAAAGCGTTCAGGGACATGAAAGCAAAGGAGTGGGTCTCTGTTTCTGTTGTGCGTGGAATTCAGTCCTGTCACTTGTGGCAGTGTACGCGGTTCGACATTTCCCAACCACAGCTGTTTAAGCAAGAACAGTAGACGCAGAAAAGATATATCTTTGCAAGTAAAGCACCCTATCGCTGCGACAAGCAGATCGATGTCGCGAGCTTGCGGTGCCACTAAGAAGAACCGAACAGTGATCGCTACAGGCAAAACGGGAAACGCATATACCTCCTCAGAGTGCCAGGAGAGCGCCGTGACTGACTCAGGTCACCGTCCGGCAGAAAGAATGCACGCGACAAGCGCCGAATGTATACACATAGGACCTTGATCCATTAAACTCGTTTCAATTGCACCACTTTAAACACGTGTTCTTTCTTATCACTGTTTAAACGTGGTCGTCTGCAGCCCAGTCTCTCTCTACGAAGGGTAGGCTCCGAATTTCACTGATCCGAGAAATTTGTATTCAGATTGTTGGCTTGTGCATGCTTCAAACTCTCCAGTAATATTTTGTATGAATTCTTATTTTTCATGAACTCCTATCGCAGTGCTTTCTCTTCACAGACCTCCTACATTTTTCGACCACTTTCTTGCCGTTGTTTCAAATCGGCAACGTCCCTTCTTTCTCTACTCCTGTTACGGCAGTTCTGTGTATTTAGCGCTCTGTAAATTCAAAATTATTGCAAAGCAATTTCAAAGGGCCTGATAGGACAAATTGTGAAAAGTAGAAGAAAAATTAATATGGTCTTCATTTTAAACTGATTTTCCAATTATTGCAAAATTGGTAACCTGTCTTAATTTCAGTGTATTTTTTAAATTTTTTTTTTTAGAAAGGTTATCCTTTTCAATTTCAATGACAATTTATCCGAATATTAACCAAACGCGTCCAAATCATGTTTAAAATTTTTAATTTCCAGTCCTTTAAAATTCGGATCCAAAAAGCTCTGAATTACTTAGTAATCGATGATACATAAACAACCGGAAAGAATAAACACGAATTCGGGACGAAAACTGACGCATACCACTCTTGAAAGAATTGTATGCGACAGTTTTCGTCCCGAATTCGTGTTTATTCTTTCCGGTTGTTTAAGTATATTTACCAACACGCTCGTTTTTAATGTTAATTCGATAATACATGTTGACCTCCTTTTATTTTATGTACAGTCTCTGCACGAAAAATATAAAACCTAAGGCGACAGCAGTTTTTCTTTTTATAAAAATCCAAGGGGCCGTTTCCACGCAAGTCGCAAAAACGTACGCGTATACCGACAGCGACCTTGTGATCTTCGTTCCTCAAGAATAATTTTAAAAATATTTTCTTTTTTTTTTTTTTTTTTTTTGCGCTGTGCGGCTTTTTATGGGGGCTGATCTATTGTCGCCCACAGGCGGCGCAGGTTCAGGTTCTGCCGCATCCTAGGCTCATCTGTTTGCAAACTCCCTCCGGTTGCTTCCTTTATGTCACGTAGACCGAGACGCTACACGCCGGCTGTTGAAACAGGCACCGCGATGCATGTTACAGGGTGACGCGGCGGTATTTCGTATCCAATTGATTTGCGCCACAACTCCGGCGTAGAAACTTTCATTCACCAATTTCGAGAAGCAACTGCTGATTAGTTACAATATGAAGTAAAAAACGCACTTTTTAATTTTATGCCCTAAAACTTGGTTATGGGCGTTTTCTAGTTTTTCATAAGATTTTTGTGTTGTCGAAAAGTAACTGAAAAGTAACATCGTTACATTTTAAAAATAACTGTAACTGTAGCGAATTACTCTTTTGTTACGGTAACTGTAACGGTAACTTCGCTACTTTTTTCTGAAAGTAACTAACTGTAACGAATTACTTTTTTAAAGTAACTTGCGCGAGACTGGTGGCGCCTCCCGATCGCTCCGGCCCGTGGGCATTTTTGGGTCAGTTGTACGAAACTGTATTAGAAATTTCCCTTCAAAACTACCGTCCACCTCTGTCCTGTCAATTTCTCTTTTCCTGACCACCACGTAGCAATTTTACGCTTTTTAACAATAATGAAATTGTAAAGGATGGGTATGAGTACGCCTCATTTATGGAAACCGGGTTAGCGTCAATTGGGCCATATTTCTTACTTTATAACTTCAAAGTCACACAAATATTGCATTATGGTTTTTTGCATATTCTGTTAGTACATACTATAAACGTTAATTTTGGAGAGTTTCAAGAAAATTAAAGACGGCCTTTTTTTTTAAATGATTTTCAAAGTAATGCATATTTAGGTAAATGCCCCTGTGTGAGAAATTCTTGTACATTTAGCCTGTGAACCGGGACATCAATATTCCATGCACAGATGAACTCTATATAGGGCAACACACTGGAAAGTTTGAAGACCTTAGCTTTTTTAGATACGGAGAAAAAAAATGTTAATGCAGAGCGTTATTGCTCAATGTGCCGTATTCGCGATTTTGTTTCTCAAAATAACGACCCTAATTCTCGGTTGTTAATACTTTTTACCAATCCTTCCTATTCCTGATTTGTCAGTAAATATTTCTAGACCCGTAGCCGGAAGAGTTCTTTGGGGGAAGCCGCCCGAAATGTCAACGTCGCGCTATACGCAAAACGCGCACGTGACTGAGAGAGTGCCTACAAACTTTTTTTCGCAAAGGCAAATTGTTTTTTTTTTTTGTTTTTTTTTTTTTGTTTTTTTGCAGAACAAGGATTGTTTTTATTCTTCTTGGCATGGAGCCAGCAAAATATATTTTTTTCATAAAAAATGGTTACCGGACATGGATGTTCGATCTTATCAACGTTTGGGAAAACAAAATGTATTATTTCGTCTACTTCCGAAGGCTGCAGGTCCGCTAGAGGTGCCCTTGCAGCCATTAGCAACTACTCCCAATGGCTTTTGAAGTAATTTCCAGCAGTAGCCTTTATCGTATTTGCTAATACTACGTAGGGTCCCCGAACACTACTGCGCGAATAGTTAGAAAAGTTTATCCACTCGCCAGCTTTGGGATGCTGAATGGATAAATTTTTATTTATCCACACGGCGCCACTGCAGCTATCGATATGTGTAGGCACCAGTGCACACAGACAGGGGCTCCGGAACCGGGGGCGGGGGAGAGGGGGGAGGGGGGCAGTTGCCCCCACAGGCTCTAAACCAGTGGGGGCATGCCCCACACTCGATGCTGTTCCGACCGCAACCCCCCCCCCCCCCTCTTCTCCCCTCCCACTACCCGTGAGTCAGTAGCATGTTGAAGCTGCACTCCATAGGCGACGAGGTGCCACAGGCTAATATACAGGGTGTTTCACGAAAGGTGGACAAATTCGATATTGCGAAAACTACGCGTCGCAACAAAAAAAAAAAAAAAAGAAAGAAAGGCTTGTGTCGTTTTGATTTTAGGCCAGGGGCCTATTTAGGAAAATTATTAAAGTCCGGGATAATTAAGTTGTTAACTATTTTTGCGTAATTGACCTTTTTAATATTGTGTTTAAGGGCGTGGTTTTAATCAGAAAATTGCTCAGCATCATCAAAAAACACTAAATCAGCAAATTGCAGAACCATAGAAGGCACGCGCAGCATTTTACGGCTTTCTGAAAAACCGCACAAATTCGACGGGTTTTTAAGTTTCGGTTTGCTATCGGTGCGCATCTCGGCCCCGGCGGCACCGCGCCCCGTGGAGAAATAGCGAAACCAGCCTTTGGTGATTTTACTATTTCCCGACCCACGAGGGTCGGGAGAGCCGAAGCGCGAGGTGGGGAGACGGTCTGCCCGAGAAGAAAGCCCTACCTGAACGGAGGGACTGCTTCCGAATGTCCCAAGTTCAGGGGGTATATAAACACTATCCCAACTCCCACCGCACAACATTGGGATATTTTTTTTTTACCTCAACGTCCCCCCTTCCCCCTTTTTTTTTTATCTCGACCGCTGACCCCAACTCCCACATAAAAAACACTCCCGGGGTCGCTGCGCCTGGCTATGATAAACATTTGCAGCATTTATTGGGATCCAGCTCACGTGGTTCTGGCTGCTAGTTAAAAGAATAAACGCTGCTCTTTTTCTTTTTCTTTTTTTTTTGCGATTGTTATTTTGTAAAGAAAAGAAGAAAAAACAACTAATGCGTCTATAATAGATGTTGAATCTGAAGGAATAATTCTAAGCGTCCGCTTCGATTGTTCAGTTTCTCGCTCCGTCCGTGTCCAGTCGTGCCACAACGCCTCAGAGTAGAGACACTTTGCATATTGTGGCTTAACATCATGGTTGCCAGTTATCTGAAGCTTTATCTGAAATCACAGGAAACGCTTTTCCGTCCTCCACAGATGTTTAAACAATTCGCGACAAAGCAAAGCAATATTACTTGAGCTTCCTAACACCGACTCTAATGCTGAGGAAGTCGCACTTTTGAATCATGACGATCGGCAGTTGCGTCTGCTCTGCACAAGCACCAAAATGGCGGCGCCCACAGCAATGTCGGGAGAACGGAGTGCCGATACCAGTGACCGATACTCTCAGCTCATTTAGTGGCTCTAGTCGCGCTGTTTCAATAAACCCACCAAAAATTCATCGCAGGGTCCGTCCGTCTAAACAATCGATTTATGCATGCAATCCCTTCGAAGGGCAAAAAGCGCCAACGGGTTCACGCTGCAGATGTAGAGCATCGAACGGAGCGATTACGGAAGACACCCGAAAAAAAAATTTAGTTTTTGTTAGGGATGGCCGCGAACTTTTTTCGAACCGAAGGTTCGATGATCGACTCAAGCGGTTTGAAAGGTTCGAAAGATTTCGAACTTTCGAACTTTCCATATCGAGAAATTTGACGGAAGTCGAATTTTCGAACGAATTAAACTTAAAAGTTCGACACTTTTCGAAATTTCGAACTTATTACGCTGCAAATTCGATGCTTGTCGAACTTTCGACCTTGTTACAAATTCGATGATTTTCGAACCTTCGACCTTCTTGCACAAACAGTTCGAAGCTTTTCGAACCTTCGAATTTCCTACGCAAAGAAAATCGATAATTTTCGAACTTTCGAACTTATTAATTGAAAGAATTCGAAAATTGTCCAACTTTCGATTCCTAAAAAGTCAGAAGTTCGACGAACTTCAAACTTTTAGGTTAAAAGTTCGAAGTTCGTCGAACTTCGAAAGACTGGCAGGCGGTTTCATTTGGATTCAAGCGGTGAGGTACATTCGTTTTTTTTTTTTTTTTTTTTTTTTTTTTTTTTTCGCAAAGGAGGAGCGAGGAAGGACGACGGGTTTTTGACAATTGTCGTTTCTGCCATATTTTTTATGGTAGGGATGTTAAACTTTTTTTAAGAATGATCCATGTATAGCCTAGGTACGTGTCGTCTTAAGATATGATTATTGTTGTTCAAGACGAGTTTCGAAAAAAAATATCCAAACATGTACCTACGGGCAATTATGCCCTAAACTTGGTAATTGTTTTCGTCTAAATTGTTTGAGGTGTCGCATTTAAACTAAAACCACGGACAGTACATATTATTACCATCTGCAGAATACAAAATAATGTACAGTACATATCAATACAATAATGTAAAGTATATAACTTTATAATAATGTAAAGTACATATCATTACCAAAAGCAGAATACAAAATAATTGTTCAAGTTCAGCACGTCATAAAAAAAACATTTTTAATTTTTTTTATTGTTTCACGTTCCAAAGACTTTTTTATTTTTTTTTTTTTTTTAGCCTGTACACATTTTGGTAGGAGAATCTTGTTTCGTAGTTCTGGGCCTCTGAATATGCAAGAATACAACACTTCCAACGGGTTCTTGATAGTTTTTGTTTTTCTCTCCAGCTTTTTATTTTTGCATTTATTGCTATGTTTATTTATTTATTATTTTTTACCAATGACACAGTTATTTAGGTCGAAAAGACATAGCTTTGAACTTCCGAACCACCGAGCATGTGACGAGTAGTGCCTACTGACAACGAGTTTCTAACAATGACCATCCGTGCAATATTTTATGCAGTGAAGAGCGACATTATGCATAAATAATTTCAGATTAAAATAAGCTCGACCATGCCGTCTTTACCCGTATTGTTGTCTTTAACAGTCCGAAATATCTGGGGTGGGAGAGGGAGACTGGAGCCCCCCCTGTTTTTCCTCTTCCGACGCCACTGGTATGGTAGAACGCTCCTCGACCTCAAGTTGTGTCAGCTTCTGTGCTTTTTTCTCGACGTTTCTTCTGTCCCGGAAAATAAACCTCCAAAGCAATTACAAACTAAAAGATTGTCAAGGTGCAGGCGAGCTGGTGTATGTTGATCATGATGTAAAATCCCGAGATTGGGAATGAAATTCACAAGAAAAGTGTAAGAAGGAAGAAAAAAGGGGACAGGACAACATCTCAAACTCAGCTAAGTTGAGTTTGAGACGTTGTCCTGAGCTGAGTTTTCAGCTGTGTTGAGTTTGAGACGTTGTCCTGTCCCCTTTTTTCTGTCTTCTTACACTTTTTCTTTCAAATTTCGTTAAACAGTGCGTTCGTGTGATCACTACTTCTTTATGCACCTTGGTCACACGTCACTCTGCTCTGGCAAATATTCCAGCACATCCGGGACACTCGTCGTCTCATTTAATTGCCTGACCAATATCGCGCAGTATAAATATCACACCCGAACTTTGCTAAACGTGATTTCGTGAAAACCAGTGAGGCGTGAAAACGCTCTTTGAAACTGAAACTGTGGCGGAACATGAAAACCGGACTTCGAACTTTGCGCACTTGGAGTTGAAACAAATTCAAAACCTTCAAAGATTTTTTTTTGTTTAATTTAGCCCTAAAAGAGAATCGAAACCTTCGACCTTTTTGAACTTTATGTAGAAAGAAATTCGAAAACTTCGAATTTATCGCACTTTATTCGAAACGTTCACATTTTTCTAATTTTAGATCCAAAAATAATTCGAAACATTCGCATCTATCGAATATCAAGTTAGGAAAGTTCGAAATCTTGGAATTTCTCGAACCTCAAGTAAAAAAAAATATTCGAAATAATCGAACCCCAACTTTTAGAACCTGTGAAAGCTTCGACCTTTTCGATTTCGAAACTGCACAATTTTTGAAAGTTGCGAATTTTTCGAAATTGAACCTCCGTACGGTCGAAAATATCGAAACCTTTCAAATTCGAACATCAGTTCGGGTCGAAAATATCGAAACCTTTCGATTTCGGACCAAACTAGGTGAACGAAATCACATATACAACAAAAAACATTCACATATAAAGTAATAATTTATATATAAATAAATACAAACAAAAGTGAGAGCAAAATAATAATTTAGTGTGATAAAATAAAGTGACTTTTATGGACTTTTAAGTCTGATCTTAACCCTAAAGTCTCATCGCCATCGCAATCAAAACCAAGCGTGCAAAATGGATGACAGAAAGAACTCGAATCACTCAAACCAGCACAGTGACAGCTCACATTCAATGCACAAGAAAGTAAGCTGGCGATTCTGGGCTGAAGACATAGTGTAGCAGTTATGAAGTGATCATTGGCATGTTCTTTCATTGGTCATAGCTCGGGAGCGACTGCTGAGCCGGTCGCGACATGCTGTCGTTAAAGCTACGTTTGCGGTCTGAAATTTGGTCTTGATGTGCATGTCTTGTTTCTCCTTATTTGCCAATGACAGTGTGCCTCTGCGACGATGAAAATGTTTGGGCTTGCGTTTTGAGCTTAAAAATAGGCAAGGATAATTATCCGCCCAGACCTGCTCGAGCGGGATTCTCAAACTCGTTCGAGTCTTGGGTCCGTGGGCCAACGTAGTGGGGACAAGATAACGCAGCAATAGTGTACCACGTTGCAAAGCAGCAGAGTCTCTAAGTGATACCCCAGAGATTTCTAGGAAAAAATCTCGTAAACTCTGCTTTTTTTCTTTTTTTTTTTCTTTTTTTGCAAACGATTGGTTTTTTTGTTAGTGCAATCTTTAGCTTTATTTTGTTAATGACTACTTTGTACCCATACTTGATGCGATAACAATACCTAAAATAGCATCCCAACTCTAAAGTGCTGATATTTTTCAGTAAGGCAAGGAAATAAGCACGCTGTCGGTGCCCTGCTGCTCAGTTCACTCGAAAATAAGTCGAGCTCGACATGTCTTTGCTTTCCTGATGATTCTCATTGCAGCATCATAAGATAATACTTATATTTTGATTGTATTTTGTGAAGGCTATAAACCCGAGCACATACCTTTACCTTAGCAGTTCTTCTTGCTGAGCGAGAGTTAGTGCAACTAAGACGAGTCTTCGAGGAGCTGAGAAGCAAAAATAAAAACAAACAAATATTTCAATCCAAAACAAAGCAGTGTAAAATGGGTGAACATTCCATAAGAGCAGAGCTAGGTGTCGAGAGGAAACGAGTCAACGACATGACATCATTATGGCCAGTGCTTAAAGTCTCCTGTAAGTTGAGGGGGGTCCCTACAAGAAAGGGGGGGAGGGGGGGGGGGGGGGGTGTTCTGACGAGATGTATTAGATGCACATAAAATAAACCACACTGCTGACTCTGTACATGCAACCCTCAAATTGTTAATCCCCAAATGTCACATCTCTGAAAACAAGCTATTTTATTGCAAGATATGATTATGATTTCACTAATGCTGGGGCTGTGGAGGAGGGTCCCAGACCATCCGTTAAAATCTGTGGGGGGTCTGAGACCCCTTGAGGCCCCCCAGACTTTAAGCCCTGATTATGGCGCATGTCTAGTGCATGCTCGAGGTGCGGAAAAGGGGGGTTCACAGCTGGCCAGATTCTTGCTGGTCACGGCCTGGGAGCCATATGTTTGAGACTCCTATGCTAGAGCATAAGTCCGACATTCACGTGGACTAAAATGTTTGTTTGTTTGGTGCAGATGAGTCAAGTATTTAGTCTTAAAGGCCAACCTACAAAATCATTTTCTGCAGGGTAGAAAAATCCTCCTTGCCACCCTTCCTATCTTTTCTCCCACTGGCATCTTGACCTGGGGGAACTCGTTTTATTTCTCCATCTTAGGGCTGGGTAAGCTCGGGGCTTATCCCGACTTATCTAGCCCCAAGATGCAGGAACAAGAGGAGTCGCTCTGCAGTCAAGATATTACTGGGAGGAGGGGAAATGGGAAGGTTGGCGAGGCGAATTTTCCTACCTTGCAGAAAACCTTTTTGTAGGTTGGGCTTTAACCAAAATGGGTGGTTGGTTCGTGGATTTGTATGACCTTGAGTAGTGGTACTAGGAAGAGATGCCGTTCTAAGGCAGGACACTCAGTGGCACATTCGTCCGAAATGGCACACCAAATCAGTGGAAATAAGACAAACGTGGATGGTAATGGAACACTGATATTTGCAACGCATGCAACAAGAAAACAATTATAACTGCAAAAAGAATGAAATGAAGTGAAAAGTCAGAAGTCCTAATTAAACGTTATCCTGCCAGTCCAGTCCTAAATCCACGCCATCCCCCTAATCATCTTACCCAATCATCACTCACGACTAACAGTTCATACCACATTGTTTTTTTGTGTGTTTTTTTTTTTATCATAGTGTTGTTTTTCTTGTATATATAAACATTTCATTTTTGGTCTATGCCTCCTCTCTGCTAATTTCATGCACCGTTCCACTCAAATGTGGCACCTGACTGTGTGTTCGCGCTATTACTTTCAAATCATGGCTTCAAAGTAGCTATCAACCATAGCCTATGCTCCGCGTCACTAGTTGCGTGCAGTACAGGCAAAGGCAACACCAGGTGAGAGGAGAAAGGGCAAGCACTAGAAAGGCTGGAGAGGAGGAGAGAAACCCTTTCTCCTAACGTTCCTAGCACGCTCCCTTTCTCCCCTTGCTCTCCTCTCCCGTCCCGCCTTCCTAGTGCTCGCCCTTTCTCTCTTTGCCTGGCGTTGCCTTCGCCTGCAGAGCACACAACTCGTGACTCAGAGTATAGACTATGCTCCAATCTAATATCGCGGAGTTTGCAGGGAAGTGGAGGTACATCTGCAGATGATTTGTGTGGGGGATCACTTACGTTACCTGCACCCTTTTTTGTCATCTGTCTTGTATCGTGACTTGTTTCAAGCTGTCCTAGAAAGCTAATAAATTAAGCCATCATTTTAAAATGTGCTTTGCCATCTTGTTGCAACATAAGTTGTATCTTTAGACAGCCGGAAGTTAGTCTGCCTCAACAGGCGACTTGTCTCTCAGCCACTGATGAGCAATTTAGCCAATGCAGTAGAATCACTAGCCTGGGGTTTCTAACATGCACCACACAGTAGTGATACACGACTGCACGTTGGTACGATGCTCATGCAGATGGAAGTGGGAAGGGGTGGAGATAGAGCCCAGGACCCCTGGCTTCTGCAGCATGAAATTTCGCTCCACGCACTCCAAGCTGCGGTGCATTAACACACTCGGCCACCGATTACTGGTGCACAGGTCAGGGCAGTATACCGCATGGTTTCTAACTGCCTTCTAATTGAACTTGTTGGCACATAGCTTTGTCTATCGTAGGCAGAGACAAAGTTTAAGGATCTTTACAAACAAGCATCCAGTTTGTACGAGTGGGTATTCAAAACGTGCAGTACCAGTGTTTCCCCAAAAAATGCCGTCCTTGTGCACTCTCTCCGCGTTGTGCAGTTATTTGTTGCTAGTAGATGGTTGTTTTATCTAAGGGTACACCCCTTTTTATTTTTGTCTTACGGGCCTTTGAAATAAACAAATTAATTAGTTATCCGACGAGCAGAACATAGGGAGCTGCCAGTAATGGCTGTGGAGCTTTCAGTATTTACCTTACCGGTAACATGCTCATGCCCCTTGCCTAACATTGCACACAACTTGTGAGAAGAGGTATGGATGGAACTGCCACTTTGACAAATCACGTGGCAGTACCTGATTGTGTGCTTTTGGTTGTCTGTTTGCCAGAGGAGGCGAGAGAGCGACAGCAGCAACAATGACTCTGACGACAGCTACATTCCATATGTGCCTCTCAAAGAGAGGCGCAAGCAACAGGTGAGTCGCGGCTGAAGGCCACCAGTCAGGCCTCTTCCTTTCCATTAGAAAGATTTTTAATGCAAAAGCATTAACTGTCTCATGGAGTGAGCTGACGACATCAGTTTGAAGCGCGAAAACAGCACCTAGTTTCCTTCAATTCCATCGGCTGGCGCGTGTTGGCGGGGCTCCCATTGGCTGCTGTGCTCGTCAGTTTCCACGACTGCTCACCCCATTGCGCTGCGTGTCCATCAGCTCACCATTAACACGGAGCTTCCAAGGTCACCAGGGGAGCATGCGCACTGACCGGCAACGAAAAGTACTGTGGGTGTCCTATTTCTCCTGCCCGATCAGACCGCGCTCTGCTTGGTCACCGAGAAACCAGACGACGTTCGCTGTTATGAGAAGGAGTTTTATAAATACAGTTCTCTTCATGGTCTGCCGATGGCTTCGCCTCCCCAGTTGTGGCGACCGCTGCTGTGTTGTTGGTCTGCCTCGACGATGCAAGTCCGGCTCCGCGATGATGGTCTGGGTTCGCAACTTCACAATGAAGAATCGTCTGCCCTCGAGCTCTGCCGGATTTGACTGCTGCCACCGGGGCCATCACGTTCCCCCCTGTTTTCTCTTTTTGTCCCTCCCGCCTCGCCGTGTGCCTCTCTTCTTCCTTGTCCCCTACAGTACGCAGCAGGCGAAAAAGGAAGCAGACGAGCGGCTTGTATGCTTTCACATTCACAACTCTTAAGAAGTGCTTAAGTGTACCTCGATTTTTTTAAAGCAGTCACAATTTTTCTCATTGGCAGAGATCTTGGCAGAAAATGATGTCCCAAGTCAGAGACATGTTTAACTAGTATTCCATGGGTACCTATCTAGGGCTTTGCATTTTCAGATCAGCCCCATAAAATCTTAAAAACAGTCGCCAATAAAAAATGTTGCAGATTCATATTTATCTGAAAATCTCAGAATTTCGGGCTGCCAGTTGTCAAATCCTTGGCTCGTTTTTATCTTTTTCTGAAATACTGAGGCAACTTTTGCTGTCCTATTATTTTCCACTTTTGTTTTTGTCACAAAAGAATGTGTTTGGAATCTTATTACGAGAGGGGGCTGCAACAGTAGTCAAACGCACCTTTCCAGCCACTCAACTTTGGGCCTTCCTCTTGGAAATGTATCTTTCCTAGATGTTCATTGGCCTTTCTCCAGCCTTCAATTGTAGAAGATTGAACTTATATGCTCACTCCCTTGCCCCATCTGTGTTGACCACAGGGGTTTGAGATTCATCATTCAGTCAGCTTTTCTCAATACCTGCATGGGATGGGCAAGAAGTGAAAGCTCCCTGCTAATTTATTCCAGGAATATGGAATATGCTGTAAGCAACTTAATTTTTGCAAAAACCTGATTTTCGAGAATCGCCTACATTTCAAGCAAAATAGGTCCCGCAAACAATTCCGGTAAAATGTAAACATGTTGCAATCTATCGAGATCCCATCGCGTCGCGAAAATTAGAACTCGCAAATTATTTCAAAAGTTCAGCTTTGACCTAAATCACGAAATATTGAGCCTGCAAAACATAAATCGTTCACAGTATTTCACTTGGGTGCCTTTCACATCTCTTTCCACGATTATTGCAGCCTTTATTGCCCGTAAGTTTTACTGTGTGCAAATTAGCATGACTAATAGCAAAAATTCCCTTCACATTACCGAGTACAGTGCAATCCACTTATAACGACACCATATATAACGATGTAGCGCTTATAAGTAGCAGTTTCTAGATTAGAAACAATCAGTTTCTATTCCAGATACAACGATGATCGGTCAGAACAATTGAATATTCGGGTTTTCTGATTATCATTATAAGTGGATCGCACTGCACCGGGATTTCAATCGGCATGTCCAGCCGCAGAAACTTTGTCTTGAGACAGGTGAGCGTATTTAATTAACTGCATGCCCTTGTTTCCGATAGAATATTGTGGAAGGCTCAGCTTTTATTGTGTTGTTTTTGAAAATTCTGTCCCAGCAAATTTGGTGACTGCTGTCCTCTACCTAAGCCAATGACACTAAACTGAAAAACTGAATTTTGTGGACGATGAATGAAGGCTTAAAAATGTTCTCCATATGAGGCTTTAAAAAAATAAAAAAATGTCTTTCTGAGTTTGGTCAAATAAACTCAGAAAATGCAGAACCCTACTTATTGCTGACATTCTTCGGATATAAAAAGCCAACTGTAGGCTTTCCACTGCTACGAACATAGTAGTCGTAAGTGTTTATGACGGGCAAGTTTTATTTTGTGTTCAGTCAAATATATGTTGTCAAAAACAGAATTCTTCTGCCATCCCAGCAGAGAGTAGTCTATGTATGGGAACATACACTTTAAAAGTTGATATTTTGCTCTGAAAGTTGTTTAGAAATGTCGACACAGGCAAAACTAATGGAATAGCGCTGGTAGGGTGGTTTGATCAAACCCTGAATTGGTCAAATGTTCTCATTTGTAATCTTCTTCCGAGTTTATGTGTGGTTTAAGATGATGACATTTGACATTACACATGATTCTAATGAAAGATCACGGACGACAAAGGACAGAAGGTACAACAAACACACGTTTCAATCTGTTAAGATGTGTGTGTTTGTCCCTTGTCCCCTTCCTTTGTCGTCCGTCGTCTCCGTTTAGAATCGTGTAAAGTTAACCAGCTCGCCTGTTTATTAACATTGTCTTCTAACATTTGACATGTTGTATGTGCCCCCTATTCCTCCTTTGTGTGGCGACCCCGTGTTTTAGGGGAATCTCCAAATGCAGTGCAGATAAACATTTAGAGATGTCGGTGGTGGTTCGGAAATATTGCAGATGTATCACATTTCCTATGCATGAATCAAAGCATGCTAAAATGTAGTCTGAGAACAAGTATAATTTAGTTACAAAATGCAGTTGTCATATAGCTTCTTTCTGCTGAGCTTGTAAAATATTTGCACTTAAATAAAAAAATTAAAAAAAGAGAGCCAACTTGTATAGGATAAAAGCGCTGTAAAGACGACATACAAGTTAAAGGACAGCGAACACCTTAGAGCGCTCTTTGTCCTTTAACTTGTCCGTTGTCTTTTTTTAGTGCTTTTATTCTATACAATGAATCGTCAAATAGCCCAAGTACATACCGTCTATAGCCAGCTTGCTAAGTTTTGATTTGACCAGATGTAAATGCGTTTCTACAGAGCCATTCGCACTGACGAAAGATTTCCTTTTGAACACTGACAATCTATCAAGGGGCGCGCATTTACGCAGTTAAATGTCCTACCTCTCATTTAGCATTATTAACGATCAAAAAAACATTAGTGTGTTTGACGAGGGATGAAGTGGACTTTTTGCACGGCCGCCTGGCCAGCGTGAATGGCTTTTCAGTTTTGGGGGCTTTTCCCTCCCCTGGTACTGAAGGCAGTGCTGCTAACTGCAGCTCTCACGGCTGGGGCGTCTGCACGCCATCATGCAAGAAGAGAAGCGAGACCGCTCTGGGGGAAGCACGGCGACGGATGACGAGGACGACCAGCGCGATGAGTACGGCCGCAAGTCCAACGTCAGCCTGCTCGACCAACACACGGAACTCAAGAAGAAAGCGGAAGGTGGGAACTCACTCCTGCCAGGGTAGCCTTCCCATGCCTGGCGAGAGAGCATCGCAGGAATAGTACCGCCATGTTTAGGATTGCTTGTCACTCTCTCAGTGCATATGACAGTAGATTTTGTGCAGCTGTCATTCGGTTGACTTGCTGTGCGTTCACGTGCTGCTTTGTTCCTCCCACTAAGCAGGCCTTTTTGCCATTAGCAGCAATGGAAGTACTGTGCCATTCTGCGCAGTGAATGCAAGTCAGCTGAGGTGTTGCACCAAATTTTTGCGATGAATTGTATCACACATGTGCTACACCTGTGCCAGCGAAGACGGAGGAGTAAAAGAAATTCTTCGATAGGATTGTGCGGTAGTACTAAACATAGCAGCTCATAGTGATTTAAACCAAAAAAAACAGCTGACCACTCACGTCAATCTGTGCCTGCGGACGCGCATCAGACTTGGCCGCTTTCCACCTGTGAACTAAGAGCAGTGAGAGACATGGGGAGCATTTTGGCTAGCTCGATGGTCTCAGAAATGATGCTCGCTGCTATTAAAGGCTGACCCTCTTTTATTACATTTGTAGGTCGACCTACAGTTTTTAATAACCGAACCAAGAAAAAAAAGTGACAACCTTTATTTATTAAATAAGGCAGTCGAGTTAGTTCCCAAGCACCAGTAGATTGATAGCGCACGTAACTGTGATTTGCCTCTAGCTCCAATGCTGCTTACGCTGCAGATTGTGTGTGGCCACATTATGTGTACTTGTTGTTATGCTGGGGCAGGGTTCAACAATCACCACGGTGTTTGATGGAAGAGTGTATAGCCTTGTTGTGTAGAAATGATTTTTCTCTTTACAGTCTCTTTTAAAAGAGCGCTGACACCCCAAGGGTCATATTTATTTTTATTGTCTAAAACGATGCACCTTGTAGTCATAAACACGCAAAAAAAAACGCAACGCAAAAAAAAAAAAAAGTTTTCCACGCATGCGCGCACCTTTTTATTTTTGACGCCCTCCTCTCCCGCTTTTCACCTCCTCGCTTCTTTTGATTCGTGACGTTAAGAATCACGAACTTTAGAAGCTTTGTAGGCGACATTTCTGTAACAATCGTAAAACATTCACTATGGGCCTTCTTTTTGAAATACCAAAAATCAGAGTCCGTTGTGGTGCCGCCTCCTGGATTTGTATCCTCCCACGGAAAACAGGCGACACCGGTCCGCCGGCGCTCGCTCCTTTCCTCCTTGCTTTGGGTCACGATGGCTACAGCACGGAGTGGTGAAAGAAAGTGGACTCTCAGGACTCCGCAATATTTGATGTCAACGCACGGGAACTTCGAATTCGGCATTGGGAAATGGTTTTTTTACTTCACAAATACTGAATTCCCAAGTTTAGAATTTTGAGGGTAATGTCCCGGCATCGTTTTCAATTGTTTCGGATAATAAAAAAAAAAAATATGATTTTGATGTGTCTGTGCCCCTTTAAGGGATTGTGGGACTATTTTCTTCACTTGACTGATTAGTAGATATTTAGAGTAACCTTTTCGCACTCACAAAGCGTGGAAAAGCTGTCGGATTTTGTTTACATATATTGTAGTATTGGTGTGGCTTATTTTTCTCTTTCCTCTATAACTTGTTTCCCCTCCCACAAATGGGAGGAGAAAGTCTGTGTAATGCGTCAAGTGCCACTGTGGAAACCTTCTTTCCGAAATCAAAAGATGCAGGATTATCTCACGGATACAAATAATCGGCGGAGTGGGTAGCGCCGCTGATAAAACAAGAGACTCGCTCCATGGTTCATTGAGTCGGTAGATCCTCATTAGTAGGAAAAAGGACAAACCCCCATAGCCAGTACTCTTTTGTAGTGCACATCAGTGGAGAGTCGCAGTGAAGTTAAATTTGTTGAGGGAAGTTGATCCAGTTGCTTATGACGCGCATGGCCGTCGCCTGTGGGGCCCTGTTTCAACTGCAGCCCGGAAAGAGAGTGCCCTGGAGAAGCAGCTCAAGGAAGAAGAGAAAATTCTGGAGAGTGTGGCCGAACGCAGAGGTGAGCAGGGCAGCTGGCACACTCTGGTGCCCTTTCTTCAAGAGGGTTTTCCTCATGCGCAGCTCTCATGGGAGTTGCCGAGTTGGCCAAGGGCATCCAGTACGACCAGCCGATACAGACTGGGTGAGTGGATGTGTTGACATGCCCTGGGGGGAACATAACAAGGAACCTTGAATTTTACTGGTAACTTAGGTTCCAATTACTTTATATGATTCTATCATATCCACATAGGGAATTTCTGCGTTTTCTATATGTTAGCATGCACCCCTTATTTTTTAGGGGCGAAGCTCCTTAGGGTCTAGCCTTGTCCGGCATCCGTGCTCACATCGATTGCCATCCCATCTGTCTTCTTAAAAAAAGAAAAATGTTTGCGCAGTCAACAGGATTCGAACCTGTGCGGGGAGACCCCAATGGATTTCTAGTTCATCGCCTTAACCACTCGGCCACGACTGCGGGACGAGTAGGGGGCTCTGAGATGTGTAGTAACTTCAGAGCTGGGGATGTCATGGATGAAACGTTGCATGTAGCCGCTCAACGTCTATACAGGAGAGGGCACTGCGGTCAAATGCGTATATAATCGCGTTAAACTTTGCATGCATTGGCTCAACGTTTATAGACAAGAGGGCGCTGCGGTCAAATGCTTAAATGCGTATATAACCACGATCCATACCACACATTCTCTTTCTGACATGGACCGTTGACTTAAGCAGTGGAGATGCATTCCCACGGCTTCTAGTGGATCCAAGCTGATCTGCTGAAAGAACCACTGGCTCTGCATTTCACCGACCATAAAGCAGTAATAATGAAGTTGAAACGCAATCCGGAACTCAGCACTACCTATTAGCAATAAAAAAAAATCAGCACCATCAGCACTACCTATGAACAAAATCAGTATTATCAGCACCACCAGAGCTTCACCCCAATTAACATCATTCTCTACGTGGAGATGCGGTCATTCTTTTAAAAGGTTGTTCAGTAGAAACCAATCTTGGACACTCCTTGAATACACAGTGCCATTAATTCTATCACGGCAACAAGTTGTATTGTTTATTTTGATTTAACGAAAGCTTTTAAGAAAGTCAACCACAAATTGCTTCTGTATAAAATATCTTTGTGTGGTGTAACATTGACACTTTTATATATGTTTAATAGCTATCCAACAAATTGCCAGAGTTGTGTATGTGTGTGGAATGGGTAATCTATCAGATGTTTTTGCACCTACCTCGGGTGTGCCTCAAGAGTCAAATGAACCACTTTTTTTTGTTTTTATTTGTGACTTCGAATTGTGTGTAACAAATGCACAGTGGCTTTTTTTTTTGGGGGGGGGAGGGGAGGGGAGGGGAGGGGAGGGGAGGGGAGGGGAGGGGAGGGGAGGGGAGGGGAGGGGAGGGGGGAGCGGGGCTGATATCAAGCTTCATTTAAAAGTTGGTTTGGCAAATTACTGTACATTTTTACAAGATGATGTGTTGCGCATCTCAGGCTGCTGTTCTACAAATTTCCTAGTGGTTAATCCAGATAAGACAAAAATACTGACACTGTGCAGAAAGCACGAAATTATTTCTCATCAGTATTCTTGGAAATACTGCTATTGAATGTGTACAATAGATTCCTGACCTGGGTGTTTATTTTGACATCAATCTTTCGTTTTCGTATCATGTTTTCCGGATTGTTTCATCTGCTCAGTGGGGATTATATCTCACCTGACACATCATTTTGTAAGTCCCGTATCTGTTGTTCACTCATTTTGCACCTTCGTAAGAGAGGGGCGAGTTTTGTAGTGCTGCGTGGAATTTGCTGATGGCATCTGATGCAGCACAGATTGAAGTAGTGCAAAAACAGTTTATTCACATTGTGTATGATAGATATTTTTATAGGAGATGCCTTTACAACTCTGAATGCAAGGTGTCCCCGAAAAAAATTAACAGGTTTTTTTTCACCGCAAATTTAAACTATACATCACCGAGCGCTCATTTACCGCCCATAGGTAGCGCTAGAGGTCCGAACCAGATGCCAAAGTTTCAGCACGAACCAATATTTTTTTCAAAAGTCATAAGTGATTTTCTGAAAATTTCAATGGGAAAATGGTGGCCGACAATGTTCTCGAATACATGGGGCTCTATGGGCGCCAGAAACCGAAAACGGGCAAAAATGGGCCCCATTTTCTCATCGAAAAATATGAAACTTCCCTCATGCATTGAGAAGTGGGGGTGGCATTTCAGACAATGGAAACAATCCAAACCCCATCTTCAAGGTACAGCGAACTTGGCACAAAACACCCTATCACTTAGAAGGACAAATATTTAACCCCCCAAAATACTGTTTATTGCTGAGTAGGCATAAAGTAGGACTATCCCGAATATAGTAACTGACAACTTCATAAGGAAGTGCGTCACAAGGTCACAGGATGGCAACCCCCCCCCCCTTCTTTCCCCCAAAAAAGGCCTTTAGCTATGCCATTCAATTCTAACATACTGACCTTTCCCAGTTAAAACCAAATTCTGAAAAATGAATTAGGCATATCTTTACAGGTTTTCCTCAGTCAACCAAAAACGCAGAACCCAAATTATAAATTTATGCTGTTTTCATCTGTGTCTAAAAAAAATTTTATTCAGTTCATTATGACTTCTACTCCCCCGTCTTAAGGGGTTGTGCAACAATATTCAGTTTGTGTTCTTTACTTTACACAAGCTTACTGGCACTAGTGGGACCCCAGTATGCTTGCACGCAACACCACTGACCAAGAAACTTCTTTGTTGCAGTGTAATTTCAAGGATAAAAGCGAGCATTTTCTTTCAATCTCTTTTTAGCAAAACACGTTGATGTAGCTCAGAGGTCGCAGTGTTGGCATAATCCCACGAGTGATGATATTTTAGTGGGACTCATAGATTGGGCTCGAGCATTGCATGAGCACTCCATTTGGTCTCGTGATAATCAATAGCTTGACAAGTATTTGGTTGCTGGCTCGTGTCCAATAGCTGAAATTATAACAATAGCCGAACCCTAACAATGTCTGAAACTCGGTGCATGTCCTGCGTTTTGCCAACCCAGCGCATGGCTATGATCAACATTGGCAGCAGATAATTGGCTCTAAATCACGTGGTTGCTTGTTCTGACTGTGAGTTGAGGGGGTAAACGCTTTTAATTTTACTTTCACTTTTTCTGCGACTACCTTTACGTGGGGAGAAATACTAATGCGTGTTTCATAGGTTATAAAAACGTCAGGGATTCATTCAAAGCGGTATTTGTGCAAAGTACAAAAATTGTTGCACTGCCCTTTTAAAGAAGAGCATCGTAGCCTATACTCTGTTTCACCTTATGCCTGACCGGAGCGGATGCTACAAGCCATAGAAGCCAATCCAATGCCGAGTGAGTGTCACGTGACCTTAGACACAGTGACACGCGAAAAGCACAGTCATGTTATTGTTCGTAAAGCTGGATTAGCTGGGATGGCTCGTAGCAAACGCTGCTGTCGGTCATAAAGTGAAACATAGTATAGTAACTGATGCCTTGGCAAGGTTCTCTTCGTGGAAGGCCCCCTCTGTAAGCAAGGGGTTGCAAACGCTTGGCAGGTGGAGGCCTCCGGCCTACTTGACGAGCATGCTGCCCAAGCAGCAAGAGGACATCCGCAAAAAGTTCCACATCCTGGTGGAAGGGGAAGGCATCCCGTCGCCCATCACCACCTTCAAGGTGAGCTCCCGACTTGGCCTAGAAGGCCCCCCCCCCCCGCTCCCCTCCCCTCGAACGTATGCCCATTCTGCAGGAGATGAAGTTTCCCCGGACAATCCTGGCTAGTCTGCGCCGCAAGGGCATCACGCAGCCGACACCTATCCAGATGCAAGGACTGCCTGCCGTGTAAGTTGTTTGGAAGAGCTTGGAGCAGCTGTGCATTCTGCTGTTCGTTTAAGGCTGCTCTGAGACTGAAGATGCTCTAAAGGGCTTTGCAACTTGGAGTGCACCCGACTTCTACTTGAGAAATGTGAGGAAAGATCTGAACCTCACAGGCACGGCAAAATGCTTTGAAGAAGTAATACTTCAAAATAAAATACACACCCAAACAAATTTTTTTTTAAATTATTATTTAGTACTTACTTAGAAGTTGTTGATTTTTGCTTGCCTTCAGTGATTGAGACACACTGCATTAACTTAGCTGTGCATATTGCAACCCTCTTTTAGAGTGCCTTTGGCATTTTTTTTTTTTCACCAAAGGAAAAAAATAATTTATGACGTCCATTGCCGTCTTTGCGCCAGCAGCACTCAGCGCGGAAGTGACGTTTCCTACGCCTAACCACTTGCAGAATTTTATTGTCCGAAAACAGACCACAGGCATATTTACTGACATCAATATTCAATGGACGAACCATCTTCGAGGGCTGTGTAATTCCTCTAGACCAACTTCATTTGACGTGCGCGTTGCACGGTCACACTGTTGATCTCTTCCATAACGTGGAGACGGCGTCATAAAGCATGTGCCTGTAATCATGCTTGGCTTGGCTTTTCAGCCTTAGCCACTTTACTGGCTTGGCCGCCTAGTGGCTTAGCTGCACATCACGCTTGTTTCTACTTTTCCCGACTGCACATGGAGTAGATAAAAGCGATGAAGTATGCGATTTAAGCTTGGTCAGCACCATTGCAAAGCTTTTTCATGCTTCCGGACTTACCGGACTTCTCGAGCATGTGAAAAAATCTTTAGAATTAACCAGACCCCGAGGTCAAACTTTGAATTACCATACATTTTTTTCCATGGACTCGTATGTGTGATTGCCAGGACTGCACACATACTTTGAACTAGCCAAAAATTTTCATAAAGTAACTTTAAATTAACGAGAGTTGCCTGTATTATTTCCATTTTGTAAACATCTAGATACCGTCAATAGCTGCGATGTACCCTCAGAGGCTTGGCAGTAAGTGAATCCGTATAAGAAATTAGCTATCCTTGCTTGTTTTGGTGTGGAGCGATGCAATTGGGTTTGGTTTACAATTAAATCCAGTAAAGTGACACAGTGCAGACCTTTTTTCAGTTTTTACAAGGCTGACTACCTTGTTTGCTTGATTTCATAGTGAAGGCTTTTTTTTATGAGAAAGACACACCTAACTGTTTTTGTACAGTGCTGTTGGAGAGCTCAATATTTCAGTTAAACAAACTTTGTTGGGACGCTGAGCGTGGATTTTAATATGGCCATAATCCCAGCACAGATTGCATTTTTGTGTCCAGACATATTCTAGCTAGGCCTCATCTAGAGACAATTTATATGCTTTCTTCGTGAGAACTGTAAGTCAAATTTTATTAAAATGACCTATACTCCGTTACCTTAAGCTGAGAGTGCAGTGGAAGCTATGTCCGTGTTGGACCTGTTGTATGCCTCTCTTTCGCCACGTCATCACGCTCCCGGTCATGTTCACACGCGGAGAGACGGGGATGGCTGATTGGTCTGGTGGGCACGTAGCTCCTTCCACAGTCTCAGCTTAAGGGTGAACAAAGCACAGTGGACGTAATTTTCGATTCTTTGAATAAAAAGGAGCAATGTAAAATTTTTGCAGCTTCTTGTTTTTCTTGTTGAAGTAGCTAGAGCGGTGGGTGTGCTGCATGCAGGTTGTCAGGACGAGACATGATTGGCATTGCCTTCACGGGCTCTGGCAAGACTCTTGTCTTCGTGCTGCCCCTGCTCATGTTCTGCCTGGAGCAGGAGAAGCGGCTGCCCTTTGTGCAGAACGAGGGCCCCTACGGCCTGGTGGTGTGCCCGTCGGTGAGTGACCCATTTCGATCCCCCTGGCCACCCTTGGAGAGGTGCAGTCAGACAGGGACATAGTACCTTGTTCGCTTCTCTGAGATGGCTTCTGAGAGGTGCAGGGACCTTCACTTAATGTCTTGCCTTTTTTCCGTCAAAAAGTGAAGCAATGGATGCAGTGTTGCTCATTTAGTATTTCCGTCAAACACCTTGAAGTAATGTGCTGACTTTGACTACTATACTTGTGGTCACATCAGGAAAAGATGAAGTTTTACAGATTATTCATGCGTCACACGAAGTAGTTCTTACAAGATTTGGTTGTCGGATGAAGAAGGATGATAAAATAAAGGCGAGCTAATCTAAAGTTCACCCACATAAATCTTAATTCAGCTCATAAACGAGTATATCAATAATGTTCCATAAGAAGCCAGGCTTTTTTTTACTGCGGTTCTCTAGGTGAATGCGAGTATAGTTGGTTTGTTGCAAGGTTGACAAAACAAGCAGCGGAAATGCGGTGCAAGGACCGAGTGGAACAAAAAATACAGTGGTGTGTTTGTTCGGTATTTCTACCTTGTCCTTGTGACTTTTGCGCAATTTTTTCTGCAAAATGTTTTCATTGTTTTTTTTTGTTTTGTTTTCCGTTTTTCCTGTTGCATTTTTTCTTAGGAAACAATGTAGGCAGGTACTTTGGGCCGTGGCTCCTGCCACAAGCAAATGTCTGAGTGGCAGTATCAGACGGCTGGCTGTAACAACATCTCTTGTGACTGTGTTCAGATAAAATCATGCACGCGAGTCATGACATAATTTTTTTGTTTTTGTTTATATATGTGCATGTTACCCCTCAACATGTGTAGGAAAAATAATCAAAAAAGCAAATAAAATTGAGTATTTGAAAAGAAAAAGGTTTGAGTGTGCCAAAACGGCATTTTTTTTAATTTCCAAGTTTTCGTTTTTGTCATGTTTGGTGACACCTACTACACAAAATACAAATATCAGAAATCTCACATATTTTGTACTTACAATAGGTCATGGGAACTATTGATATAAATATTTACAGCATTGTGGAGGTTACGTATCTCACATAAAAAATCCACAAACTCGGCTCCTTTGAATAGCTTTAACATTAAAATTTTTGTTGTATATTCATATTAGTACATTCTTTCGAGTGATATATAAATCATTGTTTTATCTTAAAAATTTTAATTTTTATGGCATCCCAAACTTGTCCTAAAGTACAAAGTTAAGAAACTTCAAGGGGCAATTAAAAAAAAAAAAACATCTTAGATTTTTTTTAAAATTCATAGTGATAGTTCTCCAACATACTCTTTATTTATTCTTAAGAAGCATGTTGCATCATTTTGTTTCTATCAAAGTCACAGCGCTGCAAAGTGTCTTCTACTCCGGCATTTCTGCCCAAAGCCATAGATGAGATGATCTTTTGATTCCGTCTGTATATTATGACAATATATTTTTGAGCTGTATTCAGGTATTGGACTCAAGTTAAAGTATTCTACTGATTTAAACAATACCTGCGTTGCTTTTTTCTTTGTATTTATTTAACCAATAAGCCTTTTTTGTCTTTTAAAATTACAACTTCAACAAGCTTGCCAGCAGCTCGAAGCAACAGCTGCCTGCGTGTCCTATTGCGAGAGTGCGTCCCGCAGTGGGGTTTGCTCTTCATTCTTCTTTCATGGGTCGGTGCTTCGGTAGTGCAAGCTGCAACACAGTTCGCACTCTTGATGCTTGAACCGAAAACAACACCTTGGTGCAAACCAGGAGTTAACACTTTGCCTCACTTTTAGGTGGCTTTGCTGTAGTCCATACTGATCAGGGCATAGTGTTTGTCTTTGTTGGCGTTGGTTGGTCTGTCGCTGAAGCATCAGCTCGTTTTATGGGAGCATCGCTGGCATAAAATGGCCGAAAGATTAATTGGCACTCATCATCTATTGGAGGTCTTGACGGTATGACCGGCGCTCAGTGCGGACCAGCAGTGGTTATTGCCGAGATGCTCTCTATTTCGCTTTCTGCAGTCCGAGATACAGTCACTTCCTCATTCGACCCCGTTGTACGACTTCGCCACACATGCCACTACTGAGTCCCAGCGACAGGACATACCTTCCTCCATTCTTCCTTTTCCTGGTTCCTAAACTTCAGCAGTTGACTTTAGTTCAAGTAGATAATCTTGGCTCCTTTCAGATGTTGAGCCACTTGACATTTCTTGCACATTCTGTATTACCATGCTTGCTGGTTGTCCTAGGTTCTGTAGAGTAGTCTGGTGTTTTACAAGCCCTCCTACGCCATTGCATGCATTTTTACCGTGTCCAGTAGCCGAAAACATCCATTTGGCTACAGGATTCTCAAGTGTCCTGAATTCGAACAGCTGGTGTCTCTTTTTAAAGTGGCTTGGCACTTCCGTAAGTAACTTGTGAGTGAACTGGAGCATTATCATTGAGCCAATCCCTAACTTTTCCTATTGCAAAACAGGCATGGGCCGAGTCATGGCACACATCGTCGCTGATGACGGCAAAGCTGCAAGTGGATTTTCGTGTTGTAGCCACACACATAAACACCAAAACTTGCTTCTTGTTCCAGTGGTAAACCTGGACTTCATCAGAAGGAATAACGGTCCAATTCTCCGCAAAGTCGAATGTAGTACGAAACTTCCTTTTTCTTCACATTGCTTTTCTGTGTACAGTTGAACCTCGATTTAACGAAGTCACCGGGACCCGCTAATTATTTCGTTAAATCGGGAACTTTGTAAAATCGAGGAAGGGAGACATCGCGCATAGGCTGCGCGGGGAATCCGAATTTGTTCGTTACATCAGGAAATTCGTAAAATTGGGTTTCGTTAAATCGAGGTTCAACTGTATATGGCTTTTCCTTGAATAGGCCGGACTTGATTGGGCGGAATCCATCTTCCCACCAGTGTTTTCAGTTCTTTTAGGAACGCTGCTAAGTCCAAGGTTTTTTTTTGATCAAATCGCCAGACACCCACGCCGCTACCAAAATATCTGCCTCTTCTGGGATGCCAATCCGCTCAAGCATAAAATCCCGATCCCTAGGGCGTCTTGCGCAATAGCCCAGTCGGCATTCATTGGTAGGCAGGCTGCAAATGTACATAGATTTCAATTTGGCAATGTTGACGGGGCTACCGCTGGCTTTTTCAAGTGCTGCAATGCAAAGCTTAAAATTTGCACAGTATATGCATACACAAACTTCGTGCTGCGGCACACACTTGACCCATCGGGGTCGCAGCGAATGGAACTTTGTCAGGCCTATCTTGGTGTCTGGATGTGCTTTCTTGAACACCCGAAACGTCATGCAAATCGACCTCATCATGAAACGTTTGGGCAAATACTGTTTTTTGTCATTAACCAAAACACAAATCATGTCTTTCTGATTGGGACTTTATCGCGAGCAGCCCAGTTCACCCTTGGTGTAAAACTCAAGAGACAGTGACACATCCTCTTTGCTCATCTTGCATCTCGAGAAGGGATCTGGCGTATACCACATGCCAAAGTCAACCCCGTAGTCTTCATGCCTTGTCAATAATATACCTTGTTGCCTCGGGCACAGCACTTTCTATATCTTTCCTAGTCGATGATTGAGGAAGTAGTGTGAGTAGCCGCGGCAGCATTCTTGGTGGGAAGTGCACGCAGTGCAGGCCTGGTGAAAGTTCTTTGCCCATTCACTACACGTTCTGCACTGCTGTTGCGATGACCCCGGAACGTCGGATGTGCTGTGGGCCATTCGAATTCCGGAATGAACTACCAGGATCAAGGTCTCCTCTCTCTCCTTGTTTTCTTTTTCCATACGACTTTCTACAGTGACTTGCTACTTGACTTGGTGGCTTGAGTGGTGTCAGTTTTGTAGGCAGTACATAGCGATTTAGTTGCTCAACAGTTTCAAAGTCTGGGATAAATTAATCCCTCTCTGTGTGGGAGATTTCTGGCTCACATTGTAATCCACAGCTGAAGTACTGGAAACAGTGCTGGCAGAGGTAGTCAGTTTCCTTCACTTCTCCTAAGGTCTTCTCTGACAAAATCCTCTTCAGACAATTGACATCAAGATCTGGCACACTGCGAAAATTTCTCTGCTTTGCTATCTTCTTTTTGTGCTTACTGAGATAGTCAGCACAAAATACTCTCTCGACGCTGTAAGTCACTGCTATGGCTGAAGACGTTCTGTCAAGACGCCACAATACAGGACTGGCAACCACTTCATTTGTTTATGGCCGCAGTGCGCATCTTGTCCTGTCTCACAATCACAAAACTCCGAAAGCATGATGAGAGAAAGAGAGAAAAAAAAAAGAGAATGCGTTAGTATTATCTTTTTGTGAAGAAACGCACAGAGTAAGTCTAAACATGTAACAACCAGTTCCTCAAAAAAAAAAGTGCACCAGGACAAAACAGGCGATAATTGTGTGTGTTCTGTGGTCCATACCGTCTCTGGTTCCAGTAAAGCCCCTCTTTAGGTCCACGAGGGGGGCCACCGCTGTAGGGCTTGTAGGGTTTGCTTTCTGTCTGAGTCGCTGCCTTCCTGATTTAGTGCTAATTAGGCCGGTGCCGCTAGTATTGTGCGTGCTGCTTTTAGGGCTCGCGGCATTTCGCTTGTGTCGCCAGCATTGGCTCCTGGGGAGTATACTATACTATTGACAAAAGTGTTGCTTAACACCGGTGCCACTAGACAGTCCAAGCGATAGCATGTCCCTCTGCAAACTGCGTGCACGTGGAGACAGGGTTACGACGGTTGCCCTTCAAACCTCATGACTCTTAAATTGGTGGAGATAAAAGAAAGCAACATGAACAGCAAAAAGGAGTTGGACATTACAAAACTTCTTTCCAACTGGCAGCTTTAACATTTATTGGCGTCCCTCAGCAACACCAATCGCTTCAGCAGCGGCCTGACTGAAGAGGGAAGGGAAAGGAGAGGAAAAAAAGTGGAAGCCGTTTACAACTCCCTGTAACACCGAATTAGAGCGCAGCTCTTGAGGAGGAGGAGGGAAGGGTACTGGGGGGGGGTGAAGTGACCTGGGGGGGGTCACGTGACGATGCCGATGATGTCATCAGTGACGTCACTGATGACGTTATCAGTGACGATGACGATGCGGACTCCGATGGCGTCATCAGCAATGATGACGATGCGGATGTTGGTGACGTCATCAGTGACGTCACTGATGACGTCATCCGTGATGACGACGATGCGGATGCCGGTGACGTCATCAGTGACGTGACTGATGACGTCATCAGTGATGATGACGATGCGGATGCCGGTGAGGTCATCAGTGATATCACTGGTGACGTCATCAGTGACGATGACGATGCGGATGCCGGTGACGTCATCAGTGACGATGACGTCATCGGGGAGGTCACGTGACCTGGGGGGGGGGGGGTCACGTGACTTCGAGGGGGGCACGTGACCTCGGGGGGTCACATGACTTTGGGTGTCACGTGACCTTGGGGGTCACGTGACCCTGGGGGAGGGGTCACGTGACCTTGGGGGGCCGCGTGACCTTGGGGTGACCTTGGTTACGCCGACTCCGCTCAAGCCGGGAATGGGCCCCTAAGAGCTGCGCTCTAAAAGGGGACAAATGGGAAGGGTCTTCGTCAGCAAAGTGACATGTGTGGAGATTTGACCTTAAAACACCTAAGGGGCTGCAGTTGTTGACAAAGATACAAGATCTCGGTGTCGGAGAGGCTGACAGAGGGGAGCCAATGTTACCCGGGGTGTGACGCATGGCAAAAGCCTCGATCTCCCGGCCATACCGAGACCTGTGATCTCCAACTCTGTGGGTGTTATTGAACTTTGTACCACAACTTGTGCAGGCGTTGACATGCTGGGCTATCAGGTGGACGGTTCGAACGGATGGGACGGATGCAGCTTGTTTGACCTCATTAGCGTGCTCTCTTAGGTGGTCACTGAGACAACGGCCGGTTTGACCGATATACTACGCTCCGCACCGAAGCGTAAAGGAGTAAATGCAGTGTTGTTGACACGTGGTGTATTTGGTGGCATGTTTCTTTGTGCAGACCTTTATCCCCGTAACTTTACCAGCCCGCCTTAAGTTGTTAAGTCTAAAATTGGTTTCATGGATGGTCGTGTGGGTCTTTAGGCTTAGCGGCTTCGCTTTGCTTTCCTAGCTGTCGCGTCAAACGATGCAAGGCGAGAAAACAACTTCCACATCGGTAGAACGCCATTCTTTAAATAGACCGATAACGTGATTACCGAATGTTTCGCCTGGGATAAATTCAGGCCTAGTTTTGTCTGCTGTTTCAAGAAGAGCTTGCTGTCACGTGCCTAAACTATCAGAGGGCCGGATCTGGACATACTCCATAAGGGCTTTCAGATTCTCCTGCGGAATGTTGCGGCCATGAGACAGCATCAATGAGTTTGTGCATTCCATATTTGTAGTTGCATTTGTAGTTAACCAATTTTCTCGCACTCACTGGATTTGTTGTAGCACAGGTGAGTGATTGGCAGAATTCGTCAGTCTAGTTTGTAGAGGGGCAGAAGACGGACTTCTCAAGACGCCCTCCCGCCAGTGCGGGCAACTAGTATGCCCAATATCTTTAGTCAGTCTTTTAGAGCGCAGCTCTTAGGGGCCCGTTCCCGGCTTGAGCGGCGTCGGCGTAACCAAGGTCACCCCAAAATCACGTGACCCCCCCCCCCCCCCCCCCGAGGTCACGTGACCCCTCCCCCCGAGGTCACATGGCCCCCCTCCTTCAAGGTCACGTGACCCCCCGCCGAGGTCACGTGACCTCCCCGATGACGTCATCGTCACTGATGACGTCACCGGCATCCGCATCGTCATCATCATCATCATCACTGATGACGTCACCGGCATCGTCATCGTCATCATCACTGATGACGTCCCTGGCATCGTCATCGCCATCATCACTGATGACGTCATCAGTGACGTCACTGATGACGGCATCCGCATCGTCATCGTCATCATCACGGATGACGTCATCAGTGACGTCACTGATGACGTCATCGGAATCCGCATCGTCATCGTCACTGATGGCATCATCGGCATCGTCACGTGACGCCCCAAGGTCACGTGACCCCCCAGGTCACTTGACCCCCCCCCCCCCGTACCCTTCCCTCCTCCTCCTCAAGAGCTGCGCTCTAATTCGGTGTTACAGGGAGTTGTAAACGGCTTTCACTTTTTTTAACTTTTTCCCTTTTATACTCTTCATTTTACTCTAACAAATAATTACATATAGTTATAATATGAACGGATGTCTTACTGAAAGTCTACCAGTTAAGTCACATGTTTACCTTGGTCAGCCGGAGCTACAACCGTACCGAATAGCAGTGGAACAAGCTTGGTGGCTCAAATATTTCCACTTCATTGCGAATATAGATATAAATCTTCTCATATAATTTGCATCATTGTTCTTAACTTTCTACTACCTTTTGTAAAAAAAATAAAAAGGTAGTAGGAGCGATTACAAGTTTTTGTCCCCTTTCTGGGGAAAGAGTTCAGCTACAGCTCGTTGAGGTTGTAATTTTAAAAGGCAAAACAGGCTTATTGGTTAAATAAATACAAAGAAAAAGCAACGCAGGTATTGGTTAAATCAATAGAATACTGTAACTTGAGCCCAATACCCAAATACAGCACAAAAATATATCGTCATAATATACACGGAATCAAAAGATCATCTCGGTTTGTGGCCTTGGGCAGAAATGCCGGAATAGAAGACACTTTGCAGTGCTGTAACTTTGACAGAAACAAAATGATGAAACATGCTTTTTATGAATAAAGAAAGAGTATGTTGGAGAACTATCACTATGAATTTCAGGAAAATCGAAGATGGGTATTTTTTTCTAATTGCTCCTTGAAGTTTCTTAACTTTCTACTTTAGAACAAGCTTGGGGCACCATAAAAATTTCACTTTAAGATAAGGCAATGATTTATATGTCATTTGAAAGAATGTATTAATATGAATATATGACGTAAATTTTAATGTTGGAGTTATTCAATTTCTGATGATGACAGCTCAGAAATCCAGCGATGAAACGTCAAAGGAACCAAGTTTGCGGATTTTTTACGTGAGATATGTAACCTCCACAATGCTGTAAATATTTATATCAATGGCCCCCTACGATCTGTCAATTAAAAAATATTTGAGATTCCTGATACTTGTATTCTGTGTAGTATGTGTCACGAAACATGACAAAAACGAAAACCCCAAAAATCTAAAATGCTCTTCTGTTGCACTCAATTTTTTTTTTTTCTCTCTCTTTTGATTATGTTTTCCACACATGTTGAGGAGTAACATATAAAGAAAATTAACAAAAACAAAGATTATGTTTGAACTCGTGTGCATGATCTTATCTGAACAGAGCCTTATGTCTGCCTTTATAGACAAAGAAAAACATGGGCAAAACCTCTCTGAAATTGGTGTGGTGCTAAGTTAAACATAAATGTGCTTAACTTCCCCGATTATAATCATAAATTGTCCAAATTGAAGAGTGGAGTTGAAAAGTGCTACCACATTTTGGTAAAAAGTTTGTGTGCAGATCTTTGAACTTAAATAATGTGAGCACCCAAAATTCAGAAAAAGCACCACTGTTGAGGTAACTTCAGTGTGGTTTGGGGAGGCTGAGAAGTGCAGCCGAGATGGGCAGCAAGGTTCAGATGACTCGACCCGCAGCGACGGCGATGGTCCTGCATTCTGCATGTGGGGGCCATGTCATGTGCCTCAGTGGGATCGGGGCTCTAGCTAGCTACATATGGCATGACCCAGACGTTGCTTGCTCACATGCGGGAAAGGGAAAATGAGCTCCAAGACTAGGCTACTTGGCCTCTTGAATATTAATTTGGATAATCACTTTTACCTGGTAAAGTCTTCAAGTGTAACTGGCTTAACTCCTTCCCTGTTAAACATGCTGCATGTGTCCTTTACTGTTTTAAGGCCTTCTGGAAACACTCGATTTCCTCCTAATTTTATATATGGAGTCAGCGTTGTGGTCGCAAATTCTCCGAGTAAGATGAATCCCTGAAATAGCTCTCGGAGAAAAATTGTAGCTAGCTGTGTCGGGATGGCAATTATCCCATTGATGTTGGGGTGTAGAAAGGTTTTAGGACAGATCATATTTTGTGATTTCTTAATTTCACAGTTTGGCAGTGCAAACGGTTGTGTAATAAAATGTGGCAACTTGACAACTGCGAAAAATGCTGCCATATTGTTTTTACGCATATTGCAGCGGAGCTGTTAAGGGCTAGTTTTCCCAGGATAGTGTCCCCCGCAAAGAAATGAAGACACCAAACTCTGGACACCTACTGCCATCTATGAGTGACAGCGGCAAGCCACGTATCTGAATGCCGCCGTCGCTCATAGATGGCGGCAGCCTTTCCACTCTGGCTTGCCGACTTGCGGCCGGCCGTTACTTTTTATTGTACAGCTCCGCTGGTCTTCCTTCTTCACCAGAGTGGAAAGGCTGAACGTATTTTATTTTTTTTTTTTTTAAATTCTCGAGTCGGACAGTGATTTTAGTCTCCTCATGTTGAAAGTTAGCTGCTTCAAGCTCGCTCCAAGACAAGTTTTTCAGTGCCCAGTATTCCAGGCAAGAACTGCTTCACAGTGTTCAATCTTTGCCTTCCGTGCCAAACAAGATGCAAAAAATTATAAATTTTTTTTTTTATTTGAATTGTCACAGATTGTAGGTAGAGCCCTCCGCAAATAACAGTTTCATCATCCGTATCCTACCCACATCCGCAGACTTAAAGGTGCGCTAAAGACGTTTGATGACTCATTGTACGGGATCTTAGCATCCCAGAAATCAAAAAATTATGCACGTGCAACGTCTTTTTTCCTAAGATGTGCTCAGAAAGAAGGGAATTTTAATATATATTTTTATTTTTGCTTTGTGACCCCACTTCAAGCAGACATATTTTATAAACATGAAAATTAAGAAAGGACAGAGTAATAACGTTGTGTCATTTTATTAGTTCAAATAATAAAAAAAAGTGGGAGATGAAGGGCACTCACTCACTGCAGCAAGGTATTCGTGTATGTGTGGTAAGGTGCGAATACACCACTGGGGAAATTATCACAATATGAAATAAGGGCAACACCTCCTATCGGTTTCAGTTTTAAACATAAACCCTCAACTACATGTTTAGAACCATATACTTAAAAAAAGCTCAGTGCCAACTGTCAAGAGAACGAAAACGCACACACACGCAACGTTTCACTTGTCAAGGTTGCTGTGTAGAAGAAACAGAATATCGTCAACATTAATGGATTCAGACTGGTTTGCCTTTCTTAAATTAATATCCACTAATTAGAAGTCTCTCTCCATTGGTGCACTTGATGCTACTGGGATGGCATGCACGAACTGCGCTACAAGGATGAGGTGCGGAAACTCGTGCTGGCGCAAGTTCCATCACTCCAGAGGATTGAATTCAGTCTTCTCAATCTACTTGTAGGCAAAGAAGCAACTTGCAGGCTCTTTGCCCAAAGAACATTTTCCGCTCTTTCCCTGCCAAACAAGATTACGCTTTCTCGGGACGACTGATACTCCTGCATCTTTGACTTTTTCTAGGGATCGCATTTTTGGCAAGATAGAACATTCTAAAGCGGTCTGTGGTGAGAATAAAATCGTTCTTGACATAAAGAACAATTTTCTCTCCAGTTGGCATTTTCTTATCTAAAAGAGTAGTTTGCCCCCGCAATACATTCAATGATGCACTTCATAGTAGCACTCACTTATTCACTCTGTACTATGCAATCACACACATTAACGGGTCGCCCCAGCAAAAAATGTAGATCCGGACTCGCGGATATCCGCATCCGATCCGCATCCACAGCTCCTGGCGTCCGCATCCGATCCGCAATCTGCCAAATCTGATTAATTTTGATCCGCATACGCCATTTTCCTGCGGATATCCACGGATGATTCGCGGATATGCAGAGCTCTAAATTATAAGGCTAATACCGTCATAGTTTGGAGAAATCTTTTTACTCAAAAGACACCACAACGTGTTTGTCACAAGTTCAGAATGGAGGAATTATTGCTACAAGAAACGTAAACTAGCAATCCCCTAGTAACTGCTCGGCAGCTAAGAACTTATGGTGTACGTAATGGACCTCCTTGCTTGATGTTTGTTGTTTGTTTGTAACTGTCTGTTCCAGCTAAGTGCACTGCATACTTCAACTTGTTGAGTGTCTGGCGCCCTTTCTAAGCGGACGGTTGTCTCCTGCAGAGAGAGCTGGCCAAGCAGACGTTTGAGATTGTGAGCTTCTTTGTGCGTGCCCTGGAGGAGGCGGGCTACCCAAGTCTGCGAGGCTGCCTCTGCATCGGGGGCACCTCCGTCCGGGAACAGCTCGAAATAGTGCGCAGGTTAGTTCATCCAAAACCCTTGGGTTCACCAGCACAGCAGGCAAACATACAGTCAAACCCATTTATATTGAACAGCAGAAAACGCTACGATCAGTTCGATATAGCAAAAACCATTTACAACGAACTTCCACGCTGCGTTCGTTTTAAGGCGAGAGCTTCTCTTTCTTTCTCACCTCTTCGCTTTCACCTTGTAATAAAGTGCTGAAAAGAATTTTTTTTTTTTTTGCATGCGTGCAGAGTTAGTTCTTTTAGCTTATCTCCCCTTCTAAATCACTTCTCTTTGTGGACAACCGCTTTGGTATGAGTTTTTTTCATTTTTTCTGTGTGTGTGTGCAGAGTGTTTCTTTTTTAGCTTTCTCCCCTTCTGATTCACTTCTCTTTGTCAATTTCGTTCGCGGCTTGTGCTTTTTAAAATTTTCTTTCTTTACTACTACAACTACTTTTTTTTGGGGGGGGGGGGGGGGGGGACAGGTTAGAAGACGGTTGCTTGCGCGTTTTTTGAAGCCTTCTCAGGGGAAAAAAGTTTGATATAGCCAATATGTTGTTTGTTATAAAAAGTACTTTTTACATGCATTTTTATTTAAATTTTCCGTGAGTTCAATATCGACAATTATTAGCTCTACGGGGGTTTGTTCTAAACGGGTTTCACTGTAGCGACATTCTAAATGTCTGCTTGCTGGAACATTATCCGCTCCACCGCCAAAGCTGTTGCTACGATTTGGCTCGGTGCACACTATCAGTGTCGCCGTGCAAAAAGTCAGCCGGCAAAATGAGTTTGCAGTAATGCTACATGGAACTATTATCAACGCTCTGGGCAATTATTAGTTTTTTTTAGTTGTAGAAGGGCATAAACTGTAGGGGTGTGCAAATATTGCAAATTTTAAATACAAATCAAATGCTTTTAGTATTCAACTCGAAGAATTTCTACTCGGAACTTCACAAATATTCTGCTGTGGTTGAATATTCGGCACGGTAACGAATATTTCCCCAGAATATGTATAAGCATCACTTGGAGCATGCCGTGAGAGTGCTAAAAGCTTTGAGAAAATGTTTTTAGTATGCCAGCTTTGGAGAAAGAGAAAATGAATGAACATTCTGGAGAGTTTTGTAGCCTCCGAAACAGCACCAGCCACTGCACTTAACCGGCAACCTTGAGCAAAAAGCCCACCAACAACACGAGTCCGTAGGCGGCCGTGGCGAAGAAAACACAACGGGCACCGCTACTCTTGCTCACACTCCACTGCGCATACCATAAAATCTTGAGAGATGCCCCGCCCCCGAAAGGTAGGTAACCCAACCCTATTTTTGACTTGATTTGCTATTTTCTTTTAAACACAAAAAGAACTTTCTTCAAAAAGTTTGGCAAATAACGAACTTTTCAAAGAAAGTGCGGCAAAGATTCGGCAAATGTCTGCGCACGCGCAGGAACACGACGGGGCCATGGATTGCAAATGGATGCCGTGCAGTCCAGCGGTTACGGCGAGGTGTGGAGTAGACAACACGGTAACTGTGCGTTTGTGAGCGAGTGTGGTTTTCTTCTATATTTTCTGCCTCAAGAAGAGAAGATTGACCAATAATTTATGCAGTCCACTGCGCAAGTGACGAATTATGCGGTACATTCTGGATAACATGATTTTCATTTGACCTTTCCAGTGATGCAACGAGGTAGTTGGAACACTGACTGACAATTACTTTAAAGCGCTCCTCGCAATTATAACAATCCTGTTTTCGGCTCACAAGTAATGTGTGCAAAAACAAAATAATATTGCTTTTTCAATTAGCATTATTTCGCGATTTTCATGTATCTGCACAAAACTAAACACAGAACTATCATGCTTGACGTTGCACATCCGACATTCCTATCTCTTGCCTAAACCTAAACCTTCCTAAACGTCAGTGTGTGCCCTAACACCAGAAACCGGCATTTTAATGGTTTAAAATTAGACGTTGCGAATATACTCACACTTTCATGCAAAACTGGCATCAGGTGACTCAAATCGAAAAACCTGCATATTTACAACAATATTGTGATCTCTTCTGGTGAAGGCTCAGCAACCATTGCATTCGTTTTCGCGCACGAAACGGTGACCCCCAGAGAAAGCAAGAATGCAGTGTTATTGCCTTCATTTTTAATAATGTACAGACACTTGCAGGCTTGCACTGATGCCTCAAAACCGAAACTCTCGTAATGTGATTTGTGACTGTGCTCGCTAGAACCCAACCTCGTTGTCACACTACTTCTCTAAGCAGTTACTAAAATTGCCAGTAAAGACACAAAAACGACACCAATGCAGTTATCATGTAGAATGTCACAGTATTTAGTAGTAACTGTGTCTATATGCATTACATGTTGCATTTAAGTTACGAAAAAAACAATTTAAGACCTTTCTTCGCCAGGAAAAACTAAATATCAACGTTAAGTCTGGTAACAATGTATTTTTGCCAAATCTTTGCCGAATCTTCCGAAAAGTTTGGCAAAAGTTCGGCTTTGTCGAATCCTAAGATTCGGCGCCGAATTTTCGATTCGGCAAAAGTTCGGCCCATCACTAGTGATCAAAGTGTTCGGATCAATGATAACCTCGGCGTAAATGCATCTAGTTAGCTATGGTGGGTTTTAAGCGAACATTGCTGACTGGGAAGTGCAGTTATCTTGGCTTCATTGCTCCTCACCGCAATAACAAGTTTGGCAGGGACACATAATCTAAAAATAATTTTTTCAACTTTTCTCGATTGCCACGGAAAGTTAGCCCACTCCTTATTTTCATCCAATTTGTTCTCGATTTTAGGTGGGCTATCTCTCGGGATATTACGGTATGCGCGCACTTGGCCGTGGTCGGAGCTGCATAGGTGCCGGAGGCTATCTCTGTGCACAGACAGAATGCGGGAAGAAAAGGTGAGAGAAAAGCAGAAAAGGGGTAGGATGCATAAAAAAGGAAGTTACCGTATTTTCCAATCTATAGTCTGTGGACTATACATGTTTAAAAGTTGAAATTTTACCCGATGCGGACTATCTACATTCACTGTGACAAGACGTGAAGGATTTTGTGAATAACGGAGTATATTAATGTTAATTTATGAATGATACAAGCTTCTTTGTGGGCTAATACAGCAGGCATTTTTCAAGGTGTGCTGTGTATTAGTATAATTTTTACGTTTAGACTAGGCACTAAGGGCAGACTATGCACGGCGTGCGTATGATACATGTACAAAGAAAAAAAAGCATTTCAGAAGACATAGAAAGGTCAAGCACCCGTTAACAAACAAGCGGAATCTTTTTATGGACTTTTCATTTGAGTGAAGGAGGCTTATTAAAATGCAAGATCACAATTGAACGACTGGTGAGGGTGAATGAGATTGAACAAAACCTCGAGATTGAGGAAGGACAGGGCCCACCTTCTTAATGTCATACCTGCACAATCCGAAGCAACCTTCGGCTCTTTACTTCTCTAATGGACTCCGATTTTTATACATGGGGCAAAGTCAAAAAAAAAAAAAGAAATAAAAAAAAAAAGCTCAAGGTACACCTAAGCATTTCTTATGAGTTGTGAATGCGGAAGCATGCAAGCCGCTTGTCCGCTCTCTTTGTCGTCTGCTGCGTACTAGCGCGCGCGCGCTTCGAAATCTCGGAGGCCATGGCGCTGCGGCCAATGGGAGCCTTGTCGACGCGCGCCAGCCAATGGAACCGAAGGCGAAATCGCGGAAGCTATGGGCTGTTTTCACGCTTCAAACTGATGACGTCAGCTCACTCCATGAGGCAGTTAATGCTTTTGCATTAAAAGTAACTGCAATTTATTTATCATCAGCATAATAATAGAGACCGGGTTAAAAGTGATTTGTCACTTTTCAACAGAGTCCCCCCTGTATTCAGCACATGTGTGCCAACACTTGACCAATGCATGGATGCCACCGGAGATAAAAAATCTTGCTGCTGACTCTGAAGCCGGATGTGCACCGCTGCTTTCAGCTCATTTGTACGGAACTTCATTTCGCTGAGACTTGCTTTGAGGAGTCCGAACAAACGAAAATCATCCACCGGTGAGTATGGTGGATGCGGAATGCACTAAAGGCGTAGCCCTTGATTTTCTGCTGCTGTCACACGTGCCACGTGGGAATGCGCATTGTACTGAAGCAATACACCAGTGGTCAGAAGGATACAATGTGCTTTTGACACAGAGTTCCCTTGGCATGTAATGTTCGACTATTGGCCTTCTATGATCCCAGAAGATTGTGAGCATAAGCTTGCCAAGCGTCAGAACTTTGGTCTTGGTGACGAAGTGTGCCTCCACTCTTTGCTTGCCCACTTAGTCTCTGACTGGGCACAGTGGATCCAACATTCACCCTTGTTGACAGTGCGTCAAAGAAAATCCTCTCCCTCAGCTTCCTAGCATCATAGCAACATCTTGCCCTCATCCACATGATGCTCCTTAATATTTGGCATAAGTTGTTACAGCGGTAGCTGCTAGTGCCCCTTTTCGGCAAAAAATGCTCATGGACAAATGCAAAAACCCACCTTACATCGGAGACACTGCTCTCCCTTTCCGTCGTTCCTCACACACGGCAAGGCTCTCTCTCGCTTCCCCCTCCCCCTTTCCTCCCCCCCTGTAGGCCGCCACTGTTCCAAAAACACACGTAATTGTGGGGAAAACGCTCCCCCCCCCCCCCCCCCCCCCCCCCCCGCCAACCCCTCTGGTAGCCGCCGTTGCAATATACCCATGTGGTCACATTGTGCGGACACACTGCCTTGCCTCTCCACTGCCACCACCCAAAGTATGTACGCAAGCTGTTCTTTAAAGGCGCTTCGCGTCTACATTACACAGCTCACATACATACTTTCGCTTTTTTCACTGCAGGCACGGTCACGGGCGCCCCCGTTTTGAAAGAGTGTTTCAGGCAAAAGAAGAGCATGTCTCTGTGTCCTACTCCAACACATGCAACATTTCGCACAATCATTCCACCAAAGCACACGTCTGCTCACACACATCTCCTACATCAATTCCACTGTAAGCCAAGAACCCATTGCAAACATTGTACAGCACACTGGCCGAAGGCAAATCTCCTTCAACACACAAAGCAGCAGCTACCTATGTCAATCAGCACACTTTGTGTGGTCGTTTGCAATTTTTTGGGTATCCACCTGGTGGACACTTTACCACACTGCAGGAGATTGTGAATGATGTAGTACACCGAGCCATGACTAATGTAAAATTTTTCAACAACCTCACCAGTGATGACACGTTGGTTTGGTTTTCGTGTATGAGCAGTTCAACTTCTGTTACTGAGTGAGGCGTGATCGAAGTGTGAGCCCGGCTGGAGTGAGATACTCTACTCAGGCCTGACTGTCCACTTTGGAACTTGTTGTACGACTCGTATACCTGTTAAAGTGACATACAGGCACCTCCATACTGCTTCAAACTACTGCAATGCATATACAAGGACTTTTCGCCCTTTGCACCCAAAAACCGGATTACCGAGTGGTTCCTCCCTGGTACTTGCTTCCAAGGGGGCGGTTATTCTGAGAGTGATGTGGTCACGTGACATTTCCCATCAGGCCACTGGGCTGGCATGCACAGCCCCCTCTGGTCGAGGGCCAAACAATATTTTAAACGCAGTAGTCTGTCGTGGCATTTCAATCTCTTAAAACTAAATTGCAGTTACTTTCTGACCCTGCCTCTTAGTATGTTATTTTTATTCATTTCCTAAGACTTCCAGTTAACGAGGGTACTTAGTTTGAGGTTCGCCTAAACCTGCATTGTTGCATCGAGGTTTGGTGACCAACTGGTAAATGTTCGGGTTTAGTCGAGTGCAGGGACGATTTACCAGGTAAAACAATTTCTCCAGCTATGTTGGTACCAATTTTGAAAAAGTGTTAATTTACAAGAAAACGTCTTGCAAGTGGTCATAGTTTTTAGTTCTCTCAAATGCTGTTTTGGGGAAGAGCCCAATAAATAGTGCCTCGCAGTGCCTGCTCTTCTCAGTACATTGCAAAATTATGTTATAAGGTTAGTAATCATTTTCCCACTGACATTTATTAACCTTTTTTTTTTCAAAATTAAACTGTGGTTGGTCGTTCAGTGTGGTCTTAGGCCAACTATTGGTTCTTTTTAAATTTTTTTGTGCTACAGTGAAACCCGTTTAGAACGAACCCACGTACAGCGAATTATTGAACTCACAAAAAATTTAAATAAAAATGCAGGTAAAGAGTACTTTGTATAACAAACAACCTATTGGCTATATCTAGGGTTCGGAGTTTTCGGTTTAAACCGATAAAAACCGATAAAAGTACGCCGAATCCATTTTCGGAAATTCGGTTTTAACCGAAAAAGGTCAGTTTTTAGGTTCGACATTTTTTTATTAAAACGGATAAAAGTACGTCGAATCAATTTTCTAAAATTCAGTTTTAACCGGAAAAGGACACTTTGACCTTCCAGTCGTACAGCAGAGCAGTGGCGAAAACGTGGAACGACATTGTCTATCGAAACGTTTCCAAATGTATGGGATACACGGATGCCATCTCGACGTTTTGGTTTAATGAGGGCAACATCGATCGGAACGTGAAGTCCGAAATGCCCCATAACTTCACCATGTACGAGCGTGTTCTTGAACTCGTTGTAAGGAAGACTGACTTGATGCAATCTCTGCATGCTGTGTTGAGCTTCACAAAGTCGCACCGTCTCTCTTTTGGCGGTCACAATTGGTTGATTGGCCGATTTTGGCTCAAGCAGCGCTTCCTCTCCTCAGCCTGCCAGTGCCCAGTATTAGTGTTGAGGGGGCATTCTCGAAGCTTAGGGCCATAACAACAGGAAAGAAAGGGTGCGGATCAACGAGGAGAACCTGGGAACGTACATCTGGGTGTACTATTATAAGCTAACGTAATCCTGATGTACAGAAAGCGAAGTTCTATGCTTTTCGGGTATAGGCTTCATATCTGACTTGTTCGTGCTTCTCAGGTTTTTCCTTGTTTCTTTTAGAGCTGCACACATTTGCCAAATAAAGTGTCAATTCTTTTTCAATGTACCTGTGCCGTTATTCTTTGAGTGATCACAAATATCATAGCTACAAGGATCATCCGATCCGGTGTCCGTTGGTGTTTATTTTATATTCACCGAAAAAAGCCGATAAACTTTTGTGGGCATAAATATACGCCGAAAAAAACCGAAAATTGAATTTTAAAATAAACACCGAAAAAAGTACGCCGAATTTTGAAAAAATAGAAACCGAAAACGCAGAACCCTAGCTATATCGAACTTTTTCCCCCTGGGAAGGCTTCCAAAAACGTGCAAATATTTGTCTTCTAGCCTGTTCCTTTCACCAAAAAAAAAAAATAGGAAAGAAAGAAAATTCCAAAGGCTCAAGTTGCGAACAAAATTGAGCGAAGAGAAGCGAATCTGAAGGGGGAGAAAGCTAGAAAATACTCTCTGCACGCACGCACAGCAGAAAAAAAACAAAAAACTTTTCATCCCAAAATTGTTGCCGAAAAGAAGCGATTCAGAAGGGGAGATAAGCTAAAGACAAACTCTGCACGTATGCGAAAAAAAAAAAAAAAATCTTTCCAGCGCGTTGTTACAAGGCGGAAGCGAAGAGATGAGAAAGGAAAAGAAGTTCTCACCTTACAACAAACGCATCGTGGAAGTTCATTATAAATAGTTTTTGCTATATCGAATTACTTGCTATATCGAACTGATTGTGGCGTTTCCTGCTGTTCATTATAAACGGGTTTGACTGTATGTCATTTTGGGATGGGTTTGAACTCTAGCTATCATACGATATTAGCTCCCAAGATATAAAAGTTGTACATAATGTTCTTTTAAATTTTAGCTGGTTTCTTATTTTGTGCATATTTGAGATGATATACAGTAAAATCCTGAGCAAATACCCACTCAATATTTCGATATAAACGTGTAAAACTGGGGGGATGGGCGCTCCTTAGGTCAGCATATGTAAGGATATGTTTTTGTGTATTTTCCGGATGTTTCAAAATCGAGAGTTGGGCATTTATTATGGAATGGGGAGGTGCTCGGTATTTTATGGTAATTCTGTTTGAAGACACTTCCCTTATTTATATTCTATTTTTATCCTAAAATTTTTATATTTGCAGGTCCCTGATAAATTTTCTTGTTTTCTTTTTTTTTTTAGTACTAATACCCCCTGCAGTAGTATTAGTTGTTGTGCGATGTGTAGGTATTCAGTAGGCATATTAGTGAAGTGAATCCATAACCCCATAGTCAAAGATGCATGGTAGGAAGATGGCAAGATGTAGATTGTGTCCGCATCCTTCAATATGTTACCAGTCACAAAACTTTGGCCAAAGTTTGGTACAGGGTCAAAAGCTGTTGGTTGGTGCTATACTGTTGTCAAGAAGGCATTCTCATTTGGCCACTCCACTCTAAGTGAGGCACTCTAAATTTAAAAATACAAATAATTTTTAAAAATATTCTCATACATTGACATTTTGTTACTTCTGTAATTGATTACTGTATGCAAGCATTGGCCATTCTTTATTGATCTCTAATAATAAAGCTTACGATTAAGCGTTTTTTGTTTGCTTTCAAACAGAATGATGCTTTTGCAAGACACTCTACTTTTACTATTTCTAAGTATAGGCTCTGCAACTTGTCAGATGGTTGTTGAAATGCTTCATCTAGGGCAGCACCTCCAAGAGCAGATCACTTGCTGATGTTGCAGAGTGGCAGGCAACATTAGGCAAAGAGCTTCTTCAAATGCACTCAAGAAAGAGAAACACACTTGGTTTTGCTATTGGTCCATTAGGTTTCTGTTTCTTCATTTTTGCTTGTGAAACACAACCGACTGTCACGTAGTGTACTGCCTAGAAAAAGACGTCTTATGACAGGTCAAGAGTTCAGATGGTTCCTTAATGTTTCAGGGGAGTGCATGTGATGGTGGCCACTCCGGGCCGCCTCATGGACATGCTGGACAAGAAGATGGTCAACTTGGACATGTGTCGCTACCTGTGCCTGGACGAGGCCGACCGCATGATTGACATGGGCTTCGAGGAGGACGTCCGTACCATCTTCTCTTTCTTCAAGGTGAGCGTAACATCTGGGGCCATTGAATGCTTTCAGAGTACCAAACCTCTCGAGTTTCTAATTGAAACACGACTGTGAAGCGACTGCTGGTGACTCAAAAAGTTTCTGACATGCTTGTAAGGGAACAACATATGGCTTCTAAGATGCACGTTTTCAGGGAGAATTAACTGCCAGTCCAACGTAGCTCTTAGTCGTATCAAATTGATTTCTCTCTTTTTCGATGGTCCTGTAAGATGCGGGAGGTTTGTGCCATAAATTCTCTCGGATGCCAATGCCACCAGCGCTGCTCAGCTACCGGTGCCTCCAGTCGGCTCCATTTTTTTTCTTCCAGAACGTAGCGCAGATTACCCTATTTACCCAATTCTAACGTGCATCCAGTTTTTATGCCAATAAATAATGATTGTAACGTGCCCCTGATTTAAGTTTCGTATCCGGTCCCACCACAAGAGCAGTTTTTAGGTATATTTTAATGAAAAAAGGTGTTCATTAGAATCGGGTAAGTATGGTTATAACGCTGGCCATATTTGCCCAGTGGACAGAATTTTAATGGAGAGTCTCCCCGTCTCCATTGAGTGCAGCATGCGGTGTTTGTGGCACACAGGGCCAGCGGCAGACGCTGCTCTTCTCGGCCACCATGCCTAAGAAGATCCAGAACTTTGCCCGCAGCGCCCTGGTCAAGCCGATCACGGTGAACGTGGGCCGGGCGGGCGCTGCCAGCCTGGACGTGGTGCAGGAGGTGGAGTATGTCAAGCAGGAGGCCAAGATTGTGCACCTCCTCGAAACGCTGCAGAAGACGGCCCCTCCGGTGAGGGCACACCTCGTAGCCCCAGGTTTTTTTGGAAGCCTGGTAATATGCTGCCATTCAGATCCCAAAGGTTCTGAATGAGAGCTTCTGGATTAGCCGTGTTGTTTCCCAAATCACTGCGGAGAGTGTCGTTGAAATGCAATAGCATTTTGCTCTGTCCTGTACTGAGTAAACTTGATTAAACTCTAGGAACGGCTGTGGAAATTCTAGGAATATTTTTCATCGACGTCCAAGAAGTCTTTTATTACATTTACAACCAATTCAAAGACAATTCAAAGAATTTTCTGAACTAACTGCCTACTTCCCGTGGATGTACCTCCTGCGGAAATTTGTTTGGTGGTGTCGTATCAAGCCGGGTGTGTTGAATGGTGTCTGCATTGGCCGTCTCTGGGCTCCTCTCAATGCACTAGAGCGAAACCGTATCTGACCTTGATCGCATTTTGTTTTATTCATAGAAACAGGGTGTGCATGCTAATACTTTGGATTTCTTTGAGAATTCTTTGAGCGTGTTTGTTAAATTAACTCTTTGAAAGAGGAAGTCAGAAGCTTTTTCAGTGCACTTTTAAAGACTGGAATGCATCAAATAAATTGATAGGCAGCAGTCACCTGTTGTCAACGTCTCTGCTTAGCTTCTCTTAGCGCTTGAAATGGGTCCTTTGCCGTCTTTGTGGAGCACGCTTCTGGCATTGTACTATTGGGTACAAATGAAATGTGAACAATGGACCATGTGGTCTACGATACATGCTGCGCTACCTAGAGCCAACTAGGAACTGATAAAACTGAGCGGGGGAAAGGGTGCTGCGAGGGTGCCCGCCTACTTACCCTCGTAGCCCCTCTCTCCACTCCATAGTTTTATCAGTTCCTAGTTGCCTCTAGATTGTGCAGCATGTATCATAGGCTATGCTGTTCGCATTCCATTCATACCCAATGGTACATTCAAGTGGCACAGGTCTGTGAACCAAATGCATTTTTGTTGGCAGGTACTCATCTTCGCCGAGAAAAAGCAAGACGTGGATGCTATTCACGAGTACCTTCTGCTCAAAGGAGTGGAGGCTGTGGCTATCCACGGGGGAAAAGGTAAGCACTAGTGATGGCTTTTACAGCGAAGCTGTATATGACTCGTTGGTCAAGTTTTTTTTGTGTGTTTATCGACAGAAAACCATTGTGTGTGCCTTATCATTGTTTGTGTGCACCTTATCATCAATCGTGTGGTTTTGACACTTGTTTCAATAAGAAAACCACATCACAAGTGTCAAAACCACATGATAGATGATAAGGCACGACCGAATAATGATAAGCACGTACCGCTCTCCGCATGCATTTCTCGGTAAATATTGTGGTCGCATAAGCTGCCGTGTTGACGGCAGAGTATGAAGTGTGGAGTGACGTAACTAGCCCCGCTAACAATGCGAAGCACGTAGCATTCCCCGCATACATTTCCAAGTCACTGAGCCGCATCTTGAAGCTTCTATTGGAATTCAAGCTGTTTTCAAGCCGTACTGAACAATAGCGAACAGCATCTTCAAGCTGAAGGAACCCTCCACTGCGAACATCGAAAGAGGCATTATCTACGAGATCCCGTGCAAAGACTGCAGGGCTTCCTACATAGCCGAAACCGGATGCAAGGGAGACTCGATTGAAAGAGCACAACCATGACGTCATTTATGCAATGCACCCGACCCGCCTCAAAACTGGACTGGTCGGCCACACCTGGACAATGGGCCACTTTGACTTTACGACTGCAACGACCTTGGCAAGCGAGGAGAGGTGGTGTCCACGGCAGCTTTTGGAATCCTGGCTGTCCGCAGGGATATCTCAACTTGCAACAAAAGCTCTGGCCCCCTCCCCAAAGCTTGTACGCACATTCCGTATAAATAGCCCCGTGTTGAGATAGACCAGGGGTGGCCAAGCTGCGGCTCTTCGCGTGTTAGAGTGCGGCTCACGGCTCCCTCCCCTACCCCCTCTTCCTTCCCCCGTCTCCCTTCCAGTCACATGAGCACTTCCCCAAAAAAACAAATGGAATGCGTTTTAAATCGAAAGACAGGTTGCAGTTTGGTAGTCTTGTGCTACTGCTACCTTACATACAATTGGACTGCTTTTTACTTGGATGGATTGAAAGTAGTTCGAGTTTCGTTTATTGCTCTGGACAAAAGTTTGCACCCCCCCCCCCCCCCCCCCCTGCGGCTCTTGGAAGTTTCGTGCTTTTGTTTGCGGCTCTTAGGCCGGGTCAGCCTGGCCACCCCTGAGATAGACCCTCGCATTTGCTGCGCACACACTGGTGGTGCTTCCCACAGGGTAGGCGAAACGTTTGATAAATTTTTAAGTTTGGTCATGTTGGTGTGCTGATTTTAGTCACAAATATGGTTAATTATATTGAGTATTAGACTATTAGTAATTAGTTTGATGGGTATATTAATAATCATCTCTTAAAAATTAGTGCACGGCTCTTTGCAGTTGTCAGTCCAACTTTATTGACATAACTTTTGGATTTTCAGGGGCTTTGTGTTGGGTCTACTGCTGTTTGATTTAAATATAGTAAGTGATATTAAAACATATGTTTTCTCTACCAGATGATTGTTTGCTGACAATAAATTTTTGTATAGAGCAGTTGGCAATGATGAGCTTGTGACATTTTTCAAAGGGATCTTGAAGCTGTATTTTCCTGGTACCAAGAGTAGTCAGTAGTTATGGAGTTTCAAAGCATGGTGCTGGTCACCTTCATGAGAAAATTCTAGCTTTATCTGCTGACCCAAGGCAGCATACCTGCTGTTCTGTCTTTCTTGAGCCCTTACGGTCAGTGCGCGCGGATGCCATTTAAGAAAGGGCCATCCACTGGAGCGTTGCTCACCACAGTGGGCGGCACCTATTGCAGACCAAGAGGAGCGGTCACGAGCAGTCGATGCCTTTCGGCGAGCTGAAAAAGATGTCTTGGTGGCTACAGACGTTGCGTCCAAAGGCCTCGACTTCGAGAACATCCAGCACGTCATTAACTATGACATGCCCGAGGATATTGAGAACTACGGTGAGATTCTGCGTGAGAGTTGATTGTCTTGTTTAAAAGGGACAAGAGAAGGTTTAGACTTGGAAACTTGGCACATTGATGCTAAGGTTTCAATTAGTTTCTTTTCTGATATTGTTTGGCGTAGGACTTGCCTTTTCTCTTGAGGAAGGTAAAAGAGAATGAGAGTCTGCTGCCTCTTAGCTAGTAGTTCGCTTCACATTAAATGCGAGGATAGCAGACGCTACAAGAGCGAGCTTTAGGCTTTCAACGTCCTTGCCGAGCATGTATGCTTGTGCATTGCAAGCATTGTTTAGGGCAACATGTTTGTGCTTGTAGCTTCAGCTTTGCTCACAGACTATTGGCAAGGAGATTATACTATGGGGGTTGCTCTGTCTAGCTTGTTTTCCCCAGAGCTTGGGCTCGGTGTTTACTTAACACAGGGCCTGTGGACTTTATTCTATACGTAACATAAAAAGTGTTGACAATAAACGGAGTGACGTTGGCAGGACGGCAACATGCCAGATCTCTCCCGATAGTAGTCATCAGAGGATAACAGCTTGACCCATTTTGGCCCTTGTGCTGAGCAAGTGCTGGACAGGTGCACAGTGCATGCTGCATTGTTAATGCCAGCCGCAGTGGCTACAAAGAGCCCCCCTTCGGGCGACGGGAGAACACAAATGCTGGGGACACGTGTTCGGAGCTGCTTGGGGTGCAGCGGTTATATCTCCTCCCCAATAGCACATCATGCTATAACTAGGGCTCCATTTTTTTGGATAAATTTGAAAAAATCCAAAAAAATCGCTGGTAAATTTCCTATTAATTCGGATTTATCTCGTCAATTCGGATTTATGCGAAAAACTAAATTTTGATGTCACAACGACAAAATATAAAAGCAAAAAAAGACTGTGTTTTACAAATAAACTATAAGGGCACAGAGTCAGTGGTCGTGGGGAGATGCCACTGTATAGTTTCCTTTGAAATCTTGAACTGCTGACAAAAGGGATTTGCCTTTTAGCTCGTCAAGGTTCCTTCAGGACAACGGATTATGGTACCCAAACTTAATTTACGGAATATTGTTTTTGTAATTTTTAAAAATTGGGATTACAGTTAAATAAACTAAATTTCTGAGAATTGGGAATCTAACAAAAATCTCCGATAAACCCCGAATTTTCAGCGAAAAATTGACTCCAACAAACGCCCTCTGAATTTCACAAAAAATAATCTTCGAAAACACAAAATCCTAGCTATAACACACCATGCTAGCTGCAACACCAACCTTACGTTTGGCATGCTTTGTATATGCTCTCAAAACCTCGCTGCTGTATTTTTTTGTTTCTTTGTTATTTTTTCATTGTATCGTCATCTTCTCCTTCAAAGGACTTACTTGTTGTGTAGTGTAGTGTCTGAATAAAACATAGAAAGAAAATTACTAGGTTACAGTTGAACCTTAATTTAACGAAACCCGATTTTACGAGTTTCCCGATTTAACGAACAAATTCGGATTCCCCGCGCAGCCTATCCCGAAGAATGTCTTTCTCGACTTTACGAAGTTCCCGATTTAACGAAATAATTAGGGGGTCCCGGTGACTTCGCTAAATCGAGGTTCAACTGTATATGAAACACTTTCTTGGGATTCTTGTATCCTGCCTCAGTCTTTCATGCTGGAGCATTTCAAATCCAAGTTGTCCCAACTCTATCAGAAACCTCACAAAAGAGAATAAAAATACTAGCTGCGTTTTATGTACTTACACCTCTTGCACCAGTGCAGAAAAGTGTAGGGTAGTCTACTTCTGGTATGTGTATTCAGATACGACCGGAAGTACACCTCCCTATACTTTCCTGCACCGGTGCGTAAGTAAATCAAACACGGCTATTGTGTTTCCATACTGAAAGACTGGCAAAGTTACCCTTTAATCTTCAGACAGTTAGTGATGGCTTGGGGCTTTCAATGTGTACAATGATTGTGAATATTTTCTTAGAGTAATAAAAGCTAATGAAAGTAGTTGCTGTAATGACTTGGAGGCAAAGCACTGGCATTCAAATCCCAACTGAGATGCCTGAAATTCATAGAGGCTTGATGAGTTGTAAGCACCGTGTAATTGAGATTTTGGTTGAAAAACCCATGGATTAGACCTAAGTGACCTGAATCATGGTTTCTCAAACTGGGTTCCTAGGAATCTAAATTTTTGTCTAGGGTGCACTCAGGGGCTCCCCAAATTAAGCTCCCAAATTTCCTCGGCTGTCCCTGCCCCTAGCTAAAGTGTTCTATCAGTATCAAGACAAGTACATCTTAAAAGTACTTGAAGTAAAGTACAATGTAAATTAGGTTATGTACTTCAAATAAAGTACCGTAGTAAGTACACCGGGCACAATGTACTTAAAGGGGCACTGACACCCAAAAGGTTCTATTTTTTTTTTTGTCGTCTTAAACTGTTGTGTCCAAGAGTAGACACACGGAACGACGAGGAAGAAAAGAGCTCAATCTGACCGACGCGAGCCAGTGAGCCAGCTGAACGCTGTCGTCTGCCGATACCGGAATCATCCTGATTGTAAATAGTTGTTCTATGTGTACTAAAGGTTTATTCGTAACGACTACAATTACTCCATGGCCTTAGAAACACAACAAAGTGGCGACGAGAGTGGGATCGGCAGACTGTAACGTATCAATATCGGCAGACGGTATAGGCAGACGCTACCGTCTGGCGATACCGAAATCACCCTGATTGTAAATAGTTGTTCTATGTGTACTAAAGGTTTATTCGTAACGACTATGATTACTTCATGGCCTTAGAAACACAACAAAGTGGCAACGAGGAGTCAACCTAGACCTGATCTACCAAGGCAAGAATCGACCGAAGCAGGTACTGTGCATCATGGACGACCTATCGCGTTCGATTGGACCTTATGAGGAAGGGACAAGCTGGGATGAATACGAGGAACGCCTTCAGGAGTGTTTCGAGTTGCAAAAAGAGAAAATCAAGACCGATTGGATGAAAGTATCTGTCTTGATCACTGCCATCGGACAGAAAACTTACTCCAGACTTCGGGATCTGTCGTCTCCTGAGCAACCGAGCAAGAGGACTTATGAAGAGCTCGTACAACTCCTTAGTCGATTCTATTCACCAAAGCGGTTAGTGATAGCCGAATGCTTCAAATTTGGAAAGCGGGATCAAAGATCAGGTGAACCCTCAGCCACGTATCTGGCAGAACTAAGACGGCTGGCGGAGACCTGTCAATTTGGAGACAAACTCGAGGAGCAACTGTGCGACCGATATGTTTGTGGTCTCAACCACACAATGGCCCAGAAGCAGTGCCTAACAATTGAAAATCTGACTCTGACGCGAGCTGTGGAATTGGTAGCGGGATTGGAAGTGGCTGAGGATCAGATGAAAATTCTCAAGGATGCGCGCCACCGCTGAAGACGAAGTGAAACAACTAGCAAGCACAAGCGCTGCCTGCTGGCGTTGTCTCAAAACCAACCATACTCCTCAAAATTGCCGCTACAAAGGCTACGACTGTGACGCATGTGGACAAAAGGGTCACCTGCGGAAAGCCTGCCAAAACAGCAGCGTGAAACAAAGAGGAGGGAAATTTTCAAATCTGCATGGAAAAGGCAAACGCAAGGGACCAGCCAAGAAAGGAAAGGGAGTGGTGCAACAGCTGAAAGAAGAAGAGAGAGCGGAAGAATATTTAGTCCTGTGGACAAATGCGGAATTATTGACTGTACCACCCCTCAAGAAAAGCGTCTTTATTAATGATGTGACTTTGGAGATAGAGGTGGACACCGGAGCTACGGTGACAGTGATTCCAAAGCGGCTGCAAGGAAAACTGAAGATTCGCACGCTGGAGCCTTTCAGGACCAAGCTTCGCACTTGCTCAGGACAAAGCTTGAACGTCTGTGGTACTACGGATGTCCATGTCACAAGCAACCAGAAGACCTGGACGCTGCCACTAGTCGTGGTGAATGCAGAGGTGCCACCACTGTTGGGAAGAAATTGGATACAAGTCCTGGACGAGACATGGATGCCAGCACTCCAGGTGAATACTGTGAAAGGTGCGCATTGCTTAGAAGGCATCCTGGCCGAGTTTCACAAACTTTTCAAAGAGGAACGAGGGTGCTTCAAGGGAGTTGAAGTCAATCTGCAGCTGAAGCCAGACGCCCAACCAAAGTTCATGAAAAGCCGGAAAGTTCCCTATGCACTTCAGCATCTGATCGAAGCACAGTTAGATGACACGATAAAAAGAGACGTCATCGAGCCAATAAACTACAGTGAGTGGGTAACGCGTACAGTCAGCATTCCAAAAGGAGAAAAAGAGGTCCGAATCTGTGGCGACTACAAGCTCACGGTAAATACACAACTTGAAGTGGACCAGTACTCTCTGCCAACAGCCAATGACTTGTTCACTACTTTGAACGGTGGGCAGAAGTTCACAAAGCTGGATCTAAGACACGCCTACGAGCAACTGGTGTTGACTGAGAAGTCTCATTAGTATGTCACCATACACACGCATAAAGGACTCTACAGATACACGCGTCTTTGTTATGGGATCGCCTCCGCCCCTGCTATCTTCCAGAAGCAAATGGAGATACTATTGGGAGGAATTCCAGGTGTCTGCGTGTTCCTGGACGACGTTTTGGTAACTGCAGAGGACGATGCAATGCACTTGGAGAGACTGCACGAAGTACTAACGCGCATGAAGTATTGTGGACTTCGGCTAGCGAAAAAGAAGTGCTTGTTCATGCAAGACAAGGTGGGCTACCTTGGACATACAGTTAGCGGTTCCGGAATGAGCACAATGAGCAAAAATGTACAGGCTGTATAGGAAGCACCGGTTCCCAAGAATGTGAGCGAGCTACGATCATTCCTGTAACTTGTCAACTACTACGGACGTTTTGTGCCCAAGTTGTCTATGATACTAAAGCCGCTCACGCTTCTGCTGCATGAAGATGTGCCATGGAACTGGTCACCAGAGTGCGACAGGAGATTCCAGGAACTCAAGGGAATTTTGAGCAGAGCCCCAGTGTTGGCTCACTATGATCCAGAGCTACCACTGATGTTGTCTTGCGACGCTTCCCCAGTTGGAGTTGGAGCCATGTTAGCGCACGTGTACTCGGACAAGACAGAGCGTCCTATTGCTTATACGTCAAGGACACTTGCTCGAGCAGACGAGAACTATGCTAAATTAGAGAAGGAAGCTCTAGCGATAGTCTTTGGAGTGAGGAGATTCCACGACTACATATATGGACATAAATTCATCTTGGTAACCAACAACAAGCCGTTGGCAACCACCCTTGGACCCAAGAAAGGCATTCCAATGATAGCAGCTGCAAGATTGCAACGTTAGGCAATGCTTCTGTCAGCATATCAATATACAATGGTCTGCAAGAAATCAGAAGACAGTCTCAACGCAGGTGCCCTATCTCGCCTGCCAATTGATGGACAAGGAGAAAAGGTGAATGACTATGCCACAAGTTTTTACTTAGGACAGCTGGACCTGTGTCCAGTAGACACGAAGACTCTGCAGGAGACAGGAGAGAAAGACCAACTGTATAACAAGGCACTGAAATTCACCCAGACCAAATGGCCTGAGAACGTAAGTCCAGATATGGAAGCATACTTCAAGAGGAAGTTGGGACTTATGGTGGAGGAAGAATGCTTATTGTGGGGCCAAAGAGTTGTTATTCCAGAAGCATGCCGAGGAAGAGTATACTGCACGAGCTTCACGCGGTACATGACGGAATTGTGCGCATGAAGAGTCTGACAAGACTGCATGCTTGGTGGCCCAACATCGACAATGACATTGTCAGAACAGTCAAAGAGTGTTCTCTGTGTCAGAAATTTCGGAACCAACCAACTCAAGAGTATTTCCACTGGCCGACACCCAAACAACCCTGGGAAAGACTGCACATCCATTTTGCTGACCCGTTCCTAGGGGCAAAGTTTCTAGTTGTCACCGACACCTTTCCTAAGTGGCTAGAAGTGGAAATAATGTCGAGCACAATTGCGGAGAAAGTCGTGGAAGTGTTGCAGTAGTTGTTCGCGCAGCATGGACTACCGCTAACTATTGTCTCGGACAATGGACCACCCTTCCATTCTGAAGTTTTCGAAGAATTCTGAGGGGAAATGAAATCCAACTTAAGTTTTGCGTTCCATTTCATCCTGCTACGAATGGTGCAGCCGAACGAGCAGTACAAGTGCTCAAGTAAGGACTGCGGAAACAGACCGAAGGGTCATTACAAACGAAGCTTTCCCGAGTTCTGATGGCTTATCGTTGCACACCACACATATCCACTGGTTTTGCACCATCAGAATTGTTGTTCAAGTGAAGACTTTGAATAAGATTGGATCTCCTTCACCCAGAGAAGTATCGGAGGTTCCAGCTCAGAAAAAACCAAAAAAAATTACTGCATCTCCACGTGGTGAATGATGTTGATTGGGGCGAAGCTCTGGTGGTGCTTGTTTGCGTAGACGCTGAGCCGCAGCATGCCGAGCCTTTCGTTCGTTTTCATCCATGTCAGAAAGAGAATGTGTGGTATGGAACGTGGTTATATACGCATTTAAGCATTTGACCGCAGCGCCCTCTCGTCTATAAACGTTGAGCCAATGCATGCAAAGTTTAACGCGGTTATATACGCATTTGACCGCAGCGCCCTCTCCTGTATAAACGTTGAGCGGCTACATGCAACGTTACATCCATGGCATCCCCAGCTCTTGAGTTACTACCACATCTGAGAGCCCCCTACTCGTCCTGCAGTCGTGGCCGAGCGGTTAAGGCGATGGACTAGAAATCCATTGGGGTCTCCCCGCACAGGTTCAAATCCTGTCAGCTGTGCAAACATTTTTTTTTTTTTTTTGTCCTACACGAGCATGTGACCACGTGAGCTCACGAGCACCAGCAAGATCGATGTGAGCACGGACGCCGGACAAGGCTAGACCCTAAGGAGCTTTGCCCCTAAAAGAAAGTTTGAAGAAGGAGACGGGGTATTGGTGCAAGACTATCGAAATCCAAAAAGAAGTTGGATTCCAGGCACAATTCTGAAGTGCCTTGGGAGAGTGCATTACAAAGTCAAAGCGCCGAACGGAGTTTGGAAATGCCACCTCAACCAACTTCTTTGCCGACCAAACCAAGTTGCAGGCACCGGGGAATCCGAGTCAGATACTCTGTTCATTCCCAAACAGGAAGAAAGTAAATCAGCGGAACGCGTGAAACGAGATTTAAAAGCAACTGTCTCTTCTCTGGGTGCCCGAACAACGTCTGAAAGCATGGAACGCCGATACCCTTCGAGAGCACGCAAGCCGGTGTCTCGGTACAGACTGTAATTAGTCTGAGGGAGTGTTGTGTCCAAGTAGACACATGGAACGACGAGGAAGAAAAGAGCTCGAGCTGACCGACGCGAGCCAGCGAGCCAGCCGAACGCTGCCGTCTGCTGATACCGGAATCACCCTGATTGTAAATAGTTGTTCTATGTGTACTAAAGGTTTATTCGTAACGACTATGATTATTTCATGACCTTAGAAACACAACAAAAACTATGCAAGTTGTAGTCTGTATTTCATCATGTTCAAGCTGTAGTCATACACGCAAAAAAAAAAACACACTGCAAAAATAAAAAAATTCCACACGCATGCCCTTTCTTTTATTTTTGTTGCCTTTCTCTCCCTCTTCTATCCTCCTCACTTTTTCTATTTGTGACTTAATCCATTATGAAATTGAGGAACTTTGTAAGCGACATTTCTCTAATATTTAATAACAGCATTAGTAAAACATGCTTTTTAATGCAGTTGCGCTACTACATGAAACATGTTTCTTAATGCAATTGCGAACGCATATTTCTTTTGAAATATTAAAAATCGAAGTCTGGAAATGATGACTCCTGGCTTTTTATCCTTCTTTGGAAAACATGGCGGCGCTTGGCGCATGTAGCATTGAGAATGATCGGGGAGTCAGAGCATCGGACAAAGTTCTCATTTCAGTGCCAGATGACCTCTCGGACTTCGAATGGAAAATCATGAAACAGTCAAAACAACTAGGTTTGGTGCCTGTGCACCAAACCCAGTTTTGGTTGCACCTTTGCCGGGACAGCCTTTCACGCAGCATTGGCACCACATGGCCCCTCGTGTCACTCACAAAAGTTCACTGCACGTCCTCTTCGACCTCACACTGTTTCAAAGAATTTGAGATCGCCGAAAGGGCTCTAAAAGAACTTCAAACTTGAAAGTGAAGTATTGTCTGCTCACAGTGATAGGCAGCACACACGGAGAAGCGCGGTTATTCGCGGGGTGCGTGAGAACACGAAACTTCCGGTCGGTATGCTTCGGAGGCCGAAGGCGGGAGGGAAACAAGTTACAGGACGACTAAATCTTTGACGTCACTGCACTGGCGTGGATCGCGCGGGAACTTGAAATTCTGCCTTTGGAAATTGTTTCTTTACTTCACATATACTGAGTTTTCCCAAGCTTCGAATTGGGGGGTAATGTCCAGGCATCGTTTTCACTCGTCTCAGATAACTAAAAGAAAAATATGATTTTGACCTGTCAGTGCCCCATTAAAGTAAAGTACTATAAATAAATGTACTTCCAAGTAAAGTACAAGTATTTTTTAACACATCTTTCATGGTGCCCTTCTATTCCCTTGGATAATGTTTTTTTTTTTTTTTTTTTTTTTTTTTTGGTTTGCCCCAGGGGCAGGGTGGAGAATAAAAATCAAGATGATTTAAATCTGGCCAGTTTTACTAGGGTAATTTAAATTGAACAAAAAAAACCTTTCGGTGGGCATCGTCGTCGGGCTCTGTAGTATGTTTTGGTTGGAGTTTTTTATGTATCACTTGTTAATTATTTGATGCCCTCTATGTGCATTTGTTTTGTATTTAAATAGAGGAATCATTGAGCAAGGAAGATTCATATCAAGTTGAACACAAGCACAAAGCAGTGGTCTTCTGAGCAAATCAGAGCGTTGAGCTTTCTTTCTACCATTTACTTTGTTCGTCAGTTACATAGTGTCCTATCACAAGTAAAAAGAATGTGGAAGGAAGAAACTAACACTAGAAAAGTAATGTCATATTGAAATAAAATCAGAACACAGAAGAAGCAAATTAAACTTTTTCATTAACTGAAAAATATCAAGCTGTTTTTGTAGTAGTATGGCTGAAATTACACCAGTGAAAAGTCGTTAATTAAACTGTACTTTAAATTTACAGTCATTCTTGTGCATTATTTTCAGTGATCGGACAGATTGACCAATCAACCTGTCATGTTTAAAAATAATGTAGTGATTAAAAAGCCCTATTTTGTGGCTATAGTGATTTAATTTTAATTAATTTGATTTAAATCAAATAAGTTGGATTTAAATCAAATAAACCTTTTTTTTTTATCATAATGTTTTTTTACAACTTGCCCAGGGGTAATTGGGGGTGCATCAGTTGTTTTTGGAAATGGCGGCAAATATTGGATAAAGTCAAGTGGTCACAGAGTAGTTGTTTTACTCTCGCTGACAAAATATTTAACACAATCAACTTATAACACACTTATTTGTTGACACATAATTTTGTGGTAGAAATTTAACGAGTCCAAATTTAAATAATGTACTTGGAAGTCGTGAGTTGTACTTTCCTTGGAAACTACCAGAAAAAAATATTTTAAATGAAGTACAAGTACATATTCAAAAAATGTACTTCAAGTAAAGCTCAAGTTTTTTAAACCTACCTGAATACTTTAAGTACAATGTACTTAATGTACTTCCTAACACTGGTGTTCTTCCAGTTTAGTCAATTTATAAGAAGATCTGAACCATCCATTCATGTAAAACTGTTTTCCAAACACTCCCCGGCATGTTCATTACTTTAAGGCCTGTAGGCTCCTGCGCTGCTATATTTAATCAGTGCCTAGATCAGGCAGGGCTAGGCTGTCAATCAAGAGAGATAGGCATTCCTCAAGATCTTCAAGTTTCAGAACCCTTGGTCTGTGTCATTCATTGGGACGTGCCAGATGCCTTCTGTTGGTTTGACGTGCAAAGCCCAACATTTATAATTTTTTTTTTTTTTTTTTTCGAGCAGTCTGGGTTGCATTTTTTATTGTTCTTATGGCTGCACCTTTTAATATTAAACCGGTTGATTGTCGATATCCGTCTGTCCCTTGCTGCTGTCACACATTTTTGAATTGGCGAGACGGTGATCTCTGCCACACGCTTCCTCTCCCTAGTTCACCGCATTGGGCGTACGGGACGCTCGGGCCGGATGGGCATTGCAACAACATTCATCAACAAGGCGTGTGGTAAGTTGAAGCGTCGCACATTGCAGTCAGAGGTGTGCAAAGAATGTAGCTTTGACTGTGGATGTAATGGGATTGTCTCCAGCTCAGTCATATATGAATAGTTCTTGCATATTCCAGTGGACCAAAATACTGGATGTTAATAGGGGTGTCTGTAAGGGACTCGAGCACTGTAAAACGACCAGAAAAATTGGCTCCTGTGCATAGAAAGGTCAAACTTTTTGGAATGAGCATTTAGGTGTTGTATTTTAGCTGGTGAAATTTCAAGACGTAGTACTAGCTCCCTTCCCGTGAAAAATGGGGCCAACAAACTTGACAGGGGTCAACAGCAGACGTGTTTTCAAACTGTCGAGTTTGCAATGGTTTTGACTGAAGTACAATAAAATATTCTTGAAAGCAAAGTTCCTAACTGATATATACTGTACCAGAATCCCTGGGTTTTTAAAAAAACCCAAGTACCTCCTAGAATTGCCTGGAAAGGCTAGAATTCTTTCATTAAACTTTGGTAGAAGCCTTGATTATAGTAGTTTTTCTGGGGACCAACTGCACGCTACTAATTTTGCAAATGCATAGTATTGTGGTGCGAGCCGAAAACATGACCATGATACAGTGTGAATGCTGCGACAGTGAACGAGATGTCCCTTGCAGACGAGTCTGTGCTGTTGGACATGAAGCACCTGCTGCTGGAGGCTAAGCAGAAGGTGCCCCCATTCCTGCTGGCCCTGCAGTCGGAGAACGAGAAGTACCTGGAGCTCGGAGGTGAGTGCAAAGAGATGTGTGGGGCCTCCAGTTCCCAGAAACTGGACCAGACCAAGAGCATTGTCGTCAAAAATCTGATCCAGCAGTTTTCACTTGTAAGAGGGACAGGTGAAAGAGCTGATTTATTTTGTCGCAGCATGACTCGCATTGCTTCCGATTTGTAAGAATCGCAGTCAATATGCTTCCTACTTTTGTTGTTTCACCCCAACAGCAAACCTGAGTTGCCACATGCACCAATCCATGTCATGTAACCTTTCTTTCTGCCAATTTTGAATGTACTACTTGATAGCTCTTGCTAAACACTCACTTTGCCTATGGGGATTGAGTGCCACCTTACACCCCAAGAACGGAAATTTCTCAAACACCCCTAGGGGTTCCCCCCTGAAGCTTTTGGGTCGCCTGTCGGAGAGAAGCGAAAGCAAAGACTGGGAGGTTTTGAGCAGGACTCTGGCAAGCTTGCTAGACCAACTAATGACTTTGGGCACTGCAAGTCTGGAACAAGCCAAGCCCACAACTTGTTGTTCTGGTTGAATTCAAATCCATTTCTAATTTTTTTGTTTTGAGACGGGAAGCAGAGAAGAAAAAGCAACTTCCCAGACAGCAACATAAAAGGCAGCATGAAGAACGGAAGTGTGTGGTACATCTGTACAATACAATTAAAAACAAGTGTGATACAGGTGACATAAAAAGTCAGAGCATTCATTCAATTCAGAACTCGGGAATTTACAATGCCCATGGGACAACGAATTTTTCCTAGTGTTACTCAGAATTTCTATATTCATTGGATGATTTAAAAGAATGGTTTGTAAGGGAAAAATAGTAGAAATACTAATGAAAAGTGAGAAAATTGGTTGTGTAAACTTGAGCAAGGGTGAACTTTCGTTTAGTATTTTCCATTTGACAGTTTACAAAACATTTGATATCGAATAGTCAAAGGCAGATGCTTTTATTCTCCACAGCATTTCTATTTTCACATTTTGGAACACCAGACTTGTAGTTAAGAGGTATTAAAAGCTCAAGTCCTCTTTTCTGACAGAGGCTCAATATGGGGCACAAAGTCTGTTAGGATTGGTTTCCCTTTTCCTGGCATACCCACAGTAATCTGTGGGTATGTCAGGAGACGCTGGATGCATTTTCAGGTGGTTGACAAGGAGCATTGTGGTGTTGAGTCGCATGTCGTGCATTGCGCCATTGATGCCGTTGCCCTTGAAAAGTATTTCCGGATGGTGCTCCTCCCTTTTCGTTTTGGTGCCGTCTTGCCTTCATTCCCCTGTAGTAAGGTGGTTAGTTGAACGAGTTGGTAATGATTGAACACAGTGACCAACAGAACCCTAGACGCACTATGGTATAGTAGTAAAATCAGTTGAATCACAGGTTAATCCTCTCTGTAATGGCTCGGGCCCTGAGAGTAAATAAATAAAATAGTTGGAAAGGAACGCTAAAGTCGCATACAATGTAATGCACTTATAACGATAATGAGAAAACCCTAAAATTCAATTGTTATAACCGATTATCGTTATATCTGGACCAGAAACTGAGCGTTTCTAGTCTAGAAACTCTAGAAACTTATCGTTAAAAGCAGTACATCGTTATATCTGGTATCATAAGTGGGTTGCACTGTATTACCGCTACTGCATCGTCGATGGGATGGTTTTGGTGAGCATTGCTCACTGAAACCAAAAGCAGAACTAGTGTTTGCAGATACATTCTTAAATATTCTGTTAGTTTCAAATATTCGTATCATGTAGGATATGTATTCTAAGAATACTGATGACAAATTGAATTTGAATGTTAAATTTATAATATTTTATTCATATTCAAAATTTCATGTCTCGTAAAATACCGCGGAAGCGCCCACTTCGAAGAAGCGCCCACTATTAACATTTCCCATACTTGGGAATTCTGAAAATTATATGTTAATCGCCCAGCCCCTTCAAAGCGCCAGCATCAGCCAAAAATATTCATCTGATTGCAGCGGCCACAAGACCACGAGCAGTAATGACGGGGATATCGTGTGAAAATAAATGTGCTTTCTCCGATTCCATTCACCCTGCCTTCAAAGCTCTTTATGGCCGCATCTTGGTTTTTACCGATTTACTGGTCAAGCGCCCATGTCTAGATTAACCCAGTTTTCAGTAAAAGCGAGGTGGGCGCTTCCTCGGTATTTTACACTATTCGACCACCCCTAGTTTATTTCTTTTTATTTGTTAATTTTTCATTTCATTTATGTTGAGATTTGGCTCATCTAGAAATTTTCATGGATGATGGCCAAACTTTGTCACATATCATATGGCAATCAAGTGATGGGACTAGGTTCTTCTGCTTTGAATATGTTTATGCACAATGATGTAACGATGCATCTTTATGCATAATGGTCTTTTGTTGGTTTCACAGAGGAACGTGGCTGCTCCTACTGTGGGGGTTTGGGTCATCGGATCACAGACTGTCCCAAGTTGGAGGCTATGCAGAGCAAGCAAGCATCCAACATTGGTCGCAGAGACTACCTGGCCAACAACAGCGCAGACTGGTGATGTGGACAATAAACTGTTGATTTCCAAGTTTCGTGCCTCTCGATGCACGTCTTCTTACGTGCATCCAACTAAACCAGAATGGCCTTGCATCAGGACTTGCCTCAGTGATCAGCCATCAGATTTATGCATTAATTTGTGACAACATAAACTTGCATTTGTTCTATGCTGTGGAAAATTTACTTGGCTAGTTGTTAAATGTTGGACATTGTAGAAAAAGAGCATTCACAAAAAAAGCTAGCTAGCACTTCTCTGGTAGTGCGTCGTCTTGTCTATGTTTTCCAAGCACTCTTTTTTACCCATGTTACTAGTGAAAATGTTCAAAACTATGGCCATATGCACCTGATTCAATGCAATGGCCTGTAACAAAAGCTGTTTTGATTTTCATTGAAGTCTGTAAGTATGCATGCAACTCCAGAGAATCTTCTCGGGCCAGGCACAACTGCTGCCTCTCTTTATAGTGTGTGGCTGGAATTAAAGGTCTGCTTTTTCAATGCCAGTTCTGCAAATTGTTTACTGTTGGGAGGGCACACTGCTGAACTATCTGAATTTGAGACGACTACAATACCTACCAGCACATTGTATCCCTGCCTTTGTTATGTAGTACATAGGCAGTTTAGTGGAATGACTGCGAGGGTGGCTTTGCATGATTTATTGCGTATTACTGCATGAAGCTTCAAAAGAAATGCAACTAAAAAGTTAAAGGGGCAGTGCGACATTTTTAACATTGAAAGAGTTTGCAGTTTGCACTTTTTTATATATTATCTTGGCACAAGTGAGAGAAAACGTGCCACCTTCCCCCAAAATACTATGATTCTGCTGTGCAATCACAAAGGAAAAAAATGAATTTTTCCCCAATCTGCAGTTGCGCGTGGCGATCATGGAAACCCCAGTTTTGCGTCATTGGGAGTATGAAAGTTTTCGTGCACCATCTAATGGAAGTCAACCAAATCATTCCCTCTTCGCCGCTACCCTCCCCATCGCTCCCGGGGCGAGCCATCTTTTGTTTGGACAGCTCGCAGCCTTCAACGGTGCTAAGCGAGTGTGGTGCTCCCTTGTAGCTGAATCGGATCTTGAAATGTCAACAATCACGGAGGAAGGGCTGAGGGTCCTGAAGACAGAACCATCGTGGTACTCCCAGTGACTTGGTCACTGCACACCTCACCCAAAAGACTGTGTGAGAGTTGAGGAGTCCTTCGATGTGTTTAATTATAAAAAAGAAAAATACTGCATGCAAGAAAAAATGGGTGGCTGCTCTTCCTTCTAAACGGAAACATAAAGCGATTCCCGTAATTATTTGGCCAAACTCAGAAAATTGTTTCACCGCCCCTTTAAAGGTAGGGTAAACAAGTCATCTTGGCTTTAATTGTGTATCGAAAACTACTGTAATATATGTTGTTGTGAAATTTTATGTATTGAATGCTTGCTCTGATAATGATGACCTTTCTGTTGCTTTTTCACTAAAGCATTTTTTAAATATTTTTAGTAACGGTGTCAAATCTTAGACTGCGTATTAATGTATTTAATGTACCAGTATTTAATGTACCTCTTCTCAGCAACAAAAAATAGGATGCTTATTTAATTTGGCACATATCTTCCACATGTTACTAGCTTTAAACTGAACCTAAAAAAAAAAGAAAATAAGTTTGAACATGCAGCATGCAATAAAAAAAATATTGTCATAAGCCATAAGAGTGGAACTTTTTTATTAAATTTTTTTTAAGCATTAAAATATGTTGAATTGTTGAGATTTTTAGGTTCAAACTGTTGGCAAGATATTTTACTATATCTGTGAAGATTGTGGTGTAATTGCATAAGTAGTTTCTTTATAAAATTACATCAAAGTTCCCAAAATTGCAATGCCATTTTGAGAAAAACACAATTTTATGTCTCCACATAGAGGCAAATGGTCAGGAGGTGTGGATTTTGGCGCCATATTTTAGAGCCTTTGAATGTTCGTTTGCGCTTGCCGCTTCATGTTTTGTTCCTCAGACTGCATATAATTGTTTTACCACTAAAACTACAAAATCAATTTTTTGATTGGTTTACCCTATTATTCAAGCAAAAAGCGCCGAAAAAATACAGCGACACAGACGAAGGGAAACAGGACAAGGTGCACTCTCAACTGAAGTTTATTGAAAATTCACACGTTATATAGCCACAGAAACCCTGTTTACCCTATCTGCTGAGCCCACGTTTCAAAAATTCAAACTCATTTGTAGATAAGGATAGGGACGTGTCACTTATACATTTCTTCTCCCTGGTCCTAATTTCAAACGCCTCGTGTAATTCCCGTGACACTTTATCTTTGTACCTGGCCAAAATCTTAGTGCCATTGAAGGCCGGGGTGCACGAGCATCTATTGCAATGAATTGCAAGGTGCCCCGAAGGCGCCGTTCCCCCCACTGACTTCCACATACTCACTGACAAGACATAATTCTACAAGAGTTTCAGGAGGGGTTAAAGTGGGCAAACACCATTTTAACTAATGGCATTCTCTTCACTGGACGGTTGTCCTATCGAACGACATTTCAACAACTGACCTTGCTTTGGCTTGCACATAGAGGGAGCCCCCGCACCAGATAAATGCTACCACTGAACTGCCCACAGACTCTGCTTCCACGAGCAGTACCCCCTCTCCCCCACAAGGTCTGCCTCCTGTCTCTCAACATGCCACTGTTTTGGGGACAGCTGCTATGGTAGCTACAGTGCACATTCTATGGAATACACAGGTTTTGAAGCACAGCTCCTATACTCATTTTCACCTTAAGAAAAAGGAAGTTTGTGCATTGCTCATACCAGTGGCATAGCCATGAATTTTTTTCGGGGAAGGTGGGGGGGGAGCTAAGCTGGCTGAGATGTCCATGACTTGGGCTGCAGAGAGGGGGAGGAGGGGTCAAAATGCATGTGTGTATTATAGGGTCAGCTGAATTTCAGGGGGGACTGAAACCCCATAAGCACCCCCCACCCCCTCCACCCCCTGACTACGCCCATGGCTCGTACATTGTGCAAAGTCCTTCGTACAAGATTTGGTTGTTTGAAAAAGAAGCTAAGCTCTTGGCGTTTGAAACGTATATATCTTGATAAGATATCTGATCTACAATGCACGTACATATATCTTGCTTCTCTACACATGGGCGTACCAAACGGGGGTGCAAGGGGGGTGCTTGCCCCCCCCCCCCCCCCAGTTCTCAGAGGGGGGGGGGGGGGGGGGGGGGGGCAAGGCATCTGTTTTGCCACCCCCTGAAACAGCCGCCACTGGGCAGGGCAAACACTGGCCGGCAGCTTTCAAGGGATACCAAGGGCACCGCCCCCCGGCCTGGTGGGGTGGGGGGGTCTGGTTTGCCCCCCACTCAAAAACAAGTTGGCACGCCATTGTCTCTACATACCGCGAGGGCCGAAGGAATTGAACTCGCTTCACTTCTTATGAGTTGTGAATGCGAAAGCATCCAAGCTGCTCATTCGCTCCCTTATTTCGTCTGCTGCGTACTTTTCGTCGCCGGTCAGCGCGTGCGTTCTCCTGAATGCGCTAACCTTGGATGCTCCATGTTAACGGCGCGCTGACGGACACGCAGCACCATGAAGTGAGCGGTCATTGAAACTGACTTGCAGCGGCCGAGGGAGCTTCGTCGACGCACACCAGCAAAATGGACTGAAGCCGAAAATCAGTCACCTTTACTCCGCTCCTTTGGGATTGGGGAATTTAGGTGCCGTTGGCTAACTTTTCACGTGATTTCATAGCTGGGAGCTGGCTTCACTTAGAGAAAGGATTTAAGGTGCCGTTTGGCGTGGCTCGCTCCATTAAACAGTTAATGCTTTCGCATTAAAAAAAAGAAATACCTGTTTCGGGCAATTTACGGCACCATTTCGCAGACGATGCCATGTGAGGCTTTCTATTGGGGGGGTTCGGTGGCCAAGTGGACTGTAGCGCACCAGCTCGGAGCACGTGGAGCGAAAGATCGCGCTGCAGAACCCAGGGATCCTGGGTTCAATCCCCACCTCTGCCCGTTTCGATCTGGATGAGCATTGTACCGGCATGCGGTTGTGTATCACTTTTCCATGGTGCACGTTAAAGACCCCAGGCTAGCAATTGTACTGCACTGGCTAAATTGCTCATCTACAGCGAGTGACTTGTTGCAACTTTGAAATGGCTGACCACCAGCTATCCACAGAATCCCAATTATTGGCTTGCTATTGTATACGCTGCCGACAGATGGTGCAATGTGAGGCACAAGAGGATGCAGCGCCTCGACCGATCATTTTTATAGAGGAAATGGGGGGCCCTGAGGGGAACTTAAACATGTTTTCGTATTTAGTTTATTTTAAAAAGATATCTAACATTGAAAACTGTATCTTAGAGATACTTGCACCGTGCTGAAGGTAGTCAAAGGTTTCAGAAAATTGTCTGCTAAGCTTGGCGCCGGCGTGCCCTCAACGCTTCCGGCATCTGTCGGCAGCATTCCGCACACGGCCTGCAATCTTCACGAAATGCTGCCGTAGATTGCCTGAAACAGGTTCTTTTTTCATTTTTGAATAAGGTAAGTTCATTGGATGATATTTTGACTCTGCACTTTATGGTACAGATCTGATAAAATTCACACCTTGCGTTTCTTACAAGTACCGTCAACCATTGTTCTGCTAATGTGCAAGACACATGTCATGACCGGTTGCTCAGTGCACGCTGCTGTTTGCTTCTAAGGGCCACACGAGGCACATGCCTTATGCATTAGTATGTTTGACGCTGCTTGTGGAACAAGCGCATTGAGGTGAAGTGACCATATTCCTTGGGCCCCAAAGCAGGACGCATATTGGAGGGGGTATTGTGTTGAAACTCAAAAACTTTAAATTTTGTTAGAAAATCATTGTTTTATTGTATACACCGTGCACATTTCTTTTCCTTGCAGTTTGCATATACTGTTTGGCATGCACATTTAATGCATTCGGTTAGAATATTTCTTTAAAAGTATTAATTTCTTCATTCTTGTAAATACTACATCTATTGCACTGTTGACATGTTGTGCGCAAAATAACTTTCAGCATCAGCAAAAAAAGAAAAAGTTATTTTTTAAACAGTTTGGTTGATACACGCGTGTTAAAAAATAAATTTTATGCGAAAGAAAAATTTTTAAAGCAATATTGACGGCGAGAGATATGGAGTTCTGCGTGCGAAATCTATGACGTCACGGGCCATTCCGGAATGACCATCTCGGTCATGAAGGCGAAGCCGATCGACCTTTCCTCCACGCGCCCGAAATGCCAAAATGCAAACAGGTTTTTGACCTTAACCTGTTTGCTCTACTGACGTCTAACCCCTGGTTAGCTCGGTATAGAGCGCTCCATTGGAAATGGAAAGGTCCCGGGTTCGATACCCTGACCAGGCGGATTTTTTCGGTCGTGCACCAGTCACCTAGCTATGTTTGGAGATTTACGTTTGTCCTTTGTCCCTCTTGTTCCCCTTCTCCAGGGATTATTTTAGCCATCATGCTTTGAGGCTTTTACGAATCCAGAAGACGTTCGGCGTACCTATAATCGCCGCACCAACAGCTTGCAGCACAAATGCAAGCTCTTGCTGTTCCCGCCCACTGATTTCTATGACAATAGCTGAATCGCGCATCCCCGCTCCGCGAGTGCGGCCACCGGACGGCCATCTTGCATGCAGTTTTGTTTTCCCGTTTTGGTAGTGTTGCAGAGGCTGGCGACAGCGTGCTACAGACACGTTTTCTACTCGTTCGTCGTCTTTTGCCGAAGACATTCTTTAGGATCCTGTGTGAGGCATGATACTTTCCGTTGAGAACACGTGGAAATTTTTACGAAAGCGCAGTGCCGCAAGGAAAAGGCACAACTCGTCGAAAGCAAGTTTCGCCTGTCTCGCGGCTAGGGAGTGGTTTGAATCGAATAGCGCAGCGTCATTCCCAGCATTAACGCTGCAAAAAGAACCGGTAGGTCTCCGTTTCCCCTAGCACCGAGAAGGCTATGAATGACGCAGCGCTATTCCACCCCTAGCCCACCCCTACTCGCGACGTTTTCAAAGCTTCTTTGGCACGCCAAAGTGCTGTCTCACTGTGCCTTCGCACGCTTGGATACCGATCAAGAATCGATGCTGTGTGGATGTGTTTTGCGAGTGCAATGTGCATGAAGCCATATGTAAAGGTACAACTCATCGAAAGCAAGTGTCGCCGATCTCGCGGTGTGATCAAAGCTTCCTTGGCACACCGAGTGCTGCATCTTTGTGCCTTCGCAAGCTTGGATACCGATCAAGAATCGACGCCGCACCAAAGTTCTTAAGGTGTGTTGCGCATAGATGTCTTTAGATCATATAGAGTTTTTTTTTTTTTTTTTTTTTTTTTTTTTTTCTTGCAGATTTGTTTTAAAAAAGCCATGAAAGGTACACTTATGCGGTTTGTGCGAGTGAGTTATACGCCCAGGGGGACATTATAGAGGAGGCTAATCTTTGTGATAAGTCGGCTAATTAATTAAAATTCATTAATTAACTTTTTAATTAGTCAAAATAGACATGGTTCCCATTAGAAACTTGCTGAGCGTTATCGAAAACCACTAAATCAGTCATTTTCAGAAAGACTTTGAGCACGTGAGAAGCGCATTAGTGTGCTGAAGTTACCACTCGTGGAGCCATAGCATTAACCATGGCTATGTTCCAACTCTACTATAATGGATCACATGGGAGCACGAATGGAGCAACGCTGTGGAGAAAGGACGGTTTTCGAAGGCAAAAGTACAAGACGGCGAGAATGAAAAGCTTTGAAGCGCACAGATTGCACACGACCATATGGTCGTGTGCAATCTGTTTACCAATCACAATTAGGCAAGCCGCGCTCAAACGTCAAGTGCAATTAAGTAGGTAATGAGCCAGCACTGATCAGTGATGAGCTGCAGTGTGTGGTATTCTGTAAATCGTCTAACGGCAAAAAAAAAAAAAAAAAACAATGTACTCCCCCCCCCCCTCTTCCATCGCTAAGCTCGTTTCTGAACCGCGAGTGCCGCAAGTATACAGTCAGATAAAAGTAAGACGCTGATCCAGAGGCACATACGGCTTCACGCACACTGCACTCGCAAAATACATCCATGCGCGGTGTTGATTCTTGATCGGTATCCAAGCGTGCAAAGCAGGGGCATTGCCAGAGGGGCGGGGGGGGGGGGGGGGGGGGGCGGGCGGGCGGGGGGAAGCTTCGTAATCCAGCTGACCCCCCTCCCCCTCTCCGCACCCCAAGTCATGGACATTCCAGCCACCTCAGGCCCTCCCGAAAAAAAATTCCTGGCTACGCCACTGGTGCTAAGGCACAGAGACGCAGTGCTTAGGCGTGCCAAGAAATAAGCTTTGATCACGCCGTGAGACCGGCAAAACTGGCATTCGACGAGCTGTGCCTTTTTTTCTGCTGCACTGTGCTTCCGTAAAAATTTCCACGTGTTCTCATCGGCAAGTCTCACGGCTTAAACAGGGTTTTAAAGAACTTCTTTAGCAAATGACGACGAACGAGTAGAAAACGTATATTCAACATGCTGCCGCCATCCTCCGTAACGCTCCGAAAGCGCAATTTTTCCAGATGCAAGATGGCCGTCCGGTGGCCGCACTCGCGGAGCGGGGATGCGTGATCCAGCAAGATCAGTGAGATGGGAGCCGTGTGGCGCGTGTGGCCGTGTTCCAGAACTTACTCGATCTTACTCCAGGGTAAGGGTTTTCTACCTTGGCGTTCCAAAACCTACCCGCGTCCAGCGTCTTTCAATCTGTGTTGTCACGTGACAGGACCCGCCGGAGTAACTCGGATTCATTTGGATAAGATTTGAAACACAGATTTCCGCCTGATGACGTCATAAAAGTGCCATGCTGTCGCCGATCGCGACCCTGGTGGTGTCTCAGCAGCTGTGGTGGTGATAGCAGACGCCTGTTCTGCTGCGGGTCGCTCCCATGGTAGGAGAGGGCATGACGTCGGCCGCGTAGCCTCCACAAGCCAGGCACCCTCGACGCCTCGCCTCTTTCTCATTTTCCTCCTTAATCTCCTCACTTACCATGCCAACGTGACCACATCACGTGACCGTAGCTAGACTTCGTCTTGCTGTGGGGTACTAGAATACACCACAATGTAGACTTCGACCTGATAAAACCTACCGGACGGAGCGCGCGCAAGCCTGCAAGGAGTCCTTCTACAATCAACCATCCATCTCACACGTGACATGTCACGCGCACCAATCGCCAGAGAGATCTGCGGTCACGCTGGGCACAAAATCGTTTAAACTTTTTATGACTAGGCTTCACCAATATTGCAACGTGCCCCCTCCTAGTACTTCTAACCTCCTTTGTCGCTCCCCACTGTGACAATCCACCTCAGTGGAAAGTTGGGACGCCTGGGATTGTCCTGGGACGCCGTGACGACAGCGACACTCGCGTTCGCTCGCGCTTTTCGCCAGCATTTCTACGGCCAACCGCCACGATCGCGACAGTCAACAGCATGACACTCCAGCTTCTGTGACTGTTGCCACTTGGGGACCACTTTTGATGTATGGACAGCATAGGACGCTAAACACACCAGTCGGAGACGCGTTCCAGACACCATAATTTATAGTAAACCTTTTTTCAGTTTTCATTTTGCGCCGAGTTATGCAACGGTGCATCAGTGTATGCAACAAATAAAAACCTGCAAAAAAAAAATCCTAAAATTTTGTTTTTACTTGACGGTTGTTCCCAGTGGTTTCCCCAGTGGCACGGTGCCCAGTGGGTTTCCTTCACTGATCTCCACTAGTTTCCTTCCCCAAGATATGCCCAAGATCTAGGTGAATTGTAGTCAAATCCATAGTCGTTAAATGTTTAAGTGTCCAGGAACCAGGCCAATCCAGACTGACAAGCGATCGCGTATCACGTGATGTTGACGCCACTGCCAGAGCCTCCCACTGCGTGACTGTTCGGTGCTGCTGTTCGGTTGATATTTCCTGCGACAAATCTATGGTGGAAGCGACGAGTCCTGTGCGTCTCGTTTCTTTTCCTTTTTTTTTAATTCAATGACCGGCGAGCAGGGAAAATTACGACCCATCAACGCTGGTGATGAGCCGGGTCTCTACCAGGACAGCGACGAGCAGAACCTGCCTGACGTGACATTTTCGGTCGGCTTACTAGCGAGCAACAACACATCGCGAGAGAGCCAGCCTCTTCTTCGTCGAATGGAGCCCGACCTGGGGACCACGTCAGAGACATTCCCAGATGACCCGCTGTTCGCATCCGTGGTTCGCGAGGCTTTCATCGCCATCGAGGCGGCGATCTACCCTGAGCGCATCTACCAGGGTTCCAGCGGAAGCTACTTTGTCAAGAACAGTGAGGGGAAGGTAAGCCTAAGCGGACCTGCCTCCGCTTGCCTGGCTGCGGGGCCCCCACTTCGTACATCCGTGACTGCTGCTCGATCGGCAGAAGGCGAGTCTGCGCTGGTTTCCGACGCGCGGCTGGTGACCGCACTGGCCACGAGTCGGCTGCCCGCTGGGATGTTCAAACCACGACTTCCTCTAGTCCTCTAGTGGTTCTAAACGCGGGTTGGTTCCTGTTTGCGGAAACTGGCTCGCGTCCCAACGCGGCGTGTTGGGATGTCACGCTCGGTTTTGACTTGCGCCCCGGAAGCTCCGCTGCCTGGGCGATTTGGACGGACGCTGTCCATGCTTTCACAAGCGCCGGCAATGTTGTCACGGCTGTTGCGTGTGCTCTTGTGCGGCGCCGTGAACGGTGCTTCGGTGATTCACGGCTCCCTGACAGTTTCGTGCGCGCAGAGATAGATCGTAGGCTGTCAGTCTTTGGCAGCCCTGCGTGCTGCACCGACTTCCCGAAATCGAGAGATAAGTACGCTCGAGTGTAACAAAAATATCTTTACGTGGTTGGGACAATGCTATCGAGTTCAGGCCCGCGAGTGCTGCCAGAAGACGTTGGGTCAGTCATATATCACGTGCAACGAAGCCCACATGTGCGATTACTGCACAGTCGCCTTTAGACATTCATGTATAAGAAAAATGTGAAATAAAAAAAAAAAATATGTATATATATATATTGTGAGAGCTTTCATAAAAGAAACTAGGGCCATCATTGTCAGGGCAGTGCTACTTGGGCTCTTGTACCGTTTCTAGGAATAGGGTATTCACCCGAGCTCCAAAATACCTTCGCCTCCCCTGTCGCAATGTTAAAGTTCTTCCCGGGGCCGGTTGGCTAGTTAATGCAGGTATTTCTACCGGTGGTTGAAATAGGCGCAAGATGTATTTTGAGATGATGTGACCAGCTCTGTGGGAAGAGTAGTCTGACAGGTTAAGAGTTCAGGGGAAGCTCCTCCCAAATCTTTCCACTTCAGCAGAGCAAACTCTGGAGAGATCACACGCATCCTCTCCAGCGTTTGCTCTGCTAAAGTGGAAAGGGGGGAGGAGCTTCCTCTCAACTCTTAAAGGGATACTGAACCGAAATTTCGAGCTCACTAAACAAGGCTGGGCGGATAGGCGGGAAGCTACAGAACCAAAAAATATCACTCGTACGGCGATATATCTAACTGATCGCCATATTTTTCGGGAAAGAAGTGCGCGATTGAACCCGGCTGACGAGCCAAGGCGTGTCACGATTCCCATTCTCCTCCTCGCTACGTCCTGTCAAGCTGGTGAACCGAAGCGAGGAGGAGAGAAGCAAGGCCACTTCTCATTCTCAAATTCTCCCGGAGGACAGTTACGTCAAAGAACTCGCTTGATCGCGCCCTTCTTTTCCAAAAGTACGGCCATCCGTTGCGAAATCAAAATTTCGGTTCAGTATCCCTTTAACCTGTCACTGACTATAGTGTTTCAGTTGATTTCTCTTATCAAATATAAGCCTTAAGCCTGCCTTTTTTTTTTTTTATTATTGCTTAACACAACCTTTTCCAAAAATAACCTTACATGCCGCTCCTAAAGTACACAAATGCTGGGCATTTCACCTACATTTTGAGTCTGTTCACCCACTTTCTGCACTCAAAAAGGAACTTGCATAATAGAAGCGAGGACGAAGTAACAATCTGGAACTCTAGGTACCTTTATTTTTATTTATTTGGAATATGCTGCAGGCCAGAGAATGGTCCAATCAGGAGTGGATAGTAATAAACACAAACATGTACATATAAAAGTCTTTAGTTTCTTGCCCCCACATAGCCAGTTACCTGACCTCATAATCCCTCTTGCAACTATTTTAATCGTCGGGAGAGATACCAGCATTCACCAGCAAATCAGCCCTGGCCTAGACATAGTTTATGCATTATCAAGTTTGCATCTTGGTTCAAGTGAAACAATCCCTTCTTTTCACCAGAGTGTGCAGTGTTTTGAATTGATGTAACAAAGTTTGTCTGTGGCACTGATGCTTTTATATTCATAACCTGGTGACGTGACTGGTCTGCGTCTGCTTTTTCCCTCAGGGTACTCCATGAGGAAGTATATATAGACCCACGCGCTTTTACAAAGAAGCCCACATTTGCCCACACCAGATGTGGGCACGGCACTTGTGCAGAAGCCAGATTTGCGTGAAGAGAAGCGTTGCGCACGCACTGTGCCGACAGCAGCGGCATTAGGTCAGAGCCACACGTTGGTCTATCATTTCAGAAAATTGCAGTATACAAACCCAAAGATGAGGAACCGTACGGGCGACTAAATCCCAAGTGGACAAAGTGGATGCACAAGTTATGCTGCCCTTGCTGCTTTGGCCGGAGTTGCCTGGTGCCCAACCAAGGCTATCTTTCCGAAGCAGGGGCGTCGCTAGTTGACCAAAAGCTGCAGCTCAACATTGTCCCAAAGACAAAGGCAAGCCCCCGGCCTTGTTTGGGAGACACCTGATGGAGACGAGCGTTTTTGTGCAGGTTGTGAAGCTAGTGAGCGAGACCTTCAATTACTCTGCGCTGGACCGTGCCAAGGCCAGGACCAAAAAGAATGTGACGGAACGGTTCCCCAAAGTGGGGCGGCACTTTAATCGCATCGGCCTCCCGCACAAGGTGGGCAAGCGCGGTGAGCAAGGAGGGCCCCTGGTCTCTGATGTTCCCTTTGCAGGTGGGCTCGTTCCAGTTGTACGTCGAGGGCTACCAGGACGCCGACTTCTGGCTGCGCAAGTTTGAATCCGAGCCTCTCCCTCCAGAACTGCAGCGCATGTTCCAGCTGCAGTTTGAGCGGCTCGTGGTGCTCGACTACATCATCCGCAACACAGGTAAAGTGTGCCTGCCGAAAATGGCACTCGCTGCTCGGTTTCCTTTAGCTTTGTTTACCCCAGTCGAACCAGTCAACTCAAGCTGAGTGTGTAATATAGTGGGACAGAATGTGCACTTCTCAATTTGAGGCATCTTTCTTTTTGGCTGTTGCTCCAGGGAAACTTTCTTTTCAGTTGCGAGTATATATGATTTTACTGTCAGCTTGCTGACCTTCGTTTATTGTTTGTGTGCCGGGTCATACAGAACTGATTGAAATTTATATGGGAATGGATGGAACCTTATATGAGCTTGTGCAAAGATGCTGGATAAAGCCGTTTCATTTCAACTTGGAAAGTGAACTGGGACGGCAACCAACATTTTGCCAGGAGACAAGCTTCGGACCCCCGTCTCTGATGATGAATTTCACTGGTCACTTTAGATAAATGGCCTAAATTTGCGACGGGACATGCAACCCGTGCGGAGTCACTGTGCCTTCGACCCAACCAGGGGAAGACAGCCTCTCTTTTGGGAGCAGGTCACATGGCTATGAGAATGACAAACAAGACAACCTGCAGTAGGACGGCCGCTTCTTTGCTAATAACCTGCAGCGGGACGGCTGCTTCATCTTTGCCAATGGCTGTTTCTACTGTGCCTTCTGAAACGCGGGGTGCATTGTTTTTCTGTGGCATAACAGGAAACAAAGCGACAGGAGCTTCTTTCATTTTTATTTTTCCACGGTGAGGCTCGCAAGGCTGAATGGAAGAGAAAATATTACGCTGCTCTGGGATGGCATCGGCTCGAACACTTCACAATCTTGCCAGGAGTACAAACTTTGGCACATTCTTTTTGGTGAGATTGTAGATGCCATTTCAGTAACGGTAGTGCATGTAACAGCAAGATGTGATTTACAGATCATGTGGATAAACCAAACATTCAGTAATGCTGTAGTCACCGACAGGGTGAGTCACACCGCCGCTGTTCATTGAGCTCGATTGTCTCAGTCGGCAACAAATAGAGGTGCATAGTCTCCCATAAAGATCAGTAAAGACTAAACTGGATGCGCTACCCAGCACGCTTGGCCCCACCTCGTTTCCATTGCATGAGCACTCTGCCGGCAGAATCGGGCCCCATGTTTTTGTTGCTTACAATAGTATATAGTGCAGGGCAAACAGTTTAAACCACTACGCTATAAGAAGAAAAGGTCACAGTGACAAATATATGAGTATGTGTTTTTTTTTTTTTTTATTAGTAACTATATAAACAGCATGGGAAGGAGGGACACATTTCGTCACATTTTTCTCGTACGTAGCTCGCCAGCGGATGACACTTGCTTTGTTACATTTGACCAGTGTTGCGTTTGTGATGAGCAAGTGGTAGCACTGCGCACTACAGGCATTCTATGTGACAACCACATGAATGAGTGTCCCTTGCAGAATACTAAGTAAAAAGGCTGTAAGCCAGTTGCCAATCAAAGGGTGGGGCCTACAAAAGCTTCCTCCTGCCATTCGTCCTGTCGGTCACTAAATCTTGCACTAACCAACTCACTTCACTCATGGAAACGTGAAAATTCATATCCTTTGGACACTACTCTGAAAAACACTGCATACCAGTAATAGCTTGAAGGTGAGCAGAGACAAAGAGCACTCATTGTGATGTGTGACTACAGTACAAGGGGCATAGAGTGTACTCCACCTGGTAGATCAACTTTCACCGATCGTGGCAGTGTCTGTCTGTGACACCATGTTTGTCAGTGGGTCGGAGAATTGTGACTGGCATGCAGTACGTGCCAAGAAGTCAGTGCCTGCAGAAACCGGCTTCTGACAGAATCCATTGATTTCGGCGGAGCGAGATTTGCTTCGATCTGGTGTGTATCTGGAGCCGGTTAGACTCAAAAGCGAATAGCGAAAAACATTTGTGTTTATTTTGATTGCCAAGTGGCAGATATGCTCCAGAAAAGGCAATCCTGGTGCACACCAAAACGACCATTGGAATTCACCACGACTGAAACGTTAGGTTGACGTTAGTTTTTGCAGATGTTTGTCTAAAAAGTCTGGTAAAAGTTGGTACAAAAAAAAACCCACCTTTTTTAGAGAGTGCTTGAAATTGTTTTTTGTGCATCTGGAGCTACCTAAAGGCTGGTTCACACACTTGCATTTACTTACGACAGAGTTCTCGTGATCTCTTACGAGAGAACATACTGGCACGCTAGTGCCATCTATAAGATGACTCTGGAACTGCATTTCACTAGAGTGAAGGTTTTGCTATATTTGTGAGATGAAATATACATACTATCTATGAGAAATTGTCATTTATATTGGCCAAAGGCTTTCAAGCCAGTGAAGAAAGAATGACGTGCAAAAAAAAAAAGAAGGAATATTCAGTAATCGTAACTGTTCCGCAGCTACCCGGTAATGCCGCCAGAGTGTTTCCTAGTCAACAAAGATCACAAGAGGTTTTAAAATACTCTGTCTTAAGCAGTCGCAAGTGGGTGAACCAGCCTTTAGGGTACATATGCATGCTCTTAGTCCTGGCTAGTTCTCTTGCTTGCACATATAAGGAGCATTCAAAAGCAAGAGCCTTGCTCTGTAGCCCTGGCTCTACTATTGCTGTTGAGTGAAACCGAGCGTAGGAAGCTACGACTTCATGCTTGTAGCTTTCTGAATAGACCCTTTAGGAAATTCAGTCTGGCCACCTGGATAACTATCGTCACCTAAGTGTATATCACTTGTACATGCTAATGTTTGCCTTTTGATGGCTAATGAAGTAAGAATTTGAAGACGGGCAGCAATGTGGAGCCTAAACATTCCAGACATTAGTCTGCTGTTTGATGTCAGAAAGACGGAATTTATAACCTTTTGTGCGCTACGCATTTGAAGGTGTCATGTAAATCTTAATATGCTCGGCTTTGACGCACCCCAGACGGCTCATGACCATAAAATATGGTTAATGTTGTAAAGAGATGATATACTCAAGTAAGCGCCTCATACATAATTGAGTTTCTTGACACCATTGAAGCAAAAATGGATATAGAAAGTACTGTACAGCGAAAAGCATCAACCTTTGAACGTCTCCTGTCGATACGAGATTTGAACCGCCATAAGCATACCAAAGTTTAGACTGATATCTGAGCCACTAGATGGCCCTGAATTCCTGAAAGGGTTTATTGCTAACCAAGTATTGATAGTTAGTTCATTCGTAAAGTTTTGGCGGTAATCATAACTTGATTATAAATTAACATATTCAAAATAACCTTCATTAGGATCAGCACATTTTTGCCAATGTGATGAACTTAATAAATTCCATTTTGATAAAAAGTTAGGATTTCCAAATAAATCTTGGAAGGCATCTCTGACCTCATGTTGGTTCTCTTTTTGCCCTTCAACTTTGGCATCTTAGGAGGGACTCCAGCAATTCGTTCTTGGAACAGGTTGTGGTGTGTTGTGAAAAGTGGATTGTTAGTGATAATGGGAAACATTCTGCAGAGTGGTTATCACTTGACAATTCTCCAAAAAGCTTTGCTAAACCTAAGTTAACCATGATGATCACCTAGGTCTTGCGGTCTGCCAGCTGAATTATATATGTTTTTCTTTCTTCTACCCTAGTTGAACCATTTACCGAAATTGTACATAGTCTATATGTAAAACAATTTCATATGCTGCACACCTTGGAAGAGTGACTCCTTTATTAGTGCACTAAAAAGCTTCTATAATCAGAAATCATTAACGTAATGTGCCATCTGCAAAATCTGTCATGTCTCATTGTAATGAACTTAAAAAAAGTAGTATTTTTCGCCCACAACGTGCGAAGAAACGAAAGCGATAGCTGTGGCACAGTCGCACAATGCGAGTGGAATGATACCGTCACATACCTGAGGACAGGTGCGACGTGGTTAACTCTCATAGCTGTCGTGGTTGGCGTCGTGGATGCCACGACGCCTGCGACCATAGATCCGTGAAGGAAGTGGGTAAGCGCGGTAGAAATTTCTAAAGTCCTCCAACTTTAGGCGGAGGAACTGGATACTGCCAAAGTGGGATTTTGCATAACACAAGTGATGTTTGAAAAGAACTCTGAAGCAGACGACATAAACATTCTCCCTGCGGCACGCAATTATTGGCGGGCCGTCTGGGCTGGAATGATACCGTCACATACCTGACGACGGGTGCGGCATGGTTAACTCTCATAGCTGTTGTGGTTGGCGTCGTGGATGCCACTGACGACTGCCACGAGTAATCCGTGAAGTCTCTTAAACCATCCAACATTACTCGCGTTACACGAAATCCCACTTCGAAAACAAGTCTTTCAAGCAGACGACACACGATTCATCTTCTAGTCACGAATCATTGTGTAGTCTGCTTCAATCAGACGACACAATGATTCGAGTGCATATGCCTTCGTTGCGCAATTCTTGGTGGGATGCCAGGGCTGCAGTTTTTGCTTGCCTTCAAGCAGCACGGTGGACGGAGTCCCGACTTCACTCTCCTCGTGGAAAGAGGGGAGGGAAAAAGTGATTGTCCATTTTTCGTGCTCGCGGCGACGATGGGTGACGATGGCGAAATCTTTGCAAAGTGTCACCCATAAAGCTATTGCTTTAAAAAATCCTTGTATAGTCCGCACAGCATAAAATTTGAGCTTTTAAACACATAGTCTAGAAAATTTGGTAGCTCTATGGACAGTGGGCGTGTGTATATGTCATTCTTGTTGCCATTCTTATCTTGTCGGCGGCCATAGTCTAATGGGCGGCTCAGTGCGACTTCGCCGGTGCTCAATCCCTCTGGAGCCGCAGTGGTCCGGATCTGCTCTCGCCCCACAGATCTTAGTGTGCTTTAAATATCTACCTGTCTTGGTGCATCATAAACTTCGTAGCTGTGGCGTGCCCCTAAACCCTCGACGATGGTGCAGATCGGGGGAACGACAACTGGCTGATCCGCTGCAGCAGGCCGGACAAGGAGCCGCAGGTGAGTGGTTCCCCGGTCGGGGCTGGCCTCTGGCGCCACACTGTGCTGGGCAGTGCCAAACCAATGTTTGTGCTGCTCGCGGACCCAGCAGGCTGAAGGAGGCGAGGTAGGCTGCCCGCCCGAGGGGGCGCCCCTCCCCTTCCCCGGGCGGAAACCTGACTCTCGGGCTCCTTACAGACCTGGGCCCACCGGCAGCCTGAGACCCGCATCGCAGCCATCGACAACGGCCTGGCTTTCCCGTTCAAGCACCCGGACTCCTGGAGGGCCTGTGAGTGAGGAGTTATGCTTTGAATGCTGTTTTTGACACGTAAGAAAGATCCACGTGCGTATGTGAGGTGTACCGTCGAGAATCGTTTGAATAGTGATGGTAGGCATGGGCGAATAGAGGATTCTGGGGTCTGAATCGAATTCGAAGTGAATAGTGATTTTGGCCGAATAATTTCGAATCGAATAGTTTGAATAGTACAAGCAACAAATACCACAAGATATGTTTAATCTATAGTTTTATATTTGCCCGTATTTGGTATTCGAAGTACTGTAATTGTTAATTTGAAGTGTATTGAGTTCGGGAGCACGAAATGGTCAAAATGGTCTGAGGCTTGCGCCACCTAGCCACCTGGCCAGAAATCCAAGCCAGAGTAAGTCAAACTCTTTTATATCGAAATGCAAAAAAAGTCTACCAGTTCGATATAGGGGGTAATTCGATATAAAAGTTTGAATGAATTTGACTCTCAAAAATCTACTTTCTGCTGAAATATTACAGAATGAAGTAGTCTTGCATCTTCTGCTACTTTTTCTTTTCGATAACAATATTTTTCTACGCTATCGACAAACTGCAAAATGCTGAGGCTGCTGCCTTTTATATTCGCGCATTAGCGCCGAACTATGCCGAGAGCACGGAGCACGCCTGAGTGAGAGCACCTTCTCCTGCAGAGCGCCGTTTTGCTGTGCAAGTTGGCTTTCCCCTACAACAGGTGGTCACGTTGGGAGAAGCCAGCTGACAGAACAAACAAACTTTTTTTTCTTTTTTGGGCGGCGGCGTCAACCGCTTGGAAGAAAAAATATTCTTTTTTTGCGGACGGAGCGGGGAGAGGGAGCACGGAGCACCCTCTATCCGCTCCCTCCGCAAAAGATATATTTTCTTCTCTTCCCTGTAATCAACGCAACCGCTCGGAAAAAAAAAAAAAAGGCTAGCGTGCTCTGCAAGCTGGCTTTCCCCCAATGCGGCCACTTGCGTTGGGGGAAAGCCAGCTTGCAGAGCAAAACGGCGCTCTTGGCAGTTTGATATATCAATAACGGCTGCTATTTTTGTTCCTGGCTCCTCCTTTCCTATGTCCAAACTTTTTACCTAGCCCCAACTCGGCTCCCCTCGCAGCTTAGGAGAGGGGAGTGCTAAGAGCCCCTGCCCTGCAGAAACCCGGGGTTGTACGTCGGCCTTTAAAAGGGCCCTGCAACAACTTTCTGACTGGTTTTTAATTTGCACCAAACCTGAGCGCACTGAACATAGTAACTTAAAGAAACTTTTCTTTTCCCAAATTTTGCTTTATCTTAGAAGTTATAGGAAAATTAGAATTACAAAAACAAGCAAAAAATAACCTCCTTTATGACGTGGTAGGTCCTGGCTTGAGTAGCCGTGAACTAGAGGAGGAGTAGTGAGCTCATCGAGCGCTCACGGCTGCCGCACTCCGTGTCGACGGCTCAAGAGGGCGACACTAAAGCACGTGTTGGATAGGCTGTATGAAGCGGGCGGCCAGGGCGGCTCGCATTGCATTTGCTGCGCGATTAACGACTAATTCGGAATAACACTTCATTGGCCACAAACGACAGCAAACACTGGGTTAAAATCAGTTCAGAACGGGAGTCGCTTCGCGCTGCCATACCGCCAAATGGCCAAATCGCCCGCCAAGTCCGCGCCGAAAGCCTTCGGAACGCTCGGAACCGGTTGGATCTCGAGCCGGTATACGACCGCAGCGCCGCCGCAAACATCCGGGACCTTTCTACGCTCGCTGTTCGTCGGAGCCTCATCCCACTAGCCCTTTCTAGTATGCGGAGTTTTTTCCGCCACTTGGTGGCGGGTTTGTCGACAGGTCTTTTCTTGTTTCCGTACTTTATAAACTGCATTTGTTTCTTTTCTGATTTAAGATACTGAACAAAAACTACTTTCATACATAATTGAAACGGTTCGCGACACTTGTATTTTGTATCTCGACTTAAAAAAAAGCTTTTAGCGGCTTTGACCCGTAGTAAGCCCAGGACCAAAGACGTCACATATCGCGCACTTTCGGCAATGCAGGTTGCCCTTGTAGGTGGAGGAGGTTTCCGCGTCTTCCGGTTAAAATATGACTCACTGATATTTAGTTACTCTCTCCGTGCCCGCTGGCTTGCCCGAACGCCAAGAGACGTGGAAACCGCAAAAAAGGTAGACTCTTAAATATGATTGCAGGGCCCCTTTAAAGGGGCCCTGCAAGCACTTTTTTATGGCTTTTAATTTGCACCGAACCTGAGTGCTCTGACCGTAGTAACTTAATGAAACCTTTTTTTTCTCGAATTTCGCTTTATTTTAAAAGTTATAGGCAAATTAGAATTATAAAAACAAGCAAAAAATAACCTCCCTCATGACGTCGTAGGTCCTGGCTTGAGTGGCCGTGAACTAGAGGAGGGATAGTGAGCACAGCGAGCGCTCACGGTTGCCGCACTCCGTGTCAACAGCGCGAGAGGGCGCCACCAACGCGTGTTCTGGATAGGTTGTATACAGCGGGCAGCCAGAGCGGCTCTCATTGCATTTGCTGCGCGATTTAATACTAATTCGGCATGACCCTTCGTTGGCCACAAACAACAGCAAACACGGGGTAAAGATCAGTTCAGAATGGGAGCCACTTCGCGCTGCCATGCCGCGAAACGGCCAAACTGCAAGCCAAAGCTGCTCGCTGAAGGCCTTCGGAACGCTCGGAGCCGGTCGGATCCTCCAGTCCGTAAACGACCGCAGCGCCGCCACATACATCCGGGACCTTTCCGCGTCGGCGCCTGATCCCACTACTCCTTTCTAGTATGCGCCGCCTTTTCCACTGCTTGGTGGTGGGTATATCGACGCTTCATTTCTTGTTTCCGTACAACATACTTTTATAAATAATTGAAACAGCTCGCGCCACTTATATTTTGTATTTCGACTAAGAAGAAGCTTTTAGCGGCTCTGACCAGTAGTAAGCCCAGGACCAAAAACGTCACATTTCGCGCGCTTTCGGTACCGCGGGTCGCCCCCATCGGTGGAGGCGGTTTCCGCGTCGTCCGGTTAAAATATGATGCAGTGATATTTAGTTACTCTCTCCGTGCCCGCTGGCTTGCCCGAATCCCAAGAGACGTGGAAACCGTAAAAAAGGTAGACGCCTAAATATGATTGCAGGGCCCCTTTAAGTGCAGTTGAACCTCATTATAACTAGGGTTCCGCGTTTTCGGTTTTTATTTTTTCAAAATTCGGCATACCTTTTTCAGTGTTTATTTTAAATAATTTTTTTTTTTTTCGGTGTATATTTATTTTCAGAAAACTTTACCGTTTTTTTTTTCTGTGAATATGAAAGAAACATCATCGGACACCGGATCAAATGATCCATGTAGCTGCAATATTTATGATCACTCAAATAATAACGGCACATATACATACATGGTCTTCGCTACAACTTCCGTCAGGACACACCTCAAAATCACGGAATTTGCGAGCATAATCTTCAGCACGCTTCTTTTCCCTTCCCATTCTGACGACGTGACCGTCTGATGTGATGACCGTACAAGCCCAGCCAAATGGCAAAAAAAAAAAAATCCATTGTATTTATGTTTTTAACTACAAGAAAGTTTGAGAGAGGGTGTTAAGAAAGGTATTAACGGCTTTCCTCGATGTCCCCTGAAGTGCATGAAGCGAAAAATATTATACTGGCCCCACATCCAAACTTCTTTTTTAAGACCGGGAACTTGACACACTAAGCCCGATCACAGAAAGGACACAGATGTCCCTCAAACGCCAATCCAAGACCTCTTTTATTGCATGTTGAACCCTGGAAGAGGGCAATCACAAAGGCTTCACGCTATGTCGAACCTTGCAAAGCCCTCTCTCTCTCTCCCCCGCCCCCCTCCCTCCCCCCCTCCCCTAACCACCTCGACGCGGCCCTAAAAAACTGACCTTTTTCGGTTAAAACAAAATTTTAGAAAACGGATTAGACATACTTTTATAGGTTTAAACCGAAAACGCCGAACCTACAAACTGACCTTTTTCGGTAGAAACCGAATTTCCGAAAATGGATTCGGCATACTTTTATCGGTATAAACCGAAAACTCCGAACCCTAGTTATAACGAACTAGCATCACGAGCAGAAATTTGTTCGCTGTAGGCGTTACTCGTTATGAGAGTGCACACAAAAATTTATGCGAACGTTCCCGCAATCCAGCTCGTGCGAGAACGTGCACAGCACTAAGACATAAGAACGAGCTATCGCAGACCGAGAGATCTTTAACTGTCACTAGGCAGCATTTAAAAAATAGTTCGGAACATGAGGATATCAATTTGCAACACGAAAAATGACGTTAGTTGGATCCATTATTGCATTTATTTGAAGACGTGATTCTGGGCTGGTGCCTCTTTACCTGGAGCCATTGTGCTGGAGCCAACCGCTGTTCGCACTAAAATCATCATACCCTAACAGAAACTTCAGACTGATTGTTTTCGTTTGAAGAAGCTGACCAGACATTGGTCAGGGGAAAAGGGTTAAACAGAAGTAAAGCAAGTCCTTGGTTGTATATAGTCTTGGACTACTCTCAGAACCTTTCGATCATGCTTCATATTTTTGCAGGTGACTCACATGACAAGATTCAAACTTTAATACAAAATATTAGGATTCTTGATATTGTTTTCGTTTGAGACAAATCAATTTTGAACTTTCAAGATTTTTTTAAACTGTTGTTTATTCAAAAATGTGCTTAACTCTCTTTCTGGTATAAAAGCTTGTATTTATATGTGTATTAAGAAACCTGCATTAGGTTACACAGTACAGAGTGGCAAACCTTGCCAAACACTGTGAAAAGGGTGCACTATGTCATTTCTTTAAAAACATTTAAAACAATTTCATAAACCTTTTTTAAATTAATTTAGCATAAATTTCTATCCGAGAGGGTGTCTGAAAAGCTTGAGCGCAGTCATTAAGTAAGGAGAAGGGGAAATGGTCAGGCACACAATCCTCAACAGGCAGGAAATAAGTCGCTTTACTGCCTCGGCTGCTTCAGTGGTCTACAACTTGAAAACGTAAATTGGGTGGACCTCTTTTCGTGGCTTTGACCGCACCGACGTGGTCGAAAGGGGATCCCGTGATCTGGGGTGGAGCGAGGGGCCGAGGGGAATGCCTGCCGGTAACTGCTCTGCGACAGACCCGTACCACTGGGCCTGGCTGCCCATGGCCAAGGTGCCCTTCTCGGCCGAGACGAGGGACCTGGTGCTGCCCCAGCTGTCGGACATGAACTTCGTCCAGGAGATGTGCGACGAACTGCACGTTCTGTTCAAGAGGGACCCGGGCTTCGACGGCAACCTGTTTGAGAAGCAGATGTCGGTCATGCGGGGACAGGTGGGTCGCCCCTGGCCGCCGTGGTTTCCCGCAGCTCTGCTTCCGGGCGGAGTTATGCCCCGGTACAGTAGACTCGGGTCGCGATCGACTGCAGTTGCGCGGCGGCGCAAATCGTCGTTAAGCCACTAATGACAGCTCGACCAACATCTTGAGAAGGCCGTAGTGCTGAATTTTCAACGTCGCCTAAGGGGGCGAACGCGGGGTACAGATTGGATATGAGCTGCGTCTGTGTTCAGCCGAGACGCGTGTCCTCACGATCCAAGACAAGTCTCGGCTGAACGCTGATGCAATACTCGTGTACAGTCCCTACCCTGTGTTTGCTTCCTTAGGCGGCATTGAAAATTCAGCATACGGCCTTCTCTCAGGTGGTGTTGGCTCAACTCGACTGAGCTCACCTGACTCATTTAAAAAGACACAAACAATAAAACATAATAATAAAATTAAGTAAGCATTGAGTAAAAATTTCCCACAAAAAATATTTTAGTGCAAAATTTACGCTGCGAGATACAATTTAGGTGGAAGCCATGGTCCCCGTGCCTCTCCGAAGACGTCGATTACAAACCGCTGCTGCTCTCCATAAACAATTTTAACTTTAACAGAATTTACAGCATGTAATTTTCACATTGTGTATCTTGAGCAAAGGGATAGAAAACAAGACTAATTGTTTTAGAATATTGCGATTCCGCATTGTAATAGAAAAGCAAAAACCAGGAATATTTTGTGATTTGCAGTTGTCCTTGGCACGCTGCGAATGGTCAGTGATTTCTATTGCTCCGCTAACTGCGCCACAGTTGGTAGTTGAAGAGACAGCACCGGCAGTGCATGCTGGAGGCTATGAAGAAAGAACTTGTCCGGAAACTCTGTGTCCCCAGTACACCCAGCTACGTGTCACTGCGCACGCGACTTGGAAGACGTAGGAGCTGAGCGGTTGGGAGGCGCCCAAAGCTTCAATCTTTGACAAGTTTTATAGCAAGGATTAATGCACGCAGGCAAAATTGGTTTTCAGTTTTTTACTCTAGACGTGACAGGGAGCAACTCCAATTATTTAACCGAACCAATTAAAAAATTATTGCACGGTTATTTTTAAGCATGAAATGGTTTTGGGATTAGGATCTTACTAGTATTTACATATTGTTTAGTGGGTCAAAAGAAAACTAATACATAGGGATAGTGCGTCAAAGCCTGGTGTTCAGTACGGAATTCTGAAAATAAAAGCATACTGTTTCTTGCCTTTTGTCCTTCGGAAAGCTCTCCGCCTTTTCAGTGTGATGCATCTGCTGTTCCCAAGCAAGTCACTCTAATCCAGTCGACGTATTGGGCACGAGCACCGAGTCATTCGGACGTATGCTTTTGTCATCATTCAATCTGTTGGTGAATATTCTGATTCGCGTTTGTGGCCAGAGTGCCGTGGTAGGAATTTTCCAGATTCTAACACTGTCCGGAGCCATGCCTCATCTACTTCTCATCAGTTGCGAACGACAAGTTCAATGGTGTGCGTGAAAAGCACGGTGGAAGCAACCGACACAGTCAAAGTTGACAATCTGACATTTATTTTCGTCAATGAAAGCAAAATTAATCAGGCTGGCCAGGTGTCGGCAAGAAGGCTGGGAGGGCTGTCGTTGTAAACATATATAGCAACTGCACGAGATTCAAGGAGCAGATGGCTGGGAGAACTTCCGGTTTCGGTGATATACTACATAATGACCAAGTGATTTCTCGTTTGTCTGTTGAGTTGAGAAAAGCAAACTTGGGTTTTCATTATATTTTTTTGAAAAAGTGAAACGACTGAAGCGAAAACAGATTCCTGTTCTATGAACATTCAAGGTTGGTTGGAGTCACTATTTAGAAAAATTTGGAAAATCATGTCATGGTACCTTTTATAGCAGCTGCAGCAGCTCATCGTAGGCCACTCAAAAAAATTAGAACTTACCTCAATACTTTACACAAAGCCAATAGACCTGTTGCAAAACGTACAGCGCCACGACGGCAGGGAATTTCGGGAACCCTCGGTACAGATCACGCGCTTTCTCGTTGTGACTGTGCGCGCGTCCCGGCAGCTACCGTTAGCAGCCATCCCGCCCATCCGCCGAGTCGTACTTTGTTGTCGGTGTACCGTATCTGTGGCAGCAAAAAGGTGAACTTATTTTAATACGTTATTCGTCGTAACTTACCTTCATGTATTGAAGTGTCACCGAATCCATTTAGTTTGCACCGCAACCGTGGCAGGTTTCGACCAGGTTCGACAAAGCGTTGGTGCAGCACACGATAAAGCCGGTACAAAGGAGAGGAATGAGAAAGGGGCAGCCGTTTGCTCGTCGCTCGCCCAACTCAGCTGCTCAAAAGTTGTTGCTGTGGTAACCTGAGCCTGCTCGCGTATGCCACGTGGTCATGTGGTAGCGGGAGGAGGGGTGTGCCGAGGTCTCCCATTATTTGTCGCACGGCGCGCACGGGCTTTTGGGATTTTTGCAAAGGGTCTATTCTATTGATGTAGAGTGCATCACGTATTTGTTTTGGCATCCCTAAAAGCCAAACGGGTGAAAAGGAGCCTTTTCTCTTCATTCCAGAAAAAGAAATGCATATTATAACATCTTGAGAATCTGCATTACGAATGTCAAAAGCTTATGAGCAGTAAAGTGTGTACTCAATTTACTTCATCTAGGAAGATACTGTAAAACCCTTATAGGGATACTGAACCGAAATGTGGAGTTTGCAAAATAAGGCCTCAGAAGCATTTAATGGGAAACACTACGAACTCCAAAGCATTACTCGTACATCAATATCTTAAACGGATGGCCACATTTCTGGAAAAGGGTGCAATCCTCCTGGCACAGTTGAGAATGAGGGGAGGTGGCCTCGCTTTGGTTCACCAGCTCCAGGGGACGAAGCGAAGCGGAAGGAATGAGAATCGAGACGTCGCATGTCTCGTTGGTTGTGTTCATTTGCACACTTTTCCAAAAATACGGCCATCCGCAAGAGCAGGGGTTCTCAAATTGGGTTCCGCGAGCACCAAATTGCAGTGCCCCCCCACCCCCCTAGTTAAACCTTCCACGGACTGAGCCATGGATTGAGTTTGTGTGGCGGACAAAGCAACCTCGCCCTTCGCACTAGTAGGTATATATTTTACATTGGTGCCCCAGGTTAACCTCTCTGCCTTCTTATTCTGTCTGTAACCCTCCATTTTGCCTTATTCTGTCAGAGCAATAAACTTGTTTACTCTCTAAATGCCTTTACTGCCCAGTATTTTTGGTTGGCAACAAAAAAGGGGGGGGGGGGGGGGGAGGGGCCTTTTTTCAGGCTTTCTGGGGGTGTTTCGGGATGAAAAAGTTTGAGAACCCCTGCGTTAGAGATACTGCTATGCAAGTCGTGTCTTTGGGTTTTGCAGCGTCCCACCTATCGCTCTAGCTTTGTTTAGGGGCCGTGCAACACTTTTGCCTGCGTGTATTAGTCCTTATTTTTAAAAGATGGCACAGATAAAAGTTTTTGCTGCATCTCGACTCGTGCTCCGTCTTCCGAATCGTGCACAACAACGTAACTTGGGTGCTCCGGGAACATGAAGTTTTCAGTTGGGTTCTGCTTGCGATTATAGACACAAATGGCTACCTTGAGGGACGGTCCGAGAATTGTGGAGAGGGAAGGGGGCTGAAGCTTGTGCCTTGTAGGGAAGACGTAGTAGCGAGCAATGAGGGATGGTTTTGTTCACCTTGGGCAGATAGAATCAAACCTGTTCTTCAAAAGCTCTTTCGGATGCGAATATTAGTTTGATATATCAAAATAGTTTGTTATAGCGAAACTCGCATATAGTGAATTTGAATGATAGGAGTTTGAAATATGTTATGACATTAAATGTGCACTAAACACTTGTGTGTAAATACTTCAGTGGATCGCAAAAAAAAAAAAAAAAGTTTATAATTCAAGAAAACTTAACTGAGGATGCACTTTGTGGGCTAATAGGTAAAACAGGAAGCAATTATAGTTACACTGTTTCTTCTGCGTGGACGTTTGCTGGATTGGAGCATCTAGACTTGTGCGAAGTAGATAAAATTCAGTTAACCTTTCCCCGACAAGTTGCGCGAGGCGCACCAATTACGAGCGAGCCACAAGCGCCTGGTTTAGGGCTGGAAGTATGGCAGGAATATTCTTGAAGACGAGATTTTCTTCCCTTGATGCCAAGATCTGAGTGAAATTAGCGGAACCGTAGAGAAGCATGCCATGGTGCTTCGTGCGACTGGAAACGAGGCTCTCTTGTCACGCATCTATGCGTAGTAAACTCCTACAAGATTAATGCTAAAGCTGGTCGAGTCTGCTGTTGTTAAAGAGGTCGGGACGTCCGTCCACGCGCCGTAATCTAAAGTCAGGGCCTCGGGCACCAGCGGAGAAGTCATTCCACTGGCTTGAAAACCATTGCGCATCCGCGCAGCAAACAGCACAAGAGCTTTTTCTTTTTTCCCTTAAAGGGTAACTGCAAAGGAAAAGAAGTGTATTTTTAAGCAGCCCAATGGGGACAAGCATGTCACAAAACAATTTTTCCGCCAAAAACAAAATTTTTTACATCAATATTTATTGCGCGAGACTGATTTTAGTTTGCGGCTATTTCGTCCGTTTTAAATCGCGCTCTACAAAGTTGGTATTATACGTCACGGAGTGGCTGCTATACGTCGGTGACGTAGAACAGCCACTCCGCGCGCGTCGAAAGAGCGGTAGTTTCAAATGTGGAGAAGTTTTGACCCCGACTAAATTACGTCCTGTGGCGTAAATATTGCAAGAAAAAATGTGTTTTTTTCGCGGAAGATTTGTTTTGTGACATGCTTGTCCCAATTAGGCTGTTTAAAAAACTTTTTCTTTGCAGTTACCCTTTAAAAGAAAGGATGCGTTTGCGCGTTTCCAATGGCCGTTTTCTGTTTCAAAGTTCGATTTAGCCAATAGATTGTTATAGAAGTATTTTTTATATGCATCTTCATTTCTAATATTTGGGCGTTTGATATGATGGTATTCGCTGTATCAAGGTTCATTATAAACAGGCACAACTGTAGTGCCACTAAATCTTGGTAAAATAAAAAAAAACAAAAAAACCTTGATGTATTTACTCATTGAAAATATATTTTGAGAGATAGCCTTAGATTGAGTAGGTAATGCCACATCTTGCCAACTTATTGCAAGATACCCATTTGATGTCAGCCACTCGCGGCTGTAAATTGCGGAATAGTCCAATTTTTTGCTTTCCATTACGCAGCAAAATCGCATTTAAAAAAAAAAAAAAAAAAATCCCTTTCTCTTTATTTTTGCACGCCCCTAGTTTTTGCAACATGGAAAATTTGTGAACCCAAAGGGCATGCAAATATTAATGAGTGTAAATATAAACCCGGCCCAATGAAAAAAGGAACGCAATGCCAGATTTCGTTCCAACTGCGATTGATCTAGCCAATCCAGTTGCTCGGTTTTACCGTGTAATGCATAGAGCATTTCCCGTCAACGATTGTATACTGAAGAAAGTTGCTTATGGGCCTTTCAGATCCTGAACCTGAACCAGGCCCTGAAGGACGGCAAGTCGCCTGTGCAGCTGGTGCAGCTGCCAGCCGTCATTGTGGAGCGCAGCAGTCGCCGCCCGGGTGCCAGGGACCGCATCCGCTCCCTTAATGATAACTTCATCCAGAGCTTCCAGAATAAGGCCCCTTTCTTCTCCTGGTGCTGATAACTCTATTTAAATCGCTAGGTTCTTTCTGCTTCAGTTCTGTTTGGCTTTGGTGTATTTTAACGCGTGTTGGCAACTGCTGCCTACTAGTCAGTTCCAATAAAGTCCCTCCGAGTGCGGTGAATGAAACGATTTATTGGGGCAGCCTGTGGGTGTGCATGAGGCTCGTGTCTAAAATGCCGGCTACTTGTTGGTGCGCCGGGTGGGCTCTGATGCCGTCGGGGGTGGGGGCGGACCCCGGCGGTCCAAGTCCTCCATGTAGGCCGTGAGCAGCTTGCGCCGCTCATCCGGAATGCAGCCCAACACCAGGTAGCGCTTGTCCTTCTGCAAGGCCAGCAAGAGTGCTTCAGTGGCTGCTCTTACAATAAAAAGTGGCTACAATGTGTTACATGCAATCACCGGTAGATCGAGGAGCTGCAAATATGCACGGAGCACAGCCTGTGGGTGAAAATGCAGTAGGGTAAACTTTCACTGCAAACAAAATAGGATGCACTTTTTTTTTTTTTTTACTAGTCATCAAAATCTTTAATATCGTGGCAACCTCACACGTATTATTTAGTGCTTGCCAGTACTCCCTTCAAGTAAAATGAAGCAGCACTGTGCACTAACTTGGCCATGGTGTATACACCAGACTGAGGAAAAAAAAAAAAAGCCTATGCACGACAAGGGTATTAGCAGGTTCTGTTCAATTTGACTGAACTAGTTTGGCAGTGCAGGAACTGGCACATTCGATTCGTATCAGTTCTACACGAGTTTAAACCCAGTTCCTCGAAACCTATTACCGACTCCGAAGTCTGTGCAGAAGCAGACACTTGCAATGTCACTCCTCGGAGCTCTTGCTCAATTGTCTGCCAAGTGTAACGATAATACCAAACAGGTTACATTTCCTCACATTGATTAAAATAATGTACCCATGGCAGATGAAGAGATGCTAATGGAGGGTAGGAATTAGCTCAAATATTGTATTTCAAAAGGGGAGGCACTCACTTGATCGAATGACGTTATAGCGAACGCCCACGTTTCATCGAACGACACTTTAGCGAATAGTCGGACGCCGCGAAGCAGCGTTTTCGGGTGGGCCAAGTGAGTTCATATTTTTGTAATGAGTTGCCATAGACTGTCGCCGCGAAGCGGCGTAAAGCGCAGCGCGACGGATGGGTTAACGCGCGCCCCCGTTATTCACTAAAACGACCATTCGCTCAAATGTCGCCGTTCGCTAAAATGTCATTCGCTCTTGTGATATGGACCCTTTCAAAAGCTTTTTAAGCACCTTCTCGCACAAGTTTGGTTCACTGTGGTAAGTGTTCAAAGACTGGCACATCAGTTTTCTTTTTGATACTACGTGGATATTTACTATGTTGATATTCTTTTTAAAAAAGATTAGGGGAAAGAATTAACACTCGTATTATCCCCCGCCTTCAACAACCTTGGGAAGCAGTCCGACGACTCCGATACATCTTGGATGTCTAGGATTTGGTACATCGGCCCTCGCACGCCCACATAGCTGAGCACAGTATAGCATGCTTTGTCCACTGGTATCTGTGGCTGCCCACTGATAAGACCTGGGGAAAGACGCCGAGAATGGACATTGGACTGGCAGTTCCACATGAATCTTTTTTGAGCTTCAGAATAAACGCTTGAACTTATTGCCAAAGTGACGGTCGATAAATGCTTTAGCCAAGGTGACGCTCTCGTCAGACCTTCGTCCCTGAAGACCGCTACCGCACGCTGCCAAAATCCAAAATCATCCCGATGCCTTAAATCCATTGTCAAAATTAATTTATTGCCAAATGAATGTAAACGCTATTGTGGCGTACGAGGTCAATGCTTATGGAAACGACAGAAAGCGGACGGTAACTTAAAAATGCAGACAGGATGACATTTCATACTGAAAACGTTTTTAGTGCCCTCGAATGAGAAACATTTTATATACTTTAAAACAAACTAAACTCAAATGATTTCATCAATCCACGAAGAAACATAGGCGTGGAGACATGAGAGCCAACAGATGCAGACGACACCCTGCACTGAAAGAGCAGCAAGAGCACAAGCGACCTGGTGAATCGCAAACAATTAAAAACAAGACCAAGGAAAGGTGAAAACGCTCGTGCAAAAGGTCTGACACACACACTACAAACCTACATACATACAGTGTGCAAGTGTGTTTATTTTTCTGTCTGGCTTCAGTTTAAGCCCCATGACGCTATGTACAAAAAGAAAAGATAGATGTCCTGAATGAGCACTCTGACACTTGTACTAAGGCAACAGTGATTAATTGAAAACTATCCACTCTGACACTTTTAGTACTAAGGCAACAATGATTAGTTGAGAGCTCTGCAGCTGCTAAGTGCGCAAACATAGAAATGAAAAACAAATTTCGGTGCTCTGTGAAACATGTGGGCCAATTCAGTTTTGCAGAGTGATTAATTTTGTTCGTAATTCTAATAACAGCAAAGGCAGTTCTTTTTTCTTTTTATTGATACTATACTGTAACATGTGAATTCATAAGAGGCACAGACCCAAATAAGCCACCTTTTTAGTTTTTTGTCTGTCCTCTTGACAACATGTAATATACTTTCCAGAAATATGTGGCATCCCCACCATGTGCTTGCCGCATTGTGATGTTCCTATGTGCGACACTTGAAATTATTCAGTAATAGAAGAAGAAGTTGATGTTGGTTTAAAACGTGATTTTGGAATGCAGAAATGGCAGAAAAAAAAAAAGCAAAAAAAAAAGCAAAACAGAGTATTAATAACTTTTCATGCATTCTGAGGTCTCAATGAAGAGATGGAATGAACCATGCCAGCTCCAGGATCTAAGAAGCGTCCGAGTCAGCAAGAGTGTACAGAGCGCGACACTGTTAGTGCGAACAAGCGACCGCCGGTTTTTCAAAATTTCTCTTTGAAACCAAGGGATGTCATCCAAGTTAATATTGCTACGGAAAGAGCTCATTTAGTTCTATAATGTAAGCGATAAAATTTCGTGCTCGCTAATACCATTTAGAAGTAAAATGCGAAAAGGCGCCGACGTTGTGTTCGCGCTAACAGTGTCGCGATGTGTACATCTGAACCCCACAATTCCCCTCGCCGCAAAATGCAATGTGGGATTTTCCAGAAAGGTCTATTTGTTTCATGACAAAATAAAATTGGATTGGATTTAGATGTATGGCTTTGCATGTTTTGAGGAGCAATGGGATGCAGCGGAATCCAAATCTAAGCCAGCATTATAGCACCTTGCCATCAAGGACGGCTCTATATCATGCTTCTGTTTCCGCGCTGATGTCCAACCACAACTAATTAAGTGCGGCTGGAAAAGTTTAACAAGATAAACGACTTCATTTTCGCGAGGACCCAAATTTCGCAACCTGAATAACGCAAAAAATAGATTCTGCAAATATGTTTTTGCACGATAGCAAATGCACGATAGCACCACCCCGATCCGCGACATTTCATACCCACGATATATTCCCGTAAACCACACTTCTCCAAATTCGCAAAAATAGTCTTTTAAAGTACTTTACTCTGATAGAACACAGGCAGCGAGACGAAAAATATCCCCTTCCAGGACGCTTTGGACCCATCCTGTTTTTTCTGGTTAACCCCAAAAGAATGGGATACTGCCACTTTTCAGACCGAGCTCCTATGTTTTTAGGTCGAGGCAGTTCCTAAGGTAACTTGCACAAAAGTTGATGTTTTTTTTGTTTTTTTTTTTTCATGAAAAGAATGAATTTTCCTCAATAGCGGAGGCTGGTCAGAAAAAAAGCAGCATGCCAATGCCACCTGGTTTCATATAAGGTTCCTATAAGAGATAAAATGCGGCTGCAATATCTTGATACTTGTTTACAAGTTTTGTCGGAGAGGATTCCACTTTGTGCCAGTCACTTAAGTTACTGGAATAAGCCAGAGTAAGATATCACTTCCATCCTTCTGTTATAAGCACGGTTCAGTGTTCGGAGTTTATTTTGTATGAAATTGGGAAGGCGTTTTTTTCTAATTTCTTTCTTTTCAAACATTCAGGGTATAGCACAGTTTATTCTAGCCAGATTTCTAACTTTACGAAATTCGGGATTAAATTTTTCCGTGTTCCCAATTTTTAAAAATTCTAAATAAAAATAAATAATGCCTTAAAAGTTCAAAATAAAAATAAATAAGACACGACCACACCCTAAATTCATAAGAATTCACTGGTATGAAGAATTTTCTTCAGCTGAATTTGGCATTGGCACTCTTGCCATTGCCAATACTAGTTAATTGTCCCACAACGTCCAATACTTTAAAATCAATAAACTCCTGCACGTTCTGAAGTTCAAAGCTCGCCAACAAATCCCCCCCCCCCCCCATTAGATGCCACAAAAAGCTACACTGGCCGAGGTTGAGCAGTTTCGCGTGGCTCGCATAATGAGCCGTGCTCCGTGCTCCGCAAGCGCGAGGAGCAGTGACGTCACACGGCGCACAGCTGGTGGGGCGGAGCCGCCCTCACCGTGCGCGCCTCGCCGGTCTGCGCAAGCACGAGGAGCAGTGACGTCACACGGCGCACAGCTGGCGTGCCGGAGCCTCCGCCGCCACCGCGCGCGCCTCGCCAATCTTCGCATTCCAGAGGAGTGACGTTATAGCCGCGGCAGACGCATTGGCGCCGCCGCGTTCCCAGCTGTGTGCCTCCGTTGCGCAGTAGCCAAGTCTGACGCTGCACCGGAGCTGCTTGATAGCGCCTCATTTTGTGCGCATCAGCTCACGCTACGTATATCCTGGCATAGCCGAGCTAAGCCATCGCAATTTTTTTGTTTAAAGCTTTACAGATTTGTTTTAAAAATGCCGTGAAAGTTACACTATGCAGCTTGTGGAGGCGAGTTATACGGCCAGGGGGACATTATGTGGTTGGCTAATCTTTGTGATAAGTTGGCTAATTAATTAAAATTCGTTAATTAACTTCTTAATTAGTCAAAATAGACATATGATTCCAATTAGAAACTTGCTGAGCGTCATCAAAAACCACTTAATCAGCAATTTTCAGAAAGACTGAGCGCGTGAGAAACGTAGTAGTGCACTAAAGTTGCCACTCGTGGAGCAGGTACAAGGCTAGCAGTTGAGGAACGCAGATGATTCGATTATCGTCACGTTCTGCCACTGCTAGCTTTGCACCTGCTGCATGAGTGGTAACTTTGGTGCGCCCCCGAGTTTCCCACAAGCTTCAAGTCGTTCTAAAAAAGAGCTGATATAGTGGTTTTCGATGACGCTCAGTAAGTTTCTAATTGTAACCATATGTCTATTTTCACTAATTAAGAATTAATTAATTTTAATTAATTAGCCGACTTTTTGCAAAGATTAGCCACCAACATAATGTACCCCTGGCCGTATAATTCGCCTCCACAAGCCGCATAAGTGTAACTTTCACAGCATTTTTAAAACAAATCTGCAAAGCTTAAAAAAAAACACCCTGTATATTGATATTATGGCACCAACATTGAACCATAAAATTAGTCTCAACAAGACAGCTGTAGATATCAAAATTATGATTTAAACAAAAATTAATTTGTAAAGATATTTTGGCACCAAAGACCCGCGCCCCCCCCCCCCCCCCCTAAATGGGTGAAAATGTCACCAGCACAAGTTTTTCATTTTTTTTTTTTTTTTTTTTACCCAAAAACTTTGAATTTTAGCTTATATGGTTCATTTGCTTACAGATTTCGCTGGCATTTTAAAAATGTATCTCAAACTGTATGGGATTTCCTTACGATTACACTCGTGGAATTGCTTTATTGCATAGCAGGCCTCCTGGTGCGGGAATGAGGTGTTGGCACAGACTGCAATGTGTTTTGCCATGGGGTTTTGAAAGCTTTCATTATGTTTATACGAGCCCGGCAAAACATAGTGGCTAATGCACAACATGGTGCACATTTGACAGTACCATATGGCAGTGAGGAAGAACACAGTGCACTGGCCAATGCAAGTCCACTTCCGTGTGCACGGCATTGTGTTGCGGACAAACGCAGCAGAAGAAACACCACTCGAGCAGTGCACCTACCTCAAGCACCTTCTGGATGTCGAGTAGGTGCTGCTCAGACTCCTCCATCTGCTTCTTGGACCTGCACGAGAGGGGTGCCCGGTCAGCCCGGCCCCGACCAGGAGCCCGGTTCCCCACCTGTATGTAATGGTCTTGGTCTCCTTTAGCAGCTCCCGGAAGTCCGACTTGGCGGCTGCCATCTTGTCCTTGAGGTACTCTTTGAACTCCTTCTCGCACTTGCGTTCGCTCGACGAGAACTTGCTGTACCGGGGGTCGTCTCGAATCATCTTCTTCACCTGCGGGTCAAAGCACTTTTAGTGACTGGTCTGGGCCACCAAAGCACACTGTCTGGGAAGCAACAGAAAACAAACAAATCCCCTTCGCGCAAGTCGTCTGCGACTGACCTACATTGGACTCGTGACTGAACCGCTCGATCATCTCAGTTTTTTTTAAAGATGGAAATCCCCCAGATCCAAGCAAGAGCCAGAACCACAAACGGTGAACAACGCGGAAAAGTATTTAGTAAATATTTCAGTCCCCATGCAGGGGATACTCTTAGTAGAGGTGCACAGCAAAATAAGTATTGCATTAAGGCCACACTTGAGTTTGGAGAACTACTTTATAAATACTAGAGCTAGGGTAATAAAATTGGCACCACTTTTCTAGTTTGTTAAGGGGAGACCTGGGGCTTGAGCAAAAATTGCTCAAGCGTTCTGGGTATAAAGAAATAACTTTCAGGCTACATGTAACTTGGTGGACTGACTTCAAATAAGCAATTATTTTTCTTCTAGACAAAGTAGGTCAGGTTTTAGAGCCTTTCTCCAGTTGTGCAATTGTGAGAAGGCTAGGAAAGTACATGTAGCAGAGAAATGTCTGAAACATATATGTGTATGTTCCTGAATGTTCAAGGAGTGCAACAAGGGAGGTTTTACTTTTTTATCTTTATTCTATCCAAAGTTATGGAAGTTCGAAGCCATGACTCAATAAGTGCTCATTCTTTATATTTTTGTTTTCTCAAATTTACAATATATTCTGGTACATAGAGTCACAATGTTATACCCTTATTGCACTCCTTGCACAGCCAGCACCCAGTCAAAACAAAAATGATGAGAATCCAGTGAGTAGGAGAGAAGTTACGACTTGCACAAAACTTGCATGCCACAAAAACCTTTATCTGAGAAAAACACAAAAAACAAACGACCATAGACACATCAATGAATATAATGAAAAACACGCCCAGAAAACATGCAGGCAGCTCAGAATGCTCCCGGGGAGTAATCTCCGTGAGGCTTGCCTCGTTGCCTTCTTTTTGCTGCCGCTTGGAAAGCTGCCGAGGCTGCACGCTTCCTTGCTGCCCTCACACTGCGGTGACAGTCCTTCTCCGCTGCCCGCTGACCGCCCTTGCAGCTTTGGTCAAGTTGCAACTCTTGCAGGATGCTCGAGGTAGCTTGCTGCTTTCCGACATTGAAGCGCATGATGGCATCCGCGACTGCCGTCTCCACAGCAAACAGTGATGCATGCTTGTGTTTCGGCGTTAGGCTCCAGATGACGGAGTGCAGTGCTTCATTAGCATTCTGAGTTTTGCCTCTTCGGCATCTCCGCAGGAGCCTTTTGTCAGCAAGACGCTGATACACTGGAAGTAGTGCATTGCTGACGTTGTCTGGTAGCTTGTACCTGTGCTTTGGTGGGGGCTCGTCCTTTGCAGTGGCAGCATTGTGCTTGCACCATGAATCCACACCACTCGGGCACAGACTGTGGTTTTTCTTCTCGTCAGTTGAAGTGATGTGGTAGTAGGTGGCCATCACTGCTGAGTGCATTCGGTCTACGTTGCCAGCATGTGACTTGAGCGCCCAGCCGTAATAGCTGGTCAACTTGCTGATAAGGTCTCCAGTGAGTCGTCCTTTGCCACTGATGCGCCCTCCGTCGTCCTGCTTGTGCTTTTGCACGAGATTGCGGAGTGCAGTTCCCATGCGCTTTTGCACATGGTTTGTGCAGTCCTCTTTTTCTACTTCAATATAACCATACACCTTGGCTTCCTCGATGGCATGGTAAGATCTGCTGTCGCCGCCGCAAAGCATTGTCGTATACCTTAGGCCGTGGAGGGAGAGCGAGCGCTGAAAAAGAATCAGTGCCGCCTCAACCTCCATCTGACCTGCCTTGCATGTCGTGTTTTTCTGGCACAAGTGCCGAGCCTTCCATTCATCGTACTCTGGGTTCCCTGGTTGTGGCCCACACTCGCAGCCAAGACAGAAATTCGACAACACAACGTAGTCCAGAACATAGCCTGAGAACAGCTCAATCACTGTGGCCACCCCTATGCGGGATGAGTGTCCTCTTGTGTGCCATGTCCCATCGAATGAAATGGCAATGTTCCCCGGATTTCCAAAGTTCAGTTCTTCATACACTTCCTTCACTGCAGTTGCACACTTGGTCAGAGACTTCTTGCAGGCCTCTTTAGCTGCTGGGTGTAGCTTTGTCTTCAGGTAGTGTTGGAAGGTCTTATTATGGAGACCTCTGTGCGATATTCCCAGATCAGCGAAAATGTCGTTTAGTGCCGTTTGACCGTTTCCACTGCCTTGCATAGCACGCGCCGCGAGGAGGTTGATCGCGAAGGGGTTGCAGTTCGCTTCGCCCCCGACTCGTCGCGAGCTCCATTCGGATCCAATATCGCCACAGTTGCTGCAGTGCATTTTCAGTTTCACAGCTAGCCCGAATTCATGCGTCTCCCTTTCAATGCTCACTGATCCGCGGCACACCCGGCACGCAGTAAGTCCCAGTAAACTGTTCACTGCGTCAAGATCGACGATCGTGTATGTCAGGGGTGATGAACTTGGAGCAGCATCACACTCAGTCGCGAGCATCTTCATCTTGCGATCTGTAGCAGAAGTCGACGAAAGTTCGGCGGTTTTTTTTTCTGCTTGCCGCTGGAGAACTTCGCGATCTTTACTTGTAAGGAACGTTGAGTCGATCCTCGTGCGTCTGCCTCCGCTGTCCGGAACGGGGGAGACGGGCGGTTCCGAAACCGCCGACGCGGCAGCCGTCTCGCTCGCCGGCTCACGTTCTGTCGTCGGCTGGCTTTCCGTCATTGCGAGGGGATCTTCGATCGTCACCGTTGATTGCGACAACCCTTCCTGCCGACGCGTCGCACATTTCTTGCGCTTTTTTCCGAACTTATGCACGGTTCGAAATTTTCGACGCGGGCTTGGTCTAGGGTTAGGCATAGCGACGATAGCGCGAAGCGACGGCTTTGACAAGATGGCGCGGCCCACTTTTGGACCGGAAGTAACCGGAAGTAGTCGTGCTCCAACCAGAAGCGGCCATTTCGTCACGTGTCGGCTAAGGACCAATAGCGTAGCTTCGTTCGTTTTTGCGTTTTGCTTTGTATATTTTTTACTGCGCGGCGTAGGCCGCTCGTGTTTGGCGGGAAAGCAAGCCAAAGAGACGCTCTTTGAAACGAAACCAAGATGGCGGTGCTCTGCCGATTGGTTTCGAAATGACGGACGGTGCAATGTCAAGGAGTTTGGAGCATTTTTGGCGAGCGGGCCCCGCCTGTTCAGCTAATAAATAACCGTTTTTATATAAACGGACACATTTTTTGGGCGTCAAGTTTGGTCAATATATGCAAGAGAGTATAAAGAATTCAAAAATAATAAAAATGAAAAATCGTTTTTTTGCAAATATTTTGGGCCCCAAGACCCGTGTCCCCCCTTAAGAAAGGCAACTGCAAAGTTTCCTTCCTGATCATTAGTTTGTAAGTTGTAAGATAGTATGTTGCTGGTTAATGTAAGGTCCGCAGACCTAATAACATATTGTATCATGATAATACTTTAAGTCTAGTGCCTCAAGATATGCGCTCAGGTGGTGGGCATATATTTTTTTTTTTTACTTTCACAAAAAATCTTTTGCATACAATGAAGTTAACTGGTACCCGGGTATTGGTTTTCATTACAACTTTATCTCGCTGGGGCAAAACCTAGAGGACATAAAGTTTGGATGATCAAATAGTTTCACCCTCTGGTTGTGTCATTTAGGAATCATTTACAGCAAGCAGGACTGAAATCAAACAAAACAGTTTTCAAGATATAGACCGACACGCGGGCTTGACGTCGCAGAGCTGCGGCGACGCTGCGATCGCGCCGGAGCCATGTGGTGTGGGCAAAAGGGAGCACGTTTTGCATGGGCGTCATAGCATTTCAGCATGCCTAAAAGCTGTGTAGCCGTTAATTGCACCGAAAGGTACAACAAAAGTAGCGGGGTGGGTTTCCGCAAGTTCCCGGTTGACTCTGAAAGGCGCAGAAGGTGGATAATATTTGTGGATAGAAAAGAATGGTCGCCTCGCGCGGATGACCGCTCGTGCGGCAAGTACTTTCTTGAAGGCGAGTGTGGCTTCCATTTCAATGTCCGTCCTGAGGCTTGCTTATGTGCAGGAAAACCGTCGTCTGATCGAAACCACCGGGATTTTGTTCCCACGGTGTTTGAGCACAAAGCACTGGCCAAGTGCTCGTCGGTGGCTTGCTATACGCCCGCGCTATCAGGCGGAAGAAGATTGGCGACAGAGCGTCAGCGTTGTAGGCATTACCGAAAACAAGTAACGAGATACGTTACTCGTTACTTGCAAATAAAAGGAACGCATTACCGACCTGCGTTACCTCAAAATAAAAGGAACGCGTTACCGTTACCGATAAGAAGTAACGCACGTTACTTTTAAGTTACTTTTTTAATTATGGTTTAACTCGTTATACTGTTTTGATGGTACAAGTATGCATAAAATCATATTTCAAGAAACATTATGTTCATGCAGAAACTGAAAATAACTACTTCATCTCTTTTTACGGTTTCACCCAAATACTCACGAGAAAAAATACAAAGAAAAACGCAGAAAACTCGGAAACTCACGTGGCTTCACGCCTAAAAACACGGAAAAAAATGGAAGTGTAATTTCTTTAAGACTTGAGAAGAAGAAGAAGCAACGAGTAACGTAACTATGTTACCCGTTACTTGAAATAGTAAAGTAAATATGTTACCCGTTAATTTTTTGAAAAAGTAGCAAGTAGGTTACTACGTTACTGAAAAAAGTAGCGCGTTACCGGTAACGCCGTTACTTGTGACGTGTTACCGCCAAGACTGCAGAACGGACAAAGCGTTATTGCTTGTCATGCCTTGTGGTCATGAGGGTAGGTTAAATATCATACCTTGACTCGAAGGTGCTGTGTGTATTTAATCAATAAATAAATACACTTAAGCAGACCCAAAGTCTGCGGAAACCGGCTCGAAGTAATCATGGGCCTCGAGAGACCTGTACGCTTGCTCCGTATCGGTCGCCACTGGCTTAGCGAAAACACTAAATAAACGACGACGTGAGCCGTCAACGTTGGTGGCAGCAACTTCGCGTCGGAACAGGTCTTGTTTATGACGTACGGATCGTCGAAGGCAACGCCGTCCACGCACAGTTTGTCTCGATACCGCTGCTGTTCAGGCTCGGGTAGCGAGCTCAAATAGTGGGGCATAACATAAGACATACGTTGACAGAAATACGACGCACAAATAAAGCTAGAGCGTCTCTACAATGCCAACAGCGAGCGCACGCCATAGAACGCAATGGCGAAAACGTGGAGAGCCTGGCCGCTTTTGCCCACATAGCTGCTGCGCATGCGCGGCTTTCCGGCCGTGTTGGTAAACAGAGCCGCGCCACGTGTCGGTCTACACTCTGCAAAAGTAAATTCAATGGCAGAAAAACTTGTCCTAACAAAACCATAAAGAGAAAAGACTGCAATGTCACATCATGTAGGACTACCCTGATATTTACTACATAGACGTTCAGGAGTGATATGTACTGGGTGAAGCACTATAAAAAAAATTAAGGTACAATAAAAAAATAAAATAAAAACTGCAACCCTTCAACGGGTTAAGTTTTAGTGCAACCCTGCTATTGAAATTCAGCAATAGATTTTTTTAATAAAAAAAACAAAAATAAGTTATTATAAAATTATTTTTAGTCTCACATTCAGATAAAACACTTTGACACACTTCACAAAGAACAGAATGAAAAGCACTTTAAAAATTGTTTACCTCTAATGTTCTAGGTTGCAAGAAAATTTTTTTATAAGACTGCCTCAAGGTTTATTATTTATTTTTCTTTTGAATGCTGAATAGACAGCGAAATTAAGTCACCGAGAGATAAATGATAGAAAATTAGCATAAACAATGCTCGGGTAGCGAGCTCGAATAGTCGGGCATAACATACGACATATGCTGACAGGAAATAAGATGCACAAATGAAACTAGAAGCATCTCTACACCGTCAACCGCGAGCGCACGTCACACAATGCAATGGCAAAAACACGGAGAGCCTGACAGCTTCTGCCCACATAGCTTCTGCACATGCGTGGCCTTCCGGCCGTGTTGGTAGACAGAGCTGCGCAGCGTGTCGGTCTACAATTTTCCCAAATAAAAAATAATAAAAAAATAAACACTGACTAGCGATGGCAAAATCACCGAGAACAAGACACACGAAAGACCGCTGCCGCCGAGCGCGAGCAGATGATGTGAGGCAGAGATAGCTTGGGCAAGGAGGAAAGCGCGTGTGGATACTTGCTCTTTGCCGGGGCAACCGACCAGCAAAGAGATTTTAATAGTTGGCTGATTACACCTAAAATAGTTCCACAAACTCAATGTTTTCCAGCAACCCCTGATTGTCCAAAAGTCACTGAACCACAACCATGCTCGTCGGCACGCATTTAGGCAACTCTATTTCCAAGTTCTGCCCTCGACCACTTTTCCGACGGCAACCATGTCCGAGATGTCACCTCTAACTAGACAAAGAATGCCCGACTTGGCCGCAGGTCTTGCAGGGGCGGGCAGAGTTGCAACACCCGGTGTGTGACCAGGCGACCAACGGGACCAACGACATTGTCTCCGACTGGCTGGACAACTTTAGTCTTTCTGCACAATTGACGCCACCTCTGGAGCTCTGCGCCTGAGGAGCACGAGACAGCACGAGCCCTCACATGCACAGCCGTCTGCCTCCTGTGAACTAAAGTTATGGCGGCGTCACGCACGTGTCGAACGCTCAGTGAGATCGGTCTATTGCGATATTTATACTTTTCCAAGTGCTGATCGCGGCGGGTTACTCCACTAAGTGCGCTTCTTACTGAGCACCGGTGAACTGCGGAGAAGCAACACATGTGGAGCTCACTTTCGTGGGTTGCTTCTCCGCAGGGCACCTGTGCTCAACAAGAAGCGCGCTTAACGGGGCTGGCCTGCCATGATCAACACTTCGAAAAATATGAATATCGCATTCATCTTGAAGTGAATACCTTATAGTGTATTATTCAAAACTACTATTCGAAATTTCGAATATTTGCACAACACTATGTATAGCTGTTTTAAAGGGGCCCTGCAAGCACTTTTTTACTGGTTTTTAATTTGCACCAAACCTGAGCGCACTGACCGTAGTAACTTAATGTAACTTTTCTCAAATTTCGCCTTATTTTAAAAGTTATAGGCAAATTAAAATTACAAAAACAAGCAAAAAATATCCTCCCTCATGACGTCCTTGGTTGCTTGAGCGGCCGTGAGCTAGAGGAGGGATAGTGAGCTCAGCGAGCGCCCACGGCTGCCGCACTCCCTGTTGACGGCGCGAGAGGGCGCCACTAAAGCGTATTCTGGATAGGCTGTATACAACGGGCTGCCAGAGCGGCTCTCATTGCATTTGCTGCGCGATTAAACACTAATTCGGCATGACACTTCATTGGCCACAAACGACAGCAAACACGGGGTAAAGATCAGTTCAGAATGGGAGTCACTTCGCGCTGCCGTACCGCGAAATGGCCAAAACACAAGACAAAGCTACTCGCTGAAGGCCTACGGAACGCTCGGAGCCGGTCGGATCCTCCAGTCCGTAAACGACCACAGCGCCGCCGCGCACATCCGGGACCTTTCCGTGTCAGCGCCTGATCCCACTACTCTTTTCTAACATGCGCCGCCTTTCCCACCGCTTGGTAGCGGGTATGTCGACGGGTCATTTCTTGTTTCCGTGCTTTATACACTGCATTTGTTTCTTTACTGATCTAAAATACTGAAGAAAAACTACTTTTATAAATAATTGAAACAGTTTGCGCCACTTATATTTTGTATTTCGACTTAAAAGAAGCTTTTAGCGGCTCTGACCAGTAGTAAGCACAGGACCAAAGACGTCACATTTCGCGCGCTTTCGGTACCGCGGGTCGCCCCCGTCGGTGGAGGAGGTTTCCGCGTCGTCCGGTTAAAATATGACGCACTGATATTTAGTTACTCTCTCCGTGCCCGCTGGCTCGCCCGAACCCCAAGAGACGTGGAAATCGCAAAAAAGGTAGACGCTTATATATGATTGCAGGGCCCCTTTAAGCAAGTTTTTCATTTCTGATCCTCCTGGCTTCAAGACAGCAGACAACAACCTATCAGCAAGCCCCTGTGGCTCGATCCTCCAGTTCAAGTGGATGCTGCGGAATGCAGTACACAGTAGGTGGTTGTAGTACTGGCCAAGTTTGCACCAAACATACAGACAAAGTTCACGAGTGGTGGTAACACAAGGAAGGAAAACAGGCCCTTCCCACAGATACAAACAAAAACTGCTACATGCGAAAACACACACTAAGTGGACTTTGCTTTGGGCACGCTTTACCAGGCTGTAACCCACGACATCAATGCTATGTTCCTTGCACTGCCTACACACAGCATCACCTGCAAACAACATGGTGCCAGCATTCAGAATAGATGAGCTATGTTTAGATCGACCTTTCGACGGCTCTTGCAAAACTTTTTCGACTTTTTTGACGTCTTACAGAGAAACCACCGGAGCTTGGCGTCAGCTGACGCTCACCTGCAGCCAATTTGGCCTCAGTGAGCATCTGAAGACGTCAACCAACCCGCACAGGCAATGAATCCTGTAACACACTGGGAAACAGCAAACACTTGCCTCTTTCCAGGTGGAGCTGAGGGTGATGGAGGTGGTCTCGTTGAGCAGGTCCCGGTACTTGTCTTTCTTCTTGCGCTGCAGCTGCTCCAGGTGCTCGTTGAAGAGCTTCTCACGCTCTTCGCGCTCCAGCGACTCCACTAGGTCCCAGCGGTGGTCCTTGCGTAGGGTGCGCTTCGCCTCCCGCCACGACGCGTCCGGGTTGCGCACCTGTCCGGGGGACGCATGCCCTCAGTTCACACCGCCTAGCACAACAACCAATGCTTCTTTGGCACATACTTCCCACTCGAAACTATTTCCAATCAAACTAAAAATCATTTGCATGGGGCAAGTAATCTGGGAGGATCCTTGCAAGAGTATAATATTAACAAATTCTCTCGTATTGTCTTCACACCTAAGAATAAAGTGCTTTTCCAACTTAACCTGTATTTTAGCAGATCCTGAGCCACACTTTGATGAACGGCTATTTATTTATTTATTTTTACATACTGCAGCCCCATCGGGGCTATTGCAGGAGTGGGGGGGGAATCACAATTCAATATTGAATAAGACAAAAAAAAAAACCCGTAAATTAAGGCCAACCACTGTCAACCACACACAGAAACTCGTCTGGAGGTAATGAACGGATGTTACCGGGTAGCAGATTCCAATGTTCAATTGATCTAGGGAAAAAACTGTAAACATGTCAGTATGTGCATAAAACGGTGAAATGTTTAGGTCATATTGGCTTCTTGTTGATGATGCTATGTGAAACCTTATGCATGTGTCTAACGAGGTGAGACGTGGTGAGTTAACTAGACTGTATAGGACTTACCGTAGAATAACGCACATATACCCACTCCACATTAAGCGCCCATATCCAAATTTCTAATATATGAAAAAATGTGCACACTACATATATATGTAAAATTGATGATCGGACAAGCGCCCATCCCCCATTTTTTCGCGATTATCTCTAAATTTTGAGTGGGCGCTTGCCCGGTATTTTACGGTAAGGTTCCCAGTGTGACGTCTATTGGAAAAAGGACAAGCTTAGAGCAGAAAGGTTAGAGGATGGGGAAAAATCTCTGTCGTAGCAAAATAAAATAAAACATACTGCTTTCTTTTAGATTGATTCCATTTTGTTAATATCAGATTGTTTCCAGGGATTCCAAATGATTGAACCGTACTCGGGGATAGGGCGTATTAGTGTTTTATATGTTAGAAGTTTGGTTTCTTGCGGGGCAACACATAGGGTTTGTTAAAGATAGCCGAGTTTTTTAAGTGCCGTTTTACAGGTGGAATCAATGCGCTTTGACCAAGACATGTCTTGTGAGAAAAGAAGACCAATGCTCTTGCATTCAGAAACTCTTTCCAATGTGTAGCCATTGAATGAATATGTGAACATGGAAAGGAGCGTACGCTTAGAAAAAGACATTAAGACAGTTTTCCAAAAGTTTATGGTCATTTGCCAGGTGTTACACCAGGTACAGAAGCTTGCAAATGAACTGTTAAGAAAATTATGGTACTCAGGAAAGTTAATTGTGTGGTAAAGGACGCAGTCATCAGCGTAAAGACATACTTTAGTGGCGATGTTACGTGGTAAATTGTTGGTGTAGAACAAGAAAAGAAACGGACCGAGACAGAGCCTTGTGGGACACCTGATGACACAATGGCAATAGAAGACTTAAACGAGTTAAAACATACATACTATGAGCGATTGGAAAGAAAGCAATATCCAGTTAACGAGGGAAGGGTTGTTTAGTATCACATTAAGTTTGCACAAAAGAGAGGAACGGTATCGAAGGCTTTAGATAGGTCTATGAATATGAACTATAAACCAGACACTCCCCAGTGTGTGCATTGCTGTTAACCAAGTCTGCAGGCTTCTACACTACTTTATTGCAACAATTCCAAAAATGGAATGAGAGGTTCCTCAACTGTCATTAAGACCCTATGCCTAAGAACTTGCCAAGAATAAATATTTGTATATAGCTCGACTCTCTAAAGTGAAAAAGAAGCTCGTAGAAATATTTATCCCACAGCGTACCTAGTGACCCGAACTAAAACTCGCTCAATGACTGCACTGGATACATGCGTATAAATTTTCCGAATGGTCACCTTCCTTGGATGCTGCATCTGCTCTTAAAACGAGTCGACACTCATTATCGCTATGTTGCAAGTAACAAACTATGTTTAAAAAGCAGCACAAAAAGAAAAATAAAACAAGTGGACCTTAATTTGGCTTTGTACAGTAGGTGTTGCTCGAGAACCCCTGGTCTCAACCAACAATCGCTGGTTGCTCCCTTTCTAGTCCGGCGGAGACGGGGCCGTGCGAGTGCACTTACCAGGTCGGTGAGCAAGGCGTTGAAGTGCTGCACCGCCTCGTCATGCTTGTGCTGCTCACGCTCCTTGTCTCGCTCACGCAGGTGCGTTGAGAGTGTGCGCTGCACCTCCTTCTCACGCTCCCTCAGGCTCGCCTCGATGCGCTCCTGCTTTTCACGCTCCCGGCTGCCCTCGTCGTCCCCTTCGTGGCCATGCTGCAACGTGGCACACCTCACTTTCCCAACCGTCCCGCCGCCAGGGCACATAGGTCGCGAGAAAAACGTGTCGGATAATACTAATGCTGGTCATCGGCTCCCAGCATCAATGGCGCACCGACAAAAAATATCTACTAAGATCTCCCGATTCTTGCGGTCGAGCCTCAAACCGATACCACAACAGAGCGACTAACGGTGGGTGGCACGTGCAAACAAGTTCATTTAGCTAAACATAGGCCGCAACTAAAGTTTACTGCCCAACTATTGGAGGTGTGCAATACTTCGGGATCATTAAGGTGGGACACGTAATCGCCTGGAGCTGAGCTGGTTGGTTATTCATGCTTGTGCGATTTGCCAGCTGAATAAAGTTATTCAGTAAATGAAAGTCGACAAAGGAAAAGATGTTATTCAGTAAATGGTTGTTAGTCCAGCAGAGTGCATGTGTATGTTCCTTGTCTCTCTCTATCTTGTATATTTCTTCCTTGGTTCAGCTGGCAAATCTCACAAGGAGGGACATGGCCTAGCAGGGTTTTCACCATGGTGGGCGGCAGTGGTTTGCCGTCCAGCTGACCGCCCATCTCTAGCGTTTCAACAAAACTGCATGATAGGATCAGAAGAGAAGACTGGTACGCGCTGACCACGCGTCTTTTGCCGAACACATGGGACATTCAAGTAACCCTATATTGGGGGATTCGATTTATATATTCGAATATTGGCACACTTCTAGTACTAGTTAGTCCAATACTTCTAGTTGATACACAAAATCTGCGTGTCCACTTTCCCACAGAGCGTGGCTACTTTCCCACAGAGCCCACAGAGCCCACAGAGCGTGGCTAACGATAGCAATCTACAGGAAAAGCTTAGCAGGTAACGAGGTAGAGATGATGTTCTGGTGCGCAAATGCTACCTGTACCGCAACACCGAGCATCACACTTGACAGCCCCGCAATGCAGTGCAGACGATGCTTTTTGGCACAAACTTACTAGGGCTCGCTCAGAAAGAGATGCGTGAGCCTCGTTGATCAACAATGTACAAAACGTTGGAGGAAACGCGGAAGAAAGAGCCCACCACGGCCAGCCATGACGGAAGCCCACCAAGCCGGTCGTCCCAGAGGCCCCAGATGCTCACCGTTCCAGAGAGCTTGGCCGTGTACTCCTTGAACCACTCTTCTCGTTGGGAACTGCTGTCCACAGCTCGGTAACGTGGGTCTTCACCCAAGGTCTTCTTGATATCGCTCCAGCGAGCGTGCTTGTCCAATTGCTTTTGCTCTTTGAGCAGCTCCAAAAAATCCTTCTTCATCTACGCGGGGAAGAGAGCAGGTGCAAGAAGGTAAGCACAGAGCCAGTCACAGTTCAAGTGGGCAATAAAAGCTCCGTAGCGAGCACGCGGTACCGCAGCACCTTCCATTTTTCGCTCTGGTTAGGGTGGGACTGCTGCCCAGAGGGCTGCACCCCCCTCCCCAAAATAGAGCCCTGTGCATCTTGTTTGAGCCTACACGGTGTTCGAGACAAAGGCTGAAAGCGCACACCCCCTCCCACCCGGAGACCACGTGGCCCCTTCCCCTTGCTCGGGCAACCCGTTCCAAGTTTCATCCTTCACTAAAACACCAGAGTCCCAGGTTTGGCAGTGGACTGCCGGTCTAAGGAGCAATGGCAGACAGCCCTGGCAGTGGCGCAAGAGGGCCGCCAGCGATCAGTAGCCTCACCCGAGACCCGCAAACAATGTCGTGCGTCGGCTGGGGCGCCTTCTGGGCCTCGGCCAAGGCAGACTGCCCCCGATGTTTGTTCACCACAGAACTTCCCAAACTGCTCAACACTTTGGTGCCACTGCATGCATAGCAGGCTTTAGAACGAGGCTAGATGCTCGCTGCCACTGTCGAGATTACAGCTTCGCCTTTGTCAAAAAGTTGGAAAATACTATATCCATAAGTGCACAGAACTCAAAAAAAAAAAAAAGTCATATCAGAAGATGCCAGGTTTGCTTTCTGTAGAGCTTGCATTTTTGGCCTGTTACAGACTGGTGAATACATATGCATGTAGATCAATTGCAGCAACAAGAAGTTTCAACTCAGTTTGGGAAATCCTGTTAAGTAGTAGTGCATCATATCCAGATAGCAGGTTCTAAATTGACGTGGTTAGAACAAGAACTCATAGCGGCTTGGTACTCCACAGATGTGACACAAGTTTGAAAAACTCAAATGCAAACAAGTACCATGCAAGTTGCAATGACATAATTTCTTGCCACAATTTCAATCAGTAAAACATATTCGCAACAGACACACGCAAAAGTCAAGCCTCGTGAATATGACACAAGAAGCTGCCCCTCCCAAAAAAGACGCCAGAATTTCAGATGATCGAAATGGAAGAAGTAAGCTGAAGAGAGGAGGTATGACTATGTACCAAATGCTTGCGACGTTAAGATGATGCTTAAGTCAACACGCAAGAAATCTGTATATAGCATCCACCAGGAATCTGCGGACGTCTGTCCAAATCATATGGTGCTGCGTTACTTCTAGCGTTCAGAATTAGGAGCCAGATGTAGTGACTTGCTTTCCTACTGTGGTGGCTATGAGAGACAGCACTATGTGATTCAAACACCAACTCGAGTATCTACATACACAGAGGGCAAGAACATCCTAGAAGCAGCGGTTCTCAAACTGCGTTCCAGATATCGTAGAGATTCTTTCGGCAATGCCTACACCTGGAGTGTTTTTCCAGTTTAAGCAGACTTTTAGTCTAACTGGATCACGCATCAAGTAAGCCTATACGCCAAGCAGATAATTCTTGACAATGCTCATAAGCTCTTAAATCTTGCATTAATGTTGAGAGGGCAAAAAGAAGCCCAAAAGTCAAATTTGGAGGTTTTACGTGCCAAACCAACGACCGGCATCTGGCACACCTCAGCTGAGGACTAATTTTAACCACCTGGGGATCGTTTGACGGGCAATCGAAAGCTCGGTCACACGACCACTTCTCTGCAATAAGCTTCCGTCAGATTTCAGGCACCTTAGCCAGGATTCGAACCCACGACCTGGGGATCCGTAGGCCAGAGCTTTGCCTCTAAGCCACCGAGGCAGCTGAGGGGAAGCCCAAGATCAAACAAGTCTGAGAACGACTGCCCTAGAGAAACTGTCTTCTGTCTATGCTGCCAAAACTGCTTACTTCACTGAGACTTCAGCAAGCATACAAGGGGTTCATGAGCCTACGCATGCCATGTAAATGGTAATTTACATTCTTTTTCTTTTTTATGTAGATTTAACACTCAAAAATTGCAAAAAAAAAAAAACAGTTAGTTACTAAGTAAATGGAGAGCTTGGGGATATCAATGTAATTTCCTGACATCAGAGATTTTATATGTAATAATTAATCCTCCCTTATGGCACCAACGATCCACCTCTGGAATTAAGTGTCTCAGCTTTTCGGTCACAGAGGCATGCAATGCGTAACAGCATCTCCGGGCAGCGCCCCGTGCTAGATAATGCAGACGCAAGTTTCTCAATAGAGAAGATGCACAGAGGAGACGCTTACCCACATTCTTGTTTGAATACCTATGCAAAGCAAACAATGTTAACCGCTTCACAGCCAAGCAGGCCAGCAGTGCTCCAGGGATCTACAAGCAGCAGCAAGTGTTCGCAGTTGAAAGAACATGACTTTATATATCTACTGCATAAAAAGGTTAATTTTATTTTTTCCTCACGTTATTTCTGCCATAACACAAGTGGAAACATCTTTCCCCGATTGCCAAAAAAAAAAAAAGAGTAGAAAGAGAAGAAAGAAAAGGTAACGACCTCTGCCAAAAGCACACTGTGATTGTAACAGCTATGTAAAACAAAGTTTACGGTGCAATGAGTCACAAAAAAAGAAAGCCCTATTGCAAAGAAACCTGTCAGAGTCCCAAGAGCGCAACTGCTGGCCTACTGACAACAAAAGAGCACGTCAAAAATGCATCAACTTGTAGACAAATAAAACTGCAAATGTGGCAAGAAATTATGGCAACTTGACTGCCCCGTGGCTCAGTGGAACTTAGCCCCGTAGGTTTTAGATGTACGAGCCAAATGCCCGCAATATAGCTAAGTTGCTGCCATTAACCTCCAGTGAACCACAAATGCAGTAGACAAATCACCAAAGCATGCCCAGAGGAACAAAAACCCTAGCAAATGATCTTATGGCCTCAACTTGCACATTGGTAGACAATGGTATGGAAGAATGATACAAAGGACTGCCAGGAGAAGCTGTAATGAGATGTTTTAGGTTTTCAGCAAAGAGGAAAACATATTGTTCAGTACTAAGTGCTTTGTGACAAAGCCCAGTGTTCCTTTTGGTCCTCCTTTCATACCACTAAATATTCTCCTCGGGGAAACACAGACAAATCAACAACTTGACCTGCGGAGCATCTCGGAAATGCTATTCTGATAGGACTGTGCAAGGTGGAAACAACTCAAAACGCCTCTTCAACAGCAACAACTTAAGCACAAGTTGAGCTAACTCTTTCAGGACTGCACCCATCTCTTCTAATCGCATATGGCCGACGCGTTTTAAGCATGCTCCGCAAATGTTGAGAAAGCACTTTTCTGTAGCACAAGGCGTTTCTGTTTAGTTCTGGGCATGTGCAGAGCAGTCTGCTTTGGACCAGAGAGTTGTGAGCGGCACAAAGTAATGAATGGAGCCAGCTTCCCCAGTTACCTCTTCCACGCGTGCTTCACGACAACCTTCCTGGAGTTCCAACCAATCAAGCGGTGTCAGGTTTTTGCGATTCCAACGACCGTGTGGCAGTGTGCAATTTTTGAAACTTGAGTACGACGAAGTGAAAACTGCAAAATTGGCTGATGAGTTCGTCTGATAACATTTATTCTTACTCCAAGAGAGGGTGCATTCTTAACTTATCAATAAAAGTATATTGCGATGCCAGCACAAGAAACTGTTTTGGAAACTATAACTTTCTTCCTAACATCATCTACTTGGCACAACTCAAAAAATTTCACCTGCATTTCAGAATTAAAAAATTAACTTAGTGAATGCGGTTTTAACTTCATTATACCAAAGAGCATAATAAATTAAACACTGGTTTGAAAAGCACTGGATTTTAACGCAGTAAAGCATGGAAAGCATGGTGATGCTCACAAGTAACTGGGTATGCATTTTAATTATTACTGTTCAATACTAATGCCTTATATAAACTGCCCAAAACATCCTTTTATTTTTAAATGCTTAACATGTTGCTAATATAAAGCTCAGTCAAGTGGAGCATTCAAAGCATGCCAACTACAGCAACATCAGCAAAGCATGCTAATATCCACAACTAACTGATTGTTCATTTTAATGACTACTAATTAGAATGAACCGCCTTGCACAGAACACAGAAGAGATTGTTTCAGTTTCACAATTAATAATTGGTTGCTAATATGAACTAGACTCCGGCAACATTACGCTGCAGCAGTGTGAACGTTTCACTTCAAAGAGCCTCAAGTTGTGCCAAATAAAGTTTAAGCCAAAAGTTCTACAGTGCACTACTTTATTTCCCCTTCAATTCCAGTAGATAGCAAAGAATTTAGAGCCATCCCTTGCAAACTGCCCAGTTGTTATTTATAGACAATTCAAGGACTCTAGGCAAGAATGAGTCGACTTGCCTTCCTTTTGGTGGAACATACGCCACAGGTGCAATTCAAGCTAACCTGGGCCGCGCCCAACTTTCAGTCTGTGTAGTCTTCAGCTAGGCCGGTCAAGCGAGGTCCACTGACAGTGCTGCTATTCAAAGTACTGCTATATGTGAGGCTATCAAAAGGGATAGCCTCACATCTCACAAGAAAAGTAAGCACACATTTTGTGCCTTCCCAATGTACCTGATCTCACCATTCCAGCCATATGAATCCATCCACGACATAGGCTGTCTAGAACTAAAACAGTACCTAACCATTCAACTGGGGATCTTAACTTCCCTCCAATCCAAGGACCGAGCTGGGTTTGCAGAGAGAATCAGGCTCGGACCCAATATTGACAAAACAATCAAGCTTTCATTCCATCAGGTACTACTTTGTAACGCAGAAACGTCAGTGGCAGGAATTTTAGGATCTCGACGGCCATTTTTCTCATATCTTATGAAGAAAATTGATGTGATACAGCCAGAGTCGTCATTTATTACCATTTATATTTGCCGACTCGGCGATATGGGCAATGGCACTAGAAGGGGCCAAAACTAATCAAAAGTTATTTATGCAGCGCTGTCTAAAGTTAGCCAGCTACTAGACACGAGAAAAATACAGGAATACAATAGAACCCTATTGATACATTCTCGTTTTTTTTTCAGCTGTTAGGTTCATGAATATCAGTTCCAGACGTGTGTTATTAATGTCCGCAGGTGCCGTTTGCCTTCTCGGCTGTTACGTCCAAAAACTGCTGCTCGAAACGGCCGGAGCGATGTGTTGGGCTATCTGGATGCCCTCTTCTTTTTGCTCTCCACTTTTTGTCACCTCCTTGCCTCCCTACCCTTTCTGTGTCGCTCTCCCCTGCCAGGCGTGACCTTGAACTAGGCTTGGAAAGAAGGGAGGCTTTCGCAACATTCCATTCATCTTTCCGTCCCTTTCCCACGCGCTTCTGCCGTGCTCAGTGAAGCAATTCTTCCGGTTCTGGAAATTTCAGTTCACGTAGAGTTTGAGTTCAGAGTATATAATCATGCACCATGCGCAATTAGACTGCAGTATGCGTGCATCAAGTTTTACCGCTTTACACCGACGTAAGCGTCGAGCTTCACCGCCTTGCACATGTGTGCTATACTTCATTTCAGCTCAAATCCAGACGCAGCCGACGCTAACAGGTAATGGGACCAATCAAGCAGCGTCAAAAGCGCAAGTCACTAGACCTTTTCTGTTTATGATTGGTTCAGCCATGATAGCAAACATACAGAAACATGATAAACACCACAAAAGTGCACTTTTGACACTGTCTGATCGGTCCCAGCAAGTCGTAGCGTCCGCTGCATCTGGACTTAAGGTAAAACAAAGTATAGGATCAGCGGCTGAAGCGGAGCAGTGCCTGGGTTAGCTTAATAGGCTCCAAAATTTTCCTCCCTCCTACAGGCCGACATTTCTTGGTTAACGTTTTAGATCGACTCCAGGTTTAAATAACAGTTCCCAAGGAATCGTAGACCTGTACTTGACTAGATATGGTAGTTCTCCACAGCCGTAAAAGCCCATGGAACAATGTGGCAGCTACTGGCTGCCACATTGTTCCGGATTATACGGTTTCTTTTATAGCGGCCCATAAAGCTCTAGTGTACCCCTCCACTCCCTTCTCCAACAGACAAATAGTGTGCTTATTCAGTGCTCACAGAACTACCAGAAATGCAATTGGTGGCAGTTCAGCGGCATTTGAGGAGCGCACCAAAGGTCGTTAGCCTAGCCAATAGTTCAATCCAGTGGATCAGACCGAGTCACAGTCACTAGTGATGCAGCAGTTAAATGCCAAAATCATCAGAAACTCTGGGGTGCATGTCTCACTCAGAAGAGAGGCGAGCCAACCCGACTCCTTCTTGCAGGTCCCTTCCAAGCACAGGGGGAAGCGTGCCTAAACTAACCTCCGAGAGCCAACACTTGGGATTGCCTCTAAATTCCTTCCAGCGTATAAAAGACGATTGCACGTTAGGAGCATTCAAATCCATTCCTTCCCACCCACAATGAGCCCCTGAGCCATTACTCGGACAACTTTTCTACAGTAAGCATTACTCCGGCTGCTCCGCACGTCCTGTGGTCCGCCGACCGACACTCAAAAGCTCTAGAATGCAAAGGTAAAAAAAAACATCACAAATACCGTGGGTTTACAAGGCATCGGTTATGCTATGTAATCCCTCTACACACGAGCATCGCAATGACACGTTTCACGGGCGCAGGGCAGGGAGCACGACAGTACAGGCCGTCCTGTATGAAGAACAGTGGCAACCTGATCGAGGCAAGTGCACGGGTTACTCGGGGGCATCACACAACCGCCATCAACAACACTGCGAGGCCTCGGCTACTACAGCTAGACCCTCCTGGTCTGCAAAGGAACGGAAAGCTGTCAGAAAAGAACAGTCAGGCCGGACCTAGAGTCACTGGCTATTCGCAGAGCACCACAACTCCAAAGCTTCCGAGTCACCGCGCCTGAGAAGCACAAGTGGCACACGAGTGTCAGGGTAAACTCACATAGAAGTTCTTAGCAGAAGGTTGCAAGCGCCTACGAGCGTCTCAGCATGCATCCATACCAAAATCTAGGAAGCTGCCAACAAGAGGAGCAAAGTTGGGCGGCTTGAATGAAAGTACTTCACTTCGGCGTGACTAACAGGCGATCTAATCTTTGTAATGTTTTGCACAGAACAAGGGCTAACCCAGATGACCCAAGTCTGGCCACAGGCTACCAGTGTACTCCACAGAAGCTGTGGTACGCGGGGAACATACAGTGACTCTCGCCTGAGCCCGACTGGCAGACGGCAAGTGGCAGGGTGCTCTTTGTCTGCCGCCCAACAGCTACAAGGCAAAAATTCCAGGCAACCCGCACCCTTGCGAGCTGCCTACAGACACTTGCTAACACTCTCCCCCTGCGGGAAAAGGCATCAACTGATCACACTGCGCACGCGACCTTAAAATGCAACAATAGATTATGACACGCTAGGTTCCAGAGATAACACAAAGCGCTCAACCGATTGGCAAGCCAGCCTCGGGCAGCACGAGCCTTTTGGGGGCTGGGGCCTGGCAAACAGAGGCAGCAATAGCCTCGTTGCCCAAAGCTTTACTGCTCCAACCTGGGCCCCAGAGGGCCAGTCAGCAAGTGCTGCACGACACTGACACAAATCAGCAATAAAACCCGTAACACAGCAATAATGTCAGAAATCAAACACCTAGAAAGTCAACACCAGTCACAAATAGCAATTTGATACTGGTTATGCAAGACACTTTTCAATATTCCTTGGCATTATCAGGCAGCTGTCAAAGTGGGATTGGCCACAAGAAAGAAAGTCCTGCTACAGAAAAAGCATGACTATCACATCACTGCTCAAAACATTCAACAAAATCATTTTATGAACTGTGGCAACAGCAAGAGGCAAAGTTATCTAGCAGGGGGACCCTTTCAAAGCAGAGGCCCCAAAAAATCAAAGTCCAGCGACAACAGTGAGAAATACAGCCACAAGGGGCCATCCAACCTGAAATCAAATGCTTTTAGGATTTCCATACGGCGCACAGAGTCACCGAAGGCAGTTTGCATAACGGTAAGTGGGCACTTTAAACGTCAAAAACCTGAGAGGGAGCCAATGGAAGAGGCACAAACATGGGCCCTTGACCGTGTTGATCCCTCTTCTGTTACCTCAGTGTCAGCTTTATGACATCAGACAGTTGGCTACAACAGAACTTATCTATAATAAACTCGGTTGAACTATTCAAAATCTTCACTAGATAACTATGACCTCGCGAGACCCAGTCTACATTATGTTTGTGATTAATTTGATACCATTCTCGATGTACTGATACTGGTATAATAACGAAACAGGAGTGAGTAAAAGGAGAAGTTACATCAGGAAACACCAAAAGCAATGCTACATACCTCAAAAGCAATCTAAAACCAGCCTGCCAGAACTGGTAGGTGCCTGTATATAAGAGTGACCTTACTGTTACAATCCTTTGTTTTTCAATTACTTTTTCTTCACGATAGACACAGCAACTAAAAAAGATTAGAACACTAAGACTAACAATGCCAAACACAAAATACACACTAAAGATACTTAGAAACATTATTAAATTTAATATGACTAGTCTACCTTGCCGTCGTAGGAATGAATAGACTTGGACTGGCCGTTGTTAACTGCCGATTCCAGCGCTTTCCACAACAGATGAATTTGACCACCCAGAGACAACACTAATAATAGGAACTTCTGGGAATGTGGTCGTTGTTTTCTAGGGCAAGTCCCCGTCTTCAGGAGCAGGAACATAGGTTCGCAATACATTGCACCTGGGTCTCGCGAGGATATCAGTACTTGATACACACTGGCACTTGAATTGCATGGTGCTCTTCCCAAAAAGATTGTTTACCACAGAGCCGCGAGAGGCTACATGCTTGCTTTGTCCCCTCCCCAAGTAGCACGGGCAGGTACCCACCTTTTCCCTCTGAGACATTCTCTCTTCACGCTCCTGTTTGCGCAATTCTTGGATGTAGTCGTTGAACATGCTTTCCCGCTCACGCATCTTCTCTATGTTCTTGAAACGCTCATCCTTACCGTATTTCTGCGCAAAGTCACTGAACGTCGACCTGCACAGGGGAAAGTGGCATGGTGAGTTGCGGTCTCAGGAACCAACGAGGACCGTTTCACCGGACGTTTCCCATGCCTGCACGTCGATAAGACTCTTTTCACAAGTCTCTATTTTAATAGTTTGAGAGATTGTTTATACTGCAGGCATTCAAGCTTTTCCAATGAGGTGCTTTCAAGCTTTGCTGCATCAAGGCCCTGTAACTATAGACCGTTTTATCGTGGGTAGCGCCATTTTGAGAGCGAGAGAGAAAAGGGGAAAGGGCTACCGGCGCTTTCCCCCTCTCTGATTGTGTAGAAAGGGTGGAAGTCCCGGATGAGAGGCTTGGCCGGTGTTGGGCGTCTGCAGTGCCCCAACTTCGTTCGCGCTTTCTTCTACGTTTCAAACTCCCAAACTTAATTAGAGCCATGGTCTTCGATGGCGACAGTCCCCCGGTCATTGGGACACCGTTGCTGGGTGATAGGGTGCACGAATAACGACAGAAAGCGTCGAATACTGTCCGAGGACCTATGCAGCTTGCATGGAATCCGGCAAGGCAAGTACGGCTGGAATGTTTTTAAGCTCCATTGCTTTCCGCATGGCTGGAAATGATGAACCATTTATACATTTTTGCTTGCAATGGTGCCCATTTCAACGTAGCCGCTTTTAGTTGTAATCAACAAGCGATACACGAAACAGGAACCTCAATTATCTTTGAAAACGCCCGGTGCTGCTACATATCGTCTTGCTGTGCTGTTTTTATCTTCGTGTCCCTGTTCTTATATTTCCTTGTGAATGAACGACGAAGACGCTCTAGATGTACTTTTATCGAACCGCAGAAAGCCTCGAAGCAGCCACGAATTATTTTACTATTTGGTGCAATATTTTGGGTACTTACCTTCAATTTTTATAGCTGGCACGTTCGCTGCCGCTGTTCCCTCCGTCGCCACACTGGCGGATGCCATGACTCAAATAAATAAACGTGCACACTGGGCTCGAAAACGCAGATCGCAACACACGAGACGTTCCCTGCAGCGACTATCAAGCGCCTAAAAGCGCCTTAGTCAAACAACCCACCAGCGGCACTCCAAGGAACGCTTTTGCCGACTTTTTAGTATCGCGCAGGAGATCGCGATTGAAAACAAACAAACAAACAAAAAATTAATAGAACCACGTTTTCAACAATTTTCAACCTCACCCGGCGGCGGAAATGAGCCTTCAACTAAGTGTTGTAGATGATAAGATCGAGTCAGTCACCACTGCAAATTATCACTATTAAGATAAATTCAGTTACGAAATTTTACAAGCTGAAACAGCAGTTATCATGAGAAAACTCGCACGCACATTGCGACCGTACCCCATGTTCATCGGCGGTACAGCATTCGGTGCGCGCTCCATTCACGAAATGTTCCGAGCGAAGTCGAGAGGATGGCGTTGAGGAAACGCCTTTTCGGTTTACGGACGCAACCCACTGCCACCGAGAAAGAGGTCATGTGGAAAGCGATAGAGCTCAAAGACATTGCAGCCGCTCTCGCCTTGCCGGATTCCTTGCAAGCTACATATATCCTCGGACAGTATTCTATGCTTTTTTGTTTTTATTCGTGCACCCAGTGATCCAGCGATGGTGTCCCGATGACCGGGCAACTGTTGCCATCGAAGCCTCTGGCTCTAATTAAGTTTGCGAGTTTAAAACAGAAAAGAAAGCGCGAACGAAGTTCGGGCAAAGCAGACACCCAACACCGGCGAAGCCTCTCATCCGGGAATTTCACTCTTTCAACACAATCAGAAAGGGGGAAAGCGCCGGTAGCCCTTTCCCTTCTCTCTCTCGCCCTCTTTCAGTAAAACGGTCTATACTGAGAGGTAGCTCTGCCCCACCCCCTGGCATTCTTACGACAGACCGTAAAACCCTGACTTTATATCTATACCTGGAAGTATGCCCACCCAAACACGTCCCACCTCATCAAATTCATGCGATGTCCAACGGGACTCCCCTTCCAGCCACCATGCCAGTTTAGAACCTTGGCACGCTACCTATACCAGGATTCTACACTGACTGCACTACAGGGAAATGATGGCCGTGCCTCCAAATGATTAAGCATACTTTATTTTACGACAACTGCAGCACAGTAAAAAATGTGGTAAGCATAGGCAAAACAAACTGCTACAAGCAAGTCATTGAGATTTCTTACTTACGGTTTTATATATCCACCCACTGCATTTAAATGAGAAATTAAGAAAATAGTGTTGCAAATCTTAGAAGACACTCGATGTAGCTAAGCTAGCCCTATCTGTGCCGACCCCATCTTGTCTTCTTTGTTGTTAACCGCTTTTATTATTGCTCCCAGCAATGTGTGACTGCAACTGCTAGCAATAGTAAAAACAAAAACGAGTTTATGTAATTTAGTTGACAGCAGCGGAGGCAAGCAGCCCGCATGTCCTTCATCACCGCTGCCTGCTAGGTGGTGCACAATGCTATCCAACCTCTGTGCTTGTTAATTTTTTCCCTACCAGTTTTGCGCGAGAACAAGCGTTGCGAGATGGCATTGCTTTTCATCTTGCAGATGAAAAAAATTACACACCAACACGAGTTTTCACCTCCGTGTTCATCCCTCCACTTCTTGCGGCAGCACTGAACCACCCTTATGTAGTCAATCCTAATGAACAAGCTCTAGAAGCTGCCATATTTACACAAATGTAGGTCGATCCATTTTTCAATTTTCGAAAATCTGAAGTGGGGGGGAGGGTTGACTTATATTCCAATTAATTCCACCACCGACAAGAACGAAAAAATCGCAATGTCAAGAACACCTTGACTTGCTACGAATATTATTGATAGCGATTCACAAATTAGCCCAAATGTATGGCAGTGAACAGCGCATGGCGTGCCACACTCCCAGGGGTGGCGGCACTTCTTGTAAGAGCCCCTCCAGAAAAGCCGCTGGAACAGCCTGCCTCGCACCTCACTCCCCATACTTCTTTTCGCAGTTTTTTACATGATTCATGGTCACACGTCAACTGATTGAGTGTCGCGATCATACTGCAGCGCCAACTACGTTTTTTGTATTGACATGCGTGATTCGAGCAGTTTAGGTTTTTGGTGCTCGTTTATGGCCATTCTTCATCCAGAAGCAACCAACGACTGCGCTGCTGGATGCAAGTTCGACCCGTCGAAGTGGGTGGTGCTCCTAGTGGAGTCTGCAATAGCGCGGGATCTTCACTGGGACAGCAATTGTCTGGATAAGTGGGGATGCCTTCCGTAGGTCAGGCTTACAATGTACGCCGCAGAAGTGAGCAATCTGTTCCTACCCATGACGTGCAATGCAATCATTGCCAAGCACAGAAGATGCGGTCGATGCTGTCATTTGCGAAGTGCGAGATTTTATTGGACGACGGGGACAACGTGCTTTGAGAATGTAGCAATGTAGCAACACCACCTGTGCAGACGAATCGTAGTATTTAATCGCAGACAGAGTGAGAACGACAGGGAGCAGCTTCAGTTGTCCCGCCTCCAGCGTGAGCTTCCTAGTTTCGATAACACCTGGGGACCACATGCGCCTCGCATGTGCATGCACAGCCAAAGCACGCCAGAAGGCATCAATCGCGTGCTGGAGGCTAGGCTTTCAAAAGAGATGCCCTGCTGTTCTCACATATTTGCCATAAAATGTGCCTCTAAATATTTTCTTTTTTTCCTGACTTGCAATTGTGTAAATACGGTATGTTGCATACAAGAGCCAAGTCACTAAAGCGGACGACAGTTGTGAAAAGATCTCTTTTCCAAGCCTCTCGGCACTGCAGCTGCGCGGCGTCGCTGGAGCCAGAAATTTGGAAGACTATACCACAACTCTCAAAATTTGAAGCTCCTGATGAAAGTGCAGGGAAACGGCAGGTGAAATCGGTTCTCTCGCACTCCCCGTCAACTCACTTGCTCGTGAGGCTCGCCGCTTCCAGTAGAAGCCGGAACTGGTCCTTGCGTTCGCGCATCTTGTTGCGCTTCTCCCGGCGTTCCTCCTCGGCTCGTTCCTTGACATATTTCTCAAATACCTGTTTTCGCTCCTTCGACGTCAGCAGCAGGTAGCGGCTGTCGAACACAATCTTGTGCAGCTCCTTCTCCCACGTGGAGAAGGCCGACACCTGCAGAGAAGGTGCGTGTCCTACAGGCATCCGGTGGGCACACTTATGCGCAAATCGAGCACACATCATTACCAATCTCCGAGCAGAGGGTTGCTGCAAACCTAGGCAGCCCCTGCTTTGACCTGCCTTTCAACTTGGTACAAAGGTACCAAGTTAAAAGGTAAGAAGGTAAAGGGACTACTTCTATAAATCCCTGTATGCAACACTGGGCATGTTGCATCGTGGGAGCTGCTTGGCCAAGGAGCGGAGTGGTATGGTTTCGGTCGCCTTGTTGACTATTAAAACAGTACAAAGCATTGATTTGTTGTAGTTTTTTCTTTTCTGCATGGATGTTTTGTAGGCGTCGCTCAAGATCTGTCTCGAGCAAGGTTCAATGCATGCTAACAGCCACCACAATGAAACGCCAAACTTTCTTGCTTACATTTATTTTAGGGCTCAACACTTTTTTTACATGTTTATTGCATGAACTAACAAAAGGACATTTTAGCGTGTGAAGTTTCTTTTTTTTTTTTTGCCCCCAACAGCAGAGCATGCAAGGTAGAATGTTGAAAAGCTAAAAGTAAATAAAAAGATTTTTCCTGTAGAGCACTGCATGAGAATAAAGTCTGAGCTCGATCGCACTCTATAATTAATCTTCGTGCTTTGCATCTAAACCTATTGTGCAATGACGGAGGCAAAACTTTACTAACAATCCATTTTTGAGAAAGTGACGATGATGCATTTGCGTGAAGAGTGTCGCACCGTGTTTGCCAGCATGTACAAGCACAAATTCTGGCTTGTACAAACACTACCTATAAAACTAAAAAAAAATGAGTGCTTTTGATGAGCGTTAATAAAGGCAATTAGTGCATGTCTGTTTCCATCACTATGGGAGTTTACCGTATGCAATTCAGAGCCGCCACTGAGACACAAACCTTCAGAGCAGTAAAGGCTTGCATAGGCTTAGCGACGCATAGGGAACCGCTGCTCCTCACTCTGGGATGGTGCCCATCAGGCACAGTCTCTGTCGCAGCTAATCTCGACGTTTGGGAAAACTTAATTCCCAATCACTGTAAATTTTGGGAAGGAAATATTTGTTGACACGAGAACTTAGTCATTTATTTTGTGCAGTAGCTAAAGGTGAGATTTTGAGTTTCGTTGATTTTCATGCACCGGTGACGGGTGAGCGACTGAACCTGTCACTGACGCACAAAAATCCACGAAACACAAAATCTCGCCTTCACCATTGCACTAAATGAACAGCTAAGTCTTCCTCATGTCAACAATATCCACCTCCAAAATTTCATAGTGATTGGGAAAGAAGTTTTTACAAACTCTGCTATCGGCTGCGACGTAGATCATCTCGAATGGACACTGCGCTGGAGCTAGGAGCAACAGCCCCCTACTCCTCGCTAAAGCGTGGTCCAAACCAACGCGTTTTCGTGCGCGTGTAGGTCGTGTGCTTCCTGGAAATTGCGTATTTCGTGACGTCACGCTGATTCCTTGCGCCTTCTGGGCGCGCATAAGAAAGTTGGATGATTTCAACTTTTTCTGAAAGCGCACAAAAACGTGCTGTGACGTAGTAGGGCACTCCTCTCCCATATCCTCTCCCGGCCAATCAGCGGAGGGCACCAGTTCCGGCTTCGCGTTTCTTTGCCATCAAGCGCATCTGCTCTCCGCTCGCTTGAAAGCGCACCGTCCTAACCAATGCGCACGCTTGCCACTCAAAAAGCGCACCGGAAACAGCAAAAAAGTCACGAAATATGCAATTTCCAGGAAGTGCACGACTTTCGCACGCACAAAAACGCATTGGTTTGGATCGTGCTTAAGCCTCCAAACTGCACAGCTTATTTTTAGGGGCGAAGCTCCTTAGGGTCTAGCCTTGTCCATCCATCCAGCCTCCGTGCTCACATCGATTGCACTGCCTCCGGGATCGGCCCACTTTAAAAAAAAAAAAAATGTATGCCCGCACGGGGGTTTGAACTCAGGACCGCTTGCTTACAAGGCAGACGTCTTAACCACTACGCTACACTCCAACGTTGCATGTAACCGCTCAACATCTATACAGGAGAGGGCGCTGTGGTCAAATGCGTATATAATCGCGTTAAACTTTGCATGCATTGGCTCAACGTTTATAGACGAGAGGGCGCTGCGGTCAAATGCTCAACTGCGTATATAACCATGATCCATACCACACATCGTCATTCTGATATGGACTGTTGACTTAAGCGGTGGAGATGCGTTCCCACGGCTTCTAGCGGATCCAAGCTGATCTGCTAGAAGAACCACTGGCTCTGCATTTCACCGACCATAAAGCAGTAATAATGAAGTCGAAACGCAACCAGGAACTCAGCACTACCTATGAGCAATAAAAAAAAATCAGCACCATCAGCACTACCTATGAACAATAAAATCAGTATCATCAGCACCACAAGAGCTTCGCCTCAATCAACATCATTCCCCACGTGGAGATGCGGCCTCTTTTTTTGCTTGATATAAGGTGACAAAAGCCTGACTTCTGACAAACTGAAGACTTTGTACGCTTGAAGTGATTTTACTTCAATTGTGGTACACCTGTACTGATCTTGATTGTCTATACTGAGCTCAACGATAGAGTATCGCGAGGCGAACATGCCATCGTTCACATACGTTTTGCCAAGTACAAATTTCAACATGTTTGGAACCTTCCCCAGCAATCCTTCCATATCGTTCGGCAATGCATGCAGTTATATATTTATGAAAAGTTGCATATTTGAAAACCCAAGCAGTGCACTTGGTTGCAGCATGATGTCATGAAGTGAAATTGGCCAATCGAAACCAAAACTTAGTTACGAACCAGTAACCAAGATGCTTCGCTTGGCATCTCGCCGCTAGGATCACTTCGATTCTGGAAGAGGTCTATTCACGCCGTTTTATTCGAATGTCATGCAGATGAGTCGAGAGAAGGATCCTTTGCAACTTGACGAACCAAGGCCAATTTAGGCAGACAGTGGCTGCATGCACCGCACTCACCTCCTTCTCGACCAGCATGTCCCGGAAGCGCTGCATGCGCACGTCCAGGGGAATGGCCGCCCGCTCCTTGGCCGCACGCAGCTCCGCCTCCATGGCCGACTCCTTGCCCTGGACCCGCACGGCCGTCGTCTCCTCGGGCCGTACATCCGTAGCGCCGTTCTGTGCCTCGGTTGCGGGGCCTTCCGCTTCGTCCACCCTGCGCGCGCATTCATGCTCATGCTGACCACGGTCTCCCCGGCTCCCTCGAGCCAGACATTGAGGCATCTGCCCAGTTTCAAATTCCGCCACAGATCGTTCCAAAGACACTTTACTTGGGGGCAGTACCCCCAGAGTCGCACTGCGTGTCGCGCTCGACTCACCTTGTCTTCTTTGCAGGGGGCTCTCCGTCCTTAGCCGCCGCATCTGTGCAAAAAACCCGCAGCCAAGTTGCGTAAGCCAACCAAAAGATGCCGCTCAAATTTGTGCAACACCTCGCGGATTAACTGAGGTCGTCCTCGTCAATATTAGTCTACCGTGGCCTTGCAATGCGGAAACCAAACTGCACGCTGAACAAACTGCAAGCTTGTTCAGAGTGCAGTTTATTCACACTGAACAAACTGCACACTGCAAGCTTTCAGAGAGTTAATGTTAGCGATACGAGCTGCATAGCCGCAGCAAGAACTGGGAGGCACAAGCTGCGCTGTCCAACAAGCAGCCAAGATCACCGACAAACCCTCAATAGACAGAACGGCCAGCACTTGCCAGCTGCTCCTGCAGCCATGCAGCTCAGGTTGATGACCATAATGCATTTGACTTGCCGAACCCTAAGTTGTAGCTGAATAAACAGACGCATGCCATGCACAACACTCGCTAGAATGAAGGAAGCAATGGTCCCATAGTTCAGTCAGTTGGATGAGAAGAAGCTCACTGCGGTACTTGTACGGGAAAGCCGACGTGCAGGCTTCCCTCATGGTGCACACAATGTGCAAGTATAGTAGTGTATGCAACGCTATCGGGCAGAAAAAACAATGGCCGGCCAACCACCCACCTTGGGTCTTGGCCTCCGGCTGCACAGGGGGATTCTGCACCATCTTGTCGACATCCGCCCGCTTCTTGAGCTCAGCTGGACGCTCCCAGACCGAGGTGCGGCTGCTGGGGTTGAAGAAGAAGACTCGCCCGTCGCCCGTCCACACCACGCACCAGGGGGTGCCTGGCACCGGTGTGCTCGACACGGGCCGTGACTTGTCCTGAGGCCGGGGGGGTGGGCGCTTTGCAGCCGCCGGCTGACTTGCCTCTGCCTGTGGCTGAACCAAGAACGGAGATGCAGCAAGGCTCCAACGGCTACTCGTGCCCAAAGAACACCGCATCAGAAACTTTAGGCGAGGACACAGAGCACGGCACATGCTGCGACGCAATCGACCAGATAAAGCCCTATTGGCGCACGTCCGACAGGTCGCTCTCGACAAAGTCTCCGCTGGCCAGACGACACAGCTGCAGGAGAGAAACAAGAGCAAAAAGATACCTCGTTGCCAAGGCACCTGAGTGCTCCGCTTTCTGCCCAGCGTCCACTTTGAGCACAAGATTGACACCCGCTTGAACAGAGGGCCTGAGATCTCTCTGTATAAGTGCCTTCACAAAACGTGTCTTGCTGCCCCTTGGGCACAAAACAAGGATCAATGATAAAGATACATGCCGCAAGTGCCAAGTTTTGAGGGACACGGCGCATGCAGAAAACAAATTTAAAAGCCAGCGTGCCTCCCATTGAGGAGCATAGAAGACCGGGACCGTAGAAGGCTACCACGGGTTGCCGATCGAAGAGTCTAGTAAGGTACGTTGTTGGGCTAGTTGGTTCATCTTAGTAGCGCCTGTCCTGTTTACTTCTTGTCCTTGTTTCTGTTGCGCTATTTTATATGTTTTACTAAGATCGAAGAGTCGTCTGGTGGCAACGCTTGAAACCAGGGCGATGAGCAGATTTTATCTGGCAGCTGTGGGGCGCACGCTACCCACCCCTGTATGTACCTTACAACACGGCAGAGGCAGACTGCGAAGACGGCAGCTCAAACCAAATGGCAATGACTCGCTCCCTCACCTTGGTGCCTGTTCCTGCGTCTGCCTGGGGTGCAGCGTCAGTGGCTGCATCCTGGGTGCCCTGGCTTTCAGCCGGCTCCTTAGAGTCGAGAGCTGGCTTGGATGCCTCCGAGGTGGTCCCGCTGGCGTCGGCCGCACCGCCCGAACTTGCCGCGGCAGTCAGAGCCTCTGCAAGTGGTGCCAGACCCGTTTAAGTCTATGCTAAAAAACCAGAGCCTGCAGAACTTTCACCAGTCAAAAATGGTTATTGTGTCGCAATTAAATTACAGGGGCACGCAAAAGTTAGGACTGCCTAACTAGCAGGGAAGCTCGTTCAACTTGTAGACTTCAGTGACAGTGAACACATTTACTATGAATCTAACCCATTTTTAACAAACCCAGGAATAGCGGAATACTGGATATAACAAACTAATGTTCATTTCATGCTCCTGTTTGTACACTTTCAATGTGATATGAGCCCTCTTTGAATGAAAAAATTTAAAGAGTGGTCACGGATGTCACAAAAAAAGAGTCCCAAATCAGAGCAAACATTTCACGAAACTGGGGAAAAACAAATGTTAGGTGTTGAGAGAAAATTAAAATATGGTTTCTAGATATCTTGGCACCGGGCAGCTCACGGCGACATTGGTTCACTATCTCGGAGCAAATTCATTCGGCTCAATTACATTACATGTGTTGTTGCAACATTACGGCAGAGGACGGGAGTACAATGGGAAGAGTCACCCCATGTATAAGCACCAACTACAGGAGGACTCGGGGGTTTGAATCCCCCCACTGAAATTTTTCGGGTGGGACAGAGCACGCCCCAGCGACGCCGGGGTGCTCTTCGCAAGATCCACCAAAAGTGTTTTACCCCCCCCCCCCCCCCCCCCCCCGCTCTCTCGTGGCCCGCCGCAACACCCCCTGAGCACTGCACCCGTCCCCCGCCTCCCCTCCCCCCTTTATGACGCCACTGGTCTTCGCAACACCAATCTTTATTGTAAAAGTTATTAGCACCAACTGAACCCACAAACATTTCATGCTACGCAATGCAAGGCCAAGCTGACATTGTTTACAAATTTTGACTGAAGGGTGTGGTTTTTGCTTTGATCGAGATAATATAATTTCATTTTGTCAATCCGTCCTCTTTGCCTGCTTTGTGATCGCTTCATCTTGCATAAACTTGGGAGGTTTTAAAACTTCTTTAGATGCCCAACGGCGGTCATTTTACCACTTCGAGCATAAAAAAGGCTAAGCACTTCTTATGACTTGTGAATGCGAAAGCATGCACACCGCTCTTCCACTACCTTCTTTCATCTGACGGTCGAGTGTGTGCGCTTGGAGCGATGGAGCCGCTGCCTCGCGGACACGCAGCACCATGGGGTGGTGGTCGTTGAAACTGACGCGCAGCGGCCAAAGGGAGCCTCGTCAACGCGCGCCAGCCAATGGGACCGAAGCCGAAATCCATCAGCTTTACTCCACTCCTTTGGAATCATGAAAACTAGGTGCCGTTTGGCTAGGCTTTTCGCGTGGTTTCATAGCTGGGAGCTGGCTTCACTTGGAGAAAGGATTTAACGTGCCGTTTGGCGCGGCTTCAAAGCTGACGTCGGCTCACTCCATGGGACCCAGTTAATGCTTTCGCATTAAAACATGTAAAGGCAATATTTTTGTTGACACTAGTCATTGAAAGTCGCCTCGTGCCGCTCATTTCTTTAAAAATACAATTGACTGCACAGTGGTTCATGTCGAACAAGTGCTGCGAGACTGTAAGAGCACATACGTTCCAGGAGAGGCGTTTGCCTCTCCTCCGGTCACTCCCAGAGAAGGCTCATCTCCCCTCAGTGGATTCGGAGGTGCAACGGCTCCGCGCGAATTGCATGCTCCAGTGCGGATATAGCCGCTTTCAGACAACTTGGCATGGGCGCCGCCACCTTGTCCTCACGTCACCCATCTGCCATTGCGGCCTCTATTTTCCCGCTGCTGCACTACGTAGAGCACTGCGTACGGCGCTTTGCCAGCCACCGCCAGGTGTTTTATACGATGGAATCGGATTGTGAATGGGTCGACGACACAAGATCATGGCCTAGACTTCAGAGATTAAGTAAGTTCATCACATTTGTTATGTTTCTGCCGGAAATAAAGGTAATTGAAACCCAGTGCGACTTCTGCAAATGTCGGGTTGACACAGCAAGGCTATTGCAGTCTTATCCATAGCTGCATGTGTTTACTACTTTACTCGTCGCGGTCTTGTTTCTCGCTGCATTTGGGCACTTTAATCACGTAGGCGACTTGGAAAGTGAAAAACTTGGTGATCAGCGACAGGCTGGGCCGTCGCTGGGGCGGATTGCTTACTGCTACTCGTCGTACTGCTCGGTTGTAATAGATTTCTAGTTAACTTTGTTCGTCGTCCGGGGATCGCTTGCATGTGGTCTTTGGCACTGCACCTCGTCGCTCATCAGAAAAATGTTGTGTTCGATGTTGGGTGCATCAGAATGAGTTGCAGCAGGCAACCTATGCATTTGGTAGAAAGTTTTGCGCAAACAAGTAGTCGCTAATTTGAAAGCGTAGCCCGAGAAAAAGTGCTGTCTTAAAGGGATCATGAAACAATTTTTCTACTTTTGCTAAATACTACTTAGAATCACTTCCTAATGTTAATAACTGAATAAACTTGCCTTAGTTTTTCTTTCTAGGCAATGGCAGTCACCAAAAAAATTCAAGAAATATGAGCATCGTTCAACCCCTCAACTCGGAGCCAGAACAAATGGCCACGTGGCCTGGTGACTATCCTATGCCATCAACTTTAAACATAGCCACGTACTCAGGTTGGCAAAGTAGAAAACGCAAGCTGATATCCAGGCATTGTTAAGAGTTTGGCTATTCTCATCACCGCAGTGGTTGGACACAAGCCACTATCCGAGTGTCCTCCAAAGCATTGATTGTTACGAGCTGAAATCGGTGCACACGCAGTTCTCATATCCAATCCATGGGCTGCGCTCGACTATCGTCAGACTGTGGTTTCGATCACACAATTACGTCACCAAGCTTCGCAGAGGCAAGACTGGAAGAAATATTCTCCTTTTATCCTTGCAATTTTACTGCGACAAAGAAGCTTCTGAATCAGTGGCGGTCTGTGCCAGTATAGACAATTGCAAGCAGGGCACCTGGGTGCCGTCATGTCTTTGCACGAGCGGAGAAGTAGATGCGATTGCAGGCCTGTCAAGGCCACGTTCTCACATGCTTCGAGTGCTGGTGCCCATGGGGCACCAGTCGGGAAACTAAGCTTGCAATCGTCTGTACTTGGACCAGACTAGGCCCAGTACGCCTCTGCAAAGTCATGAACATTCCAACCCAATATTGTTTCATGACTCCTTTAAAGTGCTCTGATCAAGTTATTCAGTTATCAGTGGGTGCATTGAAAACAGCACCAAGTACGGACAGTCCATGTGCTTTAGCGGGGCATGTTCAGTGCACGCAGTGTGGTTCCAGACCTCGATGTCGCCACTGCAGTTCTTGCAACCCACTACAGAGCACGTCTTGTCCACTGGACGCCGTTTATGCATGCCACTGCGGTCGCTCATCGTCACACAAACACCCACAAGTGAGGCAACCGGAGTGAAGGTGCAGCTTCATCGGAGCAGAATTGGGCCTCTGCGTGGTGTCCCATGTAAGCGCACCAACAATGCGGGTCAGCACCACCGTCGACCTCATGCTTACGCAAAACACTGACACGCACATCCAGTTTCTCACCCTGCCCATTTACCATCCCGATCACTGAGCACTCGTGGCAGTCATCAGTGGCATCCTCAACGCCAACCACGACGGCAATGTGCACTAACCACTTCGCACCTCCGTCCTTATGTACAAGATGACGCCATTTCGCCCATATTGCGCGAATGTGCTATAGTTATCGCTTTTACTTCTTTACACATTGTGGGCGAAAGGGGGCGTTCTTTCTTTCTTTCGCTGAGTGCTGTAGCCAGGGGCTAGGGTCCCGTTGGAAAACAATTTTGCCTTCTTTTGCCCTAGCCCCTCAGATTTTGTTGTCCGGAATTAAGAATATACAGTCAACCCCGTTTATACCGAACTCGCAAAAAAAGTCTACCAGTTTGATATAGCAGGTAATTCGATATAAAAGTTTTAATGAATTTGACTCTCAAAAAATCCACTTTCTGCTGACATATTACACAATGAATTAGTCTTGCATGTTTTGCTGCTTTTTCTTCATTGCATCCGCGATAACAATAATTTTCTATGCTATTGACGGATTCCAAAATGCTAGAGCCGCTGCCTCCTACATTTGTGCATTAGCACCGAACTATGCCGAGAGCATGGAGCACGTCCAAGCAAGAGCACCCTCTGCTGTGGGGCGCCGTTTTGCTCTGCAAGTTGGCTTTTTAATTTTTTTTTCTGAATGGCCGCGTTAACCGTTTGAAAAAAAAAAATAATATACTCTTTTGTGGACGGAGCGTGAAGACGGAGCACAGAGCACCGCCCTCTCCCCGCTCCCTCCACAAAAGAGATTTTCTTCTTCTAAACACTCGACGAGGCCGCCGAGAAAAAAAAAGTCGGCGTGCTCTGCAAGCTGGCTTTTCCCCAATGCAGCCACCGCATTGGGAGAAAGCTAGCTTGCAGAGCAAAACGGCGCTCTTGGCAGTTCAGTATATCGATAGCAGCTGCTATTTTTGTTCGATGGAACCATAGTTTTTGCTATGTATTATCACTGCAACATTACTGTGCACAAAATTGCTTGATCTAAGGGATAATTTAATGTAAATGGGTTCGATATAGTCGAATTTGACTGTAAAATACAGAGGGGTCTGCTCTAATTCACTCGGGTAAAGATGCAGCTGACTGGCAGACCGCGAGCCTCGAGCCACCAGCCAGCGGGGTGTCACTCACTGTCCAGGTCGACCAGAGCCTGCGGCCGGTCCCAGGTGGTCTGCTGCGTGCGGCTGTTGTGGTAGTAGCTCTTGCCCTCGGGTGTGCGGTGCTCCGCCCACTGCGCTGCCTGCTCCTGTACATCTGGCTCGGGCTCCGGGGCGCCAGCCGTGGCCGGCGTCACTGCCACAGCAGCCACGGGGGTCACAAACCCTGCCAGGGCCATAGCTTGGCTAAAGTTTGGCGGCGGCAGGCCCAGGTTGGGGAACCCCGGTGGGACAATGCCTGCGTGTCCGTTCCCGGTCGGTGATCATTGTTGCACATAAGGGTGAGACACAAGTCGCAAGTCAGTTCACGAAAAATAGGATGTGTAGCCAGCTTGGCACTGCGCCATTCTGCCAAAGGCTGCAGTGGCACATCAACTCCTTTCCAAACACGTCAAAGGGCCGAAGGTAAAGAATGTGCACGAGACGGTGTCTGCCATGTGCCTCGCACTCACCTGGGGGCATGGCGAACGGAGGTGGCGGGAGCCCAAATGGAGGCGGCAGGCCGAACGGAGGGGCACCCACCGCGACGGGCGCCAATGTTGACAGGGAGCCCGGACTGGGGGGCGGCACTCCCTTGGGAGGCTCCTGCCGTTCGGGGGTCTCGCTGCTCGCTGTGCTCGTTGGAGGTGCGCTGCTGCTGGCAGTCGGCGTCGCGCTGCCCTGACTCGTTGGCGTGGGCCGATCCGTGGGAGCCGCATCGCTGCTCGGCTGGCTAGTACTGGTCAACGTCGGGGCGGCAGTCGTGGCCACTGTGCAGAGGTTCCCCCAGTGCCTTCCAAGTTTAAAAATGTCCTACCTTTCCGTTTTTGCAATAAAATGCAACAAATGTTTACGCAAAATTGTGAACTCCAAAACTCTCGCAGAAATGCCCACCTTTTTTGCAACACGATGTATGTTGTCTGTTTCTGTTGACTTTAGGTTCTATCGGCCTAGTGCGAATCCGGGTGCCCCCAAGTCAGTCGCTCCTCATTCTAACATCTTAAGCGGCATTAAAAGCAAATAATTGCAATAAGAGTTACTTCCTGCCTCATACAATTTTTTTACTGCAGATCCCCGAACAACTGTTCAATGGGGTTCTACTGTGCTTTCAACAGACAAGTAAAAAATGTCTGGAACTAAGCAGACATAGCACGGGAATTTAATAATTTGGCTCAAGTCATTCTTCAAGACTGCTAGATTCTTTGGACTTTTGACCAGACAAGTCAGAAAAATCAGTCGACTACTTCATTTCACCCCGATATGAGTAAATTACAGCTACAACACTGCAGGAATGCTACTACAGTAGAATCCATACCATGCAACTTGTACGAGACTGCACAAAACTATAATACACCAGTAGTCTAATTTGAAAAGCAATAATTACGACTCTGAAACTAGTGTCCACATGACAGAAATATGTGGAATGTCTATAATTATTTCTAAGTTAAGAATGAAAAACTTTTAGCCTTTCCACTCTGGTGAAGAAGGAAGACCAGCGAAGCTGTACTATGGTGGGAATGAAGTGATGGCCGGCCGCAAGTCGGCAAGCCAGAGTGGAAAGGCTGGAAAGGTTGCCTCCATCTATGAGCAACGGCGGCAACCAGACAACTGGCAAGCCGGTTGCCATCGTCGTTTATGGACGGCGGTAGCTGTCCAAAGTGTTGTGCCGACATTTCTTTGCTGGCACACACGATCCTGGGGAAACTAGCCCCTAACAGTTCCGCTATAAAAAGTTAACGGCTTCATATAAATTAAAACTATGGCATACACAAAACAGGCCGCAACTACAGCTACACATGCCGAACATGCTGGCGTCTGCAGCAGCAACTGTTCTAAAGCAACAATCAACAGCTTAAAATTTGAATTAACCAGGCAGAGGGTGAAGAAGGCAATAATGAAATTAAAGGGAAGCTGAAGAAGGTCTTGAAAAAAAAACAAGTTAGAGGTTAATTCTAGAGTATTTTTATCCTGAGAGTCTGAATATCACGTTTGTTTTCCCCGATGTAACTAAATGCGAGAAAACACGAAAAACCTCCAACCAACCATTACGTCATACCCAGATCTTTCGGCCACCAAGCACGTGTCGCTCGTGTGGGCAATACGTGCAATTGGAAACTTGCCAGGAATATTACCCAACACCAACACCAGTCGTGAAGTCTGTTTCCGACCTTTTTGAAAATAGCAAGAGTGCACTTGCACTGGTTTGATAGGCACTGAAGATGCGCTAGGGCAAAGATTCCAAAAACTTTGGACATGACATCATGCTCCATGAAGGAGGGGCTTCAGTGGTACTCTGAAAATGAGTTTCTCCAGCCTCCGTGCACCAAATTCAAGAAATAGTCTTGATATTCGTGATTCTGGAGGCCAAATGAAGACGATTTGTGTTTTTCCTCAAATACACAACCACTTCAGTTTTCCTTTAACTATGTCCCTACGCAGCAATCGAGAAGACATCAGAAATTAATTTAAATGCACCTTAATCATGAGTAAAGTTGGGGGACACTGAATGTGCAGTGTGTTTTGAGTTTCTCCACCAATAAGGGTACAAAGTTGTTGCAGCAACACAAGTACATATATAGCAACTATACCGTAAAATACCACGAAAGTGCCCCACTCCGTTAAAGCGCCCGCAATAACATTTCCCAAACTTGGGAGTTCTACAAATTATACATAAACCACCCGATTTGACCGGACAAGCACCCATGTCTACAGTTTTCAGTGAAAATGAGATGGGCGCTCCCTCGGTATTTTACGGTAGGCATGCTAATCAAACTGGCCATGTTACCATAATCTCGTGACATTTTGTTATTCTAGGCTCGTCAACCAGCCTTAAAACACATTCTATGTTAAAACAAAATGGAAAATAGACACGTGAACCAAAACTTAGAGGACACTTTAGGGGACACACTGGATGGAGATTTAACTTCTGAACTGCTCAAAAGATCAGAATGAAATTCGCAGGGGAGATTTTATGTTAGATGTATGTGTTTTGTGCAAACTTTCAGCTCTACGATAATTTTGCATACCTGCATAAGAAGATGCGTCACTTTTCGTTAAGAAATCTATTATATGCAAATGAAGCTATTAAGCACCATTTTGACTGCCTGAATATAAAATGGCGGATGTGGGACTTTGGGCTATCTAGTTTTTATAACTCAAATGTAAATAGTTCAGTAAGAGTTATTACCTCAAAATAGGAGATGCATATCGGTCCTATGTCAATTTTTGAAAACAGCCTTTTCTAAATGAGAACTTTAACTTAAAACAAAATAAAGTAGATAGCCCGATTCCCCAGCAGATTTCAGTTCAGAATTGTGGTATCAGAATACTTTTACCTCCGAACAAAAGATTCCTTTGTTTGAAATTTGCAGCAAAAAGTGGAACTAAGAGAAATGCATCCAAACATTGAACTTTTTTTACTTTGTTACTGCCTCACAATGTGTTAAAAATATTTTATATCAATGTAACTATTTGGCATATGGTTATCAAATTTTGTGTAAGGGTGTATAATTAGTTTCTAAAACCGAAAACCTGAAGTTCGAAATTAGGCCCATGCCCTTAAGCGCCGTTCACACTTGCAACCGAGTAGGACCGAGAGAGACAAGACCGAGTTTAAGCCTCTTGAGACGGCGTAGGACCTGCTCCGCAGCAGCGCATCCGGTCCTCCGCCGTTGCAAGGGGCTTAAAACCAATCTTGCCTCTCTCGGTCCTACTTGGTTGCGAGTGTGACCGGCGCTTTAAGCTTCACCTTTAAGAGTGGAACGCGATAGCAATATCAAGCCCCCGTCTGCATCGCCTACTCATTTACTTCTCATGCTCTTTCTGCCAGTGAGTAGGAAGTGCAGCGGACATGGGGCCTATGCTCCGCCTCACTAAAACCGTGCAGTACAGTCAAAGCTATGGGGAGAGCGTATGCCAACCTGTTCAAGAGGAGGCAAAGGGGGAACGGGAAGAAGGGCTGGAAATCCCCCGTTCATCCTTTCCCTCTTCTTGAACAGGCTGGGATACACTTTCTCCCCTGTAGCTCTGGCTGTACTGCACGCTTTTGGTCAGACGGAGTATAGTCAGTAGCGTGTCTGGCACGCAACCAAAGGGTCGTGGGTTCAACTCCCGCCTAATATTCTTCAAATTTTTCTTTAAAGCAAATGAATTACTTTGTAAAGTGAAATCATTTGAGACATGTGGCTACCTTTAATTCGCATTACATGTGGTTTTTATTCACTTTCATTCCAAGCGTGATGACACATTTCACGCAGGCATTGTGGGTTGTTTGAAATTCCCGCACGAGGTCATCAGCTGTCACGTCATGACCCTATCGACCAACCAGGATTTTTCCGTCACAACACCACCAACGCTTTTCCATGTCAAATCAAAGCTCCTTTCCCTTCGTTTTTTCTTTGTCACCGATGTTCTCTGACCTTACGAACCGGGGTCACAAACATTCAGGGATGATGTGTGTTCCCGAACCACAAGCTCTAAGTTGGGGTATTTGCAGCGATGGGTGATAAACAGTGGCTTAGCCAGAGGGGGAGCTTACGAAGCTTCAGCCCACCCTATAAAATACACATGCATTTTGACCCCCCCTTTCCCTCACTAAGTCATGGACATTCCAGCATCTCAGCTCCCCCCCCCCCCCTCAAAAAAATTACTGGCTATGCCACTGGTGGTAACTCACTCCTTTTTTTGAGGGGAAATCGCTATTTTACCCAAAAAGTGAGGTGGGCGACGATTTGGTGGTGGGTGACGACTATGGCATTATAGCGATCACGCGTCGTGCAGTCCAAGCTTTGTATGCATTCTTTCTGCGAGAGTTCACTGGGCCTACGTTAAATTGTCATAAAACAAGGAACGTCGCATCAACCGAGGACACATGAACGGCGTTCCATTGTAGTCAGCCTTTCCAACACTAACACTGAGAGTGCTTACTTTCCTATAAATAAATACCCAATGAAAAGTGAGGCGTTTATGTCAGATCAACTAGCGCAGAAGATGGTTGAAACCCAAACGAAAAAAAAACAAAAACCGAGAACGGAGAGCGGGGACGAGCACTCACCGGGAGTGGTGCTCGTGGGAGCCACACCAGCAGCAGCAGCCATGCTCTCAATCTGCTCTTGTGCAATCACCTTAACCCCAGGACCGTCAGGCTTGGTCCACGCTGACTCACGCGTTCGGGCATTGTAGTAGTAAACCTGCAGACACAGAGCCTAGCATTGGCCATCAACAGGGCCAAGGTGTTTGACACGGATAAAGGTAGGCCAAACGGAGATAGCTCTCCAAGTTGGGAGTCAGCTTGCGTCACCTAGCCACTTTTTCTAAATTTCGACAGCGAGAAATTAAGCGAAGAAAACTATAAATTGATTCGATAGAAGCACGAAAATAACAACTCCAGGAACACAAACCTCCTGCAGAGCCTCACCAATATTTTGCTGAGAGACCAGCTTCTTTAGCAAAGTCTTTTAGCAGAAACCTTAAATGCCCCCAAGAATGCAACCGACAATGCAGCATACTGCGACCACCAGCTACCACCAAAGACTCTTTCCTGAACGCACGAAAAGAGGTACGTACAAACAATCTCAGTAAAACAGTAAAAAAAAAAAAAAAATTTTAGGTGCAAATTATGCCACTAAGTGTACCCAGAGCCACGAACTAAGCAACACTTCAGGGTGACGACCTTTCAGTCATCTTGGTGCTCAAATCACAGCTGTCAGTTATTGGAAATCGCAGGAAACACTTCGACTACCTCCATAAATGTTAAAACAGTCTGCGACAGAGCAAAACAATGTTGCGTGAACTTACCGACACCCTATATAAAGCTCAGGAAGTCGCATTTTCAAAATTCTAGTGTTCGGCAATTGCACCTGTTCTGCACTAAGCCCACAAGAAACTCAAGGAATGAAGTGCCAATACTCTAAGCGTGGCTTCCCTAGTGACTCTAGGTGCACCAAGGCATATCAAAATGTAGCTAAAACAAATATCCTTTCCACAATGTAATTACTAAACAAAATGTTTACTCATAGCGCAAAGAAAAAATATGAATGTTGGATTTTGTGCAACCAACACAATTTTTTTTTACTGTAATTCAATGTGCCCTGCAAAAAAGTAGGAGCAAGAAAAATTTTAAGACATACACTTCATACCTTACTATTTAAAAAAAAAAAAATCCTCCAAGTTACAGTGCAAAACTTCTTGTTCTGTGCAAAAAAATATTAGCCCCCATAACGACTGCGCCATTCCCCAAAGCCCTAAGCAAAGCACTTCGTGCTACACCACAGCATTCAGCCGAGGCAAGGCCAGGCTGCCTTTCTGGAGAAAACTCCATTCATTTTGCTGCTGGTGGCATACAATTGTGTTTATATGACGCTGACAACCTGCAAATGAAACATAATGCATTCAGAACATGCCTAGCATCTCCACAGGAGCTGACGAGGGCAATAAATGAAACTCTGAGAACATAATAACGCTCTAAGACAGGGACAAGAGTAGGAACGAGACAACACAATGCGCTAACTTCAACTGTTTAGTCGTCAGAAAATCAAGGGTATACATACTCTGCATCATCGTGCCATTCAGCCAATCCCGTGCCACGCCAATGCTCACAAGAACTGTCTTTTTGTTGCCCAGATCGATTGACACCACGCTGACACATCTATCCCCATAGTTTTTTTGTCAGGTCTGCCTCTATAATTTCCCTTACAGTCTTATCTCTGTTTTCTAATAACAGTGCACAAATTAAATTCAGGTTTGCACCCACAGTCATGGCAGTGCATTGACAAATGACTGTCCCACTGTCCGCTCACTTTTTGGTTGTGTTCGCGCAATCTATCATTTAGACATCTTCCCGTCTGTCCCACATACTTTCTGCCGCACGTCAGTGGGATCTGATAGACAACTCCTTCTGCGCATTCTACAAGCGGGCTGCAATGCTTTTTCACGCAGTCAACCGGTGGTTTGGGGTAAGGGTCCGTCAGTTTGTACAACTTGGCAAGTTTTTGCGGTGCAGAAAAAAACCACTTGAGCATTTACACGGTGTCCTATCTTTTTGAGATTGTGTGCGGTTTTGTGCATGTAAGACACAATCGCCTTACACATCTTACAGACAGACACCTATGGATGGTCTAAGCTGGTTCAACTCACTGTCACTATGGAAACTAAAATTCAATGAATGAACATCATCTTCCGACTCACTTCCATTTGTCATTGACGAAATTAATTGCATATGCACCAGAATCACGAGAAAGATAACGTTTTTGAGGAGCATAGGCCTGCAGCAAGGAGGCCATGCTTGATGCAATCACTCACGATCCCAGAACTTTGAAGTCACATAAAAAATTCCCCCTTACCGAAAAGCAAAAACCGAAACCGAAACCCAAAGCGTAGTTCTGAAACATCCTGGATGGCACCACAAGTTTAGGAACAATGCTGAATGCTTTGAAATGGTATTTGAAATCCACTGACCAAATTGAATGATTTAAATAGGCACGGAAGGAAAGAGGAGACATTTACTGTCACCATCTTAGACCAGACCAGATCTTAGACCGTAAGACAGGAGCCCCTCTATAATACCGGGTGTACCCACCTTCGACTCAGGTTATCTCTGCAAGTCATTTGTCGTACAGACGTTCAGAACAGCGCGAAGTTAGTCTACCCCAAGTGGGGGCACCCCACATCTCCATCGAGGGTCCCCCCAAAGAGAGCACGAAACATTCGTATTCGTCCCTGCCAGACCGACTTTAACCTTCCCCCTGCCTGAGAACCCACGCAATGAGGGAAAGCACTCACCTTGCCCTGAGGGCTCTTTGTCTCCACCCAGATCTCTCCCGACAGGTCAATGGATGGAGGGGCAGGCCCCGACGGAGCGCCATTGGCTCCCCCGGAAAGGGAAACGGGGCCACCAGACATTCCGGGCGGACCACCGGACATTCCGGGCGGACCACCAGACATTCCTGGCGGACCACCAGACATTCCTGGCAGACCACCAGACATTCCAGGGGGACCTCCAGGCATACCGGGCGGACCTCCAGGCATACCAGGCGGACCTCCAGGCATCCCGGGCGGACCTCCAGGCATACCAGGGGGACCACCAGGCATACCGGGCGGGCCTCCAGGCATGTTGGGGCCACCTGGCATGCCGGGAGGACCGCCGGGAATGCCAGGACCCCCCGGTCCCGGACCAGGGCCGGGGCCGGGGCCCATATTCGGTGGTTGCGGGGGGCCCATGCCGAATCCTGGAGGACCCATCGGCATCATTGGTGGTCGAGGCATGGCACCAAATGCGTCGCCGTTCTGCAAAGCGACGTGCAAGTCTGTCATTGGGCAAATGCTCCAAGGCTCCTCTTCACTGCCGAGCAGCAACCCCTCAGGGCAGCAGAAGCAGCCCCCCCCCCCCCACACCCCCCCCCCCCCCAACCACAGGCAAAGACCATGACACTGTGCCTAGTGAAACAATCACATGCTGGCACCATTCACAGCACATGCCACGCTGCACCCTGCAGAGCTGTGGCACATAATGTACTACACTGCTGTGAATAATGACATGTCACTTTAACGACCGGGGCACTGCAGTGGCCAAGAATGCACAGTGGGCTTCCACACTCCCCGAGAACACTCCACAGATACCTCATCCGAGTCCACCATGCTGCACCCCTTGTTGACTTCTACTAGTTCGTGCTTTCACCACCCAAAACAGAATGCGCTCGTTCACTGTACTATGGTGCCTGGTGTCCGATTTTGGTCACCGCAAGAGCGAGATCTAATTTACCTCTCGCGGAGCTATCTAGGATAGCGTTCGCGGATGGTTTGTCTGTTAACGCGAGTGAAGAATGCGGTTTGTTTGTTACAAAGTCATTTACAGACGAAAATAAAACAAGAAAACACAGTATATCGCCTGCTAGCAAACAAAACAAAAAGTGGATTGTCTGCCACGAAGCGAGTGCCACAACGAACTGAGGTTGGACAAACACTGAAATTGTGATTGTCTGCTATTTTTTTCGTTTAAAGCCATGGACAACCCACGCTTCCTTTGAAGATCTAAGTTGTTCTGCTGCCATACAGAAGCTGACATTGACGGGTGGATGAAGGAGTACTAAGGATCAAAGGCCGTGAGACCTCTCTCGCCACTTGTGTGTTGGTGAGACATTCTCACCAAAATATTGCCCAATCGTGAACTCGTAAACAGGTCAAAAATTTCTCTCATTGGTTGATTATGTGCATCCAGCAGGAAGTTCTGAGGCCATGTTCAATCAGCAGTCAAGAACACTTGCTCTCACCTTGACCAAAATCAAACCACTAAACACATATTCAACTGGTGCACTTCCCATATCCTCAAAACCAGTCAAAGTACACTGATTTAGTCGTTTTTCATGATGCCCAGAAAACATCTAGCTGAAACCGTACCTTAAAGTTCACTAATTAAAAAGTTAATTATTCAAGTCTTTAAGAACCTAGGTAATTATACCAAAGTTTATTCATTTTCCCATATAGGCTTTTTGGTGCAAACCAATAGGATATCAACCTTCTTTTGTGCAACGCACACTTTTTGCTGGAGCAATTTGGCCCACGTTTTGGGAAACATCCTCTACAAAGCATATAGGCCCATAGGGTCATTATTAAAAAACCTGAATGGGGCTGAAAGGGGTTTATAAAGTCAAAAATTTACACTAGCTTGATCATGCTGACACACTGGGGGACACAGAGTGTGTCGAGCTACCATACACATGAAGAATGAGGTTGCATCAAATATGATATACCTCACAAATGCTGGAAACTCCACCGAAACCTTATGGTAGCAGAGGCGAACGGCGACATTGGCGCCTGTAGCGGATCTGGAGCCTTCGCCAGCAGACGACACAACGTAAAAGTATGGGCTTTGAGGCGTTCTAGATGTTTGCGAGCCCCATTTCCCTAGCCAAAGAGCTCAAACAATTAATTACGTTCAGCGTGTTTGCACAGCAATATCCATGATCACAACTGGAATGGTAATCAAATTATAATGCACATAAAACATAGATTTATTTATTCATTAAGTAGGCTCAACACCGTTCAGAGTATTACATATGACTGGTTCATGTCTGAAAGCCGGAAAGACGGTCTTATCTATTAGAACTATGTTCTTAAAACTTACTTTTGAGATGATCACAAAAACCATCTCTTCTCAGAATAGGTGATCACAAAAACTGCTAAGACCTTAAACTAAAGCCTTTCCCATCCTGAGTTCTGTGAGACAAAAGTGACACCCTGGCTCACCTGCAATGGCATTACCACCTACTCATACCTGCCAAGCTCAGAGAAACCAAATCCGGGAGAATTTCTAAGCCGGGAGGGGGGGGGGGATTTAAAAAGAAATATTGATAAAAAATGTACATGATGACAACTTCATTGCATCTATATTGCACTAGCGAGTAACAGCCGGGCCTCGCTATCATTGCAGCCGTTCGTTACGACGGCAAAAACTACTTATTTAAGAGCGAGGGGGGAGTGGGGGGGTAATTTGCGTTTTCCGGGAAATTTTTTTGTAAATCGTACAACTGTGCAAATTGGTCAAAATTCGGGGGTTTCCAGGGTAATACGGTAGACTTGGCAGGTATGCCTACCGTATGTAAAGGTTGCTAGCGAGCTCCATTCCCAAAAATGCCATTTTAGGCAAAAGGGCATTTACGGTGTCGTGTGGCATGACACCCTCCCTTTTTCGGGAGAGGGTCCCCTTTCTACTTAAAAAAGCCTAGGCCTGACAGGTGTCTCAGGCGAGTCACAAGAAACACATCAGGAAGGAATGTCTATCTGATACATTATTTATTCTTATCGTCAAAAAGCCATTCAGCACAAACCACATCTAGATCAGCCACCCTCGCTGCACCATGACAGGCCTGTCGCTATTTGATTTTAAAATTACCCTGCAGTTTGTGCTGATCTCTGAAACATTTTTTTCTTTTTTTTACATTTTTATGCAGCGTTCTAAGGTAAAAACCAAATTTGAAAAAAAAAAAAAAAAAAAGAATTGAAGGATTTGGTGGACTTTCGGTAAATACCTAGAAAGTTGAGCTCTAAATACAGTCTACGTTAAGATTAACCACAAATTACACCAGACAATATCCCTACTAAAGTAGGCAATAAAAACAAAATTGTATTTGGCTTAACTTGTAATAGATATAAAATGGCAGGAACTCAACAGTGAAATTTGAAATAAACGTTATGAACATTTACAACGTTCATAACAAGAAAAATGGTTCACCAGAGACTTTATGCCAAATGCCTTCTGGCTGAAATAAATCTGGTCTCGTGTCACTCACAATGGATTCATAACAGCCATGACAAAATCCAGATTTAGAGATTAGCTTATTTGTACTTCGGTGCCGATGTAAGCGAAGAGAGAGGCAACTAGACTTAATTGATTTCCCGAACTCTAGCTACACCTTGCCAAAATTTGCCACAACTGGATAACTTATCTAGACCAACTAACATCCCCCAGCAAGCGCAGGTGTTCCCCCCCCCCTTTAGCAGACCCTGTGCCTAACCCACGTAGTCAACACAAAGGTATGCCCGGGAACGTGCAGTGCGAGAAAGTATGATTGATCCACTTCTCCCAGAGCCAGACTAAGAAACACTTCACTGTTACAGAAGTACTCTAGTGGCCAGGGAAGTGCAGATCACATCTGGACCAAAGAGTCGTGTGCTGCCAAGCAGTGCAATGGCCCACCCTTGCCTGCGTTTTCCAATTGCCCCGAGCCACACTGCTGCACATTCCCAAACATCCCCAAGCCCGTCAAGAGGTCAGAGTGCTCACCATGCCAGGAGGGGGTCCCATGCCCATAGGAGGAGGCCCCATGTTGGGGGGCGGGGGGAAGCTGGGGTCGAAGCGGGGCCGGTACCCGGGTGGGGGCGGTCGTCCCATAAGGGGCCGCATCATGGGGGGTGGCGGCCCGCCGCGCCGGTTGCCCCCCATCATGCCGGGGGGTGGCCCCCGGAAGCGAGGGTGGGGTCCCCTGGGTCCAAAACTGCAACAAGACAAGGAAGCTTGGAGATGGCAGGAGACGGCACCATGGCCTTAGACACACAGAGTACAGGACCTTCTCAGTCTTTTCATTTTCCCCCTTTCTGTCGTGCAAGCCACCTGACAGTGTGCCGACGGTGCTTTAGAACAGGTTATTCCTGGACACCACACATTGTCCCGACGGTGGAGGAAACATATGTCCTCAGACTTCTCCAAGCAAGGGAAAGACACTCATGCAGCCCATACATCTCACGAAAGTCAAGAGCCAGAGGTGACATTGCATCCGAGGGCATGCCAACGAAAGCTTGCACCGCAGAAGATCACGGGTTCCATTTTCATTCCTACTGGTTTTGGAGCGGCACAACCACTGAACTGCTGCACTATTACTGCATAATGCACATTCGAGACAACTAAGCAGCCCTACTCCGTTGGCAAAATTGCTTCTCCACACTCAGAGAACAAGGCACCACATTTAAGAACCTTCTGTCAAATGTTCACGTTCAATATACCTAATCCTTTTGCTACGGAAATAAGAACATGTTTCCCAAAAACCAGCCAGAAAAGAAACAAGTTTGACAACGAACACGTCAATGCACTCTTTGTCGGACGAGAAATAATTACTACAAATTACCTTACATTCTTGCAAATTAAGTGCAAGCTTTCGTTTGCACTTGACAATTCTAAACAATTTGCAAATACTAAATCTCACGAGGCACAAGAGACAGGATATCCTCAAGCCCCATTACAGGGCATTGCTTCAAGGTTCTCGTTGGTGACCTGTCGCTTTTTCTAAAACGAAAGGAGGATCGTTCAGATTGACTTTGTCAGGCATTTTGTTATGATGACTGCCTCAATGGGCCTCTTTTAAAGGGCAACTCTGCTCAATTTCGAAAATTTCGAGATAGTGGCCGATTTTGCTTTTTGAAGCTCTCAAAAACAATCCCCAATCCTTTGTTTCGCAAAAAATAAAATATTTTTCATGCAATTTCACTCTAGCCATGATCGCAAACCGAAACCGAAACAGTGGCAAAGCCGGACAACATTGTATCTTCGGCATCACTAAGCATGTACACCCACGTGATATAGAAGGGGTCACGTGATCTATCACGTGGACATGTGCTTCGCAGTCATCGTCGCGTTGTCTGCAAAGCACGTGCCATCGCACATCAATACGCACTGAACACACACCGCGCTCAACAAGGCGATGGGCCTATAAGTAGGGTATCAATAGTCGAGCGCCGAGCCGTCCGAGCGGGCCGAGCGCGTCGCTCACGTCTCTCACGGCGCTGGCGCCACGCGTGCTCCCCCCGAAAAAGAAAACAAAATTAAAAAAACAAAAACAAAGAATTGAGCATGCTTGATGACGTCACGGACGAGCCGGGAAAACGAATTTGAAGGAAGCGGAAATGCAGCCGGGCAGTGTTGTCTGGTCCGCACGTCTCATCTAAAACCAGCAGATTCGTGCTTGTCAAACTTTGACAGCGATTTTATTTACCTTCTAGGCGGAATTCCATCGTAATATTTGCCATGTGGGCTTTGTAGATAATAACAAAGAGAACTGTATAGTTTTGCACTACCGAAAAAGAAGCGGAGTTGCCCTTTAAAGGTGAATTTATGCCTCAGGCAATAAGCGTGGTGCATTTTCAAACAACTGGATTTTAGGGTTCTGACTACAAAGTAGGCTTATGAATAATTTTATTTGAAATGGTACTGCTGAGTGGACCCAGAGACCATAACATACAATCTTTTGATCATGTTCTCACATTTTTGTGCCAATGTTGACTGAAGCACATCCATAATGTCCCCAAAACTGGCACACCGGTACTAACGTGTAAATGGGACCAACTTTTCATGACTTCATGCATTCATGAAGTTCACGAATATTGTTTAGTGCTCCTTTACATACATTTAGATATATTTATTTCCCAGAAGTCAGTGCTCTGTATATCTACTTATACTGCTCCTGACTAGTCACCTGAACTATCTGAAAAAATAAGTACTAGCTAACAATATGTCCCAAGTTACAATTTTTAAAGGGATACTACAACGAAATTTCGGTGCTAAATCAAATTTGGGGGTTTTACGTGCCAAACCTACGACGGGCATCCTGGCACGCCCCAGCGGAGGACTGAGGATTAATTTCGACCACCTGGGGATCTTTTGACGTGCAACCGAAAGCTCAGTTACACGGCGCCTTCTCCGCAATAAGCCTCCGTCATATTGCGGGCACCTCGGTCGGGATAAATTTCGGTGCTTATTTTTTGGTCCATATGTGTTCAAAAAAGCAGAATCACATCAAACAGACCAATATCTTGTTAGCACCTGGTGGATGTTGCTAACGCCTCGTTTGTAATGCCCGTCTAGGAACCTTGAGAGGTAGTGACGGTAACTGTCTCGCCTCCGGCCACGAAGAGGAGAGAAGGGGAAGGAGGAACTCCCCTCTTTTCGAAAATTCCTTTTGTGTGACCCAGAAGTCGCTATTGTCCCTCTACAAGATTATAGAAGATTAACCAGTCACTTGAAATTCGTACAAAAGCAGCCGCTTCGGTGGCTGGAACGACCAGGCCATCCTCTCGACGTCAGCCTCGCCGTAGCTTTGCTCGTCCAGAGACGAACTACATCACGATCGCGTTGGATGTCACGTGGCCTTGCTGGCTGTTCTCAGAGCGCTTGCCAGAGTGGGCCGTTTGTAACGAAAAATACAGCCACCTGGCTCAAAATACAAACATGCCATTGTCATTTACGGATATTGTGGATTATATTCAACCTATTTTTGAACATGACGGGTATATTTCAAATTTCATTGAAGTATCCCTTTAAGAGCCCCCTGCAAACTATTAAAGCATGTAGCAAAACGACCTACCCTAAATTTGAAGGAAAATATGAAAAAATAGGAACCTGGGAAACTTTTGGGCATGCAACAACAGTATTATCTGTGCTTTTGAAAAAGACTGATTCATAAAACTGGAGCAAGCCACCTTTCAGAAGAGGAAGAGTAGTTTTTTTGTTTTTTTTTCTTTCTATAGACCTTTGCAGAAAAGAGCTCTCTGGCCGCCGCCATTTTGCGACTCAAGCAACCTTATCAGCCAGAAATTGCTGCCACCTGCCCGAGCTGTGGAAACTCGGTAAGTGCAACTCCCCAAGTGCATTGTGCATTCGGAATTCGCCAGCTTTTCTTGAAAGTTTTTACTGACTTTGCCTGTTCAGGATGCTTACGTTCCTGGTGTTATCTTCCATTGCGAGAACCAGGGAATATCAGGGCTCGTACACTGCTCAGCCTTCGCAGGAAACGAATAGAAGCAAACGGCAAACAGCCTGCGACGCAGGCCGTTATATGTTCTTCAAGGATTATTTTTGATGAGATAATCTCCGAAAAGCCTTTCCGGCTATGTTTCCAATCGTCGCGAAAAATGGTTGATAGGGTCCAGAGTATGGGGACGGAAAACACATTTGTTCATTTGCTTTGGTGCTGCGCAAAAAAGCAGCACTCATCAAAACGTGCCCCTAAGACAAGCCGGATTCCATTCAATCCTCGTGAAGTGACTATCATGGACACTGTTTATTGGATATGCTGTGTTATTTGAGACCTTTCTCAAATCCTGTTCAGATTACGTGGCTCCGTGTACAATACATGTTGTTCAATTGATGAGACTCGTTGAATTTTATGTTGTAAGCGGGGCATGCCCATGCAGTCCGGCTATCCTGTGGTGTGGTCAAATATTTTCAGCAGTTAAGACCTTTGTAGATTGACACGGCCGAGTGTATGGTGCCGTAAAAAAATCAACATTAAATGAAACAAACATTTCAGTTGCATTTGTTCTGTTGCACACGGACTCACCAAAAATAGCTTTCATTTGTTTGTTTTTGTTCCCAAAAATAGTGCAATGCTTTCTTAAAAACCTCGAGAAATTCTCTTCGCCATAGAACACAAAAGAAAACGAGGCAATTTAGCCGCCACCAGCGTCCGGAATTGCGCCTCGGCAAGCTGCCACAGCTCACCGACGAGAAAACCTACAGCCCAGCGCGGTCGGGCAACGCTGATGTACACTCTCAAAACTAGGGACACGTGCTGTACAGCGCTTCGTTCGAGACTGCCGCTGGAAAGGTCTATAGCTGCAGTGTAATAAGGTGCTGGCTTGCCTGATTGCTCAGACCATGTTACATTCACTCCCGAGCTGACAATGCAACGGAAGCAATGCAAATGCTGAACCAATCAGATGGGCACTGCCCCACGTACCGTAATTTCCCGAGATAGCCCACCTAAAATCGGAAGCGAATCCGGCGAAAATAAGGAGCAGGCTAACTTTCGGTGTGCAATCAAAAAAAGCAGAAAAAATGCTAGTTTTAGATTTTGTGGCCTGCGAAACTTGCGATTGCAGGGAGGGGCGATGAGCCAATGATGGCTGTCCTGCCCAGTCAGCAATGTTCACTCATGTCTTGGCTAAGTGACACCATTTCTGCCAAGGTGGCCAGGGCCCTGCAATTAATCGAAGCTTGCTAAAAATAGGGGCGGGTTATTTTCGGGGTGGAGCATCCTCAGGATATTATGATAACCAAGATCTCTGCCTCTGTATGTATGTAGACAAATAACAAAAGACAATTGTTGATTGGTCGTGCAATCACACAGCTGCACTTCTGCTAGCAGAACGAACACTGAACTTGGAATGGTACAAAAGCTTTTCTCAGGGGGTGGAGGTTCAAAAGCATACAACTTAGTAATATGTCGAAGAGAGCCCACCAACTGCACCGCAATGTAATCAACGTGACAAGGTTAGTAAAGAACATAGTATTAAAAAATTAACTACAAAAATTTTTAGTAAATCCAAGATGTTTCTGTCCCTTCTTTCTTCTTGTGCATATCCACATCATCACCAGTCACTTTCCGGCTCATTCTCTTTGGACTCAATGCTTCCGGAATATCTTCCAGTCTGCCAAGATGATTACTCGCAATGATGAAATGCTCAGAGATGTTCAGTGAGTGCAGAGAACACGTCTAAGAAATAAGGTAAGACAAGAGCGACATTATCGGGTAGTTTGCCTACACTTTTACACAAGCAGTAGTAGATGAGTTTCATTCATACATCATCTGATCCTAGAACAGTCCTTATTCCTTAGCTACGATACCCACAAAAGCCGTCTTTTGAACAGAACAAAGAGAGGCACTTGAATACAAGATGCGGCAAGCTCTGCCTTGCAACGCTCAGTGGTGGACTGGCAACAGCCATGTGCGGGCATCCCAATCAGCGAAGGCAGAACACAAAACTGCTGCTCAAGGTAAGAGGGATGCGAGGAGGCAGCGAGCACCAGTGGCAAGCACAAGGGGATTACCTCGACCTTTGAAAATATGCAAACAAGTGGCCCACCTGAAAAAATGCAACCACATTCGTAGTGCTGCCACTGTTCACATGCTGCTCACTTTGCTTTTTTAGTATGGCCCAACTCGTTGGAATTCATGCTTGCTTTGGTGGAAGTTGCTGATAACATGACGGAGTCCTATGGGCTGAAAGCACCTTTAGACACAATACGAGTAGTCCTTTGTCTTTTTTGATGACACGGTGCTCTTGGTGCCATTTTTCCATTTAGATCTCTCTTTCTTGGTGCTCATAGATTGCAACATGACAAACTGTACGGTGCATGAATATTGGTACAAAGACCACGAGATTTAAAGTTGTCAGGTCTACAGGGATGTCGCAGCGAGTTAATTGCAGGGCAATGCATGGTTTGCACGTGATGTTATCCCACCACGCTGATGGTCATTCCTACTTGTTCGAGACGAGAACCAGTTCGGTCGTGCGAAATAAAGGCTGCAGAAGGTACACGCTCATCAGCAAGACCACCACAATGGTAGTCAATACAAGCCATGGAAAGAATGGAGCTGCGCGAATTCCTGAAGTCAAACGGGATTCCGCTATTGAGCTTGGAAGGCATCTTCAGAAAAGTAAAATGCCGGGGTAAACGTGACGAAACCCGGTTCCAGGTATCACGAACATGATAACCCTCGAAATCACGTATTCTTTAACCCGATTATTCACGCTCTACAAATTCCATGATTGAATACAGGTTTGCGGCATTCGATTCATCGCGAACTAGAGGCCCATTTGGGACGCGAAGCACTGGGCGGTGCAAAGTTATAGCCTCAATTACTGCCGACTGCACAACTGTTTTACTGCAATAGCAAGGTGTACGGAGAGCTGACATGGTGCATGCAACAAGCCGGCATTGCAGTCAGCCATCAGTGCGAAGTACCTTTCCCTTCTCCCGGTACACGCTCTTCACACTAACGTGCGCGACACGAAGGCTACCGTGGGAACGCAACACCACACGCACTCGCGAACGATGGTATGAATCTTGTGGAACGAAGCGATCGTAAACCTGCGCAACGAAGTGCTAGAACGCCGCAAACATGGGGCGAGGTTCCGCCATTGTTTTCGCCACGGCTCAACTGACTGATCTAATGCAATACGTTACCTCGGTGGACCTCTAGGTGGAAAACCATCAGTTCCTCTGTTCCGATGACCGAATCCGCCCTTTACACCATCGTTTTGAATTTCTCCGTCGGACATATCAAAATTACCATCTTCCATTGTACACCGCAAACTTTGCAGCGGCGTTTGCTACAAAATGCCACTAAGAATGCAACCACGGTGACTAGGCCTGCACACCCAGAAAACATATACCAGGTGAGCATAGGTGGCGCTAGTGCATGTACTACTTTTTACTACTTTTACGATGAAACCTGTAAAGATACAAGTAAGTAAAATATTTCTTTTATAAATTGGTAGTTTAATTGCTAAAATTTGCGTAAAAATGAAGGGAGTGTTGCTGCGGCCATATCGGCTATATGGATAATACAGTTATTACAAAAAACGCTAGAGGCTCAGCTGGCGCTAGTGTCTACGGGACTTCCGGTTGCAAATTGAAGCAGACAGCATGCAGTCTACATTTCCAGCCTCCCTGTGTATTCCTACGGGAAAACGCGCGTGAATTTTATAATAATAATAATAATAATATTTATTCAACTCGGAAAGAGTTGCGACACCACAAAAGGCGAGGAGCCCATACCAGGAGGTCTGTGGTGCCGCAGTTACATAAACGACAAAAAAAAAAAAAAAAAAAAAAAAAAAAAACAACAACAACAACAAACAAAACAACACTCGGCTGCGTGCTGCTTAGGACCGCAAGTGCGGTATTGCCCCCCTGCAGATGGGTCTTATATCTTCTTTCTCGCTCAGGCCCGCTGTCAGCTCTGATGGCAGGGACCGCCACAATTTTGTCTCTTCGCCGAAAAATAACACGAATAACTTTTGTCATTTCGGTTGTACCGGATAGTATGTATCTTTATTGGTATTGTGAAAGTGTAATGGACTACTTCCATAAACCCCTGCGTGCAACACGGCGCGCGTTGCTCTTTGGGAACTAGTTGGCTAGGGAGGAGAGTGGCATGGTTTCGGTTTCGATCGGCAGCGTGAACTATTAAATAAGGGACACTGACAGGGTGTTTATGCCCGCCGAGGTTTTTAGTTGTACGTGACATATGAGAGCTCAACTACCCAGAACAGAATTTGCGGCTCGAAATTCGGTTTCTTTCCGCCCGAAAACCGCCGATCAAGAACTGGCCGGTTCGAGTCTCGCTCACTCTCTTTTTCGCGGTCACGGGCCGTTTTCTAAGGTATCGATGCGACCACCAAATTTAATCAAAGTCGTGGGTCACTGAAGGCACACACTCAATATTAAATATAGAAAAAAATATGAAACCCATTTTTTCTGGCTTCTAAAAAGCTGTAAACACGTTGATTGAAAAAAAAAAAGTTTCACAGACAACCGGAAGCATTCTGTGCGTTCGTCGTTTCGCGACTCGCGGGGACGGCGATGGCAGCGGACGACGGGCGTGGGACCTCTATTTCAGAACTGCCGTTCGCGGCACCGGCGAATTCTGTTTACCTTTAAAAGAGAAATTTGGGACTGATCAAAATTGGTATTCATTTCGTACGACACGCCCGGCCACCAAGCCGATTTGCACGAAGACGTCGCCGAGCCGTCGCTCCCTTCTCGTGGCTGAAGACATCGCTCGCGCAAACGTCAAGCACGACGTGTCTACTTCGAGTTGAATATGCACGCGTACGATTTCTTTACTAGGTTCGAATGTCCCCAAAGCGTGGTGCTTCCCGACTTCGACCCGGGAGTGCTTTTGCTGGAGAAAAATCGACAGCAAACTTTCCAACTTAGTTTACCGGCTGAATTATTACTAAGGAAAGAGATCCATCAGAGGAGAGATGCTCCGGTAGCTCAGTGGGAAAGACGTCCGGTTCACACGCGGAAGGACCGGGGTCGATCCCCCGTGAAGCATTTTTTCATATTTTTTTTTTTTTTACAATCATCACTGACGAAACAAACAAAAAAATAACAAACAAATGTTGTGGACGATACCTCGCTGAATTAAATGGTATGGGATTTCCGTTTTGACACCTGCGAACTCAATGTAATCACTTTCCACAAAATGCAAGGAGCATATAAATCAGGTAGCGTCCGCTTTCCTAGGTGCCCGTAAATGTTCTACAGGAATTGCAGCCAGCCATTGGTCCCGATCCCGTTAATCTTTCGGAAACTCTGTCGCACAATGCCCCTTTTTTCGGACGCAGGACATGTGAGCCAGCTCTTCACGCAACATCTTGGGCGTATTCTTTTCGGAGCCCATCATGAAATTCACCACGGGCACTCACTCCTCATCTCCAACTCCTCAATGTACAAAACAACTCATCTTGGAGTACAGAACAACGAGCGGAACAAACATAACTGCAAAAGAATCGCGCGGCGAGCAGTTCCCGCACGCCGCATGTCGTGTCGTCTGCTATGGAAAGAAGAAAAAAAAAAAAAAAAAAAAAAAAAAAAAAACGCCTGGTCGGGTGTAGTTACGTGACTTCCGCCGCTCACTTTCTTCTTTCCACTTCTCCGACCTCCGTCGGGTTTCGGTTTCGGTTTCGAGCAGTTGCGTCTTTTGGCTTTATTAAAAAAATACGCTACTCTGTTGCAAAATATTAATTGGGTAGTCCTCCGACACCATAATAAAGCGCCTGGCAAAAAATGAAAAAAAATTTTGGGGGGCTGTCAGTGTCCCTTTAACGGCCGTGATCTCACGTTTTTTGGTCTCGAGAGCATCATTTTTGGTCTCTAAACTAACCTAAATGGCCAGACCTCGAATCTATAGCACAAGCCCGAGACGTATAGCTTGTCTTCACACATGCTTGTTGTATTTTTCGTTTCGAGATATATGTGAACGAGCCAGTGCTGGGAATCTCGACGCTGCGTAGCTCGGGTATCTTGCTTGTGTACGAGTCAACAAGCTGTAACGACCAATAAGTTTGCATACATCGAGCTCGCACCTTTACAGCTGGTCAGGAAGTTTGTTTGTTTTGTGCGTCCATAGACGAAATATTATTTTTTGCAACTACTGTTTTTCTTAATACGCCTGAGTACCCCTAGTAGCACGAGATGTTGCAGGAACGTTACTGCAACGTGGCTAATGTTGTGCAATGTTATGCAACGTGTAACAATGTAACGACAATATTACTAAAACCATATTGCAAAAACATTATTTCGAAACATCAACACAATGTTACACAAGTGAGATGCAACGTTACACTACTTTTACGTATGTTACTGAAATGTTGCTGCAGAAATGTTAGGGCAATATAATCCAGAAACAAAGAGCCTATGTTTCAAAGGTAACATTAAGGAGATGCATCTGTGATAACTTATAAAATGTTACAAAAACATCCCGCAACTTGAGAGGACAACACACCTTTCTGTCGGCAGAAACATATCTCGCCTGTATTTATTTCATAAGATCCACCACCACAATGACATCCCCCTTTGTCACACCTCCACCTATTGTCAGTCATTCCCGCCTATGTCATCACTAGGCAAGAATCATCCCCCTTACTTATCGCTGGCATAGCTGATTGCACCGAATTTAAAGATGCAGTGTGATAATGAATTCGGGGTCTTGTTAACAATATTTTGATTTAGTTTTTAATGTGTTTGTTTGCAATTAGATATTTCTGTCCACTCCACTCTGTAATGCCTCAATGCCCTAAGGAAATAAACCGCTACAATATTTCTTCGTCCGCACCCGGCGTGAAGCCCACAAGGGTTAATTTTGGCTCGAAAAAAGTGTTTTTCTTATACAGTCCCCACTCGGTGTATAGTCCACAGGGGCAAATTCAAACTGAATATCTGTTTTCTTAGACGGTCCACATTATGGGGAGAGGTCCTTTTGAGCCCGCTTGTCGTGGTGAATCACAGAGCTCATGAGGATTAAGCTTGACAAACAAAGATTGCCTGGAGGCACTTAAGCTAACAGCCTGTCAACCCCAAGACATCAAAGGCCTGGACGACACACTGACAGTATGACCTGTTTCTCACTTCAGCAAAGCAAAACATATTGTAAATATTGTATTGTAAAATATCTAGAACGAAAGACACAAAATGTATTGTATCCTCTGCACCTGCAGATAGTCTGCAGAGTGAAATATTAACTTTTAGGCAGGTATAGTCTGCAGACTAAGGTCTGGGAACTATTGTACTTTTGTGTGTAAAGGGCTCCATTGAATGGATGTAGCAGTTTTGTTTTACTGAAGTAATTTCTGAATTAACTAATGAATATTTAATTAAAATGGACGGAGCATGGCCTCCCAGTAATCAGAAATAGTAAACGGAATGCACAGTCTCCCCAATTGCCACTTCAGTTTTGGTAGAGCTACACCTGCATGCAGCACGAGCAAGCTCAAAAGCTTTCGAATGGCCCCAGTGAGCAAGCGCCCACGAAGCAGGATGCATGCACCACGTGCCCTTTCGCTCACTCATGTCCAAAGGGCCGTCTCACGCTGCAAAGCTGCGGTCTAGTGGCTGTAGCCTTCGCTGCACCTTATTTAAGGGTCAATGCAGTGTATAGTTGTGCAGGAATATTTGTCACCATTGTTTTTGTTTCTGTAATTGTAACTGCGATTGTAATTTATTTGCACACGGATTTGACGTGTATGCGACGACGTGCAAGGCTAGACAAGAAGGTGATAACCCTTATGCATATGCGCCTACTAGCAGGCCGCCCCCTACAGTGCAGGAGACAGGAGAAAGGGGACTCAGTAGGGTAAAACAAAACAAGCACACACAGCAACAAGAAAAATAATGGTGCAAGTCACTGGTCGTCACGAGCTCAAAGCCAGTTGGCGAGAGAAGAGCTAGCAGTGGCGGGTGGTCCTCCCACGGAGAGGCTCAGGCTGCCCAGTTCTTTTGCTTGTCCGCACTGCGGAGTACAACGAGATCCCGGAAAGCGGTCCATCGAGCACACAGTGCGCGCATCCGTGAGGCCCGTCGCCTCTCGTGGGGGGTCGCCGACCAAGGGCACCCACACCAGGCGTGCATCGTACGAGCCGTCCGCTGTGCCACAGATGATCCGTGTCGCACGGCGCTGCACACTTTCGAGCCGTTCCCAGAGGTGCTGCTGGGGCGGGGACCAGGTCGCCGAGCAATACTCCAGTCCAAAATGGGAAGTACGAGGGCCGTGTAGAGCGCTCGCAGAGCTTCCGTTCTACAGTTTCGTCACCCGCGATATGAACTCACACATCTGAAGCGCCTATCAAAGAGTATGCACAGATGTAGCACTCGTAAACCTGAGTTTTTAAACTTCTGATGATGAAAAGCTTGTACGCGGATCACTTCGTCTGCTCTCAATCGGTGTCATCGGAAAAACGCTTAGGAAGAACGGGAAAACACGACTGCCATTTTGAGTACGCTGCCTGGATGGATAGATAAATACCCTTTGTAACGAGTAGTAACGAGCGGTAGCTTGCGTCACCTAGCGACGTCGACCAATGTTCACCAACACAACCAAACTTTATTATCGACTAAAGTGCTAAAGTGATTAAAAACAATTTTATAATTAAAAAAATTATACGTGTTATTTGGTACTATATACAATAAAATTATTTATTTTGTTCATTAATAAAATGATCGAAAGCGGGGCCATTCTGGACTCTATCGGACTCTAGGCCTTTCGTCTCTAGCCATAGCCAGAAGTAGCACTTTTCTTTTGTTTGCGCAGCCGTTAGTGTTCCCGCGCAAGGCCGAGGCTTTTGAAAGCGCTATCCGCACCATCGTCACCATCGCCCTATCGTTCAATCGCCGTTCTCCCTGCAAATAACACAAAACAAGGTACGTGGTATTGTGTTACTTGTTATTGTGGAGAATGGAGCGCGTTAAGCGTTCGCTGTCGGAGTTGTCCGATCGCCAGAAAAGAAGAATCGCGCAAAACGCTCAGAGGGAACTAGAAAGGTACCGCAAAGAAGATCCCGTGGACTCCAGCACCGATGAAGACGTTTGCGCTCCTCCGGTGACGACAGAAGGTGAGGCAACCGAAAGCTTGATTGAGGTCAGAAGTCAACAAGGCTCCGAAGTTACTTCAAACGAAGACGATGACGTTTCCCTGATAGATCCTGTGGACTCTAGCACAGATGAAGATGTTTGCGCTCTTCCGGTGGCGGCAGAAGCCGAGGCAACTGAAAGTTTGATTGAAGTCCAAAGTCAACGAGGCTCCGAATTTACTTCCGAAGGAGACGATGATATTTCCCTGAATGACCCAGACTACCAGTTGTACTGCACTGGCTAAATATCTCATCTATAGCGTAGACGTATGCGCATCATTTGAATGGCTGATCAACATCACGCTGTCTAAATATCCACAACCCTTTTTTTTTTTTTTTTGCAAGCTTTTAAGATTTGAGCATGCAGAGTGTTTTTTCTTATTTTTTTACAAAATCTTTTAAAAATAAGAGCTGAGAGCTACGTGAATGCCGCTTCACTGTATGTTTCTGGGGCTCGGCGTACATTAGGTGAGGAGATAAATGTCAAAGTATGTTCACTAATTAACAAAAACTGATAATTAACTTTTTATTTGATGGCTTAATTGGCCATGTTGCAATTGCAGTTTTAAAGGAAGCAATCAATAAAGCCCATCCCAACGGAGGTAATTTGCGAAAAGACAATAAGCTTTGTGATACTGGTCGTTAAAATTTTGCCGTTCTTCGCTTGATTCAAAACGCGCACCTGATTATGCTTGGTAGAAGAGTGACATAGCCACTTCTGTCCATCTGTCACAATCTCAGAAGAGTGACGCCGGCGCGTCTATGAAAGGCACGCTGTAGAGATAGTGACGATGAACCAGAAACAAATCCTTCACTATTCTACGAATCCTAACCAGGCGCGGTTTTCAGCACGCGGTTTTTAATCAAGCGAAGAAAGGCAAAATTTCAACAATAAATATCTTAATGTTTTTTTGTTTTTTTTTTGCAAACTGTATAAATTGGGTTAGCCTTTACTAATGGCTCCCTTTAAAACTGCAATTGCAACGTGGCCCATTAAACCGTTTATGAAAAAGTTAATAAACAGAATTTTGTTAGCCAACATACTGTGACATTTATCCCCTCATAGAATGCCCCCCAAGCCCCACAAACATACACTGAAGGCGAATCCACGTAGCTATCAGCTTTTTTTTTTTTTTCAATTCCGTAAAGAATTAAAGAAACGCCCTGTATAGCTTTACTCTTTAATATGCTTTTTGCAGGAGGGCACTGCTTTTGCCTAGAGGTGACTTTGTAGAAAGAGGCAAGCACTTTTTTTACTCTTATTATGTTTATAGTAAGCTTCTTTCACTCTGACTTTCCCTTTTATAACTACTTTCCAGGCATTGAGTGACCTTTGATGTGGAAATTATGTTCCTTAATATGTCAGTTTGTTTTGCTGACTTTGACTGCACTTTAGAAACAGTACTGAGAAAAGTGAGTGTTTATCTCGTTAATGTCATTACCAAGCAACATGAAGCCTGCCATGTGCACAGCTTTTTTTAGGCTAGGGGGTGGGGACCCATGTAATTTATTGATCACAATAATTATGACCTTTATGTTATTGACAGAGGACAAGCAGGACATTTGCCTGTCTCATTGAGGTTTCCGAAAATAAGTTTTTGACTTCTGGGAGTAATCTACAGCTAATAATGACACTTGGTGTAGAGAAAGGGTGACACTGCACTCAAGATGGCGATAAGGGACTGTGTGCCCTCTAGTTTTATGTAACTGTTCCTCTTCCTTCTCTGTTCATTAATATGACATATGTTTGTTTTATGATAACTTTGAGCAGCAACAGATATGGTAACATCAGTGGCAGGTTACCCTAGTGGTTTTTTTGATTGAACTTATTTACCACTATTTTCACAATCTAATATCTGTGTATATAGAACTAAGTGAGTAGCTGTCACACCTATTCCTGGTAAATGTCGATACTGCCTATGAATAGGATGTAAACATTTTTGTTGTAATTTTCGTCTGTGTAATTACTTTTTTTTTTCCTCTTGCAGTTGCCCTACGGATGCAAGAATGATCCGTTTGTAACACACCTTTGCTTATATATCTAGTCAATTTTATTTAACTCAAAGTTACTTTCAAACTACATGTTTCTTCTGCTAACTTAAGCTTGGTTGTTACCACTCATTATACTTATTGAGAAGTTGAGTATGTTTCTTAGTGAATCTGCAAATGTTTCCGCAGTATATGTCTGGTCCTGTTGCTGCAACCTTTTTCGTGATGTTTTCTCACAGTTTATTTTAATCAAGTTGGCTGAGCTTACAGCTTCTACTGAGTGCAATGTAAAACTTGGAAGATTTATGAAAATAAACCCTATCTCAACAAATCTTTTGGATTCCTCTAAGCGTCCTACTTTATGGTCAGTGACAGGTGCCTCTTAGAGGGCTACTAAAAAAGTTAGAACAAGTTAGAATGACATGGATAGGACACCCATGTCATAAAATGCATTTTCCTTGAAAAAAATGAAGTATAACTATTTAGGGTGCAAGACTCATTTTGGCAAGACTGATTTTACATGGTTGCCTGAAAAGTGGTTGCTATTTCAAGGAGATAGCTTTCTTTTTGTAACTTCCTATTGGCTGGAAGGAAGTGATGGAGACGGATGTGCATACTTTTCCCAGCAACCGCTGCTTCCTTCTCTGCTTGCCACGAGCAGATGCGAGAGAGAAAAGTAGAGTGGAGGACTGCTTTAAATTGTGTCACAAAGTGAAAATATTGCTGAAATTATACTGTCTGGGGGGGGGGGGGGGGGGGGGATGCATCTTGTGATATGTATGTTCTATTAGTCAGTCTTCTGCTGTAGAGTAGATAATCCACTCCAAAATAATTCAAAATCTTGCAATTGGAGAAAAAATTGTAGAAGTTATCACACAAATCAATTGCCCAATGGTTGGGGATACTGGTAATCCATGAAACCTTTTACTTTTGTGGGTTGTGAAAGTTTAATATAAAAGAAATGAAAATCAACACTAATTAATTTCGAAATATTGAGTCTGAATAGTTACAGTGCTGTCTCCACTATGCTCCGTTTCACTTTAAGTTAAAGCATAGTGAACGGTATGGGCCATCCCAGCTGATCCAGCGCCGGAAGAGTATCACATGACTTTCCAGTTGTGTGGAACGGGAGGCAGAGCCCAAAGTCGCATCAGACTTGACGCTAAATTGACTGGGATGGCTCGTAGTGTATGCTGCGCTTCAACTGAAGGTGAAACGGAGTATAGCTGCTAAATTTGGCTTTGGAGTTCCGTGAGGCATATATATTACAGGCTACATTTCTGGTAACCGACATGTTGTCAACAAGTGCTGTGCTCAACAGTTACTAAGGTGTCAACTTGGGTATTAAGGCAACTTGGGACAAACATTTTATCTTCAATATACCCATTCATTAGCTAAATGTGTCTAGCCTTTGTTGGTTATAAGTGCTAATTATTTTGGGAATTAAAATCAATGTTTGTCCTTTAAGATCATCAGAAGTTCTTTATTTCTCTGTCACGTAAGAAAGATTTTTTTTTCCCTCACAAAGTTTACTTCACAATTAGGCTAAATGTCTTTTTTAGTGACTTCTCTGCTCAGAAAATTCTTGTGCAAGAACATTGGAGTGACAAACATCTGAAAGTTAAACATTTTGATTGGCTGAAAAAAGTTTTAAAAAAAGTGGAGCTTTTTATAGAAGCTATTACCTCGAAATAAAACTGGGATAGATCGACATGATTGAAAGCAGATTACAGAAAAGAGTATTCACGTTTTCTCAAGTGAAGTGAATAACTTCTTAGAGCGGTTCAGTAGCAGTGCTATTTGATGAACGACTTTCACACAGGCGAAGGTGGGGTGAAATCGCTGAGAGCTAGTCTGCGACTAATTTGCCCGAGACGAGGAAAGATAGAAACGAAGCTAGCACACTGCGGCTATGTATATGTGCTTGTCCGTTTTTAGCTGTCCTTGTTGTGGGTAAATTGATTTTTTTATAATGTAGCTCATGTAGAAAAGTAGTGGTCAATTGGCAATATATTGGGTGTCTCAAATAGTGGCCAGTCCCTTTAAATCGACCACAAAATTCGGTTTCTTAACCTGTCGCGCTAGGATTTTGTGCACCGTTGCCCACAGGTGGTGTATTTTTTTCTATAAAAATTGCAAAGAGCGAACTAACTGAGGAAAAAATAAAGAAAGAAAAAGGCTTAACTGCTATGGAAATGCAGCGAAGCCAACGGTCTTCAAAAATAGGGCGCCCTATTGTTTGAAGACTGGTGCCTTCGCTGAATTTCCAAAGGAGTTAACCCTTTTTCTTTCTTTACTTTTTCCTCAGGTAAGTTCGCTCTTTGCAATTTTTATAATAAAAAAATGCACCGCCTGTGGGCAACGCTGCAAAAACTCCTAGCGCAATAGGTTAAGAAACCAAATTTCGCGGTTGATTTAAAGAGCCTGGCTGCTACTTGAGACACCAAGGTAATGTTACACGAATGTTGAGGACAAAACATACCACAAATGTTTGCTGTGTGGTCATTGGAAATATATAAACAATGTTAATAAATTATGTTCCACTAATGTTGAGGGCATAACATACCACAAATGTTGAGGGCATAACATAGCACAAATGTTGAGGGCATAACATAGCACAAATGTTTACTGTGATGTTACGGGAATGTTTTCAGATAACGTTCCAGCAACATGACATTTCGCGGACATTAGCCACGTATACACAACGTTGGCGGACCACATTCCAGTAACATTGTGGCAACATTCGGTGCTACTAGGGTTGTTGTTGTTGTCGTCGCTGTCGTTGTTGTTGTTGTTTTTGTTGTTGTTGTTATGGTTGTGGTGGTGGTGGTCGTTGTTGTTGTTGCTGTTTCAAGCCTGTTTATTATTACGAGAAGCGGTGGATTCGATGAGTGGAAGATTATGGTAGTAATCTTTTCTGTTTCATATAAGCTTCTTTGTACGCTAATCGGGCAGTACATTTTCAAAATATGGTGCTATAACATTTTTTAACGTGCGGATTATGCGCCGTATACGGCTTATCTAAGGACGATTTTTTTATGTTGTAATTTGCATTTGCGGTTTCGTGTGCCGCTATGTTGATGAACAGCGTGCCATTTGTTTATACGAAGACGCTTTGTTATTGGCGTCGTTTTGGGTGTTGTTAAATACACGTCGAGCGGCTCCATCAACAACAGCTTCCAATAAGTACGATCAGGGACGTAATTGCCTCGCATAAATACAGTTTATTCCGATTTGTTACCTTTCGAAGTCACCTGGGCAGCACGGCCTTTGTGGCCACCGACGGGTCGACGTCTCAAACGCCGGCTCGTCTGAAGTCTGAATAAAAACGGGTATGTATAAAAATAATGCACCAGATTATGCCCCTTTGCGTAGCCGACTACTCCGGCAGAGCAGTCGATTGTGACGCAAAATAAACTCGATGAACCGAGAAAACACCGCCTCCGCGCATGGAAAGACATACAGCTAAAGTTCGTCTGATGAGATTTCGAGCTGGAAGTACGCTGCGTGAAACCGGCCTATAATCCGAAAGATACGAAACTCTGAGCAGGAAGGGGCGACATGAGCCGGAGGCCCTGACCGGGCCCACGCCACCCTTCTCTCCAGCAGTGCAACACGAACGAGGCCCCAGGAAGCCCAAGTTCAAGGATCCCGGCTGCGGAGGAGGCGGCGGAGACGCTCACGGGGCCCTGCACCACCACCCAAACCAGGCCGCTCCCAGGGCGACGGCCCCGGGTCTGCTGCTGCCGTCCCTGGCCTTCGGAGGACCCCCCGGCGGCAAGGCGCACGCGCACTTCGACGCCCTACCGCTGGCAGGCATGCTGTCGCCACCGTCGGACGGTGGCCCCCCGTCCCCGCTGTTCCCCAAGGACGGGGTCATCGGGTCGGCGGGTCTGCTCCAGATGCTGCTCAACGCCGAGCGCTCGCAGGAGCTCATCTGGAACAGCGCTAGGTGCGTGGCGCCGGGACACGCCTTTTTTGGCCGCCGTATCGTCGACTTTGGCCACTGTCGTGGCCACTATAAATGTAAAATAGTTTGCTGTTGGGCGAGTTGGTGAACGTTTGGATACATGGGTTTGCGCAAAAAAGACGGACACAAGAGAAAAGCACAAACACGAGCGCATGCGCTCGTGTTTGTGTTTCTCTCTTGTGTCCGTCTTTTTTGCGCAAAACCATGTATCCACTATAAATGGTTCGCACTGGCGTCACATCGGCGGCCATTGTGGCGGTCTTGCCGCTGAGCCGGTACTTTCAGCAGCCTACATTGCTCGTGCAGCATTTAATTCTCGGCAAGAACAAGTAGGAACGACCACCACCACCAGGTTGCGATGATGTCACGTGCAAACCGTGTATTGACACCAAAAGGGCAAGGAGCGCATGGGGCGTCTTTTTCAGATGTCCAACCTGCCACACGCGCTCGTTGCTCTTCGTCGCGCTTTGGCTGTGCGCGCAATGTCGAACCTTACGAGACGTTGAAGTGCTACGGAAGGTAGGATGGTCGCTTTAAAGGAGCGACAACCGAAGTTCTTTCCTTTCGTCCTTCATCTTTTAATGTCTATAAAGTCACTGATGAGATAGGAACGGCAAGCAGGTATTTTTGTTTTGTCTTGCTGCCAGTGCGAGCACCCTAGCCTTCGATCACGCTTCGGCTTCTTGTGAGCTTCGAGCGTGACCGTGCAGTCATAGCATGACGTAAAGCAGCAGCGGACGAGTCCTGGGGCTTGACATCTCAAAGAGACGCCTCCTGCATGGTTGTGTCACTGATCATAGCCTGTTACAACAGAAGATTTGAAACGGAAGCTCCGCTTCCAGCAAAGCTTTCTACCTTCGATAACACCTCGGCACACGCGCTCAAGGTCACGACGGTAGGCAACGAGCACGTGCTAGAGGCCGAGCATCTCAACACGCCCTGCGTTTCTTCTGCTGTCAGCGACTATGTGCACATAAAACTATAGACGCTTTGCAGCAGCTGTGCATGGGCGCCGCCATAGCCGACCTTCAGTTTCTGTTTCCTCTTGTTTTTATCACTTAGTTCCATCATTACCACAGCAGGACATTGCTATTGCCATTTTAGATTCTGCTGTGTCATTCTCTCCAGCACTGGCCTTTGTGAAGACTCGTGACAAAAGAAGGTCAGCCATGGCGGCTGTAATCTGGCGCGTGAGCAAAGTGTAATTCACTCTAAATAAAGCAAAGTGAAAAAAAAATCTTTTAATAAATTTATTTAATTGTCTTCATTTTAACAGATTAATTTGATGTAAATAACTGTAATTAAAATAAAGTCATTCTTTATTTCTATATGTGTTTCAAAACATGGCATATTTATTGATCAACCGTTCGATCATAGAAAATTATACGAAAAAAAAAGAAAAAGGGTTACTCTACATTTAAATTTTTTAAAACACTGTTTAATTAACATCATAATAGAACGAAAGCAGCTTATTGTAGCGGAGCTGTTAAGGGCTAGTTTCCCGAGGATCGTGTCCGGTACCAAACAAATGTCGACACACCACTCTGGTTGCCGCCATCGCTCATAGATGGCGGTAGCTGTCCAGAGTGTTGTGTTTGCTGGTTGTCTGCTTGCCGCCATCGCTCATAGATCGCGGCAACCTTTCCAGCCTCGGCAACCAGACAACTGGCTGCTTCCGTCGCTCATAGATGGCGGCAACATTTCTTCGGGGGGAAGAAGAGCTGGAACAGAACGAGCGGTGATGTGCGCAGCAGCGCGAATAGTTCCGCAACCGCCGCGAGGCCGCTATCGCCTAAAGTTAAACTGCGTCGAGCGCTTCAGATTCCCTTGCGAAAGTAGAGCAGATCGCTCGTCTGGAAAACCACCGCCGAGATCAGAAGCTACATTAGTTTTCTTGTTTTTTTTTTTTTCGCGTTTAATTTGCTTGCAGTAGAATATTACGTAAATGACGAACGAATTGGAAACGCAGAAAAAGTTTAACGCCCTGATTTGCTCAGAGGAGCTGTTCGTGTTCAACTTTCCATAGATTGTCTTTTTTTATTTTTGCGTTATGATTTTTTTATGTAAATACAAAACAGGTGTACATAGAAAGCGAGAAGAGATAGTTAATGGAGAGTATTTTGGGGGATTATTTCTGCGGAACAGTTTTAAGGCAATAGCGTTTAAGGAGCTCGTTTTGCAGAAAATCCGGCATCGGTGGCGTGTCGGGAAAATCGTGGACAGAAAAATTCTGATTGGTCGATAGGGTCATGACGTCACAGCCGCATGACCTCGCGCGGGAATTTCAAAGAGCCCACAACGCTCACGTAAAACGTGATGTCACGCGTGGAATAAAAGTGATTAAAGAACACGACATGTCATGCAAATTAAGTTTGCCGAAAGTCTAAAATGATTTTCACTCTATAAAGTAATTCATTTCCTTTAAAATTAGAAGAATTTTAGGCGGATGCAAACCCACGACTCTTCGGTTGCTATCCATACACGCTACTGACTAGAACACAGAAGGCACGCTTGCACTGCTTGGGAAAGAGCTGTGTTTATAATTTTACATGTTTCGCTCTCACGTTCCACCCTTAAAGGCAAAGCTTAAGCGTTTTCAAAATGTTGATTTTAATCGTCATAGTAAAACCGACGCAATCTAAATCACGATTTAAATCATCTTAATTTTTGTTCTCCCTGATAAAGGTATGCGAGTTCAGTTACCCAATAGAACACAAAGACGACCAATTATCGTGAACAGCAAATGACGAAGCTCAGAATACGATTAGACAAAAATATGCCATGTGCTATAAGGACAGTGAGCGTGACGTTGGACTTGCTCATTGTACCAGCGCACATAGTATTTTTCCTTCAGAACTAAGCGTATACTTAGCTTCGTCATTTTCTGAGGTTCCTCTATCCGTGATTGGTCGTCTCCGTATTCTGTACGAAAGTGAACTCGCAGACTTTCTTTAGTGCGCATTTCCTTCTGTTGTCTTTCGGCCATATCGACTTCGTCACCGTTAGCGTGCAATAAGCCGCACAGTGTCCGACAAGACGGCTTAATGACACCTTTGTGTGGATGGCATGTCATGCAATGAGCGTTGTCCTCCCTCGCTACTCACCCATACAGGATGGACCGGGCGGGGATGAACGCGGGAGGGCCGTTCGCGCCCCCTTCGGGACTCGGTGCGAAGTTGAGCACCGACGCGCGCTGGCCAGCTCGGCGTTCTCGCTCATGTCGAGCCCCTTCGCGGGTCTGGACGAGGCCAGCCTGCGGCAGCGGCTGTCGGGCCACCGCCGCCGGCGCCCCTGGGAGGCTCCGTCCAGGAGGTCACGCCAGGCTGCTCTTCATGGTCATCCGATGGGTCAAGTGTCTGCCCACCTTCCAGACTCTCTCAAGGGGGACCAGGCGAGTGCAGCCGGCAAGAGTCAGACATGGCGGGAAAGTTGTTTTCTGCCTGCCACGATTTTTTTTTTTTGCTTTATAGTGTCACAATTTATTCTATAAACCGTTTTTTTTTTTTTTTTTTTTTCGTAGCAGCCGTTATGTTGGGCTGCTACGAGTCTGCCATAGTTGAGCTGGACTAATATAGCAAGTCACCTTATTTGTCGACTGAAAGGTGCTATAATTTAAGAGGTTCGTATCAATGGTTCTACTATTCTCGTGGCTATTATTTCTTTATTGTAGTTAAACTTAAACTATTTACTCTACTTTTGTCGCCCAACCCAACTACGTCATAGTTCAACGAAAAACCACACGAAAACGAGATGGGCTCTCACGCTGTGTTTCTGAATAAGCTTGATGGACATTGAAACTTTTGTTTTCCTCACATCTTACCCAGCTCCAAGGTTCAGTGAAAACTTTAGTGGAAAATTAAAAAAAGAAGTAAAAAAAGATGGCAGCGTGCTTTATCTCTAAAATCTTATAACGCATGAAATGCAGTATTTAAGGAGCGATTGTTTAAATTTATTTCGAAGACATTAAACAATCGTTTCGGGGGAGTAAAAAAATATTTTTTATTAGTGTCAACTTAGCGGGGAAATTGGCGCCACGTGACCCACGCACCGAGTCAGTTTCCTCGCTTAATTTAGCGGAAAGAAACTGACCTGGGGGGGGGGGGGGGGGGGGGGGGGCTTTTCCCAAAGAGCATGATCGAGTGCGTACCCGATCGTTACAACCAAAGTACGGAACTTAAAATAATGATTGTGCCAGAAGTTGTCTGTTCCCAAAATGCCATCAGCCAAGAATTCCATGAATGTGAATTCTATCGATCAGTGTCAGTGTCACTACGTAGAAAGCATTTTCACGTAATAAGTGTATTACCGATTGCCATTTCCTCACCCCCCCCCCCCCTTAAATAAAACAATAAATGGCTGTTACCCATGATGTTTGCGTAAAAGCGAGCGCACGTCATTTTGCTAACAAGCAGTGCGCGCGTTATTAGAGTAAATATCCCGTTCTGCCTCGTGCCTGTAACAGTCATGATACTAGCGCCACCGCCACACTGAGTGGTAGACGAAAATAAAGGCAAAGTGACTTGCTTCCCACCCGCTGAACCGGCTGCCTCGCTGACTGATACATGGTGTCAGAAGTGGTTCGAACGTCATCACAAGCCTCAGCCATGGAAGGATTGAAACCACCAGAGCCGCTCCAGTTTTCAGGCAACGTTGCTGAGAACAGCAGGCGTTTCAAGCAACGGTTCGAAATCTTCATGACAGCTACGGAGCCACCCGCCCAAAAGGAAGGAGGGACAGAAGATCGCGTTGTAGCTGCATGTTGCCGGGGAGCAGGCCATGGAAGTCTACGACACCTTCTACGTCGAGGGGGAACAAACCAACGAGGCCGTGGTAGAAAAGTTTCATAACTACTGTTCTCCCAAGAAGAATGAAACGCACGCGCGTTACGTATTCAGGATGCGAGAGCAGGCAGAGGGTGAGCTGTTTGAGCAATTCTACAGAGACCTTTCGTTGAAGGCTAAAACCTGCGAATTTGGCAGTTTGGCAGACTCAATGATCAGAGATCAAATAGTGTATGGTATATCGAACAAGAACTACGTCAAAGTCTGTTGCGAGAGCAGGACTTATCGATTACCAGAGCAGTGGACATGTGTAAAGCGAACGAAATAGCGGAAAAACAAAACAAAGTTTGGGGCAAGTTAGAAGAGTCCGTTCTCAGTATTCACCAGACAACTAAAAGACGTCCGGCGGTGCCAGTGGAAGCAACACCTAGACGAGACCGCTGTCAGAAGTGTAACTTCATTCACAAAGGAACAGGCTGTCCAGCAACAGAAAAGAATGCAGGAGATGTTATCGCCAAGGTCATTTCGCGTCTTGCTGTCCGAAGCAACGAGTGAACGCGATAACTAACGAAAACGACGATCAAGCCACGGATGCCGGGAGTGACTTTGAAATTCTGGAGGTGGGAGCGCGCACTTCTGCAAGTAATCAAGCAGAGTGGCTTGTACCGGCGAAGGTAGCTGATAAGGATATCATGCTGAAGATTGATACTGGAGCCCAAGCAAATTTGTTGCCACTGTCGTGGTGGAAACGAGCAGGCAGAAGTGCGGATTTGCGAAGGAGCACGGCAATTTTGCGCAGTTACAGTGGCGGCATAATTGCAAACGCAGGAAAAACATCCTTGACTTTGGAGTGCAACAGCGCAAAAGAACTCATCGAGTTCTTCATTGTAAAAAAGTCGCGGGCTCCCATTCTCGGTCTCCAGGCCAGTGAACTCCTTGGACTCGTGAATCGTGTTTCGGCAGTTTCCTGCGATAGCTTGAGCGCAATGACCTCCGAATTCCCCGAGGTGTTCCAGGGGGTTAGGTCGTGTGAAACGGGCATACCATATGGTGCTAAAGGAAGGAGCCAGGCCAACGGTGCAAGCAGCCCGGCGAGTCCCTCAAGCTTTGCGGCAGCCACTGGAGAGGGAGCTGCAACGCTAAACCGCCGCCAACGTTATCCGGAAAGTGGATGACGCAACTGACTGGGTGAGTCCTTTGGTTATTGCGCTAAAAAAGACGGACAGCTCAGGGTATGTCTTGATCCCCGGAACTAAACGAGTGGGTACAAGTGGTAAAACGAATACTGCGGGAAAACTGCTGAAGCTAATGAAGACTTCTGGCTGGGATTGCTTGGTTACAGGTCTACACACCCCTGGAGAATGGCCGGTGCCCCAGCGAGCTTCTAATGGGACGCCGCATCAGGTCCCGTCTTCCTGACTTCGCGCAGCAGTTCCAAAACCAGCCAGAAAACACACACAGGATAACATCAAAGGATGCCTTTTTGAGGCCACTACAGGAAGGTGACGTGGTTCGTCTGAGGGACAAAGGACAGTGGGTCACAAAGGGCCAAATGTTAAGGAACGTGGCGCCTCGTTCTTCACTGGTTGTCACGCAGGATGGCCGGGAATATCGACGCAACAGAGAACACCTGCTACCGACGAATGAAGACCTGATGAGTTCCGATTACTTTGAGGAGCACCTGAAGGATTCCCAGCCTGTGCCCTGACCAGCATTCCAAGCTGCGCCGGCTGCATTGACCCCAACAGTGCAGCATGAAGATCCAGCCATCACAACCACAGTCGCTACTTCAACGAACTCCGACCAGCTCCCCAGTTGCAGTCAACTCCGCAGCGAGAACAGAGGATGATCGGGCTAGTGAACTTGGACCATGTGTTGCTCGGACATCAACCCAAACTGTGCGGCGACCCCAAAGGCTAAACTACGATCAAAACTTCCAGCAGCAAGCTTAAAGGGTTTTTGAGTTATTCCTTTT